>NC_053391.1:320857313-321472063 GCF_905171765.1 Bufo bufo
CAGGTCTGGGAGGAGATCCCTCAGGAGACCGTCCGCCACCTCATCAGGAGCATGCACAGGCATTGTAGGGAGGTCATACAGGCACGTGGAGGCCACACACACTACTGAGCCTCATTTTGACTTGTTTTAAGGACATTACATCAAAGTTGGATCAGCCTGTAGTGTGTTTTTCCACTTTAATTTTGAGGGTGACTCCAAATCCAGACCTCCATGGGTTGAAAAATTTGATTTCCATTTTTAAATTTTTGTGTGATTTTGTTGTCAGCACATTCAACTATGTAAAGAACAAAGTATTTCAGAAGAATATTTAATTAATTCAGATCTAGGATGTGTTATTTTTGTGTTCCCTTTATTTTTTTGAGCAGTGTATATGGATACACCTTAATAAAATGGGAATGGTTGGTGATATTAACTTCCTGTTTGTGGCACATTAGTATATTTCTCCTGCGGTGTTGCTATCAGTGTGTGAAGAGTGGCAGAAAAGGGTTGCATTGAAAATCCAACACAATGGGCAGCACATTGAACACATTTTATAAGTGGTCAGAAACTTGTAAATAACTCATGAAAGAATAAAGTTACGTAAAAACCATTGTTTTTCTTGTGAAATTCCCAATAAGTTTGATGTGTCACATGACCCTCTTCCTATTGAAAAAACAAAAGTTGGATTCAAAATGGCCGACTTCAAAATGGCCACCATGTTCACCACCCATCTTGAAAAGTTTCCCCCCTCACATATACTAATGTGCCACGAACAGGAAGTTAATATCACCAACCATTCCCATTTTATTAAGGTGTATCCATATAAATGGCCCACCCTGTACTTTCTTCTCAGATTCAACCACATGCAGCAACGTTGATTGGACAGCTCCTCACAGTACAGATGGACAATGACCCATACTGCGTAAAACAACTCAGGAGTTTTTTAAGGCAAAGAAGTGGAATATTTTAGAATGGCCGAGTCAGTCCCCAGATCGCAACCCGATCGAGTATGCATTTCACCTGCTTAAGACAAAACTATTGCTCAGGGCTGTTTTTACACTGCTAGGTGGAGGCTTCAGCCTAGCAGTGTTCCCAGTGACCTGCCCATCAGTGCTGGTGACGGCAGCGCGCTCACTGCTAGTCGGAAGGCTCCACCTAGCTTACCAATGGAGAGCCTAGTACGTCACCGGATATCCCCCAAAAAAAGGCCTTGCCCTATGCGATTCCCTGTGGTTCCAGAATTCAGGCAGTAATTGACTGCATAGAATTGTCTACAAAGTAATACAAATGAACATTTTATTTATGGTAATAATAATTTGTCCTGTTACTTTTGAGCCCCTGAAATGAGGAGGCTTTGTAGAAAAATGGTTGCAATTCCTAAACTTTTCACAGGATATTTTTGTTCAACCCCTTGAATTAAACCTGAACGTCTAAACTTCAGTTACACTTCAGTTGTTTCATTTCAAATCCAATGTGGTGTCATGCAGAGCCCAAATCATGAAGATTGTGTCACTGTCCAAATATTTCTGGACCTAACTGCAATGCACTGTTCTTTATTACTGCAGCTCCAGGATTGACACGCAGGAATAGGTGCATTCTGGCATACTGTACATGTGCAGCGGACATACAGATGTCAGTGCTGGTTAGCTGAGATAATGTATTTAGGCCTGTGCACGTATACGAGCTCTCTGAAACACCCTATATCAAAGGGAATCTGTCACCAGCAACCTCCCTGTTTGCATAGAAAAGCTGCTGTTCACCTGATTAAAACGCTGTTTTTCTTCTGTTGATCTGAGCTGCCAGTCCTGAATTATAAATTTTTTTAATGCACTTATATAGCATAGCGCTGACATATTTCGCAGCGCTTTACAAACTTTATCATCAATCACTGTGCTCAGTGGAGCTCACAATCTAAGTTCCCTCTTAGTATGTCTTTGGAGTGTGGGAGGAATCAGAGGAAACCCACACAAACACAGGAAGAACATGCAAACTCCATGCAGATGTTGTCCATGGTCGGATTTGAACCTCGGACCCCAGCACTGCAGGGCACCAGTGCTAACCACTGAACCTCTGTGAGTTATGATACTTTTTCCTAATATGCAAATTCAGCCTAGGGCAAGGGCATTATCGTTGCTCTTCTTGCACCCAAGGTCCACTCCCTTCTGTGGCCAGACCCCCTCCCCTGGCTGCTTTGATTGACAGGGCCAGGCATTTGCAAATCAGATGAGTGAGTGAGGGGCTGGTCACAGAAAGGAGTGGAGCTTGGGTAGAACAAGGACCAATGGCAACACCCTCATTGTATCAAAGGCCTCATTTGCATATTAGGAACAGTATCATAACTCAGGAATAGAGCCTCAGATCAACAAAATAAAAATAACATTTTAATCAGGTGAACTACAGCTATGTGTCTATACAAATAGTTTGATAGTAATAAGGTAGCTGGTGACACATTCCCTATAACCCCTTCTCTACATTTGCCGGAACGGAGCAAGGACCATAGCTATCGGATGCCTGCTGTTTCACACAGCAGACACCCTAGGCTAATGTCTGTGATTAGCAGTAATGCCAATCGCGGACAATTAACCCCCTTAGATGCCATGGTCAAATGTGAGCATGGCATATGAAAGGCAAAAAAAACAAACAGAAACACATACTTTCCAGTCAGGAAACGCCTCCCCCTGGCCGAGATCGGGGAAGGTGTTCCATTGAAGTAATAAGCCAGAGCCTGTACTAGGCTTCTAGGCCCATTAGTGGCATATTCCAATTCAGCTCTGCAGGTGGCAACACTAAATTGTAATATACCGATCTTTGAATAGTGTAATAGAATTTCATTACTTTATACAAATTGCAATCCAATGATTGCATGTTGGGGTCCACTTGGGGGCCTAAAAAAGTTTTAAAAAAAGTTTTTATAAATATTAAAAAAATATTTAGAAATTCAGTTTTCAATTCAATTTTTGCTGGACGAGTTGTAGTTTTTAATTGTGCTATTTGGGGGTACACATAACTTTTATAAACTTTTTCAGGGAGGGAGATGGGAAAAAAACAGCAACTGCTACTGAGTTTTATGTTTTAAAAATTTTGCAGCATTCAATTTTTGGCATAAATAACACAATAACTTTATTCTCTGGATCAGTACGATTACCAAAACCATATAGCTTTTTTTTACTTAAAAAATCTTTTTGCATCGCCGCATTCCAAGGCCCAAAAAGTTTTTCTTTTTCTTTCTACAGAGCTGTGTGAGGGAATGATTTTTGGGACAACTTGTAGTTTTCATTGGTATCATTTTGGTGTAAATAACACTTTTTGATCGCTTTTTATTAAGTTTTTTGGTGGTGACTAAGCAAAAAGCAGCAATTCTGGGATTTTTTTAACTGTGTTCACCATACAGGATACGGTAATTTACATGATATTTTTTTTGTGCAGGTCATCATGGATATGGCGATACCAAACGTGGAGGAGATTTTATTTTTGCAATTTTTTCCCATTGAAAATCTTTTTTTTTTAATGTAAAAAAGCGTATTTTTTATTGGATTTTTTTAATATATATTTTTTTTAACTATTTAATAAACCCACAAGGGGACTATAGCAGGTAGTCTTTTGATCGCTTCTAGAACACAATACGCTCTTCCTATAGTGCATTATATTTTAATGTCAATGCTATACTAACATTGACCAGCAGGCTGCGCCAGAGAGGCGAAGCCTGCTGGGGAATACTCGAGGCAGGCTTGGGGCCTATACTATGTCCCACATATACACACATCGGCACCCTGCGATCTCATTTGTGATTTATCGATGTAAGACAGAGGGAGTCTGCTCCCCCTGTAACTGCTTACATGCGGTGTGCATCATTGCCCACGGCATATAAGGGCTTAACCATCGGGGATCGACACTCCTGCCGGTCCGGGCTGTTAGATCAGGCACAGGGCTCATGTGAGAGACAAGCCCCCTCTCTCTGCTGCATGGGATACCCATGCAGCGCATAGACTGGGCCACCGTGAAAAGGCCAGCCCAGCCTAAAGGCCCCTTAGTCACTGCTGTAAAGAGGCGTATTGGTGGTCACTAAGGGGTTAAAATATAAAAGTATTTATCCCATATAGTGAATGGCGTAATGGGAAAAAAAATCAATATGGACGATTTGTTGTTTTTTCATAACTTCACCTCTTCCATAAATTGAATAAAAAGTGATCAAATAGTCATACACACCCTAAAATCGTATCAATAAAAACTAAAGATTGTCCTGCAAAAAGTTATAGAGGTCAGAATATGGTGATGAAAATAAATGTTATTTTTTTCAGTATTAAGACACAAGAAAAACTATATAAATGTGGTATCACCATAATTGTACTGATAATAAAGGGAACAAGTCAGTTTTACCAGGTCAGTTTATACCATAAAAAAATAAAAATAAAAATAAAATAAAAAACTTTGATGAAATTGCAATTTTTTCCCAATTCCACCACATTTGGATTTTTTTTCAGCCTCTCACTACATCATATGCAGTATTAAATAAAGGCATTACAAAGTACAACTTGTCCTGCAAAAGCATATGGCTGTGTAAACAAAAGAAATAAAAAAGTTATGGCTCTGGGAAGGCAGGGAATAAAAAATTAAAATGGAAAATTGCCAGGTTAGGAAGGGGTTAAAATGAGTTTGCGATCAGTCAATTTAATTTTTTTTCTATGTACTATCAGTAACAATACTGAGAAGACTAGTGTAGACTAGCACAGACACTGTATTGTGGATGTGCTATGTACCGTATTTTTCGCCCCATAAGACGCACTCCCCCCCTTCCCCCTAAATGGGGGAAAAATGTCCCTGCATCTTATGGGGTGAATACTAATGAGTGCTTCCATTATGGAAGCGCTCATTAGTGCCGGAGGATCGGGAAGTGGTAAAGGCTCTGTACTCACCGCTTCCTGGTCCCCTGCTGTCAGCTGTGCACGGCGTGAGGGCACTCTGTGACCTCACGCTGTGCGCGTCGGGTCACAGCACAGCCATAGCATGAAGAAGACAGATCGCTGGAGGTGAGGAGTGGTGGCGTCCAGAGCAGGACAGGTAAGTGTTTATTTTATGTGCTCTGTGGCATGGGGGCTGATATGAGGCAATGGAGGCTGATATGAGAGGCAATAGGGGGTGATATGAGGCAATGGGGGGCTGATATGAGAGGCAATGGGGGGCTGATATGAGTAAATGGGGGGCTGATATGAGGCAATGGGGGCTCATCTGAGGTCTGAATGGAGGGGGTCCTATTAACATTGGGGGTCTGATTGGGGCTGCAAGCTGCGGTCTGATTAACTTTGGAGGTCTGATTGGTGGTCTGATCTGAGGTCTAATAAAAAGATTTTTTCTTATTGTCCCCCTCTAAAACCTAGGTACATCTTTTGGGCTGGTGCGTCTTGTAGGACGAAAAATACGGTAATTCTGCACGTGGGCCGTGGATGCTTTATGTGTACTGCAGGATCATTTTGGCTGTGAGAGATCTTGGAAAGGCCATATGATTGAATAGTGCAGGCTATTGGATAATGCTTGCACTGCAATTGTCGTAAGAAACCTTCTATAAGTCGTTTCATGCAGAATACCTTGTGTAATGAATGTTTTACTATCACAAATATAACCTTTATCTTGCTCTAAGTTACACATCCATTTTGACCACTTTGAGGCGTTTTTAGCTACATCTATAGCTCAGTCTACTGCTAATATGTTTGGAAGCTCTGTCTGTTATCAGAGCCACATTCCATATAATCCTTTTATCTTGAGGAGCCCAAGCAATATTTTCTTATCTGCTTTCCGTTTTAAGATTATTGTAGATACTGCAGAGGCAGAACTCATTCATCTTCACTAAATCTCAGTTCCTTTTCATTCTTAAAGAAAACTCTGATAAAAAAATAAAAAATAAAAAAAGGAATTTCCTATTGTGAATATTTATTAGACATTTAATGTATTTGTATGTGTTCTTCTGACTAGGCAGCTCTCAGATATGCCCTGTATATTGTCTAGCATAAGGTTCAGCAGGAAGTCATGGGAGTAAAGGTCCCTTTAAATGGGCCAACGATTAGGGAAATTATTGGGAAGCAATACATGTTTCCGATAACTGCCCTGTGTAAAGGACCTGTTGATGTGATCATCTAAATCACAATGATTCTCTATGGGGATGAGCTAAGAAGCAATCCCTCATCCCCATACAGAGAAGATGATTGTTGTATGTGAATGCAGCTCTCACCTCCTCTTATGAGCAGGCAATTATGGAGAATGAACAGATTGTTCCCAATAATTTCCTGCTGTGTCGGCCCATGTCACTACTCCTTTGGAGACTGGCATGGTTACCTCTCAGTCTGAAGACCTGTTAACCATAGATCACAATGTACACCATTGTACCAAAGTACCTGTAGCTGATGCTCATTGCCAAACATGTACTGTTAGCAAAATTTTATTATTCCTTTGAATATGGTGGTTGGCGCCCAGACACAACAGCTGACTCCTGTATAGGAGAGAAAACATGCATCTTCACAGTTCATGGAACACAGTAAGACAGATCAGGGTCAAATCCAGAATAGCAAGCACCTTCACATAAAAACAAGCACCAAGGAGCCTTGTTTCACAGGTAGGGTGTTGCAGCTTTGAGTAGGTGCTCATTTTGTGTGCGCTCATACTGTTATAGTTAGTACCTCACCTCTTTTGTCCATCTGATCCATTTGACACTGAAATTTCCTGTTACTTTGTATTCTTGCTCTTTGATGGAGATCATAGTGTTGCAGGAATACTAAATTTCAGTAGTAATACATGGAATTAGTTGGGGTGTGCAACAAGGCAAGACCTTCAGATGGTCCTGTATACAAAGAAGCGGTTGGCACTGCTGTCAAGATGCACGTATCAGTAGTATCCCTCAATGACAGTAGAATTACAAAGCTCTAGTGTTGCTCAGCACAATGCAGACTGATGTAGCATGAACAATGACCACTTTAACGGCACTCACCGGATTGAAGAAGCTACATGCCCTTATTCACCAAACATGGTCAGCAGGTGAAATACATGGATGCTGACAGAGAGACAGCCAATTTGTACACACATAACCTTATCAGGCCCCCTTGCGTCATGGCTTAGATGCACTGCACTGCATAAGCGCTCCAAGGTACATCGCCATGGTAACTAGCAGCAACACGAGTAAAACCAAATGCAAAGTTTTAAAACATTTACAAAATCACACTAAAATCAGTTTTAGCAATAAAACCTAAAACACCTGAATATACAGTAGAATCCAGATCTGGAAAGTCTATATTCACGGATTCCCCATTATGAAGGCGAGGATGCAATCCACAAAGTTCTAGGAAATGCTGAAAAAAGTGCTAGTTACGTACAGTACAGACCAAAAGTTTGGACACACCTTCTCATTCAAAGAGTTTTCTTTATTTTCATGACTATTAACACTGAAGGCATCAAAACTATGAATTAACACATGTGGAATTATATACATAACAAACAAGTGTGAAACAACTGAAAATATGTCATATTCTAGGTTCTTCAAAGTAGCCACCTTTTGCTTTGATTACTGCTTTGCACACTCTTGGCATTCTCTTGATGAGCTTCAAGAGGTAGTCCCCTGAAATGGTTTTCACTTCACAGGTGTGCCCTGTCAGGTTTAATAAGTGGGATTTCTTGCCTTATAAATGGGGTTGGGACCATCAGTGGCGTTGAGGAGAAGTCAGGTGGATACACAGCTGATAGTCCTACTGAATAGACTGTTAGAATTTGTATTATGGCAAGAAAAAAGCAGCTAAGTAAAGAAAAACGAGTGGCCATCATTACTTTAAGAAATGAAGGTCAGTCAGTCAGCCGAAAAATTTGGAAAACTTTTAAAGTAAGGGCTATTTGACCATGAAGGAGAGTGATGGGGTGCTGCGCCAGATGACCTGGCCTCCACAGTCACCGGACCTGAACCCAATCGAGATGGTTTGGGGTGAGCTGGACCGCAGAGTGAAGGCAAAAGGGCCAACAAGTGCTAAGTATCTCTGGGAACTCCTTCAAGACGGTTGGAAGACCATTTCAGGTGACTACCTCTTGAAGCTAATCAAGAGAATGCCAAGAGTGTGCAAAGCAGTAATCAAAGCAAAAGGTGGCTACTTTGAAGAACCTAGCATATGACATATTTTCAGTTGTTTCACACTTGTTTGTTATGTATATAATTCCACATGTGTTAATTCATAGTTTTGATGCCTTCATAGTCATGAAAATAAAGAAAACTCTTTGAATGAGAAGGTGTGTCCAAACTTTTGGTCTGTACTGTACATTAAATTTGTTTGTGATACCTTGTGTTTTTACACACAATGCATTTAGATTCAGAGATAGTTGGTTCTTCCAAAAGAATAGTACTGCTATGGGTACACCTGTTGTGTGCACCTACACAGATATATTTTTAGCAGTTTTCACAGTTCGTTAGTGTGTTCATTGTCTGGCCTGGCTAGGGGCTTGTTGAGTAATTTGCTAGATGAAACCCTAAAAAGAGCATGTGGTTATAAACAAACTGATTTATGCAACCCCTTAGTGACCAGCCTGTTTTGGACTTTAGTGACCAAGCAATTTTTTTCATTTTTTGATCGTCGCATTCCAAGAGTTATAACTTTTTTTTTTTTGTCAATGTAGCTGTATTAGGACCTGCTTTTAATTTTTTATGCACTATTTTGGGGGACACATAATTCATTAATTAACTTTTAATAATTATTTCTGGGGGGATGGAAAAAAGACAGCAATACTGCCACTGACTTTTTACATTTTGCCTTGTTCACAGCATACATATGATAACATGATAACTTTACTCTCTGGGTCAAAATCATTACAATGATACAAAAAATATATATATTTTTTTTTTTTACCATAATAACTAGTGTTGAATGAATAGAGCTTCGGATCATAGATCTGAAGTCGATTTTGTTCTAACACTTTGTTTTAATTCTGTACGGAGACGTTTTACCCAAAGTCGCACGAGACTTCAGTGAATGAGTATTTATTTGTGCATCTTTAAAAACTTTTACATTTCAGAATCTGAAGTCGGATTTGGTACCAGATTTTTAATTTTAAGTGCTTTAAAAAATGTAGAAATGAATACCGATTTCATTCACCAAAGTCTCCACGACTTCGGACGAAATGTAATAATAAACACATTCTAAGACGCATAACTTTCTTAAATATTTCTTTCTACAGAGCTGTGTAAGGGCTTGATTTTTGCAGAACAAATAGTAAACACAGAAACATAGAATATTGATGGCAGAAAAAAGACCACATGGTTCATCTAATCTGACCTTATATTATTTCCATTTTATTTTAGGATGGATTTTCCCATTAAGAGTCCATTCACTCGTCCGCAAAATGGGTCCGCATCTGTTCCGCAATTTTGCGTAACAGGTGCAGACCCATTCATTTTCAATGGGGCCGCAAAAGATGCGGACAGCACACAGTGTGCTGTCCGCATACGCACTTCCGTTCCACGGCCCCACAAAAAAATAGAACATGTCCTATTCTTGTCCACAGCCACGGACAAGAAAAGGCATTTCTATTATAGTGCCGACCGTGTGCGGTCCGCAAAATGCTGGTGTCCGTGTTTTGCGGATCCACAATCCTGCAAAACAGTTGCGATCGTGTGAATGGATCCTAAAAGTGGCCTGTCTGACCCAGGAAGAAGTGCAACAGCATCTTAAAAAGATTAAAATAGACAAATTGCTGGGACCAGATGGCATACACCCCCGTAACCTAAGAGATTTAAGTAAAGCTGTAGGCAGACCCTTTTTTTAATCCTTTATATTTAACTCTATATTGACAGTGAGTTTTCCACAGGATTAGCGCTTAGCAAATGTGGTGGCAATATTCAAAAAGGGGTTAAAAACAGATTCTGGAAATTATAGGCCTGTAAGTTTAACATCTGTTGTGGGTAAACTGTTTAAAGGTTTTCTAAGACAGTGTTTCCCAACCAGTGTGCCTCCAGCTGTTGCAAAACTACAACTCCCAGCATGCCCGCACAGCCTAAGGCTGTCCGGGCATGCTGGGAGTTGTAGTTTTGCAACAGCTGGAGGCACATTGGTTGGGAAACACTGTTCTAAGAGATGCTATCTTTGAGCACCTCAATGAAAATAAGCGAATAACGCTGTATCAGCATGGCTTCATGAAGGATTGGTCATGTCAAATTAATTTAATAAGTTTCTATGAGGAGGTAAATTCTAGACTTGACCGCGGCGAATCAATGGATGTCGTATATCTGGACTTCGTCAAAGCATTTGACACTGTACCACATAAAAGGTTAGTATATAAAATGAGAATGCTTGGACTGGGAGAAAACATCTGTATGTGGGTAAGTAACTGGCTGAGGGATAGAAAACAGAGGCTAGTTATTAACAGTACACACTCCGATTAGGTCACTGTCACTAGTGGGGTACCTCAGGGGTCAGTATTGGGCCCTATTCTCTTCAATATATTTATTAATGATCTTGTGGAAGGCTTGCACAGTACAATATCGATTTTTGTAGATGACACTAAACTGTGTAAATTAATTAACATGGAAATGGACAGTATACTGCTACAGATGGATCTGGATAGATTGGAGGCTTGAGCAGAGAAGTGGCAGATGAGGTTTAACACTGACAAATGTAAGGTTATGCACATGGGAAGGAATAATGCAAGTCACCAGTACATACTAAATGGTAAAACACTGGGTAACACTGACATGGAAAAGGATCTAGGAATTTTAGTGGACATCAAACTAAACTGTAGAAACCAGTGTCAGACAGCTGCTGCCAAGACAAATAATATAATGGGTTGCATCAAAAGGGGCATAGATGCCTGTGATAAGAACATAGTCCTGCCACTTTACAAATCACTAGTCAGACCACACATGGAGTACTGTGTACAGTTCTGGGCTCCTGTGAACAAGGCAGACATAGCAGAGCTGGAGAAGGTTCAGAGGAGGGCAACTAAAGTAATAACTGGAATGGGGCAACTACACTACCCTGAAAGATTATCAAAATTAGGGTTATTCACTTTAGAAAAAAAACTACTAAGGGACGATCTAATAGCTATGTATAGATATATCAGGGGTCAGCACAGAGATCTCTCCCATCATCCATTTATCCCCTGGACTGTGACTGTGATGAGGGGACATCCTCTTTGTCTAGAGGAATGAAGGTTTCTATACAAAGAAGAGGATTCTTTACGGTAAGAGCAGCGAGACTATGGAACTCTCTGCCTGAGGAGGTGGTGATGGTGAGTACAATAAAGGAATTCAAGAGGGGCCTGGATGTATTTCTGGAATGTAATAAGATTACAGATTATAGTTATTCGATTTCTGTAGAGGTCGTTGATCCAGGGAGTTAGGCTAGGGCTACACGACGACATGTGTCATGCGACAATAAGTTGCGTGATACATAGGGCACAACTACACTGCAAAATGTGTCGTGCGACACATTGGTGCGACTATTTTTATAATGATAGTCTATGGTGTCGCACTGCGACATGCTGCGACTGGAACGCGGCAGTCGCAGAAAAATATATCTCGGATGGATTTTTTGCTACTGTCGTGTCGCAGTCACAGCATGTCACAGTGCGACACCATAGACTATCATTATAAAAATTGTCGCACGACACATGTCGTCGTGTAGACCTAGCCTTATTCTCATTGCCTGACTGGAGTCAGAAAGGAATTTTTTATTCCCCTAAAGTGAGGAAAATTGGCTTCTACCTCACAGGTTTTTTTTGCCTTCCTCAAGATCAACTTGCAGGATAACAGGCCGAACTGGATGGACAAATGTCTTTTTTCAGCTTTATAAACTACCGTATATTAGATATGCGTTAGTCTCAGTCATGTTTTGTAGTTTTCCTAACCACATATGGGAGTTTGTTCCAAGCCTCAGCTATGCTTCTGGTGTGTCTGATCTTCCTCCCAACTAATTGTGCCCTCTTGTTCTTGTGTTGAGTGTTTTTTTATTTTTATAAAAAAATACTTCAGTCTTGAACCTTATTTATGCCTTTAACATACTTAAAGATTTTTATCATGTCCCCCCTTCCCTTCTTTCTTCAAGGCTATACAGATTAAGTTCTTGAAGTCCCTCTTGATATGTTTATGGTTCAGACCCTCCATCCAGTGGCGTAGCATGGGGGGGGGGAGGGGGGGGGCCTGGGGGCCGTTGCCCCGGGCGCAAAATTGCAGAGGGCTCTAGGCAGCATTCACTTCAATGAGGGCCACGCCCGTCCCCTCCCTTCTTCCTCATAGGCTTCAGGCTAGGAGGTATGATGTCAGGGGAAGAGGCGGAGACTCGTCATCCAGGGGGCGGGGCCTCAATATTTGCAGGAGATTCTACAGAGCACGTTGTTGGAGAGAGGAGCAGAGGCTGCAGGTCAGTGTGTGCAGGAGAATATTGACTGGTATGTTTACTTGGGGGGCTTTTTGCAGGGGCTGAAGGGAGGAGGAATAATCCTTGTATGTTAGAGGGGTTTGAAGAGAGGGTAGTGGGGGTGATATTATTTACATGGGACTGTATGCTGGAGGGGCTGAAGGCAGGGGGGTGATATTATTTTACATGGGACTGTATGCTGGAGGGGCTGAAGGCAGGAAGAGTGGTGAATTTTACATGGGACTGTTTGCAAGAAGGACTGGAAGGCAGGGGGAGTGATGTATCTTACATGGGACTGTATGCTGGAGGGGCTGAAGGCCAGCGGCGAAGAGAGGGAGGATGATATTATTTACATGGGCTGTATGCTGGAGGGGCTGAAGACAGGGGAATTTTTTGTATTTTACATGGAACTGTATGTTGGAGGGTCTGAAGGCGGGGAGTAATGTATTTTACATGGGACTGTATGCTGGAGGGGCTAAGGCAGGGAAGTGATGTGTCTTACATGGGACTGTATGCTGGAGGGGCTGGAAGGCGGGGGGGGGGGGGGGGGGGTTGTATCTTACATGGGACTATATGCTGGAGGGGCTGAAGGCAGGAGAGTGATGTGTAAGGAATATCTTATTCTCTTCCCTAACGGTGTGTCCCTTAACACATGATTTCAGTGGCCAGCTTGAATTAAGCCTTACCGGTACCGGGAGAATGAAGAAGATAGACCACATGAACACATGTCTATTTCCAATCCATTCTGGTTTATTCACAGCTGGCAAACAGTTTTAATAGAGGGGGTTGAGCTTCCTTTACATATTTGACCAATAGTATGGTCACACATAAGCTCTGCATTAACATCATAGCTGACTCCTAGTAACAGCATTTGACCAATCAGGTATATACACATAGGCTAGCAAGTACTTGAGTCAGATGTCCTTTTATGGCTAGAAGGCTGTTCATACTTTCAACATGTATGGATTTCATGAAACAGTTTAAGGAAGTGTCTCACATTCCATAGGGGGAGGGAGGTTTTGTAGTGCACTAACCAAATGTAATACACGTGGCTAAATGAGACAAAATGGAGTCACATATATCCCATCAAATCCCCTCTTAGAACCTTATATATATACCTTATACTATATGGTTCTTTCTCTGCTCTTCCTTGGTTTGCTTATAAGCCTTTAGGTATTCCATATACCCTTCAGCAGTATAATCCTCAGGCTTTGTTGAGGTTGGGTTTGCCTCTTCTACCTCTACCGGAGTATAGAGGAATGTCGAGTGTACCCCTCTTTCGGCCACCTTTTGACATATGGCTAGAAGGGAGGGCGCACACTACAGACAACAGCAGAGACCCACTATTGCAGCGACCACGGCGAGTACCACTCCTAAAACATATCTTATTTGACCAAAGTCAGGTATTCAGCCAAAAAGCCAGTCCCACCAACCTTGGTCAACATCCTGTTTTATATGTTTCCTCATCTCCTCTAATTGGCCTATTTTATCTTTTATTCCACGGGAGTGATCTGATAGATTGAAACACCACATCCCTGCGAACGCTGAGCATCCTACACCATGTTGGAGCAATAAATAGTCAATAGTTGCCCTATTCTGCAAGATAGCCTTTTCATACGATTGTATATCCAGCAGCATATCTTGCAGAACTGCACTAGTGACATTTATCTGTTTTACCATAAAACAGGCAAGTTTTGATATTGTCCTGTGGTTATATATGGCCAACCCTGGTACTCCTATCAAAGATACCCCTAAACTCATATATTCTGATCTAGAGAGGAGATTCACATTATAATCACAATTTTCCGGTAACTGTAGGGAAGTGTCTCTCGTGTGTCGTGTCTGCATTGCTGGAAATAGTGGTAACATTGCTAATGTCAGCCTGGCTATTGTACAGGGTCCCTCTGTAATATTGGCCGGTATGTATGTGTGACTAGTATTTCCACAGGCCAATACCCATCCTGCTGGTAGAGGTACATGTTTGTCTAGGGATGGTACTGTTTTAGTAATATTACATTGCATATTCTTTCCTGATATTATCTTTTTACAACTACCTAAATCTCTATCACAAATATTTGGCTTAATCTTATTCTGCATTTTTGCTTGTATGCAGGGAGGCAATAGTGTCTCATCACAGGTGAAGTTATAACATATTTCTGCTGCTGTGACAAGACCTGTAATTATTTCTATCATATTACTATGTAGAGTCTCATATGTAGGACAGTCATAACAAGCATGATAAGGATTTACATATCCATATTTAACATCATGATCCTCCAAGTCTGTGTCGTTCCATTGGGAACGTAGGAGCTCCGTCCATACGTCTAGTGGGGTGGGGACTGCTACCAGACATGTCTCCAAAATGTTAGATGCCGATAAAGTGGTTTGGAGACAAAAGTCAGTTAAGTTCAGAGTTTTGGCCAGGTACAGCCATAAGTTCTCCTTTGTCTTGCATAGACTGTCTTCCCCTCTGCATTCTGTTTCCAGGTATATCTGTCTGTTCCACAGCCATGGGACAGTAAGTAGGAGACACAAAATTACAATTATTAAGGCACTACATCTCAGCCATCTCGAGGAATTTCCCGACTGCGTCATCTCGTTGGGGGTCAAGGCTGTCTGCCTCCGTTAGTACCCCTTCTGTATCTTCTTCGAGGTCAAGGCTGTCTGCCTCCGTTAGTACCTCTGGGCCTCGTTGGAGGTCAGGGCTGTCTGCCCCCGTTAGTACCTCTCTTTTCTTCACCAACTTAATCCTTGTGGCGTGGATCCACGTGGGCGATTGTTCAGTGAGGACCGCTGTTCTGGTGATCGCGACTACCTCGGTGGGTTGTCCGTAGGTGAAACTTCCTGGTTCCTTTCCCTTCTTTAAGATCTTGATCATCACCTGGTTGCCTATCCGGAATGGACGGGTTGATTCCTGTGAAAGAGAAGGAGACTTACAAGCAACTTTTTCTTCAGTTTTACTGAGGACTTTGATCAGATTAGTACTTCTCTCTGATCAGGTCCAAGTCCCCTTCCTGTACCACCAGGGGGCGTCTTGCCCATGGTGTGGGGAAAGGCCTACCCATGAGTATCTCAATGCTGTTTATGTCCTACTCTGTGGAATGTCCCACTCTGTGGAAATGTGCTACTTAAAATGGAAGCACTGTGTTGGGGTGTTGGGGAATGCATAACTTCCCCTCTTCGCAGACTAATCCTATCTCAGGATTTTTCTGCAATACTGGATAACACCAGTCCTGCTGTTCCTGTTCAGTGACATACCACTGAAGATCAGTAAGTATTTGCAGCATCTCAGGGGTTGGAGATGCCAAACATGGCATCTCCCAATGGTTATACAAACCTGTGAGGTTGCTTTTGGCAACTCACTTCGCCATCTTAACTGCCAGCGCATTGCCCTGTGAGACATGATCCTTACCATCTGCTGCCGTAAATCCTCTCCTCTGCCAGATCATACCATGGTCCCACACTACCCCATGTGTGTACCTACTCTCAGTATGAATGGTGACAGGTCTATCAGCATGTAGAATACATGTCCTAGTGAGTGCAATAAGCTCAGCTGCCTGCTGTGTTGAGTGCGGATGTCCTTGAGTAGGCCTACAACATCATGAGTGGTGTGCAAAATGGTGTAATGTCACATTGTGAAAGAATTTGCCGACTCTACCATCATAGCACAGGCTGCAAGAGAACGCAGACATGCCGGCATCCCCTGGACAGAGGTGGGCATTACCTTTGAGAAAAACACACAAGGACGCAACTTGCCTCCGTTTTCTTGTGTCAGTACACCCGCCATGGTTTTACAATTTTGGCGTGCAAACATGTGGAAGGGCATATTATAGTCAGGGAGGCCCAGCCCTGGACTCGACATGAGCGAACATTTCAGACAATCAAATGCATTGTACATTTCAGAAGACCATTTAATCAAATCTGGATTTCCATCCAGAGTGGCTTGCCTCAAAACATTGTCAATAGTGGGAGCAACCAGTAATCCATTGTCTACCGTTTATCATACCAAGGAAAGATAACATTTCTTTCTTGGTATGCGGGGCGACCAAACCCGCAATAGACTGGACTCTTTCTGCGCTGATTCTCCGTTCACCTTTTGTGAGGACAAAGCCCAAGTATTCAACCTGCATTTTACACCATTGCATTTGCTTAAGTGTCACTTTGTGACCACATCCTGACAACCATTATAACAGTGATAAACCATCCTGAATGCTGGCCTCCGCTGACATGCTACACAGTAATAAATCATCGACATATTGCAGCAGCACAGAACCTTGGGGGGATGTACCATGACTCTAACATCGCTCGGAGGACTATGCTGTACACTACAGGTGAATCAGCATATCCCTGGGACATCTCTGCACCAGGTCAGTTGGCGTCTGTCAAAGGAAAAAGCAAAAAGTAGTCTGGTTATCTTATCAACTGGGATAGAAAAGAAAGCATTTTTCAGATCTATCACACTGAACCAAACAGCGTCTGCTGGAATGGCAGATAATAATTAAGTGACATCAGGTACAACAGGGGCTATAGGCACAATGATGTTGTTGATGGCCCTTAAATCCTGTACAAAGCGGGCAGCACCATCTGCCTTTGTCACTGGATTCACGGGCGTGCTGTAGGGTGAAATCACCTCTTCCAGGATTCCCTTTTGTAGGAATTCTTCTATCATTGGCCTAAGCCCATCAAGTTTCTCTTTTAACAGCAGGTATTGTTTCTGGAACACTGAGATGACACCTGGTTTCACAGTAGCTGTGTAATGTGTGCAATCTATGAATCCTGTGTCATATTCATTTGAGGACCATAATGCAGGGTTAATGTTATTCTGGGTGGTCCTGTATGTTTGCAAGAATCAGTGGCACTGGTGTAGAGACTGGAATGAGACCTGAGTGTACTCTTATGTCCTGATTCTTTGCTGATACCTGCAAGTTAAGCCTAATGAACAAATCTCTCCCTAATAGGCTGACTGGGCAATCTAGTATAATGCTAAATACATGACATGATGTATTCCCTGTCCATGGTTTCTACTGGTAAGGAATCTGTTCTGTATGTCCTTGTCAGTACCCCATTTATTCCCATAGAGGGCTCACATTTCCTTCCTGACACTCTGAGTCACCTAAGTCCGCCCCTTTTGGTGGACGCTTTGGTCTTTCTTCTGTTCTGCCATTAGTATCTTAGCTGTCCATACGAGCAGAGCTCTGATGTTAAGCACAACACTGAACATGTAACATGTAACTGCAAACATTGAAACAAACAGATCTGACAATACAGCCATGAACACACAAAGGGCCCATAAAAACTTTTCATTGAAATAAAAATGTACAGCTTGATCAATGCTGTTGGTACCAATAAAAAACCCAAAAACTTCCAATAAAATAAAATAAAATTCTTAATGCGCATATTTAAAAACAAATACCGTATTCCATACGCATTCATATACATTTTCATGTACTCATCTTCACAAACCAGCTCATACCACGCCCTTATACATAAAATATGAATTACACACACAGCTCTGCTACGTACATATAACTCAGAGCCACACCCATTCACATTCCACTGAATCATGTATCTTTCACCCAATCACACAATCTCTTTGTTACATCCCAAAACTTGCAGCACAGGCAAACACAGCAATTGCTGATGGTCTGTCGCTGTAAAACAATATACATGTTAATCATACAGTACTCACATCTGAATAAGAACTTATTGGGTGCAACCTTAGATTGATACGAGTGGACACTTCTAATTAGCATCATCACTGCAGGCACATTTTAAACCATCGGAACATACAATTTGGAAAGATACAATCAATACTGGAGCCCTGTCTGGAATATCTTATAGATAACACAGGTTAGTATCTTCACATTCTGCTGATGCATTACCAATTAGCAGCCCCCCTCCCCCCTCAACCCCCATATGAAATTCCTGAGCAGAGGAGAGGGGTGAGATGGGAGGGGGCTCTCTCTGAAAACACATCTCAAACAGGACAGGAAGAAGTTTTTTTGTAGTACTACAAGTGACATTTTGGAATGTGGTGGGGGGGAGGGATGCCTCATGGCAACCTTTGTTCTCTATAGGATTCAAAATCCTCCATCTTGAAATAAGAAATGCTGCTCATTTCATTTCTCTAACTTCAAGTTCTCTCAGTCACTTCCCTATACACTTTTTCACCATAACTCAGCTTGCACCAGGCTATTATTATCCTTTAACAACTTCTCTCTTCAACTATCAATACACTTATGCATTAACTGTCCATCTTTTAGTGCTGTAATCTCTAATTCCAGGGACTATAAATCGTCACTATTTAAACACACACAGATCATTAGGGCAACAAAACTTAACCAGTTCATTTCTGAACGTTTAACACAAGCCCTTTCTAATTGCAAACACTGAGACACTTTTTCCCTTGCCATGAATTAACTTCCTGACTCTGCTGTGTCTTGTCACTCACTATAGCCCCCCTTCACAATCACAGGAGCTCTGATGTACACTGTCTGTAAGCTTCTAACAGATTTTTTTGCAGCTTTTCAATCCTGCCAGCCTAGCATAACATTCTGTTTCACATTTTAACTGTCAATTCTCACATCTTGCCCAATTGTCTACTCATGTGTTAACTAGAAAATAATTTGTGGGACTAGACCGTGCAACAAAGTTTACATGTTGGCAGTGATAGAAACAGAATGATTTCAAAGCGGGATGCGACCGTAAACTTACCACCCGGCCAACATCTCACACAGACAGATAATCTTAATACTTCTAAAATACTTATACTATATATACATAAGAGTTAATTCAAGCTTGTATCCTTCTGTTCCCGGAACAGATATCCTTATATAGTGCACTATCTCTTAACGATACGGACTTACTAAGCCTCTTATAATCAACATTTTTACCTAACGATATGGACCCTATGATATGAGCCGCTTAAAATCAACAAGCTCCCTGAGCTTTTGCGCGTGTCCCAGACATCGCAATCCACTGAAATCATAAATAGATGGTTCGACTTACTTGAATGGGATTTTTGGTCATTGCTCCCAGGTCCAAGGCGGACAAAAATTGATGTCTTTCACGGTAGACCTGAAGAGTTGACCCTCCCAATCCCGAAAACTGAGCCCCCAAATCTGTAAGGAATATCTTATTCTCTTCCCTAACGGTGTGTCCCTTAACACATGATTTCAGTGGCCAGCTTGAATTAAGCCTTACCGGTACCGGGAGAATGAAGAAGATAGACCACATGAACACATGTCTATTTCCAATCCATTCTGGTTTATTCACAGCTGGCAAACAGTTTTAATAGAGGGGGTTGAGCTTCCTTTACATATTTGACCAATAGTATGGTCACACATAAGCTCTGCATTAACATCATAGCTGACTCCTAGTAACAGCATTTGACCAATCAGGTATATACACATAGGCTAGCAAGTACTTGAGTCAGATGTCCTTTTATGGCTAGAAGGCTGTTCATACTTTCAACATGTATGGATTTCATGAAACAGTTTAAGGAAGTGTCTCACATTCCATAGGGGGGAGGGAGGTTTTGTAGTGCACTAACCAAATGTAATACACGTGGCTAAATGAGACAAAATGGAGTCACATATATCCCATCATGATGTATCTTACAAGGGACTGTATGCTGGAGGAGCTGAAGGCATGGGGAGTGATGTATTTAGCATGGGACTGTATGCTGGAGGGGCTGAAGGCAGGGGGAGTGATGTATTTTACATGGGACTGTATGCTAGAGGGGCTGAAGGCAGGATGAGTGATGCATTTTACATGGGACTGTTTGCAAGAAAGGCTGGAAGGCAGGGGTGTGATGTATCTTACATGGGACTGTATGCTGGAGGGGCTGAAGGCAGATGGCAAAGTGAGGGAGTGTGACATTATTTACATGGGACTGTATGTTGGAGGGGCTGAAGGTGGGAAGTGATGTATTTTACATGAGACTGTATGCTGAAGGGGCTGAAGGCAGGGAAGTGATGTGTCTTACATGGGACTGTATGCTGGAGGGGCTGAAGGCAGGAGAGTGATGTATGTTACATGGGACTATATGCTGGAGGGGCTGAAGGCATGAGAGTGATGTATCTTACATGGGACTGTATGCTGGAGGGGCTGAAGGCAGGGAAGTGATGTGTCTTACATGGGACTGTATGCTAGAGGGGCTGAAGGCAGGGGGGAGGTTGTATCTTACATGGGACTGTATGCTCAAGGGGGGCATAATTATTACTATAATACTACAGAGGGGGCCATTATAATATTAATAATACTACTACTAATAATAATACAGAGGGGGAAATAATAATAATAATAATAATAATAATACAGAGGGGGCAGTATATATTATAATTATACAGAGGGCATTATAGTTCTCACAGGAGAGCCACTGCCTTCTCACAGCTCACCAAGCACAGTGCCGTACATAGTATAGCGGCTGTGCTTGGTATAGCAGCTCAACCCCATTCACTTGAATGGGGCTGAGCTGCTCCTAGGGAAAGCAGAGAGAAAGCCGCAGCGCACACATGAGCGCTGATGCCTTCCCGAACAGCTTATTGGTGGGGTTCCCAGATGTTGGACCGCCCTCTGATCATATACCGATAAGCTATCCATCAGTAATAAAAATCTTGGAAAACCACTTTAAGCTGGATTTAGATGGCCCAATATCTAGCCGTCTAAAGGTGTCACAGATCACCTGATGAAAGAGTGAAACGCTTGTTTATCAGGTGACATGATCGAAGGTGCAGACACCTCATTCACTGTTCCTGGGATTCAGATCGTGCTGTCTGAACAGCACTCTGCTGCCCAAGAGCAATGATTTTGTATGGGGACGAGCGATAACAGCAGCAATTGCAGCAAATGTATCATGAGAAAACTGTCTCAGAATGGCATTAATAAGTAAAAGCATTCTAAAGTTATTATCATATGCACATGAAAGTATTTTCTTTCCGTGCCAGTTCAGTTTTTTTTGCTGACTGTATGTGTAACCATTCATTTCAATGGGTCCGCAAAAAATACGGAAGTTACTCCGTGTGCATTCCGTTTCCGGATGTCCGTTACGCAAAAAAAGTAGAATATGTCCTTTTATTGTCCGCATAATGGACAAGGATAGTACTTTTCTATTAGGGGCCAGCTGTTATGTTCCACAAAATACGGAATGCACACGGACGTCATACGTATTTTTTGTGGATCCGTGTTTTGCAGACTGCAAAATACATATGGTCGTGTGCATGAGCCCTTATACCTTATATCTGTTAAGCCTCAAATCCTAGTTTTGGCTGGCAATTACTGATGGAAATCACTGACCAAATGTCACGGCTGAGGATGGGGGAAATCCTCAGCCATGTGATGCCAGATGAGGTTAGTGGCTGCTTGGCCAGGATGACAGAAATAGGGAGCAGGTCACCTCCTGGAGCTTCCCTAATCTGACCCTGACTCCTAGCTGCATGAGCCGACCTTGAAGGTAGGAGGGCTCATGCTCAGGAACCTCGGATCCCTACTGACCCTCCGCCGATCCCTGATCTAGGAACTGGGTAGACAGCCCGTTCCTCCTGGATACGGAGGAACAGGAGTCTCACTGGCCAAGCTGCAAGGAAGAGGGATACAAAAACAGACCTATGGATATGGCAGGTGAACTGCACTAGTTCCACCTACCTGCCACAGCCTTGCTGACTGGATCCTTGTGCTGACACGCTGCTGTCCACACCATACTTAAAAGGACACAGTCAACACACATACAGACAGGAACCCAGATCCATAGCTGCATTAAATAACAGAAGGAAAGCAACATCGACTAAACATCACATAACATTTGCTATGACCACAAGGGTGGCCCTCACTGGCAGATGGTATTAGGTATGAGGATGACTCCAGCAGACCATGGCTGAAGTACCCCTCTGACTACTGCTCTCAGCAGAGGCTATATAGGCCCAAGTAGCCACACCCACACAGACACACCCAGTGCTCACAGTCTAGGAAGGGAATTAACCCTTCTCACACCAGACAAGGGAAGACAGCAACTTAAAGGGGAAGTGAACACACAAACAACCCCGTGCACACCAAACATGGAAAGTGCAGACATACACACACACACACCGAACCAGGTGTAACCGCATGCACTTGACAGCAAGCTGCCTAGCAACAGCTCAGGCTGCTATACTGCCAAGTACAAACATGTTGCCAGCGGCAACCACATGTGAGGCAACATAACAGCAGCCCTCACCATGTGGTTGACAATAAAACCAAACCGCAGGCAACTGCATGCGGATCCAGAAGTCACGACCATAACCATGGTCGTGACACCAAAGCACTGATGTCTGACTTAGGGCTTGTTCACACGACCGTTGCCCCTCCGTCGCCATACGGCGGGTCCTCAATACACGGGGCACCGGCCGTGTGCATTCCGCATCATGTATGCATAATTTTAATGGGTCTACAATTTAGGAGATACGGTGCGGAACAGAACCCTACGGAAGCACTATGGAGTGCTTCCGTTGGTTCCGTTCCATGCCTCCCCACCGCAAAAAAATAAAACTTGCTCTATCTTTTTGTGGAACGGACGGATCGCGGACCCCATTCAAGTGATCGGGGTCGGGATCTGCAGGCGGCAGCCCCATGGCGGTGCCTGTGCATTGCGGACCGCAATTTGCGGTGCACAGCACCGGCACGGAGGGGCAACGGTCGTGTGAACAAGCCCTTAGGCTGAATTCACACGTCCGTGGAACACGGTCTGTGAGATACCGGACTGGCATCCTGCTTAGTGCAGGAGCGCACAGCGTCATTGGTTGCTATAACGCCGAGCGCTTTGTGCTGCCACCGCAGTACAGTAATACACTCGTATGATCTAGACGAGTGTATTACTGTACAGCAGCGGCGACATAGCAACCAATGACACCGTGCGCTTCTGCTCTAAGCAGGATGCCAGTCCGGTATCTCACGGACCGTGTTCCACGGACGTGTGAATTCAGCCTAAGGCTTTAGCGTCTTGGTCCTTAATGTGAAAAATGGCTGGGTCCTGAGGGGGTTAAGTTTGTATTTGTAAATGGTGTGAAACTTTGTATATGCTTTTCACTCATATAGCTGTTGGTAATCATGATGAAGTATTTTGGAGCACTTAAATTGAGCGCTTACATGCAAAGCATTCACGTCATGAGGCAATTGAGTCTGACAAAGTCCGAAACTGCCTTCGCTCTATGATCATCCAGCCAAACTTACTGACCATATTCAGTGCATGAAGATACCTAGCTTGTTCAACTCAGGGAGTGCTATACTCTTTTATTTTTCTCATTTTTCAGCACATCTTCAGATTGATATATCTAAGTGATAGCCACAGCTTGTCTCCTGGTTGGGACTGGAGAGGAACCCTATGTTTCCTATTGCAAAATTTTTGCTTAAAGAGTTGGCTTGAACGAGTTGTTTATGTCTTTTTCCAGATTTTCAAAAATTTTATATAAAGTATAAGCTGCAGGTGCACAACAAACATGACTACAATACAGGCAACCATAAGGCCGTGGAAACACAAATCCCACACAAGACTCTGGAAATAAACTGCACAGAGCTGTCACTATACCCAATGGAGAAGCACAGAAACTAAAGGTATTTAAAGGTATAACAATCAAAAATACCATCCAGCAAACACCTGAGTAATCAAAGTGAGACACAGTTAGGCCTCATGCACACGACCATATGTATTTTGCGGTCCGCAAAAAACGGATCTGCAAAAAATACAGATGAAGTCCGTGTGCATTCCGTAATTTGCGGAACAGGACAGCTGGCCCGTAATAGAACAGTACTGTCCTTGTCCGTAATGTGGACAATAATAGGACATGTTCTATTTTTTTGCAGAACGGAAATACTGAATACGGAAACGGAATGCACACGGAGTAACTTCCATTTTTTTGCGGACCCATTGAAATGAATGGTTCCGTATACGGAACGGACATGGAAAGAAAATATGTGCATGAGGCCTTAGTGAGAAATAGGCAAGAGATCTCTGTTGCTTGTAACAGCTGGATATATTATAGCCCTGAGGCAGGGGCCAGGATGGGACTGAAGAGTTTTGGGGGATCCATTTTCTATCCATGTGCAGACATTAAAGAAATGCTGTCATGATGGCACTTTAAACAGGCACTTCTTATGTTTAGAATATTAGCTTATAATATCTCAGATACTGAAGCAGAGTCTTTACATGAACACATTGTTAATGGGGCATCTGGGGAGAAAATGACAATGTCATGTTCAGGCCTAAAATCCCTGGAGATGATTAAATAGAATTGATTTGGTTCAGTAATATTTTGATGTATTTTAATCTAATTAATTGCAATAGCCTTCTTAAAGAGGACCTTTCACTGATCCTGACATTGTGAACTAAGTATACAGATATGTAGAGCGGCGCCCGGGGATCTCACTGCACTTACTATTATCCCTGGGTGCCGCTCCGTTCTCCCGTTATGCCCTCCGGTATCTTCTCTCACTAAGTTATAGTAGGCGGAGTCTGTCCTTGTTCTGCTGTAGTGCTGGCCAATCGCAGCGCAGAGCTCACAGCCTGGGAGAAAAGAACCTCCCAGGCTGTGAGCTCTGCGCTGCGATTGGCCAGCACTAGAGCAGAACAAGGGCAGACTCCGCCTACCATAACTTAGGGACTGGTATCTCCGCCTACTATAACTTAGTGAGCGGAGATACCGGAGGACATAGCGGGAGAACGGAGTGGCGCCCGGGGGTAATAGTAAGTGCAGTGAGATCCCCGGGCGCCGCTCTACATGTCTGTATAGTTAGTTCACAATGTCAGGATCAGTGAAAGGTCCTCTTTAACTACAGCAATTCTCACCACAGTGTCACATTTAGCCAGTTTAATTGTCTAAGTCTAAGACATAATGGTACGTACAAAGGTCTGACTTTTCCTAACAAATATTTATCTTGAAAGACTGGATTAAGTAAAATGGATCACATTCCAGTGTCATTGACGCAGCCTGTGGCGTAGCGTGGGTTGCCAGCACCCGGGGCGAGCCATGTATTGCACACCCCCCCTTCCAACCTGTGGCCACGCCCCTTTTACAGATAATGTAGCAGTCCTATATAACATCACAGATAAGCATTATATAGTGATAACTCTCTAAGTACAGATGATGTAGTAGATGGGTATAAGGCCCCAGAATTCAGAACACGCACCGTGTGACCTGAAGTCTGGGGCCAGGATGCTGCAGGGTGGGCCAAATTCTCAATCCACCCCCCAACCCTACCGTATAACAAATATGTGTTTGGACATTACATACAGTACAGACCAAAAGTTTGGACAGACCTTCTGATTCAAAGAGTTTTCTTTATTTTCATGACTATGAAAATTGTAGATTCACACTGAAGGCATCAAAACTATGAATTAACACATGAATTATATACATAACAAACAAGTGTGAAACAACTGAAAATATGTCATATTTTAGGTTCTTCAAAGTAGCCACCTTTTGCTTTGATTACTGCTTTGCACACTCTTGGCATTCTCTTGATGAGCTTCAAGAGGTAGTCCCCTGAAATGGTTTTCACTTCACAGGTGTGCCCTGTCAGGTTTAATAAGTGGGATTTCTTGCCTTATAAATGGGGTTGGGACCATCAGTTGCATTGAGGAGAAGTCAGGTGGATACACAGCTGATAGTCCTACTGAATAGACTGTTAGAATTTGTATTATGGCAAGAAAAAAGCAGCTAAGTAAAGAAAAACGAGTGGCCATCATTACTTTAAGAAATGAAGGTCAGTCAGTCAGCCGAAAAATTGGGAAAACTTTGAAAGTAAGGGCTATTTGACCATGAAGGAGAGTGATGGGGTGCTGCGCCAGATGACCTGGCCTCCATAGTCACCGGACCTGAACCCAATCGAGATGGTTTGGGGTGAGCTGGACCGCAGAGTGAAGGCAAAAGGGCCAACAAGTGCTAAGCATCTCTGGGAACTCCTTCAAGACTGTTGGAAGACCATTTCAGGGGACTACCTCTTGAAGCTCATCAAGAGAATGCCAAGAGTGTGCAAAGCAGTAATCAAAGCAAAAGGTGGCTACTTTGAAGAACCTAGAATATGACATATTTTCAGTTGTTTCACACTTGTTTGTTATGTATATAACTCCACATGTGTTAATTCATAGTTTTGATGCCTTCATAGTCATGAAAATAAAGAAAACTCTTTGAATGAGAAGGTGTGTCCAAACTTTTGGTCTGTACTGTACATCACTACAAAATATACAGGAGAATACAGCACCACATACCTCATCCATCCAGTGACATCTCCTGTGATGTAGACTTTCCTCAGCGTCTTCATTCGGAGATAAGACCGCCATGACACCTTCTTTCAGCCGCGTCTCATCTATGCAGAGTTTTATTATTATTTGTTATTCTTATATACAAACCGGATTCCAAAAAAGTTGGGACACTAAACAAATTGTGAATAAAAACTGAATGCAATGATGTGGAGATGGCAAATGTCAATATTTTATTTGTAATAGAACGTAGATGACAGATCAAACGTTTAATCCGAGTAAATGTATCATTTTAAAGGAAAAATACGTTGATTCAAAATTTCACAGTGTCAACAAATCCCAAAAAAGTTGGGACAAGTAGCAATAAGAGGCTGGAAAAAATTAATTTGAGCATAACGAAGAGCTGGAAGACCAATTAACACTAATTAGGTCAATTGGCAACATGATTGGGTATAAAAAGAGCTTCTCAGAGTGGCAGTGTCTCTCAGAAGCCAAGATGGGTAGAGGATCACCAATTCCCACAATGTTGCGCAGAAAGATAGTGGAGCAATATCAAAAAGGTGTTACCCAGCGAAAAATTGCAAAGACTTTGCATCTAGCATCATCAACTGTGCATAACATCATCCGAAGATTCGGAGAATCTGGAACAATCTCTGTGCGTAAGGGTCAAGGCCGTAAAACCATACTGGATGCCCGTGATCTCCGGGCCCTTAAACGACACTGCACCACAAACAGGAATGCTACTGTAAAGGAAATCACAGAATGGGCTCAGGAATACTTCCAGAAACCATTGTCAGTGAACACAATCCACCGTGCCATCCGACGTTGCCAGCTGAAACTCTACAGTGCAAAGAAAAAGCCATTTCTAAGCAAGATCCACAAGCTCAGGCGTTTTCACTGGGCCAGGGATCATTTAAAATGGAGTGTGGCAAAATAGAAGACTGTTCTGTGGTCAGACGAGTCACGATTAGAAGTTCTTTTTGGAAATCTGGGACGCCATGTCATCCGGACCAAAGAGGACAAGGACAACCCAAGTTGTTATCAACGCTCAGTTCAGAAGCCTGCATCTCTGATGGTATAGGGTTGCATGAGTGCTTGTGGCATTGGCAGCTTGCATGTCTGGAAAGGCACCATCAATGCAGAAAAATATATTCAGGTTCTAGAACAACATATGCTCCCATACAGACGTCATCTCTTTCAGGGAAGACCCTGCATTTTTCAACAAGATAATGCCAGACCACATTCTGCATCAATCACAACATCATGGCTGCGTAGGAGAAGGATCCGGGTACTGAAATGGCCAGTCTGCAGTCCAGATCTTTCACCTATAGAGAACATTTGGCGCATCATAAAGAGGAAGGTGCAACAAAGAAGGCCCAAGACGATTGAACAGTTAGAGGCCTGTATTAGACAAGAATGGGAGAGCATTCCTATTTCTAAACTTGAGAAACTGGTCTCCTCGGTCCCCAGACGTCTGAGTGTTGTAAGAAGAAGGGGAGATGCCACACAGTGGTGAAAATGGCCTTGTCCCAACTTTTTGGGGATTTGTTGACACCATGAAATTCTGATTCAACATATTTTTCCCTTAAAATGGTACATTTTCTCAGTTTAAACTTTTGTTCCGTGATTTATGTTCTATTCTGAATAAAATATTAGAAGTTGGCACCTCCACATCATTGCATTCAGTTTTTATTCACGATTTGTATAGTGTCCCAACTTTTTTGGAATCCGGTTTGTATAATTGCCCCCTCTGTATAATATATAATGGCCCCTCTGTAATATTAGGATATATAATGGGCCATTATATATCCTAATAATACAGAGGGGGCCATTATATATTATAATAATACAGGGGGGTCATTATATATAGTAATTATACAAAGGGTCCATTATATATCCTAATATTACAGAGGGGTCATTATACACTGCTGAAAAAAATAAAGGGAACACAAAAATAACACATCCTAGATCTGAATTAATTAAATATTCTTCTGAAATACTTTGTTCTTTACATAGTTGAATGTGCTGACAACAAAATCACACAAAAATTAAAAAATGGAAATCAAAATTTTCAACCCATGGAGGTCTGGATTTGGAGTCACAGTCAAAATTAAAGTGGAAAAATACACTACAGGCTGATCCAACTTTGATGTAATGTCCTTAAAACAAGTCAAAATGAGGCTCAGTAGTGTGTGTGGCCTCCACGTGCCTGTATGACCTCCCTACAACGCCTGTGCATGCTCGTGATGAGGTGGCGGACGGTCTCCTGCTGTACAGCCTCTATAGGGGTGCATTTGTCCTGTAACTGGGGCTACTATGTCAGCCCCAGTTACAGGAGAAATCAACAGTGAAAAAAAAAAAAAAAAGTGAAGTAAATGTCCCCCAGAGGTCTTGTATGACCTTATGGGGGACGAAAAGTGTAAAATAAAATAAAAATAAAATAAAGTGTTGAAAAAATAAAATAAAAAAAAGGTTCACATTTAAAAAAAAAAAAAACCCAAGTAAGGAATAAAAAAAAAAAAAAAAAATAGAAAAAATAAAATAAAATAGACATATTTAGTATTGCCGCGTCCGTAAAAACCAGCTCTATAAAAATATCACATGACCTAACCCCTCGGGTGAACACCGTAAAAAATAAATAAAAAAAACTGTGTCAAAACAAGCAATTTTTGTCACCTTGCATCACAAAAGGTGCAACACCAAGTGATCAAAAACGCGTATGTCCCACAAAATGGTACCAATAAAACCGTCACCTCATCCCGCAAAAAATGAGCCCCTACATAAGAAAATCTCTCAAAAAATAAAAAAACTATAGCTCTTAGAACATGGAGACACTAAAACATCATTTTTTTGGTTTCAAAAATGCTATTATTGTGTTAAAGTGAAACAAATAAAAAAAGTATACATATTAGGTATTGCCACGTCCGTAAAAACCAGCTCTATAAAAATATCACATGACCTAACCCCTCGGGTGAACACTGTAAAAAAAAAAAAAAAAAAACTGTGTCAAAACAAGCAATTTTTGTCACCTTGCATCACAAAAGGTGCAACACCAAGTGATCAAAAACGCGTATGTCCCACAAAATAGTACCAATAAAACCGTCACCTCATCCCGCAAAAAATGAGCCCCTACATAAGAAAATCTCTCAAAAAATAAAAAAACTATAGCTCTCAGAACATGGACACATTAAAACATAATTTTTTGGTTTCAAAAATGCTATTATTGTGTAAAACTTTAATAAATGAGAAAAAGTATACATATTAGGTATCGCCACGTCCGTAACAATCTGCTCTATAAAAATGTCACTTGACTGAACCCCTCAGGTGAACGCTGTAAAAATAAATAAATAGAAACTGTGCTAAAACAACCAATTTTTTGGTCACCTTGCCCCATAAAGTGTTATAATGAATGATCAAAAAATCATATGTACCCAAAAATAGTACTAATAAAACTGGCACCTTATCCCCTAGTTTCCAAAATGGGGTCACTTCTTGGGAGTTTCTACTGTAAGGGTGCATCAGGGGGCTTCAAATGGGACATGGCATCTAAAAACCATGTGGAGTTCCTTTCCTTCTGCGCCCTGCCGTGTGCCCATACAGCAGTTTACGACCACATGTGGGGTGTTTCTGTAAACCGCAGAATCTGGGTAATAAATATTGAGTTTTGTTTGGCTGTTAACCATCGATGTGTTAAAGAAAAAAATTGATTAAAATGGAAAATCTGCCAAAAAAGTGAAATTTAAAAATTTGATCTCCATTTTCCTTTAATTCTTGTGGAACGCCTAAAGGGTTAACAAAGTTTGTAAAATCGGTTTTGAATACCTTGAGGGGTGTAGTTTCTACAATGGGGTCATTTATGGGGGTATCCACTATGTAGGCCCCACAAAGTGACTTCAGACCTGAACTGGTCCTTATAAAGTGGGTTTTGGCAATTTTCTTACAAATTTGAAGAATTGCTTCTAAACTTCTAAGCCTTCTAACGTCCTAAAAAAATAAAATGACATTTCCAAAATGATGCCAACATAAAGTAGACATATGGGAAATGTTAAATAATAACTATTTTATGAGGTATCACTTTCTGTTTTGAAAGCAGAGAAATTGAAATTTAGAAAATTGCGAATTTTTCAAATTTTTGGGTAAATTTGGGATTTTTTCATAAATAAAGGTGAAATATTTTGACTCAAATTTATGACTATCATGAAGTACAATGTGTCACGAGAAAACAATCTCTGAATGACTTGGATAAATAAAGGTGTTCCAAAGTTATTACCACATAAAGTGAGATATGTCAGTTTTGCAAAATTTGGCCTGGTCAGGAAGGGGGCAAAGGGCCCAGATGGGAAGTGGTTAAAAATCATTTTAACTTGGAAACTCCTTTAAGTGGCGACATTTCCTTCCTGCCTCCTATTCACAAATGATCACTTTCCTTAACTGCAGAGGACGGCGCTCACTGGTTCTTACTGCCTCCTGCACCCCGAGATATACTGTAGGTGCCCTGCAATAACCAGTCAGCATTTTCCCTGAAGGCTCACGCACACGGCAATTGTTTTAGTCCGCATCTAAGCCGCATTTTTTTTATGTGGCTTGGATGTGGACCCATTCACTTCAACAGGGCTGCAAAAGATGTGGACAGCACTCCATGTGCTGTCCGCATCCGTTACTCCGTTGTGCAAAATGCAGAACACACATGGTTGGTGTCCTGCAGACCAAAAGAAAAGGTACGGTCGTGTGTATGAGGCCTTACTAGCCGGGAAAGCACTTATTGGTTAACCCTTTAATGACCAGGCCTAAAAAGGCCTTAATGACCAGTCACTTTTTTTGTCCCAGGCCCAGCACACCACGCTGGTGTAAGGCCACCTGGGAACAGCGCTGCGGTGAAGCAGTGAAGAGGGGTAAGACCGGGCTCGTATATGAGCATTACAACTCGCATGAAGAGATTGTGAGTAACGACACCTCTAGTCTTATTGTGAAGTCAGTAAAACTGATTCTATCCGATATCCGTCAGTGAGCGTGCAGGATTTTGTTGCCAGATACCGGAACTTTTGTTGCAACACAATTATTGCTTAGCCGTGCTCCGGCTGCATTGCTACCCCTAACGGGAATAGTACTCTGATTGGGACAGGTGGATATTGCCGCCACGCTGCCAGATGGTTCAATAGAATTCACAGTGACTGTTGCATGCTATATTAGTCGCTTGGCACAGCGGCTTCACTGAGTGGTTGTGGACGCAGGAATCTCCATAATATTGTGTGTATGAGTGGGGATCCCATACGCCCTCCAGTACTTATGTGTAGTATGTATGTTTTATGTAATTTTTAGGGGTATGGTTTTAGAATATTAAAGTATATTATTACTATCACCAATTGTGGTTCCCTTCTGAGTGTGCCCCTTCATATCTGCTTACACCTCATTCGTTCTTTGTGGTCCTGAGGGTGGGAACTGAGGGTGAGCACCTTATCCATACGGTGAGGGGGTGAGCCGCTGTATTCCTCTGCTTTTTAATATATGTTTTTAGTTTTATTAGGGGGAAGCGGTACAATTATTATTTTTTTAAAGTCATTTTTATTCAAACTATAGCTCATTATTTAAATATGCTAATTATTATAATTAGTTCCCTATATGTGTTGGATCGTTTTATTATACAATATGTATAGTTTCACATGAATGGGTTGATAATTGTAATGGTTTTGGTTGGTATGGGCATTTTTCCCCTCCCACGACAGCACCTTAGAGAGATGGCTCCGCCTCCAGAACAGGAAACCTGCAGCATAAAAAGGTGGAGCCACTCTCCCACCTCAGTGAGGTTTCCTGTTCTGGTGCGGGAAGCCTGCAGTTCGGGTTTGTCATGACCTGGAAGCCCCGGTAGATACTGGAGGGTCAGTGACAGCAAAATTCTTACCTGCCACAGGTTCCTCTCCCATAGGTTTGGGGCTGAAGGAATAGGAGAGAGCGGCAGCGGTCAGGAGTCCACAGCAGGCAGAAGGTGTCGGTCCCTCAGGTGAAGGAGGACCACACCATCGTAGCAGGTGTGGCCAGAGGGCCCCAGCTAAGCGCAGACCAGCCAGGATGCAGAATGATGACATCATACAGGAAGTCGATGCGTTCCACGGCCGTGCGCTTCCGGTCAGGTGACCGTAAGTTCGGCATTTCGGCGTCTTCAAGAGCGACAGCAAGGTATTGCAGCAATCCGGAGGGGTCGGAGTGAAGTCCGGTGATAGACAGCAGAATTCCTGTCTCAGTGGTGTCCGTGGCGTGGTGGGTCTGCAGGATACAGTGGATCTCTCAGGTGAGAGGGGCACTCTGGTGGCACATGGTAATCGTTTGCAATATTGATTGTATGCAGGGTTGCCTACTATAATTGAAAAGGAAAGGAGGTTTGAAAGCACAGACATTGAAATCCTGCCACCGGTATTGTGAGTTCTAATGTTTGGTCCTCAAAAGGTTAAGGCTGTTTCCTTAGATATGGGTATGTTTCCTTTCCGTAGACGGTGCCTAAGAAAGTGGTGGCCAAGAAAAAGAATAAGGAATGCAAGTGTTCGCTGACATCTTCGTCAGAAGCTCTGTCAGCAGTTCAATGAAAAAACTGTGGCAGAAGAGACTCCGGGTATTCTGAAGGATTTGAAGTCTCTTATGTCCGAGGTTAAAGTGTCCCTTAAAGCTGGTAGAGAGAGGAGAAGAGCGGGGAGGCAGGAGTCGGATGTGGAGTCCGAAGACAGCGAGTCTCCTTCTGCAGATGGGGACTCTGATAATTCCTCCTCTTCAGAGGATGAAGGGAGAGAAAGAAAATTCCTATTTCCGGCTGAAGATACGGACAAATTACTAAAAGTTATTAGATCTACCCTGGAGTTTGAGGACACCAGGGAGGATAGATCAGTGGAGGACTCCATATTTGAGGGTCTGAGGGAAAAGAAGCTTAGATGTTTCCCAGTTCACAAATCTACAGTTGCAAGAAAAAGTATGTGAACCCTTTGGAATTATATGGATTTCTGCACAAATTGGTCATACAATGTGATCTGATCTTCATCTAAGTCATAACAATAGACAATCACAGTATGCTTAAACTAATAACACACAAATAATTCAATGTTACCATGTTTTTATTGAACACACCATGTAAACATTCACAGTGCAGGTGGAAAAAGTATGTGAACCCCTAGACTAATGACATCTCCAAGAGCTAATTGCAACTGTATATTAGCGGTAGTAGAGAAGGAATGGAAAAATCCAGATAAAATGCCATTTATATAAAAGACCTTTAAACGGAAATACCCCTTTGAGGAGGAAGCATCTACCTCCTGGGATAAAGCCCCAAGACTAGATGTAGCTATTTCAAAAATGTCTAAGAGATCCTCCTTGCCTTTTGAGGATATGGGTTTCTTAAGAGACCCTTTAGACAAAAGAATAGATTCTTCACTTAAAAATACTTGGGAGTTTGCTGCGGCTGCGTTCAGGCCTACTGTAGTATAGCCGCCACAGTAGCCGCCAGATCAATGTCTCTGTGGCTAGATAGACTGGAGGGGCAGATCAGGGACAGATGTCCTAGGGAGCAGTTGTTAGCATCCATACCTACTTTCCAAAAGGCTGCAGATTTTATTACGGATGCCTCAGTGGATGCGGTGAGACTGGAGGCCAGAGCCGCATCCCTTTCTAATTCTGCACGCCGGGCCTTGTGGCTTAAAAGTTGGAAAGGAGGAGATATGTCTTCGAAACTAAGGCTATGTGGCATTCCCTGTGACGGACAATTTCTTTTCGGGTCACAACTAGACTGCTTGAAAAGGCTGCAGACAGAAAGAAAAAATTTCCTCAGGAGTCCTTTACCCAGTTTAGGCAGTATAAAAGGCCCTTTCGGAACCCGTCCAGATTCCAGAATAAAAAGCAGACGGGAGACAGAGAGCAGGGGGCAACGCCTAGATCTGGGAATAAGTTTTCTTTTGTTCAGATCAGCCTCCGCTCATGCTTCCTACCTGCTTGGGAAAAGATTGCAGGAAAATGGCTGGTGGGACTTCTGCAGGAAGGGCTAAGGTTGGAATTCATAAAATATCCCACAGAAAGATTTTTGATCTCGAGATCTTCTCTCGCACTAATGCAGGAAATAAAAAAATTAACAAACAAAAATGTGTTGATTCCAGTCCCAGAGTTAGAGGAAGGGAGAGGATTCTATTCTACTCTGTTCCTAGTGAAAAAACCAGGTGGGTCATACCGGACAATTATAAATTTAAAGCACCTGAACAAATTTCTGAAGGCCAGGAAATTCAAGATGGAGATTATAAGGTCAGCGATCTATCTTTTATCTCCAGGATGCCATATAGCGGTTCTGGATCTAAAGGATGCCTACCATCATATCCCGATACATCCAGACCACCAGAAATTCCTCAGGGTGGCTGTAAGATCAGAGTTCGGTGTTCTTCACCTTCAGTTTCAGGCGCTACCCTTCGGCCTCTCTATGGCTCCTCAGATTTTTACCAAGGTAGTGGCGGAGATGGCTTCTTTCATCAGAAAGGAGAATATCACGTTCATGCCTTACCTGGACGATTTCCTGGTGGTGGCCCAGTCTCGGGAGGCATGTGTCAGGGCGCTGAATTGGTTGATGGATGTCCTGCAGTCCCTAGGATGGTTATTGAACTTCCAGAAGTCCAGGATGCAGCCATCGACAAGTCAGGTTTTCTTGGGTCTGGTACTAGATTCCAGACAGGAGAAAACTTTCCTCACAGTGGAGAAAGTTGCCAGGGTTCAAGATGCAGTTCAGAGAGTTCAGTCAGGAGAGTCCTTGCCCATAAGGAAAGCTATGTCCCTGTTGGGAGGTCTGACGTCCTGTCTACCAGCGGTCCAGTGGGCTCAGAGGCACTCTCGGCAACTACAAGTAGAGATCCTGGCCGCCACGAGACGAGCAGGGACTTCCCTGGAATCAATTATAAAGCTATCAGATCCAACACTTTCATCATTGAACTGGTGGAAGGAAGCAGAGAATTTGCCTCAGGGAGTTCCCTGGTCCTTTCCGGAACCAGTAGTAGTAACTACGGACGCCAGCCGTAGTCCCAGGGTCAGAGATACTTTTCTTCAAATCGAAAAGAGCTACGGGCGCTCTTACTAGCTCTGAGAGCAGCTCTACCAAAAATCCAGAACAGGCATGTAAGAGTGATGTCCGACAATCTGTCGGTCGTTTCATACCTCAATCATCAAGGGGAAACCAGGTCAGATTCCTTACTGAGAGAGACGGAGTGGATTTTCAAAGAAAAAGAAGGGAGAGTTCTACATCTTTCAGCCATACACATAAGAGAAGTCGAGAATACTCAGGCAGATTTCTTGAGTCATCACAGGTTACGTCAGGGGGAATGGTCTCTGAATCTAGAAGTATTTTCCCACATAGTGGATTTATGGGGTCTTCCATCAGTAGACATGTTCGCCACAAGGGAAAACAGAAAAGTCGAGAAGTTCTTTTCCCTCAGTCCAAGGGAGTACCCATCTGGAGTGGATGCTTTCCTCCAGAGATGGAACTTCCCTCTGGGTTATGCCTTTCCCCCTCTGCAGTTAATTCCACTAGTGATAAGGAAGATCAGGTACGAGGAAGCGAGAGTGATTCTTTTTTTATTTTATTTTTTTATTTTATTAGTTCCACCAATAAAAGAGAAATACAAGCTTTAGTTACAAGTCCAGTAAATAGGTGTTACAATTTTCATTTTTCATATTGAAAACATCCCCCCCAAGACCCATCCCACCCTCCCTCCCAACTGAGTCACCACTTCAATAGTCACCAGTATCAGACATTCATTCAATAGCTTTAATTACATAAAATAAACATATTGTCGGGTTAAGCGACAGCATGACTTGCGTTATCTTTCTATCACCTTATCCATCTAAATTGTCGAGAGACAATCTCCCCAACGTCCCCTTAAGTGCTTCCAAGCTGTACCATTCCGTGTATTTGAACGTTTGCATGAGCCTCCCTATCTCCTCTGGGGTGAAACTATTTGTGATATAGGTCCTCCACCTCCTAAAAAAACATTTAGTTTTTTTATCCTTGTTTAGTTCCGCTTCTGATTTATCTAGGTACATGAAATGTGTCATCTGCGTCTTTACCTCTTGCAATTGAGGTACCTCTGTTTTCAACCACCCCTGCAATAAGCATCTGTCACGACCATGGTCATTGTCGTGACTCCTGTATCCGCATGCTGTTGCCTGCGGTCTGGTTTGATTGTTCAACCACAGGTGGGGGCCGCTAGTATGTTGCCTCACTTGTGGTTGCCGCTGGCAACATGTGGTTGTATTGCAGTTTGGCAGCCTGAGCTGGTGCTGGGCAGCTTGCTGCAATGTGCATGCGGTTGCACCTGGAAACCTGCCTTTATATGTGTGCACATTCCGTGTTTGGTGTGCACAGGGTTTGAGTTGTGTGCACTTTCCCTTTTAGTTGCTGTCTTCCCTTCCCTGGTGTGAGAAGGGTTAATTCCCTTCCTAGTGTGTGTCCACTGGGTGTGTCTGTGTGGGTGTGGCTACTTGGGCTATAAAGCCTCAGTTGAGACCAGATGTCTGAGGGGTACTCCAGCGTTGGTTGTAAGCTGGAGGCACCCTCCTGATCCGTTATACCATCTGCCAGTGAGGGCCACCCTTGTGGTCATAATTTGTGATACACGATGTTATGAAGATGTGTTTGTGTTATGCTTATTTATTGCAACGTATGGTTTCCTGGGTTCCTGTGTGGTGTGTGCTCTGTCTCTTCTGTTGTTAGGGACAGCAGCACTTATACTTGGGTTCCAGGCTCTGTGTCTGTGGCAGGTAGGTGTGGTACTAGTTGCACTTACCTGCCTTTGCCATATGTCTGTTTCTGTTCCCCTTGCAGCCCGGCCAGTTTAGACTCCTGTTTCTCCGTATCCAGGAGGAACAGGTGGTCTACCCAGCTCCTAGTTCAGGGATCGGCGGAGGGTGAGTAGGGATCCGAGGTTCCTGAGCATGAGCCCTCCTACCTTCAAGGTCGGCTCATGCAGCTAGGAGTCAGGGTCAGATTAGGGATGCATTAGGAGGTGACCTGCTCCCTAATTCTGTGGTCCTGGCCGAGCAGCCACTTACATCTCGTGGCATCGCACGGCTGAGGGTTTTCCCCATCCTCAGCCGTGACAGCATCGCAGGGACACCACCAAGGCCGCATCTATTATTATATGAGGAGGAGAACCTGCATCTCCGTAGTCGTGAAACAGAAGAACCTCAGGAGCTAGTCTCAAAGTACAACCCAGCTTATCCCTAATCCAACACCTGACCTGTTCCCAAAATCGTTGTACATGTGGACATAGCCAAACGCAATGTACCAGGTCTGCTTTGTCTAACCCACATTTCGGACAAGCTACCAGGAAAGAAAAGAGAAGACCCCGGGTATCCCAAGAACAAATGGAGGACAGTGCCTGCACAATATAAATGTATTGGGGTACCCGAAAAGAGGTAACTCGGTACAAGCTCCGAGTATAATGACAAAGGAAAAGGAAAAGAAGCTCAAAGTACCAAAATAGTAATTAAATAAATATTTTATTATGTCAAGAACATGATTAAAAACACACATACAGGTGATGCCATGGACAGGGTAGGGGGAACAGGGAAAGGAGAAAACAAGCGCCACCCTGGATGAATACACATGTCACAGAGTACATAAAGCAATAATGGTAGGGTCATGAGAAGAATATATATAAGGTACAATGACCAGCTCATGGGCCAAATATAACAAAATGTATATAAGACAGTATAAGGCAAGTAAAGGTCAGTGAGAGAACCAGCCACAGCTGTAATGCATAGTATGATGACCAAGATAGTAATACAAAAGTTGTATAGGACCAGCAGAGAAATGAGAAAAGCCAGGTGAGGAATCTCAACATCGGCAGCACAAAGCCGTGGGAGGGAGACTATGACCTGAAACTTACCTAGAGTGAACCTTGTGTGGACAGAGAAACCAGGATGGCGCTACCCCAACGCGCGTTTCGGCGTGCCTTCGTCAGGGGGTAACGCCATCACTGTGAACCAAGTATTTAAGTCTCCTTAGACCAATAAAAGAGCAGCACTTACTCGTCCCCAGGTGTGTTTGCTAACTGCCGCGCGCAAGTCGAGCACTGACACATCCGGCCATCCCGCGGCCGGCGTCCCGTCGACACGCCCACATCACATGACCAAGTCACCTGATCGGGCAGCAATGACGTGAGGACGCTCGGGCGTGAGGCGCCGGAGGCGGTGCCGAATGACGCGCGCACGCATCACAGAAGGGGAGGAGAAGCAGAACGTCAATATGAGGCGCCGGAGGCGGTGCCGAGAAGCAGAACGTCAATATGAGGCGCCGGAGGCGGTGCCGAATGACGCGCGCACGCATCACAGAAGGGGAGGAGAAGCAGAACGTCAATATGACAAGGTATAGTTCCCGGCAATGAGGTGCATAGTTTCAATCAGAAGCAGAATAATACATGCGGCACCCCAGCAGATGTATCCATGCTATAAAAGCCAACCGTCTATTTATCATGTAATGTCAGATTCTTATAATAACTCGACATATAAATAAGGACATTTAGAAAGAATACATATAAGCAATGAATCCATAATTGAAATGGAAACATGATTGGAATAAAAAACAAATCATGATTGAAAAAAATAATAATGAAAACCAAGGTATAATTAGAGTCTATGATTAAGATAATTAGAGTGCATGATTGAGATTAAGATAAAAACGTAATTGAAGTAAAGACAGAAGCAGATCATGATTGAAAATGATGATAAATCCAAAACATGATCGTAACAATTAACCGATCAATGATTATATAAAAAGAAGAATCGATAGAGTGACAAACCGCATGATATATATGCTGTGACACAATATAAAAAGTATACCCTAAATATAACCATACATGCAAAAAGTGCAAGAGTGCATATATATATAGATTTATGAATATGAAGGAGTTTTTATTTCCTCCAAATTACAAAAAACCACAAATCCATAATCACAGTGATGGATAAAATAATAAAAAAATAGTAATAACACTGGACAGAAGTCAATAGTACATAATTGGCGTGACCAGTAATGGTAGACACCATTGCATTACACAGAATGCAATTGTGAACAAATGATGATATAAAACCACGAGATGTGAACATCAAAAAATCATGATAGTAAATTCAAGTACACAGTTGATACATAGAAATGTGTATTAGTGTTCCTAGCAAAGGTGAACTCCATAAAAATATGTATGTAATATACAATATAATAAGATGAAGTGAAATAAACATAGTGATGTAAACAAAAAATATAATGCATAATAAATAATAAAAAATAATAAATAAAAAATAGTGATAATTAATAATATATCGGGCACACTGTAACAATGTGTCACCACAAGTGATAACAATATAGCATCAAAACAGTCTGTCAGTACATTTGACAGCAGCATAACAGAGACTCCAATGATAATAAACAGCCGGGAGAGAAGAGTCCAATACTATCACGGATCAGATGAAAAAATGAAGAAAATGACGTCCTGCAAAAGAATAATAAAGTGCTGGAAAAGAAGACAAAATTACAAAGAATCAATAAAAATTGTAAATTAATAGCACACATGCTGTTAAAAGAAATAATGGGATCCACAGTTGTGGGCCCAGCGGTTACAGAAAAGCAGAGAATCCCAGATTATCATTAAGGCCCCTAGGACGTAAAGTCCCCAGGGTCCAAATCCAGCGGCTCTCTCGTTGAGCCAGCCTCTTGGATACATTTCCAGCACGTAAATCCACCTGGATACAATCAATCCCCTTCACCCTAAGGAGTTTCGGGTTGCATGAGTGAAACTCCTTAAAATGCCTCGCAATGGGTTTGAGAACTTCAACTTCCTTCAATTCCTGTGCATTCAAGATATCCCTCACGTGCTCCCTCACACGGACCCTTAACTCTCGTGTTGTTAGACCTACATAGATCTTGGGGCAGGGGCACTGGGCATAATATACCACTCGTGTGCTGGAGCACGTGAGGGATTGGGTAATCCTGAACGTCCTAGTACCAGCAGAATCCACGAAATCAAAAGCACGCTCCATATTGGGACATGCGGCACATCTGCCGCATGGTCTGAAACCAGTCTTGGGACCACCTTGTCCCGGGAACAAGGGGGAAAGGGCTGGTTGAAGGTAACCTCTGACCAGATTATCTCACAGGGTGTTGGCCCTACGTGCTGTGACCAGAGGTCGTGGTGGTAAAAGTTCTTCCAAAACCGGATCAGTCAATAGAATGGACCAATGTGAGGCCAAACAATTCCTTAATTCATCCAAATAGGAGTGATATTTGCTTATGAATCTGATCTTGTTATCGGATACCCTGTCTCCCTTGGTTTGTAGAAGTTGGTTCTGTCCCTGGGTCTTGGCCCGCCAGTAAGCCTTTTTGATGGATCGGTGGCTATAGCCTCTCCTGAGGAAACGATCCCTCAGGTCACTGGCTTGTTTTTCAAAAGTCGCATCGTCGGAACATATCCGGCGGATGCATAGAAATTGGCCAATGGGAATTGCGGAGATGGTATTCTTAGGATGTAGAGAGGTTGCATGCAGGTAGGCATTAACGGCTGTCTCCTTACGGAAAACATCAGTTCTAAGGTATCCGCCACTATCCCTAAATATGGATACATCCAGAAAGTCCACCCTATATCTATGATGTGTATAGGTTAGTTTTATGTTTCTGGAGTTGGTATTAAGTAGCTTGAAAAAATCATGGAGTTGTTCCTCCGTTCCCTGCCAGATCATGAAGACGTCGTCTATGTACCGTGCCCATAAAATGGCGCGGTCCATGACGACGTGTCCGTCTGACAGGAATAGGTCCCTTTCCCACAGCCCCAGGAACAGGTTGGCGTACGCAGGCGCACAGGCCGCCCCCATTGCTGTCCCCTGGAGCTGCAGAAAAAAGGACCCATTAAAGGAGAAAAAATTCCTTGTGAGTACAAATTTCAAAAGTTGTAATAGAAATGTGGAGAAATCCCTGGGTAGGTTGCTGGCAGAGAGAAAAAACTCTACTGCCCTCAACCCATCCACATGTTGAATACTGGTGTAGAGGGATTCCACATCACACGTTACCATGATGTTGTCATCGTCAAGGATAATTCCCTGTATCCTCTTCAGGAAATCAGAGGTATCCCTGATGTAGGATGGTAAAGTTTCCACAAGGGGTTTTAGGTGAAAATCCAGTAGTTTACAAACACTTTCCACCATGCTATTGCACCCAGAAATAATGGGCCTACCTGGAGGTACAGATGTATTCTTATGAACCTTAGGTAAAAGGTACAGAGTAGGGATGGATGGTTCCTGGATAATTAAGGCTTCATACAACTGTTTGGAGATGATGTTCTTCTCCAAACCAATATCCAGGATTTTCATCAATTCACCTCTAAAGGAAATGGAGGGGTTAAAAGTTAGTTTCTGGTAACAAATTGGATCATTAAGCTGTCAATATGCCTCTGCTAGATACATATTCCGGGGCCAGACCACCAAATTTCCCCCCTTGTCGGCCGGTTTGTAGATCACATCTTTGATGTTTTTTATTCTGTCAAGACTAAGCCATTGATCCCTATGAAGGTTGTCATGTCGTATTGACGTGGGTATTTGTTTAAAATCCCTACTGACCGTCTTGACAAAGAGGTCTATCGCCGGACATAAAGACAGGGGGGGAAATTTAGTAGACTTTTTTCTGATCTCCGATGGTATCACGTTAATAACATTGGTGGCCGGTCCCTCTTGTTCTGCTAATAGGTCCTCCAACACACGGAGAGCGCGTTGCTCATCTTCAGTGTTGAGGACTCCCATGGAATCGCCTCTAGCATACCAACTCTTCATCATCAAGGAACGCCCAAAAAGATGCAGATCCTTGATGGCGGTGAAGCAGTCGAACCCACAGCTGGGTGCATACGACAAACCTTTCTCCAATAGAGAAATGTCTATCTTGGAAAAAGTATGGCCAGATAAATTAATTACCTTAGGCTCATTGTGGGATGGCCTCGCAGTCACGGTGGATTCGGGTTGTCTCTTTCTCCCAGGACCATTCCCATGCTCCATCTTTCTCTTGTTGCGAGTCAGACGAGTAGGATTAGTGTCCTGTGACTGGAAATCTCCAGCAGATGATGCGGAGGATACTGAAGAGGATCTACTGCGGGCCCTGTATGTGTGTTTTTAATCATGTTCTTGACATAATAAGCTACCAGGAAAGCTGTATTCTCAGACCTTCTGGGAAATGTAAAGGCATATATGGCCGAGTGCATCAATCTAAGATGCGTTTCTCTCCATACTTCGCACAGTACCGCCTTGCACACTCTGGCCCATCCCTGTAAGACTTGTTCAGCAGTAACCGCAATATTGAGTTTCTTTTCCCATTTTTTGAAAAGAGCTTGCGCAGACGCTTTGTTACTTGATTCTCGCAACTCTTGGTATATACGAGAAATGGAAAGTTTGATATTTCCACCCCCTAATGTAAAAACTAGAGAATTACCTGTACATTCACCTGACACATCTCTCAGTCTGTCTCCACAGAAAAGGTACACCTGTTGGAAGGGGAGAGCTTGAGAGCTTTCCAGGTCATATTTCTGACGTAATTCTGTAAAAGTAAGATATCTTTTCTCAGGGATGTGAATAATATCAAGTAGGGTCCTGGTACCTTTTGCTCTCCACACCCTGAACATCTTGTTTGTGTCCCCTTGTGGGAATTCCGGGTGTCTCCACAGATGCATGACCTTGCTTTTTTCGCTAGCTTACGCACTTCCTTTCACGCTACTACCGTGTCACGGATGATAGTGGAGTGTTTAAGGCTCCTTATCAGAAGCTGTCTCCTCGTATGAAGTAGATTGACTAACGGCCATGGACTGGACAAATGGGTTTCCAAATCAAAATTGGAGAAGTGACTAGTCCCATGTATCCAGTCCAGACAATGTCTAAAGAGACACGCCAGATTATACACTCTAATATTCGGCATATTCAAACTACCTTTATCTCTTGGTAGCATTAGCTTCGTCAGTGCAATACGTGGTTTCTTCCCTGACCACAGAAATCTGGTGAACACTGAGTGAAGACCTTGGACATCGGAGTGTTGTAAAAGTATAGGGATCGTCTGTAGGGGATACAGCAGCTTAGGAAAGCACATCATTTTCAGTACATGACTTCTACCCGTTAAAGAGAGTGGGAGACCCTGCCACCTAGTAAGGTCGTCAGCAATAGTTTTAAACAGGGGGGGATAGTTCAGATCATAGAGGGACGATGGGGACCTCCCAATTTTGATGCCCAGGTAAGTGATGTGGGAATTGCTCACCGATATGTTCCTACACGATTCCGGAAGCATTTCCTTCAATTTTAGAGATGTTAATGGTAAAATCACAGATTTGTCCAGGTTTATCTTAAATCCCGAGACCGGTTCAAAGGAGTCCAGGAGTTGCAAAACCTTCTCTAGGTCATCAACCGGGTCCACCATGAATAATAATATATCATCCGCGAAGAGGGATGTATATATTTCTTTCTGGCCCACTCTTATTCCCCTAAAAATGTCCCCTCCATCTAGCATGCGAGCCAACGGTTCAAGTGCTAGATTGAACAATAACGGGGAAAGGGGGCCTCCCTAGCGTGTACCCCTGCATAACGGAAAGGGAGAGGATAGGAAACCCGGGATTGCTATTCGAGCTTTGGGCGCGGTGTATAAGGCTGAGACAAAGGTTCGGATTGGACCACTAAATCGCATCCTATTTATAACTTCCTCCAGCCAATCCCATCGGACGTTATCAAACGCCTTCTCTGCATCGATTGCCATCAGGGATGGACGCGGAGAAGAGCACACGTTACCCTGTACAGCATCCAACACTGCCAGGACTTTCCTAATGTTAGAAACTGCTGACCTTCCTTTAATAAATCCCGATTGGGGAGGTGATAAGATGGGAGAGTCTGTCAGCTATAATCTTTGCCCCTATCTTGAGGTCTACGTTGATCAGAGATATTGGGCGATATGAGGCGGGGAGTAAGACATCCTTCCCTGGCTTGGGGATCAGTTTAATGTATGCTAGATTATCTGTTGCTGACAGTGGAGCTCCCGCTAGTATCCCATTGAACACCCCCGCTAGTGGGCCTTTAAGGTCATCTCCCAACATCTTAAAAAATTCCCCTGTGTAGCCGTCCGGGCCTGGGGCTTTGTGCAAGTACAGGCCTTTAATGACCGCAAGAACCTAGGTTTCTGATATTGGGGAGTTTAAGGATTCCAACTGGCTATCAGAGAGGGATGTTAATGACACACATTTGGATAGGAAGGTCGATAGGGGAGTTTTGGCCCCTGAATCCTTATATAGATCCCTATAATAATCCCCCAGAATAGAGACTATTTTATAAGGTTTAACATGGACTACCCCTTTAGAGTCCGCGAGTTTCAAGATGTGAGATTGACGCCTCGAGTTTTTAATGAGATTGGCCAGCAGTTTACCCGACTTATTACCGCCCCTAAAAAACTTGTTTTCTGAGCCAGATATATCACATCTCATCTTCCTCTCGTACCACAAATCGTAGTCCCTTTTAGCCAATTGCCAGACCTTCTTAGTTTGTTCAGTAGGAGAGGTCTGATAAGTGGTATAGGCGGTGCGTAGAGAAAGACTGAGGTCATGTAGCTGTTGTGTTATCTTTTTTTTTAAGTCCCCTAACATACGCTGTAATCCTACCTCTAAGCACAGCTTTGGCAGTGTCCCAGAATAGTGAAGGGTTGTTTGCACTGGTTATATTATCCCCCCTGAATGCTAGATACCAGCCCCGGAGGATATCCCTGAAGTTGTCATCATTATACAGGTAGGAGGGGAATCTCCATAAGATGTCCTGACCTTTCGGTTGATATTCTAAGAAGGTCACAGATATCGGGGCATGATCCGAAATCACCATGTCATGGATGATTGGTTCCGCTACCCTAGACTTCAGAGTCTCTGACACTAGAAGGTAGTCTATCCTGGACCACGATTCATGCGGTGACGAGTAGAAGGTAAAATCTCTGCTATCCGGGTTCATATATCTCCAGATGTCAGAGAGGGCAGTATCTCGTAAAAAGGGCTCCAAAACCTTGTCATGCATATGAGTTAAGTCATGACAGGTGTTCGATCTTCTCCTATCTTCTGCTGTATTAACTACGGTGTTAAAGTCCCTTCCTACTAACCGCTTTGTGACATGGTCCCTATTTAGCTTAACCCCCAGATCAGCAAAAAATTGCTTGTTATCCTTATTTGGGACGTAAATGTTGTATATCTTGAGTTCATCTGAATTTATGGTAAGATGTAAAGTACACCATCGTCCCTCATCATCAGACTCAATCCCCAGAATATTGTAGGCCAGATTTCTGTGGAGGAGAAACAGAACCCCTGCTTTGTGGTTTACTGCGGGCGAGCCCACTACTTTCCCCACCCAAGATTTCTCCAATCTATGAAAGTCACTTTCTGTCAAGTGAGTTTCTTGTAACATTGCAATGTCGGCCTTCAGGTGTTTTAGCCGTCTCAATATCATATTACGCTTTTGGGGCGAGCGTAGCCCTTTAACGTTCCATGACACAATTTTCATAACGTTGACAGAGAATGAGGTACCTTCTCAAGATGACTATCGTTGGATGACTAACCATTTCCCCATTTTGCTTCCCCTCCCCCACTCACCCTCCCCTTCCCAACAATAATAACCCTTATCAACCATGGACTAACACGGAGCAAAGGAAAGCACAGATCAAAGTAATGCTTCCTTCTCAACTCCCCTAGACTTCACTTTTTTCCAACCTGTGATGTCAGACACTATAATATCTCTCAACCTTCCCCTCTCACAATACAGCTCAAATGTTGAGCTTCCACAATAGAGATATTACATAAGATGAGAAAACAATAAGACATAACTGAGATAACATAGGAAAAATAGTTATCTAATAATCACCACCGGAGTCACGATTTAAAGTCCGTCGGTCGCTCCAGAAAGTCCTTCCAGACCTTTAGCATGTCTCTCAGCGATCTCCGACACGTACTCTTCCCTGTTCTGTGTCTGAAGAGGGTCTGTCTGGTGCTCTCTTTGAAGCGTTTCGCTGGCCACGGGTCACCGGCCCTAGCTTCCCATCCAGGGCAATTTCCGCCTCCTCCGGTGAAGTAAAGCTTGTACTGGTGCCATCTAGCTTGAACACCTTTAATGTGGCTGGATACATCAGGGCAAACCTAATCCCCCGGCGATGAAGCTGCGTGCACAGAGGTGAAAAGGCTTTCCGTTTTTTCGTGACTTCCACTGAATAATCTCCAAACATAAGAATTTTCATTCCCCGTAGCATGATCGGTTCTTTACATGCTTTGAAAGCTCTGAGGAGTGATTCTTTATCAGTGTAGTCCAAGTACCTCATTACCACTTGCCGTGGTCGATTATTCTGGCGGTCTTTTTCAGCCCGAGCTGGTCCCACACGATGAGCCCTTTCCACCTTACATTGCCGTGTTATACCCAGGGCTTGTGGCAGTTCAGTTTCGCAGATGCTTGCTAATTCTCCTGGCGGAATGGTTTCCTGAAGACCCACCAGCCGCAGGTTGTTACGCCTAGACCTGTTCTCAAGGTCCTCTAGCTTGTCCCATAGGCGTTTATTGTCAGCTAATGCCGTTTGCAGTTTCTGCAAGATCGACTCTGTGGTGTCCTCCATGACTTGAATGCGGCCTTCCGCCTCGTCTAACCGGCCTTCATGCTGCTGCACTGCCTCTTGTAGCTGGTGCATCACATTAGCAACCGAAGTCGCCAGCGTTTCCCGCAAATCCGGGGCAAGATGTGCAGCTACCTCCACCGCTAATTCTTTGTAATCGATCCAGTGCATCTGCGCCTGCACCTTCGTCCCATTCACCCCTTTGCAGATAGTGTCCGCACTTGACAACTCCGTACCAACCTCTGTTTCAAGCAAGGTAGGCGCCATTACTGGGACGGTTGGGATCTCCAATCGCGCGGGAGAAGTTGTTCTGCCTCTGGTTTTCTTGCCCATGTTAGTCAGGAACCGATCCATATGTTTCAAAGAGCAGCAGGATGTCCTTTCGTGTCTCGCACCCGACGTACACAGGCAATATGAGTGATTTTAATCTCTATCACTGCGGAGCTCTCGTGCCTGACTCCTTCACATGTCGGCGCCGGAACCGGAAGTCCGCGAGAGTGATTCTAATAGCGCCCTTCTGGCCGAAGAGGGCATGGTTTTCTCTTTTGAGAGCCATGTCAGTTTTGGACCCATGGATTCTGCCAGGGATCCCAAACCTGTTGTCGCAGGGTCCAGTATTCCACCCGGAGGTAGAGTCTCTACACCTTTCGGCGTGGAATTTGAAAGGTCATTTTCAGCCAGTCAGGGATTTTCGAAAAAGTTGTTTCCACTCTGATGAAAAGTAGGAAAGAGCTGACTAACGTTATCTATGCGCGAGTCTGCAGAAGGTTCTTATCTTTTCTAGGTGTAGATAGAGTTTCTTGGGCTTTAGAATTCTCAGTTGTACAGGTGTTAGAATTCCTCCAGAGAGGGTTGTCCCTTGGGTTGGAAAAGAGTACACTGAAGGTGCAGGTGTCAGCACTGTCAGTCTTAGGGAGAAGGTATTCAGCCATAGACCCATGGGTGGTTAGGTTTTTTAATGCAGTTGACAGGTGAAGGGCACCAGATTTCCTCCCTGGGATCTTAACCTAGTATTGAATGCCTTAACCAAGCATCCTTTTGAGCCACTAGACTCTTGCTCAACTAAATTGCTTACCCTTAAGTTGGTTTTGTTAGTAGCTTTAACGTCAGCCAGGAGGGTTGGTGAGATTCAAGCCCTCTCCATTAACCCCCCTTTTATGTCTGTCAGAGAGGATAGAGTAGTGCTGAGGCCAGATCCCGGTTTTCTGCCGAAAGTCCCTTCTAGGTCAAATAGGGCTCAGGAGGTAGTTCTTCCAGCTTTCTTTTCAGAACCGAAGAATGACAGAGAAAAGGAGCTGCATTCCCTTGATGTCAAGAGGTGTATTTTACAGTATCTGGAAGTAACTAAAGATTGGAGAAAATCTTCTGCCTTATTTGTACTATTTGGTGGGATTAGGAAAGGTAATACGGCCTCTAAGGCATCTATTGCCAGCTGGATTAGAGAAGCCATATCCTTGGCATATTCAGTATCTGGTGTTTCTCCTCCTGTTTCTGTGAGAGCACACTCCACAAGGGCGGTGTCTACTTCCTGGGCGGAAAGGGCCAGTGTATCCATAGAACAGATTTGTCGGGCAGCTACCTGGTCTTCTCCGTCCACTTTCTATAAGCACTATAGGCTTCAGCTCGATTCTATTTCTGACCTACTCTTTGGCACAAAGGTCTTGGGCACTGTCACCCACCCTGAGGATGATCTCTGAAATCTCTCTCTAAGGTGCTGTCGTGGAGAGGGGAAAAAGGATGATTACACTTACCGATAATCGGATTTTCCTGACCCCACGACAGCACCTCTTTATTCCCTCCCTTTGGTGTAGGGCTGTGTGTTCACGGGTGTCGCAAAAAAAAAAAACGTGTTTACCGGTATAGGTATGAAATTTAAACTAACGTAAGGGGGAGTCCCTCTCATGCTCTGAAAACTCACTGAGGTGGGAGAGTGGCTCCACCTTTTTATGCTGCAGGTTTCCTGTCCTGGAGGCAGAGCCATCTCTCTAAGGTGCTGTCGTGGGGTCAGGAAAATCCGATTACCGATAAGTGCAATCATCATTTTTTCTTTTATGTATTTTCCATATTTTTTTAAAACTTTTTTTTATATATGTCTGCTACAAAAAGACTTTTATTTTGCACATTTTCCTTTTTTCCCCTTTTATTTGTATTTTATTTATTTAGCATTTTTTAATTTTCTTATCATCACTTTATTATTTATTTTTAAAATATATATTTGCCACATAATATGACAGTGAACAACTTTATTTTGCACTTTTTCTTTTTTATAGTTTTCTTTTATTTATTTATTTTACATCTTTTTGCAAAAATTTTCTTTTTTTTTTAAATATACTTTTGCAGCACTGTATGTCCCCCAAGATGTATTTAAAAGACAGACTTGTTTTTTTTTAACTTTTTTTCCTTTTATTTGTATTTTTTATTGTTTTCACTTTTTTTTTTAACTTTTACACTTTTAAGATATATATTTGCCACATAATTTGTCCCCAAAAGGTCCATAAAATACTTTTTTTTTTTTGCACTGTAACTGGAGCCTCCAAAGGAGCCCCAGTTGCAGGGAAAACCAGCCTGCTGTGGGGGCTTTGTACAGGGCAGAGCTGATGATGCTCTGCAGTCCTCTGCCCCTGACTCCCGGTGATCATGTGATCGCTGAGTCTAAACTGCACAGCGCGCCGCTCACCTGTGTGAGGAGAAAGCAGAAGCGCTGATAAACTGTTTCTGCCTTCTCCTCGATTCCCCCGCTGTCACTGACAGCCGGGGACCCGTCCTGCTCTTGCTACAGTACAGACCAAAAGTTTGGACACACCATCTCATTCAAAGAGTTTTCTTTATTTTCATGACTATGAAAATTGTAGATTCACACTGAAGGCATCAAAACTATGACTTAACACATGTGGAATTATATACATAACAAACAAGTGTGAAACAACTGAAAATATGTCATATTCTAGGTTCTTCAAAGTAGCCACCTTTTGCTTTGATTACTGATTTGCACACTCTTGGCATTCTCTTGATGAGCTTCAAGAGGTAGTCCCCTGAAATGGTTTTCACTTCACAGGTGTGCCCTGTCAGGTTTAATAAGTGGGATTTCTTGCCTTATAAATGGGGTTGGGACCATCAGTTGCGTTGAGGAGAAGTCAGGTGGATACACAGCTGATAGTCCTACTGAATAGACTGTTAGAATTTGTATTATGGCAAGAAAAAAGCAGCTAAGTAAAGAAAAACTAGTGGCCATCATTACTTTAAGAAATGAAGGTCAGTCAGCCGAAAAATTGGAAAACTTTGAAAGTAAGGGCTATTTGACCATGAAGGAGAGTGATGGGGTGCTGCGCCAGATGACCTGGCTTCCACAGTCACCGGACCTGAACCCAATCGAGATGGTTTGGGGTGAGCTGGACCGCAGAGTGAAGGCAAAAGGGCCAACAAGTGCTAAGCATCTCTGGGAACTCCTTCAAGACTGTTGGAAGACCATTTTAGGGGACTACCTCTTGAAGCTCATCAAGAGAATGCCAAAAGTGTGCAAAGCAGTAATCAAAGCAAAAGGTGGCTACTTTGAAGAACCTAGAATATGACATATTTTCAGTTGTTTCACACTTGTTTGTTATGTATATAATTCCACATGTGTTAATTCATAGTTTTGATGCCTTCATAGTCATGAAAATAAAGAAAACTCTTTGAATGAGAAGGTGTGTCCAAACTTTTGGTCTGTACTGTATATAAAAATTGAAATCACCCCCCTTTCTCCATAATTAAAAATAAGAAATAAACATAATAGGCATCACCACATCCAAAAATTCTTGAACTAATAAAATATAAATGTATTTATCCCATACAGTTTTACTGCACATGGAACGCTGTAAAAACATAACCCATAAAACTGTGGCGGAATTGTGTTTTTTCCAATTTCATCCCATTTAGAATCTTTTTTCCAAGTTAGAAAGTACAACTTGTCCCTCCAAAAATAAGCCCTTATATGGCTTTGTGAGCAGAAAAATAAAATGTTATTGCTCTGGGAAGGCAGGGAGAAAAAACAAAAATGCAAAAATGGAAAATCGCAACGTCCTAAATGGGTTTATGAGCTAATGATCAGTTCAGGTTCTGTCCATTCTATATTTGGAGAACATTGCCCATTTGAATTAGCCCAACATGCACATACATGCTTACATGTGTACTCAGCAGGGAGAGATCAGTTAGCTGCTGCCAGACACCTCTGTTGGCGACTTATCTCCCTTGAGAACAAAACACGTTGAAATCTAACTGCCTGATTCATCTTCACCCCAACATCTGACAACAGGGGAGAGCAAGGAAGCACTCATACACATTAGAGTCCACTAGTCTAGCCAAAATTTGGTAGGTTGAACCACACTTATTTAATATGTATGGCCAACTTAAGGATATGTTCATATGCAACTTAAAGGGGTTGTCGGGACATACCCTTATTTTCACCCAGGCAGCCCCCCTGAGGCTAGTATCGGAGCATCTCATGCTCCGATGCGCTCCCTTGCCCTGCGCTAAATCGCGCAGGGCAAGCAATCTTTTATTTACAATAACTTCCGCCCGGCAGTGTGTTCGGTGACATCACCGGTTCTGATAGGCGGGCTTTAGCTCTGCCCTAGCCGTTTTACTGGCTAGGGCAGCGCTAAATCCCGCCCATCAGTGTCGGTGACGTCACCTGGCTTCCTGGCGATTTAGCGCAGGGCAAAAGAGAGCATCGGAGCATGAACTGCTCCGATGCTCCTGTCAGGGGTGCTGCCGGGGTGAAAATGGAGGTATGTCCGGGTTCAGGTCTGAACCCGGACAACCCCTTTTACTGTGGCAAAGTTTTAGGGCAAATTCTACACTGAAGATCTGTAACACATCACAGTGTAATGCATGTGCTTTGAATGTATTAAACTCTATATACATCCACAGTGTTGAGAGAATGCTGTTGGTTTCCAAATCCTCCACATGCCACATGTATCTTCTGTAATGTGGATGTTGCCACAGCCAAGCTATGCCCACATGCAGCAGCCAATGGCTGCATGATTTTGCTGCAAAAATGTGCGGTCAATGGCTGACCCAGGTGGGTATGGCTTCACCACATGCTACCAGTTGCACCCTTAGGCTGGATTAACAGATGCAGTACTCCAGATCATGATTACTGCTATAATGTTATATTGCTAAGTTAAATGTTGTGCTTTGTTATATCTGTGTACCTAATGGCATTGTATGGAAAATTAAGGGTTAACACCTTGCCTCATCCTGTTAGGTTGCCAGGCGATAGACTGTGTCTGCCCCTTTTTTTATTTTAGTCAGTGTAGTCTAAGTCTAGCTCTGCTACAGTGAAGAGCTACATGTGCAAGTTCCTGAGAAGTATGACCCAGGTCAGAAAACCTGTATCTGAGACTTCTATAGCTAAGCAAACTACTTTATCATTGTTCTGCCTCTCCAATCTAAGCATTGAAAGTGTGATCTCTGTAACTAACAGTTGTGCTGAGATAGCGGTAACCATCAATCTTAGTTGAATTGGCTGACAGTGACTCGATCCAAACGACACCTTGTAGATCGTGAAGAAGTTTATTCCAAACTGTGCAGATCATACACCGATGAACAAATGGATAGGTCAAAAAATCATTCTGTGAGCAGCTAAGAGAGCAAGTAGCTGAGATGAGGGGTGAAGTCAGAATGAAGAAGAGGGGAGGAGACAAGAGAGAGAGCAGAAGCTAGGGGAAGAGAAAAGGGACACACATAATAAAAAGGCAAACCATGCATGTGTAACATGATACTCCCCATCGAAATCTATGATTTCTAATAACATTTATGACAATAATAACCTTGTTCAAGTCCATGAAATATAGATGTTTTTCTACTGGAACACCTGCAACAAAGACAACAAAGGAACATAAATAAGAAAACATTACTTCAATACTTGTAGAAAAGTGTGGAACGGTAGGAAGTAGATAGTTCAGTGAGTCCATCTTCAGAGGAGAAGGCAGTAACAGCACCAGTCCTTCTTACCTCCCTTTAACAGGTTGCCTTGAAGGTCTGTCTTCAGAGGGGAAGGCAGCAACAGCATCAGTCCTTCTTACCTCCCTTTGTATCAACCTGGTGTGAGGAGTTCATCTTCCTGTTTAGGCAGAAGCAGTACTAGCTCGTTTATGGGTCTCAAGTAGTGTCTAGCAGAACCTTCTTTCATTACCTTGACTTCTGCTTTCCGTACCTTGCCATCGTTACTTGGAATAGTCTTTGTGATAAGACCGATAGGCCAATTATTACGATGAACGTCCTTATCCTTGTAGAGAACAATGTCTCCAACTTGCAGGTTAGGTTTGCTTACTTGCCATTTTCTGCGACTTTGAAGGTTGCAAAGGTACTCCATCTTCCAACGGCTCCAAAATGTATTAGCAAGATGTTGAACTCGTTTCCATTAGTGTTTGTAAACATTGGTAAAATCAAAGTCCTGAGTAGGAATACTAGCTATTCCGATCTTTTGAGTTAGAAGGGTAGATGGGGTTAGCAATACTGGAGACTCTGAGTCCGTGGAAACAGGAACCAAAGGTCTAGCATTGATTATGGCAGACACCTCGGCAAGGAAGGTGACCAAGACTTCATGAGTAAGCTGAGATTTGTGATTCAGCAACATAGAGTCCAGGATTTTTCTCGAAACTCCGATCATGCGTTCCCAAGAACCTCCCATGTGAGAAGAGTGAGGCGGGTTGAATTCCAACTTACACTTGTTGGTATTTAAGAAGTTCTCCATTTTCTCTGCTCCTGTAAAGTTTGTTCCGCAGTCGGATCTAATTAACTTAACAGGTCCACGTATGGAAACAAATCTTCTGAAGGCATTAATGAAGCAAGAAGAGTCCATAGTTTCTATAACTTCAATGTGCACAGCACGAATGCTCAAACAAGTGAACAGCACGGCCCAACGTTTATTATTAACGACTCCGCCACGGGTCTTACGTGTAACTATGGTCCAGGGGCCGAAAACGTCAATACCGACATTGGTAAAGGGTGGTTCGGTACTCAATCTGTCTGTTGGTAGCTCTGCCATTTGTTGATTTAGATGCTTTCCTCTTAGTCTTTGGCACTTGACACATTTATGGAGTATGGAGGATATACATCTTTTCATCCCAATTATCCAGAAACCAGCAGACCTGATTGCGCCTTCGGTGAAATGCCGGCCTTGGTGTTGAACTTGCTCATGGTAATGTCTGACTATAAGAGCAGTAACGTCGTGACGGCCTGGAACGATGAGAGGATTCTGCTCCTCGCTAATCGCAGTAGACCTTGCAATGCGACCGCCAACGCAAAGTAGTTTATTCTGATCAATTATAGGATTCAACTGGTATAGAGGGCTATCCTTGGATAGGTGGAGTCCTTTTGAGAAGTTGTGGATCTCTTGCGAATATACTTCATGTTGGACACATTGGATGTTGACTCTTTCCGCTTGAGCAACTTCTGCAATAGTGAGGAGTCCTTTACAAATGTGCCACTTACGACACTCCTGATTTGTGCTATCCTTGCTTGCGAAGTGCTGAGCAATGTGAATAAGACGTGCAGTCGCTCGTACAGCCGAAGACCACTTAGAAAACTGCTCAAATCAACGAGATTTCAGTTTTACCTTTGCTTCCACAGAGGTGTTAAGTGTAACTGCAATGGTCTTGATTTCCTTATCAGAGTCCGGCTGGACAAGTTCAAAGATAGACTCTACAGGCCTTGAGAAGAATTCTTCATTCAAGAGTACTGGTGGGGATATCCATGATATATCCAGAAAAGTAGCAGCAGGCACTGCACGACTGCCTAAGTCGGCAGGGTTAAGGTCGGTGGGTACATAGTGCCATTGCTCTGGCGTGGAGAATTTCCTGATGCGTTCCACTCGATTGCCGACATACACATGGAATTGTCTTGTTTGATTATTCCACCGTTAGAGTGTACAGCTCGGAGATAAGCTACAGCAGCTATGGCTTCCATGGATGCATCTGAAAAGACATGGATCTCTAGTCTGGTGGCATTCTTCAAGGACGCAGGAGTGTAAGAGCGTGGTATCTTGAACTGTTCCAATGCCTGGAAGGACTGCTTCCAGGATTCCCACCTTTGTTGTTTCTCCTTGGGTAAAGGGGTATCCCAGTCAGTGTTCTCTGTAGTGAGTTGTCTGAGTAATATCTTACCCTGAATAGTAAAGGGTGCTATGAATCCCAAAGGGTCGTAGATACTGTTCACTGCAGACAGTACTCCTCTTTTTGTGAAGGGCTTGTCGCAAGCTGATGTTTGAAATGTGAACGTATCTTGCTTAACATCCCACAGCAATCCAAGGCTGCGTTGTGTGAGGAAAAGGTCAGACTCTGGTTGGAATTCCTTGGCACTGACAGCATGATCATCGGAAGGAAATGCTCCCATTACCTTATTGCTGTTGGAGATGATTTTGTGTAGTCTTAGGTTGGCAGTGGCGAGCATGTTCTGGGTTCTGGTGAGAAGGTCAATGGCCTCTTCTTCCGTAGGTAGGGACTTAAGACCGTCATCCACGTAGAAGTTCCTATCCACAAACTGACATGCATCCGTCCTGAACTCCTGTTCGCCTTCTTGGGCAGTTTTTCTCAGTCCATAAATGGCAACTGCGGGGGAAGGGCTATTGCCGAACACGTGAACTTTCATCCGATAGTCTATGACCTCGTTGTTGACATCATTATTGCGATACCATCGGAACCTGAGGAAGTTTCTGTTATCTTCACGGACGATGAAACAATGAAACATTTGTTGAATGTCGGCCATGATGGCAATTGGCTCTTGTCTAAAGCGGAGTAGGACTCCCAAGAGGTTGTTGTTCAGATTGGGTCCAGAGAGAAGATTGTCATTGAGAGAAACGCCTTCATAGCGAGCGCTTGAGTCAAAGACCACTCTAATCTGGTCAGGCTTACGAGGATGATAGACACCAAAACACGGTAGGTACCAGCATTCTTCTCCTTGTATAAGAAGGGGTGCAGGTTCAGCATGATCTCTCTCAAACACCTTCTGCATAAAGTCGACAAAATGTTTCTTCATCTCTGGTTTCTGGTTCAGGTTGCGCTCTAAAGAAATGAACCGTGAATCTGCGTGTTGTCTATTATTTGGAATTCTCTTCCTTGGAGTGCGGAATGGTAGCGGCGCCACCCAGCTGTTAGAATCATCTTGATAGAACTCTTTACTCATGGTTTTCAAGAATTCCTTGTCTTCCATTGTGGCTGCTAACTCATTGTCTTTTGTGGTCACTTCAAACACTGTGTTACCAATGTTGTCATCCCAAAAGATAAATGCTTTCCTATCATCGAGTATGATGCGCTCTGGCGTACCTTTGACACACAGTCTTTCTTTCACACTATAGTGATGTTGTTGTCTTGGAAAACAAGTAGTGCGTCCATTGGGCAGGACATGAGTTTTAAAGGAAGAAACCGAGAGAGGTTTCCTGGCGTTGCTCCGACCGACGTTGCCAATAATGACCCAGCCTAGATCCAGATGTTGGGCGTAAGGTGCATCATGTGGGCCGTTGATTTGATGGCGCACCTTGTGCACCCTTAGGATGTCTCTCCTGAGTAGCAACAGGATATCAGCATTCTCATCAAAGGCTGGTATTTGATCAGCTATGTCTTTCAAGTGAGTATGGTGCAAGGCAGCTTCAGGAGTGGGAATCTCATCCTTGTTAGTTGGGATCTGATTGAACTCAATGATAGTAGGCAAGGGTATTTCCAAGTCGCTGTTAAGAGGAGTAACTACAAGGTCACTGGCTCTTCTACCCCAGACTTCTGTAATCCCTGCACAAGTACCTAGGGTATAAGGTAGAGCACCTCCTGTTATGCCTAAGAGATCAAAGAACCTTGTACTTGCGAGAGATCGGTTACTCTGGTCATCAAGAATGGTATACAGTCTTACGGCCCTTTCAAGTTTTCCCTTTGCGTATACGTGAACCAAGCATATCTTAGCGCAGGATTTCCCACAAAGTCCTTCCCCACAGACTTCAGTGCATGTTGAGAACACTGGGGTGGAGGTTGCTGTTTGTTCAGCGTGCTCCCCGCCAAGCTTTGCATTGGGGGGGATGTCAGTGGATGGAGTAGTGCTGTGTTGGTACAGATGAAGGGCTTGAACGTGGTTGTCACTACCGCATTCTATGCACTTAATTATGGCCTTACATTCTTTTGCCAGGTGTTCTGTGGAAGCACAGCATCTGAAACAAACTCCAAATTCCTTTAAAAGTTCCTTGCGTTCCTGTAGAGGTTTCTTTCTGAAGCCGATGCATTTCTTAAGTGGGTGTGGCTTGTTATGTATGGGACATTGGCGATTCAGATCCTCAAGTTTCTTGCTTTGTCCAGTCTTCGGAAGAACCGTAGCAGGTGCAGGTTGAACATCAGTCCTTTTCACTGACACTGGACCCCTGTGGTCTCTGTGCGTTATGCGCGTGTTTGCAAGTCCTGGAGAAGGTGGACTAAGAGGGTTTCAGTCACCGTAGAAGAAACTTGGGTCATTCTTAGAGTCCGCAATTTTCATTTATGAAGGTACAGAAGTAGAAAAAGGGAGGAAAGGCTACTCCATACCTTTTCTTGTAAGTAGATCCTTGACTAACCCATTTTTCTTGGATGCCATATGGTAGCTTAAGGACAATAGGGTTGATGCCACGAGGGGTGTCAAGGTAACTAAGACCGGGTAGGTGGGTGTCAGCCTTAGCTAGTTGAAGCTCTAGTAGAAGATCACTAAGTTCTTGAAGCTTTAGATTGTCTTTAGCTGTCATCCTTGGGAAGCCTTGCAATCTTTTGAGTAAGGCATCTTCGATGGCCTCAGAGCTGCCAAAGCTATGATCAAGTCTGTCCCAAGCAGCGTCGAGACCTGCAGCAGGATTGGAAATCTAAACGGTTTTAAGTCTCTTGATACATTCAGCTGACTGAGGACCTAGCCACCTGATGAGTATATCCAATTCTTCTGCAACAGTGATATCTAATTCGCTGATTGTTGCTTTAAAGGTGAATTTCCAGCCTCTGTAATTTTCAGGTTTGTCATCAAACATGGTAAGGCCCATCCTAGTGAGTTCTCTGCGAAGGATGTACTTTGGCAAATTGCGACATGTCTGTGTTTTCAGACTTTGGGTATACAATTGCAGGTGGAACAAAGTTAGTTGCATTAGCTGGTACATTGATGTTGAGTGACTTGGGAACATAAGATGGTGCTGAGGCGTTTAACACTGGAGCTGGTGTACGGTCCAAAGGTGTGTTGGTTTGTAGCCGCATAATAGTGTATTGGTTAGAGGGTGGCAGGTTAGTGCGATAGTGTGGTAGGTCATTTCTATTCATACCCGTTTCTGCCACTTGAGAAGGTGTAATAGATTTACAGACAACACCTTGTTTAAATTCTTTGGCTGCTATGACAGAGTGATAGAGTTTTGATGAGGTCTGTGATGACACTGATGCATAAGATATAACAGAGTGATGGCTACTGACACCTCTTTCATTGTCACATACAGCCTGCTCTAAGACTCTTAGTCTTGCCATGTCTTTGGCGTGCTCACATTGTTTTTCTAAGACTTCTATTTCTGCTCTCTTCTTTGCAGCTTCAGCTTTCTTCTCCGCTTTCTTCTGTGCAGCCTCAGCTTCCATTTCCGCTTTCTTCTGTGTAGCCTCAGCTTCCCTCTGTGCAGCCTCAGCTTCCATTTCCACTTTCTTCTGTGCAGCCTCAGCTTCCCTCTGTGCAGCCTCAGCTTCCATTTCCGCTTTCTTCTGTGCAGCCTCAGCTTCCATTTCTGCTTCCCTCTGTGCAGCCTCAGCTTCCATTTCCGCTTTCTTCTGGGCGAAAACTGCCTGGATTTTAGAAGCTTCTGCATCAGCGCGGGCTTTGATGAGTTGTTGGCTGAGAGTAGAAGATGTTGATCTTAAGGATTTGGAAGATCGTGTGGAGCGCTTAGAAGTTGTGGAGAGATGAGATCTAGATTCATGGAGATGTGCGATTTTTACATCTGTTTTTGTCCTTGTTTGTAATACTAGATTGTCTCTTTCAAGATTGAGCTCATTCAATTCCTGTAATTCTTTTAAGGAATTTTCTGTGTTGTACCGCTTTAAGAGATCAGCATATTTAGCAGACAGTCTTTGGTAGTTCTCATAGGCAGCATTCAACTGCTTAACAGCGCCCTCTAGGTGCAATACCTTATGAGTTGGTTGAGACAGAGCTAACATGCATTCAATAGTTTTAGACCATGAGTGGCTGATGTTCTGCAGCAGTTCTTCTTTGTCAGCCTCATAGTTCTCTTGGACTTTCCAGGTTGGCTTCACTAAACGTTTTTGTTTTATGTGGCCTTGAGGATCTGACTCCTGAGCTGTTGGAAGTTCAGGTTCTTTCTGTGTATTAGGTTCCTCAGATTGTACATTGCCTTGCTGGTGCATTGTGATGACAAGCAGAGGGTTAAATCACAAGGTATGTGTTTGCATAGAAATGTATCAATCTTCTGGCTCTGGGAGAGGGTTTCCTAGGCAACCAGTGGGAGGGGGAGTAAGAGAGAAGTTTAGCAATGGCTGCTGCAAAGTCAGTTTTGATGCATACAGACAGAGCTTAGATTGACTTTCAGGCAGAATGCATGTGACAATACAGACAGTCTAGGAGCTGATTAAATAACAGTTGCATGAACAGTTTCTTCAATAATCTGTGCAGAAAACTGATGAATCTTATGCTGAGATTTACTTGCTGGCTGGAGTATACAGGCTTGTACATACACTCCCCTAAAAAATTATTAGGAACACCATACTAATACGGTGTTGGACCCCCTTTTGCCTTCAGAACTGCCTTAATTCTACGTGGCATTGATTCCACAAGGTGCTGATAGCATTCTTTAGAAATGTTGGCCCATATTGATAGTATAGCATCTTGCAGTTGATGGAGATTTGAGGGATGCACATCCAGGACACTGAAGGATTCTATTACAGTCCAAAGCCTTTCTTTTATATAAGCTTATATTACATCATGTTCCATACATTAATACATTACACAAGCATGGACACGTAGCAGGTGAAAGTCCATATGATAGCTATTACTAAGAGGTTTTTCTCGCATGTTATGAATAGCCTTGGACTCTGGTAAAAGATAAGATAACTAGCTGGCTAAAAACATGTGTTACTGTTTAACTTAAACATCATGTCATTGAGTACTATATATATGTCTAAGAGGTTAATAAAATTCTTAGAGTCATTTTGAAACTACACAGCAGTCTGTCTTGCTTCATTATCACTCTCTCTGACGTCAGAAAGAATCAAATCAAGCTGAATACCGAAGTCTTGTACCTCAGGTACAATATAAGGGAAAGATAAGAATATTTCCTTACAATTTGGGGGCTTTTGTCCGGAATTGGGAAGGTCATCCCTGATGTTTGGTAAGAAGAGACACTGATTTTTGTCCTTTAGGCCATTCCGGGGGCACTGACCACGTCTCGATTCAAGTAAGTACATAAGGGACCCTTAGATAGACTTCAAAGTACTGTGTCAGGGATACAGTAAGCATAACTCAGGGAGTTTTTGCCTTAGGATTCAGGGAATCCAGTAACAAGAAAAGTGCACTTCAGAGGGCTCAGGGAGCCCCGTAAAAAATCTGTTCCGGGAACAGAAAGGATTCAGGGAATCCAGTAACCAGGAAAGTGCACTTCAGAGGGCTCAGGGAGTCCCGTAAAAGATCTGTTCAGGGAACAGAAGGTTTAACAGCTTGATTTGATTCTTAATAAGATAATTGTAGAAGTTTTGCATGATAAGTTGTTTGATAATTGTAGAAGTTTTGCATGATAACTTGTTTTGTCTAATAGTTATATAAGGTGAAGTGACAAGCTGGGTCGTAAGTGTACAGCTGTCGTCCCAAGACTAACATTCTGTGTTTTGAATTCTTTTTGTAAAAAAATAAGTTTTAATAATGGGTAGTCAAAAATCTAAGATAGAATACCCTAAACCAGAACCAGGAGAAACATGTAAACAATATGTTGCCCGAGTAAGTCCTACAAATTATTACCTTGGTAACTCATGGATAGATAATTTGGCAGAGTGGACAGAGGCAATGGAAGCGGTAGACCCCTTTCCCAGGGAAGGAGACAATAGCATATATCACATGGACATGGTCAAGGGTCTATGCTTAGGCGACACTGTCGCCTGACCGTATTTTGAACCTGACCCTTCATGGGATATGGATTATATGCAGAAAGGAGATAGAAAAACACATGATAGAGGTATTTAAACAAAAGTCTTCACTCCCAGTAGCCGTAGCATGTAAGCAAAAACCCTCAGAAAGCGTTATTGATTTCTGGAGATTTGTGGATTGCTGGAAATTGGAGGCAGGGCTACTGGTTCCCCAGAATGACAGTCTAATTATTTCCACATTTATTAACAATCTGATAGACTAATGCTTACCATAAAAAAGAACGTCGCCACGTGGACTTCAGACAGCATCATTTAATGGATAAGTATTGTATGTATCTAGCTACAGAAATCCACTTCCCCCGCCTTCACACAAACACATTCCTGAGATAAGGGAAGCGGCCAGGGAATCATGCAGAGTAAGTAATGTGTAATATATTATACAAGATGAAGAATTGTTCGGTCATTTTCTTCCCCAAGCAGTGTAATGAGGGAATCCACCTTTTAACAAAATGACTGTATGATTATAACATGTATATTGTCTTCTTATAAGAGTTGATTAATCACAGAGTGAAAACCAGAAGAGATTGGAAAACGCAGCAACAAACTGTGTGTGGTGTGGATATCTGTTTCCAGGAAAGCTGTGTTTGTCTGTGCTGCAAGTTTTGGAATGAAACAAAGAAATTTTTTGACTGTGTTGGAAGATACATGATTCAGTGGAATGTGAATTGGTATGGCTTTGAGTTGTAGTGGAGTTAAAAAATATAGGAAGCCTGAGAGATGTTTTTTTAGCAGAGCTGTGTGTGCAATTCAGTTTTTATATATGAGGGCGAGGTTATGAGCTGTTTGTGAAATGAGTACAGGAAAATGTATGTGAATGTGTATGGAGTACGGTATTTGTTTTTATATAATATGCGCATTGAGAATTTAATTTTTATTTATTTTTTGGAAGTTTTTTGTTTTTTTTGGTGCCAACAGCATTGATCAAGCTGTACATTTTTTTTTTATATCGAAGTCAATGAAATGTTTTTATGGGCCCTTTGTGTGTTCATGTCTGTATTGTCAGATCTGTTTGTTTCAATGTTTGAAGTTACGTGTTACATGTTAACTGTTGTGCTAAACATCTGAGCTCTGTTCTTTTGGACAGCTGGGATACTAATGACAGACAAAAAGGAGGACCACAGCGTCCGACTAAAAGGGGTGGACTTAGATGACTAAGAGTGGGAGGAAGGAAGTGTGAGCCTTCTATGTGAATTAATGGGGTTTTGACAAAACCTTTCAAAACTGACTGACTACCACTCGAGACCATGGACAGGGAATACATCACAGATCATGTATTTAGCATTATACCAGATTGCCCAGTCAGCCTGTTAGGGTGAGATTTGTTCATTAAGCTTGACTTGCAGGTATCAGCAAAGAATCAGGACATAAGAGTACACTCAGATCTCATTCCAATCTCTACACCAGTTCCACTGATTCTTGCAAACATACAGGACCACCCAGAACTTAACAACATTAACACTGCATTATGGTCCTCAAATGAATATGACACAGGATTCATAGATTGCACACATTACAAAGCTACTGCGAAACCAGGTGTCATCTCAGTGTTCCAGAAACTATACCAGCTGTTAAAAGAGAAACGTGATGGACTTAGGCCAATGATAGAAGAATTCCTACAAAAGGGAATCCTGGAAGAGGTGATTTCACCCTACAGCACGTCCGTGAATCCAGTGACAAAGGCAGATGGTGCTACCTGCTTTGTACAGGATTTAAGGGCCATCAACAACATCATTGTGCCTATAGCCCCTGTTGTACCTGATGTCACTCAATTATTATCTGCCATTCCTGCAGACGCTGTCTGGTTCAGTGTGATAGATCTGAAAAATGCATTCTTTTCTATCCCAGTTGATAAGATAACCAGACTACTTTTTGCTTTTTCCTTTGATGTACGACAACTGACCTGGTGCAGACCCCAGGGATATGCTGATTCAACTGTAGTGTACAGCATAGTCCTCCAAGCCACGTTAAAATCATGGTACCCCCCCCCCCAAGGTTCTGTGCTGCTGCAATATGTCGATGATTTGTTACTGTGTAGCATGTCAGCGGAGGCCAGCATTCAGGATGGTTTACAATGGTTGTCAGGATGTGGTCACAAAGTGACACTTAAGAAAATGCAATGGTGTAAAATGCAGGTTGAATACTTGGGCTTTGTCCTCACAAAAGGTGAACGGAGAATCAGCGCAGAAAGAGTCCAGTCTATTGCGGGTTTGGTCGCCCCGCACACCAAGAAAGAAATGTTATCTTTCCTTGGTATGATAAATTACTGTAGACAATGGATTCCTGATTGCTCTTATTATGACAATGTTTCGAGGCAAGCCACTCTGGAAGGAAATCCAGATTTGATTAAATGGTCTTCTGAAATGTCGAGTCTAGGGCTGGGCCTCCCTGACTATAATATGCCCTTCCACATGTTTGCACGCCAAAATTGTAAAACCATGGCGGGTGTACTGACACAAGAAAACGGAGGCAAGTTGCGTCCTTGTGTATTTTTCTCAAAGGTAATGCCCACCCCTGTTCAAGGGATGCCGGCATGTCTGTGTTCTCTTGCAGCCTGTGCTATGATGGTAGAGTTGGCAACTCCTTTCACAATGTGACATTACACCATTTTGCACACCACTCATGATGTTGTAGGCCTACTCAAGGGCATCCACACTCAACACAGCAGGCAGCTGTCACCATTTATACTGAGAGTAGGTACGCACATGGGGTAGTGTGGGACCATGGTATGATTTGGCAGAGGAGAGGATTCACGGCAGCAGATGGTAAGGATCATGTCTCACAGGGCAATGCGCTTGCAGATAAGGTGGCGAAACGAGTGGCCAAATGCAATCCCACAGGTTTGTGTAACCATTGGGAGATGCCATGTCTGGCACCTCCAACCCCTGATATGTTGCAAATACTTACTGATCTTCAGTGGTATGCCACTGAACAGGAACAGTAAGACTGGTGTTATCCAGTATTGCAGAAAAATCCTAAGATAGAATTAGAATTAGTCTGCAAAGAGGGGAAGTTATGCATTCCCCCAACACAGTGCTTCCATCTTAATAGCACATTTCCACGGAGTAGGACATAACAGCATTGAAATCCCTATGGGTAGGCCCTTTCCAACTCCTTGGGCAAGTCACCCCCTAGTGGTACAGGAAGGCGACATAGACCAGATTAGGGAAGACTATGTCACCAAATTGATACAGGTACTTAACAAAACTGAGGACAAAGTTGCTTGTAAGTCTCCCTCTTTTCCACAGGAACCCACCCACCCATACAGGGTGGGGGATGAGATGGTGGTCGAAACACTGAAGAAAGGAAGAGCTCAAGGTGATTTTGTATATGGCCCACCTACTACCGTCATTGCAGTAACCAGAACAGCTGTGCTGACTGAACAATCTCCAATTTGAATCCACGCCACCCGAGTGAAGCTTGTGAGAGAAAGAGAGGAGGCAGGAACGGAGGCAGACAGCCTTGGCCTTGAAGAAGGACAGGAGGTACTAACGGGGGCAGACAGCCCTGACCTCCAACGAGGCCCAGATGTACTAACGGGGGCAGACAGCCCTGACCTCCAACGAGGCCCAGAGGTACTAACGGAGGCAGACAGCCTTGACCTCGAAGAAGATACAGAAGGGGTACTAACGGAGGCAGACAGCCTTGACCCCCCAACGAGATGACGCAGTCGGGAAATTCCTCGAGATGGCTGAAATGTAGTGCCTTGATAATTGCAGTCCCCACCCCAGTAGCTGTATGGACAGGGCTCCTACGTTCCCAATCAAATGACACAGATTTGCAGGATCATGATGTTAAATATGGATATGTGAATCCTTATCATGCTTGTTATAACTGTCCTACATATGAGACTCTGCAAAGTAATATGATAGAAATCTAGAAAGTTGTAAAAAGATAGTATCAGAAAAAAATAAATATATATATATATGCAATGTAATATTACAAACACAGTACCCTCCCTAGACAAACATGTACCTCTACCAGCAGGATGGGTATTGGCCTGTGGAAATACTAGTCACACATATATACCGGCCAATATTACAGAGGGACCCTGTACAATAGCTAGGTTGACATTAGCAATGATACCACTATTCCCAGCAATGCAGACACGATACACGAGAGACACTTCTCTACAGTTACCAGAAAATTGTGACTATAATGTGAATCTCCTCTCTAGAGCAGAATACATGAGTTAAGGGGTATCTTTGATAGGGGTACCAGGGTTGGCCATATATAACCACAGGACAATATCAAGACTTGCCTGTTGTATGGTAAAACAGATGGATGTCACTAGTGCAGTTCTGCAAGATATGCTGCTGGATATACAATCATATAAAAAGGATATCTTGCAGAATAGGGCAACTATTGACTATTTATTGCTCCAACATGGTATAGGATGCTCAGCGTTCCAGGGATGTGTTTCAATTTTTCAGATCACTCCCGTGGAATAAAAGATAAAATAGGCCAACTAGAAGAGATGATAAAACATATAAAACAAGATGTTGACCAAGGTTGGTGGGACTGGCTTTTTGGTTGGATACCTGGCTTTGGTCAAATAAGGTATGTTTTAGGAGTGGCACTCGCCGTGGTTGCTGCAATAGTGTGTCTCTGCTGTTGTCCACAGTGTGTGCCCTCCCTTCTTACCATATGTAAAAATGTGGCCGAAAGAGGGGTACACCCAACATTCCTCTATACTCCGGTAGAGGTAGAAGAGGTAAACACAACCCAAAAAAAGCCTGAGGATTATACTCCTGAAGGGTATATGAAATACCTAAAGGCTTACAAGCAAACTAAGGAAAAACTAGAAAGGAACAAAATGAAAAACCCACATTATATAGATATATGTAAATGGGTTTAAGAGGGGGTTGAAGGATTCTATTACAGTCCAAAGCCTTTCTTTTATATAAGCTTATATTACATCATGTTCCATACATTAATACATTACACAAGCATGGACACGTAGCAGGTGAAAGTCCATATGATAGCTATTACTAAGAGGTTTTTCTCGCATGTTATGAATAGCCTTGGACTCTGGTAGAAGATAAGTTAACTAGCTGGCTAAAAACATGTGTTACTGTTTAACTTAAACATCATGTCATTGAGTACTATATATATGTCTAAGAGGTTAATACAATTCTTAGAGTCATTTTGAAACTACACAGCAGTCTGTCTTGCTTCATTATCACTCTCTCTGACGTCAGAAAGAATCAAATCAAGCTGAATACCGAAGTCTTGCACCTCAGGTACAATATAAGGGAAAGATAAGAATATTTCCTTACAGGCACGAAGCTCCCGTTCCACCAAATCCCAAAGATGCTCTATTGGGTTGAGATCTGGTGACTGTGGGGGCCATTTTAGTACAGTGAACTCATTGTCATGTTCAAGAAACCAATTTGAAATGATTCGAGCTTTGTGACATGGTGCATTATCCTGCTGGAAGTAGCCATCAAAGGACGGATACATGTTCTCATTCTGTTTACGCCAAATTCGGACTCTACCATTTGAATGTCTCAACAGAAATCGAGACTCATCAGACCAGGCAACATTTTTCCAGTCTTCAACAGTCCAATTGTCACGAGTTGGAGGTCCCAGGAGAGACCACCGCGTCGTCAAGCAATAAACAAACAGAAATCAGGTAGAGACACATAAGAGTTTATTGCACAAACAAAAGCAGGGAAGGCAGCACAGACATAACATGAGCTCTATGTACCGTCAGCACAGTGGGAGAAAACCCCCACTGCGCCACTGTCTAGTAATACTCCAGAGGGGCGTGACTAAGCAACTCCTGGTATTCACTAGAGCCCTAGATGGTAGGGTTAGAATTTGCAGCAGGAAGTTGCCAGGGTCCACTCTGGAGCGTGAACTAGACAGTGACAGCAGGAACGAATGGACAACAGGTACCAGAAGGTACCGACGGCACATAGGCATACATAACATAAACAGGCAAATACAAAACAGGGCAACTAATAACACAAGCAGAAATACATAGCAAGGAAACAGGAGTGACAATGAGCAGAGAAGGACTTGCTCCACCAGTGGTATACTGCGTGGCCTTGCGCATAGCACTCTGCAGCTAGGCGCTTGCTGAACCGAGACATATGAATACACACAAAGTAACTAAAACATAACTGACAGAACAGATAACAGAAAGACAGGAAAGAGGACGTAAATGAACAGGTAGGGAAACCCACAGAGCACAGACAGACAGACACGGATCCCATGGGTCAGCAGCATGGGAGAGATAATACAAACCAGGAGCAGAGAAGGACAAGACAACACACACCATGAGAGCTGACCCAGAACTGAGGAAACCTCAGCCTTATATACAGGTTCCATGGGTGCAGCAGAGAAGCTCTACCCATGGAGCAGACAGAGGATTAACTCCTAATAGGAACACAGGGGAGTTAACCCATACAGAACCACAAATAACACACAGAAACAAAACTTCAGCGAGGAGCGCCGAACGAGCAAGGACGGAAGGTCACAGCCAGAGATAGTGGCTGTGACACCAATTTTGGTGAGCTCGTGCAAATTGTAGCCTCTTTTTCCTATTTGTAGTGGAGATGAGTGGTACCCGGTGGGGTCTTCTGCTGTTGTAGCCCATACGCCTCAAGGTTGTGCGTGTTGTGGCTTCACAAATGCTTTTGCTGCATACCTCGGTTGTAACGAGTGGTTATTTCAGTCAACGTTGCTCTTCTATCAGCTTGAATCAGTCGGCCCATTCTCCTCTGACCTCTAGCATCCACAAGGCATTTTCGCCCACAGGACTGCCGCATACTGGATGTTTTTCCCTTCACACACCATTCTTTGTAAACCCTAGAAATGGTTGTGCGTGAAAATCCCAGTAACTGAGCAGATTGTGAAATACTCAGACCGGCCCGTCTGGCAGCAACAACCATGCCACGCTCAAAATTGCTTAAATCACCTTTCTTTCCCATTCTGACATTCAGTTTGGAGTTCAGGAGATTGTCTTCACCAGGACCACCCCCCTAAATGCATTGAAGCAACTGCTATGTGATTGGTTGACTAGATAATTGCAATAATGAGAAATAGAACAGGTGTTCCTAATAATTCTTTAGGTGAGTGTATATTCTGCTATATTCTAGTGTCCATATACATCTCACTATACATGCATAGCTAGCAAGGATCCCTTGAAAGATATTTAGCAGATCTTGTAAGATCCCTTCACTGATTTTTTGACTTGTCTGCCTCTCCAATCTAAGCATTGAAAGTGTGATCTCTGTAACTTACAATTGTGCTGAGATAGCGGTAACCATCAATCTTAGTTGAATTGGCTGACAGTGACTCGATCCAAACAACACCTTGTAGATCGTGAAGAAGTTTATTCCAAACTGTGCAGCTCATACACCGATGAACAAATGGATAGGTCAAAAAATCATTCTGTGAGCAGCTAACAGAGCAAGTAGCTAAGATGAGGGGTGAAGCCAAAATAAAGAAGATTGGAGGAGACAAGAGAGAGCAGAAACTAGGGCAAGAGAGAAGGGACACACATAATGAAAAGGCAAACCATGCATGTGTAACATGATAATCATCAAAAGTGCTCCAAAGAGAAGGAAAATCAGAAGGTCCAGAATATACAAGGCCACACATTGGTATTGTTCACGTTTATGACAGAGAGACCTTACTGTTGTGAGAGGGAACATTGCTAACGTACTCTTCCACACTGAGAGAAGGGTTGGCCAGCTGTATCTAAAATCTACACCCCTCAGCCTGGGAATTTGCAGAACCTTATCAAGAACCTCTTTTCATGCCTCAAGTTCTGCGGAGATATTTTGGAGAGACAGGAGGAATGAGTACTACAGCCTCCATTATTGTTGTCCATGCGCTGGTATTGGGGATGGATTGCCCTGTTTTACATGTCTTGGAACTGTGCTTTGTTATTGTTGGATGTGCTGCTACTCCTATTCCTTACTTTAGTAAAGATAGACTTATTTTAGTTATTTATTGACACCAACTGACCTGGTTACTGACTCCACCATTTGCAGGCCGTTGCCCCTATCTTCCTGTCTTGCACTTTACATCAAGGGCACTATAACTACCACCAGGCAGAAGCCACCAAAACCAGGGTGTGCCCCAATGAAAGAAAGGGTGCACCCGCCAGTCACTGTCCAGCAAAAGGAGCACCAGAGGGAGAGATTGCCATTGTGTACTGTGTGTACCAATACTACCCTCAAGGCAACAACTACCACTCCAATATTCCTCCACTACCCCTTCCAGGGCTCGCGGCATTTCACACACAACTTTGTGCCATTTTTGGTGGCATTTTAATTGACTGCTTGCTAAAAATGGCATGGCAGCTGTTGCTTTAAAGTTTACCTATACAGCATTTTGATGTTTATTGTGGGATTTGTGTGGCATCTTTTTTTCCCACGTGTTTTTTTCCTAGGTAGAAGGATATTGAAAAATGCAGACAAATGCCATTGCTATGACCAGGGGCAGATTAAGTGCATGTAAGACCCGGGGCTGTCTACCCAACTTGGGTTCCTCCCTCCATTTTAGTTTAAAAAAAATACCCAGAAGCTATTGGCTCCTAAACTGAAAAGATTAGGAGCCAAATTACATTTTTTGTCAACAAATTTAAAATACATATAATTATAATAAAAAAGACTTGGAGGAGAATACAGCACCACATACCTCTTACATCCAGTGATATCTCCTGTCATGTAGAACTTCTCTTTCCTCTTCTCCTCCGTTTAACCCAGACCGCCATGACAAATTCTTGTTACACAGACATGTTAAATCTCTAAATTTTTTCACCCACCTCCCCATCCTGGTGTCCCAACAATGTCATCCTGCTGCCACTACCAATACTGTGCCTATTGTTCTTCCCAATGCCCCAGGTACATACTGCTGAAAAAATAGTTTATCAAACTGGTGTAAAGTAGAACTGTCTTAGTTGCCCATAGCAATCAATCAGATTCTACCTTTCATTTTACAAAGGAGCTGTCAAAAATGAAAGGTGGAATCTGATTGGTTGCTATGGGCAACTAAGCCCGTTCTACTTTACACCAGTTTGATAAATTACCGCAAAAGTCCCTATAGTGTCTACAGCAATTATAATGTCCCATAGAGTGCCCCAGTAATAATAACACCCTATATTGTGCTCTAACTAATATCCCCTAATATGTTCCTGTAATAGAAATATCCCTACAGTACCTCCCTAATAGCAACATCCCCCACACTGCCCCCATATAGTAATTTGACCCCAGACAGTAATTTTCCCCCATACTGCCCCCACATAGTAATCCCCCACATAGTAATATGCCACCACTCTGTCCCCACACATCCCCACACTTCCCCCATAGTAATTTGCCCTCACAAGGCCCCCATATAGTAATCTGGACCCATATAGTAATTTTCCCTCACTCTGCCCCCCATGTGGTAGTTTGCCCCCACACTGCCCCCCATGTAGTAGTTTTCCCCATGCAGTAGTTTCCCCCCACACTGCCACCCATGCAGTAGTTTGCCCCACACTTCCACCCATGCAGTAGTTTGCCCCACACTGCCACCCTTGCAGTAATTTGTCCCCACACTGCCACCCATGCAGTAATTTGTCCCCACACTTCCCCCCATGTAGTAGTTTGCCCTCACACTGCCCCATGTAGTAATTTGCCCCCACACTGCCCCCCATGTAGTAGTTTGCCCCCACACTGCCCCATGTAGTAATTTGCCCCCACTGTCCCTTCAGTAATATGTCCTCCTGTGCCCCCCAAGTAATGTCCCCCTAAAAATTTGCACACATAAAAAAAAAAATAAAAAGAAATACTCACCTGTGTAAGGCACTCACTCGCTGCTGGTACGGGCCTGGGTGGTGAGGCAGGCGCACACATGTCACTGTGCTGCATCCTGAAACAGGCTCATGATGACATCAACATGCCTGCCTGCACCGGGATTTTACTACCACATAGGCCTCAGGCCTACTAGGCCTGTGAAATGCTTTCACCAAACAACTGGCATTGACATCAGATGCCGGTACCCACATCCTCTCCTCTGGTCCATAACCCTTCCAGTGAACAAGATACTGAAGAGATCTACGGAGAACTTGAGAGTCAATAATCTTGGCGATCTGGAATTCCAAACTGCCGTTTACCATGACAGGAGCGGGTGGCAAGGGGGATGACTTCAAAGATTCAACATATCTCTTCAACTAAGATTTGTGAAACACATTATGAATTTTCAGAGCCTGAGGAAGTTCAAGATGAAAAGCTACAGGATTAATAATGGCAGTGATCTTATATGGACCTATAAACCTTGGACCCAACTTCCAAGAAGGAACCTTCAACTTAATATTTCTTGTGGACAGCCACACAAAATCACCCACACTTACTGTAGGTCCGGACAATTCATACGTTTCCCATCAGCCACACGTTTATACTTGTTACCCATATTCATCAAGTTATTTAGATTTTTTTTTTGCCATATAGAAGACAATGAGGATGAAAAATGTTCCTCCTCAGGGATACCGGAAGTATCCGAACCAGAGAATGTGCTAAATTGTGGGTGAAACCCATATGCCCCAAAAAACAGCAACTTACCAGTGGACTCCTGTCTACGATTGTTTATGGCAAACTGTGCCAAAGACAAAAATGAGGACCATTCCTCCTGGTTCTCAGAGACAAAACATCTTAATTAAGTCTCCAGACTCTGATTAGTGCTCTCCATCTGTCCATTCATCTGAGGATGAAAATCTGAAGAAAAAGACCTCCGAGTACAGAACGCCTTCCAGAATCTGGACACAAACTGAGTCCCACGATTCCGAGGGAATGCCATGAAGTTTCACAATATTGTCAACAAACACTTGCGCAAGTGTTTTAGCATTAGGTAGGCCAGGCAATGCTATCAAGTGCACCATTTTACTACCACCAGAATAACTGTCTTTCCAGACGAATTAGGCAGATCAGTAATAAAATCCATAGACAAGTGAGTTAATAGTCTGGACAGGATGGGCAACGGAAGTAGAGATCCAGAAGAGTATGTAAAACATTAGCGCGTGCACAGATACTACAGGCCGACACATAATCCTCAACACACTTACACAACCCCGGCCACCAGACTCTATGAGAGATGAGGTTGGCACCGGATCTACTCCCAGGGTGTCCCGTAAGAACCGTACAGTGATGTTCCTTAAACACCTTATGATGCAATTCTGATGGAACAAGCAATTTCCTAGAGGGGCAAGACCTCGATGCGTCTCCCTGAGCCTCTAACACCTTCACCTCTACAGTAGGTCAGGGTATAAAGCGGATATCACCACCCCCTCCGTCAATATCAGACTCGGATTTTCAAAATCACCACCTCCAGGAAAACTGCGTGACAAGGCATCTGCCTTGACGTTCTTAACCCCAGGACGATAAGTGACAATGAAATAGAATCTGGTGAAAAACAAAGACCATCTGGCCTGCCTCAGGTTCAATCATTTAGCCGACTCCAGCTAAGTCCTCTTTCACACTTGCGTTGTCCGGATCCGTCGTGTACTCCATTTGCCGGAAGTGCACGCCGGATCCGTAACACCGCAAGTGAACTGAAAGCATTTGAAGACGGATCCGTCTTCAAAATGCGTTCAGTGTTACTATGGCACCCAGGACGCTATTAAAGTCCTGGTTGCCATAGTAGTAGTGGGGAGCGGGGGAGCAGTATACTTACAGTCCGTGCGGCTCCCGGGGCGCTCCAGAATGATCCATGCGAGCACGTCATCCATGCGCGTGGGGTGCCCTGACGTCACTCTGAAGCGCCCCGGGAGCCGCACGGACGGTAAGTATACTGCTCCCCCGCTCCCCACTTCACTTTACCATGGCAAACAGGACTTTAGCGTCCTGGCAGCCATGGTAACCATTCAGAAAAAGCTAAATGTCGGATCCGGTAATGCGCCGAAACGATTTTTAGCTTAAGGCCGGATCCGGATTAATGCCTTTCAATGGGCATTAATTCCGGATCCGGCCTTGCGGCAAGTGTTCATGCTGCGGTATTTTCTCTGGCCAAAAAATGTTCCGTTCCGGAGCTGAAGACATCCTGATGCATCCTGAACGGATTTCTCTCCATTCAGAATGAATGGGGATAATCCTGATCAGGATTCTTCCGGCATAGAGCCCCGACGACGGAACTCTATGCTGGAACAGAACAACGCAAGTGTGAAAGAGCCCTTAGCCAGATTTTTGCGATCTGTGAACACCGTGATCGGATGAATCGCCCCTTCCAACCAATGACGCCACTCCTCAAAAGCCAACTTAATGGCCAGCAACTCTCTGTTACCCATATCATAATTTTTCTCTGCGGCAGTGAGTTTTTTTAGAGAAAAATGCACATGGGCACTATTTACCAGGTGACGAGCCCTGCGATAAGACTGCTCCTACCCCCACCTCGGACGCGTCAACTTCCACAATGAAAGGTTGTGATACATCCGGCTGCACCAATACAGGGGCAGAAACTAAGCACTCCTTAACCACAGAAAAGGTTCGAAACGTCGAATCAGACCACACTGAAACATCCGTTCCTTTCTTAGTCATGTCAGTTAAGGGTTTCACCACTGTCAAATAGTTCTGAATACATTTTCAGTAATAGTTGGTGAACCCCAAAAACCACATAAGAGCCTTCAGATATTCCAAGTCCAATACAGAACGGACTTTCTCTGGATCCATTCGAAAACCTGAAGATAACAGCAGGTAGCCCAAGAATTGCACCTCAGCAAAAACACACTTCTCTAATTTTGTGTACAATTTATTATCTCTTAGGATCTGTAACACCTGTCTAACGTGACCCTGATGAGTCTCCACGTCTGGAGAATAAATTAATATGTCATCCAAATACACGACAACAAACCTCCCCACTAGGTGATGAAAAATGTCACTCACAAAATGCTGGAAAACTGCAGGATCATTGGTCAACCCAAAAGGCATGACCAGGTTCTCAAAGTGACCCTCTGGGAAATTAAAAGCCGTTTTCCATTCATCCCCTTCCTTGATCCTGACCAGATTATATGCCCCCCTTTAATCCAATTTAGAGAACACCTTGGCATCAACAATCTGGTTAAACAAATCAGAAATCAAAAGAGGGGGGTAAGGATCACGGACAGTAAAGCTCACGGAAATCCTAAGAGTTCCGTCCTTTTTTTTTAACAAAGAAAAACCGTGCTGCCACTGGAGATTTGGAAGGTCTTATGTGTCCTTTAGCCAAACTCTTGGTAATATACTCTCTCATCGCCGTTCTTTCAGGTCCAGAAAGGTTATACAACCTAGATTTGGGCAATTTAGCTCCGGGAATAAGGTTGATAGGGCAATCATATTCCCGATGCAGAGGTAAATCCTGACATCCACTTTCAGAAAATGCATCGGCAAAATCAGATATAGAAGAGGGTAATGTTTTAGTAGTTAAAGCAGAAAAAGATGTATTCAGACAATTGTCAACGTAATAAATCACCCCAATCCAGAATCTGTCTAGCTTGCCAATCGATGGTTGGATTGTTCTTGCTTAACCACGGTAAACACAGAACCAACGTTGCAGAGAGACCCTCCAACAGAAAACACAAGATCAATTCCTGGTGAAAGTCACCCACTCTTAATCGGATGTCATGCACCATCTGAGATAAACACTCCTGAGTTAGAGGTGCAGAATCAATAGCAAAAATTGAAATGTTTTTCTCTAATGCACTTGGAGACAACCCGTGCATACGGACAAACTGAGCATCAATCAGTTTCACCCCTGCCCCACTGTCGATAAACATCTCAATCCCCACAGTCTTGGACTGAAGAAGCAAACAGGCGAAACCTAGGATGGGCAGATCTATGTGTGTGGATGTTTTATTCAACGCTTATGATCATACTTCTATTGTGATTATAATAAATACTTTTTTGATCTTATATCTGGTGGTACGTCACTATGTGCGCAACCCTCTAAATTTCCACAGAAGGATCGTTTTGAAAAGGCTATGCCTGCTGGATACTTTGATGTTTGATTGTGTCTAAAAAGACTGCGATATTCCGATAATTTCCAGATGCTTTTGTCTAATTGGGCAGCGCGATCACCTTTGTATAGAAATTGACGGTAAATGTGAATTGAACCCACTTCACACGGAGATCAGCAACGCCAAAGAGAAAGACAAGAACAACGTAAAGGAGACATTTTTATATAATTCTATTGCTCTGAATTTAGGAGATGGGCTACGGATACGGAGTGGAACGATCCAGCTCTCCGTAGCCAATTCTGTCAGGGATTATCCGAGAGGCTAAAGGACGCGTTGGCCTTTCGTGAAAATCCTGAGTCATTGAAAGCGGCCATGTCCCTTGCTGTACGTATGGATAGATGCCTGAGAGAGAGATCTAAGACCCCTCACTCTCAGGATGAACTATCATATAACGTGGTGGCTTCCTCTGACACCGGTGGAGAGACGCCTGAGTTTATGCCTGGTGACGAACCTATGCAGTTAGGGGGAGCTACCCCTGGGCCTGCTTGCAAGAGTTTTAGTCATAAGAAGGGAGTATGTTTTTTCTGTGGAAAAAGGGAACATTTTGTTAATGTTTGTCCTTACGTTCAGCGTCAAGGTGAAAACAAAAAAAAACATTTAATTTCCATCTTACTCTTGGTGGTGTGAGTGGGGAGTCAGAGAACTTACTTTTGCCATTTACTGGTATTACCCGATTTCTCCTGTCTGCCGGTGGCACTAGAGTCCACAACTGTGGGAATTGAGGTGTTTATTGATAGTAGGGCAGGGGTTAACCTAGTTGATTGTCAGGAATATGGATTATCGTTTAATGGCAACCATGATTTTCATTCAATTCCCCTTGCTCAGTGTACATGCAAAATAAGTTCGCACTTCAACCCTCTGCTTGTCAGATAGCAGAGGTAGTGAGCTCCACAGGGGGGCCCTGATTCAAAGCCAGCAGATGGCATAGGACCTCTAGCAGTCTACCAGTGTTTACAACTTTTCACACTTCCATCCAGTCAGCCAAGAACCAAGCTGATGTGACAGGAAGAATCTCTCAGCATGAGGTCTAAGCCATTCACCACTTCACTCAGATTATCAGACAGGTTGGAACCAGCTGTTCATAAGGAATTATGAATCGCCCGTGCATTACATACATAAACCAGATACATATTTGTGTCCCTGTGGCCACGATGAACAGGCCCGTGGTCTTAGTGTGGTGGTGGGAGGCCAGGGAAAGGAGATATACATATCTCCCCACAGAAACCAAATGACAGTACCATGCTTGGACTCTACTGGTAGCCTGAACCCAGGCGGATCCATTGGTCCCAGAACCACCTCCCTGTGACATTCTGGTCTGGAGCCATGAGCCCTAAACGGTTTTGTGGCTCATGTGCTGCCAGCCCAGCAGAGGGGGGATGGATTCCAGAGGCCCGGGAGGGGAGGGGCTGGCTACAGGTTAAAAGGCTTGTGCCAGCAAGCGGGCATGTCTTTCTATGAAGGGAGGTCACATCGTGCCATGTGTTTAGAGGGACCTGTAACCAGCTGACATTACTGCTTCCCATGTGACCATAGTTAAGAACTCATCACAACCCAAGGGACTCCTATACCTGGTAAACTGACTTTTGTTCTGCTTAACCCTGTTTGTACTACGCCATCTATATTTGTAACCTCAGACCACTGTATATATTCTTTGTGTGTATATTGTGTTACGTCTAGTTCACCCTTAAGGCAATTAAATATATAATTTAATCTTGTGCTGTCTTGTATCTCGATCACGAATCTCCATGTCCGTGTTTCGGCCTAGTAATACGCTACCGCAGGTTGGTTTCTTACCCTATATAATCCCGTTAACTTGAGAGTCAATAATAGAGTCAGGCTTATATAAAACAAGGAACTGGTGGCAGTCTTTCCGGTCTGGCAGTGAAAAGGCTCTCTCAGCTTGTTGCCTCTCTGTGCCCGTGTGGACAGGAGGAGTCTGTAAAAACTGTACCAAGACTGACCTTACCCGCTCCTCCAGGAGGGCGTAAAGTCACGCCTTGGTAACCCGTGACCATATTGTATCTCGCTGGCTCTACGTAGTTGACGTCTGACGTCAGTCGGGGTACGGTATCCCTCACAATGGTCAGTTCGTCCGTTTGCATGGGTTGACAACAAGTGCATTAGAGAAAAATATTTCAGTGTTTGAAATAGACTCCGCACCACTTACTCAGAAATGTTTGTAACAGATGGTGCAGGACATCAGTTTAAGAGTGGGTGATTTTTATCAGGAATCCATCTTGTGTTTTGTGCTGGATGGTCTGCCTGCTCCGTTGGTTTTGGGTTTACCATGGTTGAGCAAACATAATCCTACCATTGACTGCCAAGCGAGACAGATTCTCGATTGGAGTGATTATGGCATGGACAACTGTCTTAATACATCTCTTTCTGTCTTGACCACTAAAGCTGTTCCCTCTTTTATTTCTGATTTTTCTGATGTGTTTTCTGAGAGTGGTTGCCAGGGTTTGCCCTCACACCGGGAATATGATTGTCCTATAGATCTTATTACCGGAGTTGCCCAAATCTAGGTTATATAACCTTTCTGAATCCGAAAGAGCAGCCATGCAAGTGTATATTGCCAAAAGTTTGGCTAAGGGACATATTAGACCTTCCAAGTCCCCAGTGGCAGCAGGGTTTTTCTTTGTAAAGAAGAAAGACAGAACTCTTAGGCCATGTCTGGACTTCCGTGAGCTCAATCGGATTACGGTCCGTGATCCGTAACCCCTTCCTTTGATTCCTGACTTGTTTAACCAGATTGTTGGTGCCAAGGTGTTCTCCAAGTTGGACCTAAGGGGGGCATATAATCTGGTCAGGATCAAGGAAGGGGATGAATGGAAGACGGCATTTAATACCCGAGAGGGTCATTTTGAGAGTCTGGTCATGCCTTTTGGGTTAACTAATGCTCCTGCGGTTTTCCAGCATTTTGTTAATGATATCTTTCATCATCTGGTGGAGAGGTTTGCTGTTGTATAGCTGGATGACATACTAATTTATTCTCCAGATATGGAGACTCATCAGGATCATGTGAGGCAGATCCTAAGAGAGAATAAATTGTATGCTAAGATGCAGAAGTGTGTATTTGCAGTTCAGGAAATGCAATTCCTGGGTTATTTACTGTCATCTTCAGATTTTCGTATGGATCCAGAGACGGTCCATGCTGTATTGGACTGAGATCGACCCGAAAATCTGAAAGCGCTTATGCGGTTTTTGGAGTTCACCAACTACTACTGTAAATTCATTTTGAACTACTCGACCGGATGTGTCACAACAATTCATTGTGGAAGTTGAGGCATCCAAGGTAGGGGTAGGAGCAGTCTTGTCACAGGGTCCGTCACCTGGTAAATAGCGCCCATGTGCATTCTTCTCGAAGAAACTCTCGGCTGCAGAGAGGAATTATGACGTGGGTAATAGAGTGGCGTCATTGGTTGGAAGGAGAATTCCTCCTATTACTATGCATACTGATCACAAATATCTGGCTTACCTGGAGTCGGCTAAACGAGGCAGGCCAGATGGTTGTTTTTTACCTAATTTTATTGTCACCTATCGCCCTGGGGTTAAGAACGTCAAGGCTGATGCTTTGTCGCATAGCTTTCCTGGGGGGGGATGGGGGGGGGGGGATGATTCGTAAGATCCTGGTCCAATATTGTCTGAAGGGGTAGTTATATCCGCCCTATATCCCGACCTTGAGTCAGAGGTGTTGGAGGCCCAGGGAGATGCACCAGATTCTTGTCCTCTGGGGAAGTTGTTTGTTCCTTCTGAATTACGTCACAAGGTGTTTGAGGAACATGACTTTACGGTTCTCACAGGACACCCTGGGAGCAGATCCACTGTTGTTCTCATCTCTTGTAGATTCTGGTGGCTGGGGTTGTGTAAGTGTGTTGAGGACTATGTGTCTGCTTGTAGTACTTGTGCACATGCTAAGGTGACACATACTCTGCCTTCCAGATCTTTACTTTCATTGCCCATCCCACCCCGACCTTGGACTCATTTATCCATGGATTTTATCACAGATTTACCTAATTCTTCAGGAAAAACTGATTTTGGTGGTTGTTGATCGCTTTAGTAAGATGGCGTACTTTATAGCATTGCCAGGTCTACCTAATGCTAAAACTCTTGCACAAGTGTTTGTCGATAACATCGTGAAATTACATGGTATTCCTTCTGATGTGGTGTCTGATAGAAGGAGTCAGTTTGTTTCCAAATTCTGGAAGGCATTCTGTACTCGTCTAGGGGCACAATTGTCCTTCTCTTCGGCCTTTCATCCTCAGTCAAAGGGACAGACTGAATGCACTAATCAGAATCTGGAGACTCATTTGAGATGTTTTTTCTCTGAGAACCAGGAGGAGTGGTGTTCATTTTTGTCTTTAGCCGAGTTTGCCATAAATAACCATAGACAGGAGTCCACTGATAAGTCGCCGTTTTTTGGGGCATATTGGTTCCACCCACAATTTTCTGGTACGGAGACTTCTGGTATACCTGAAGAAGAACGATTTTCCTCTTCTTTGTCATCTATTTGGCGGAAAATTCAAAATAATCTGAAAAAAATAGGCAACAAGTATAAACGTATGGCTGATAAGAGACGTATGAATGGTCCTAACCTAAGAGTTGGTGATTCTGTGTGGCTGTCCACAAGAAACATTAAGTTGAAAGTGCCTTCTTCACATGCAAATTGCCTTCTTGGAAGTTGGGTCCAAGGTTTATTGGTCCATATAAGATCACTGCCATTATTAACCCTTTCGTCTTGAACTTCCTCAGGCTTTGAAGATTCATAATGTGTTCCATAAGTCGTTGTAGAGATATGTCGAACCTGTTGAACCGTCCTCCTTGCCTCCTGCTCCTGTCATGGTGGACGGTAATCTGGAATTTCAGATCGCCAGGATAGTTGACTCCCGAATTCTCCGTAGATCCCTCCAGTATCTCGTTCACTGGAGGGGTTACGGACCAGAGGAGAGGATGTGGGTCCCAGCGGCCGACGTTAATTCTAGACGTCTGGTGAAAGCCTTTCACAGAGCACATCCGGATAAAGTCGGTCCTGGGTGTCTGGAGGCCACCCATAGAAGGAGGGGGGGGGGGGTACTGTCACGGTCTCTCCCATGACAGGGGTCAGAAGATCTAAGAGACTGGCTGCACGTAATGTGATCTGAAAGCCTCTTTGGTTTCACTTGTTTCTGTGTTGTTGCTGGGTATGACCACACCTCTTGTCTCAAGTGTAGCTAAAGTGGTCACTCCAACTCCTCTATTTAATCTGGTCTCACCCATCATGCTATGCAGTTGATAGCGACTTTTGGTTGTGGAAGTGCTGGTGTTGGTTCTCCTCTGAGTTCGTGCTCGTCCGCGTTCTTCGGAGTTAAGTGTCTTCTCCTTATTTCTTGTTTGTTGTATTCCCCTATCTTTTGGTATTAGGCTTGAGGGAGTCTCCTATTCCTTCAGCTGGGAAGGAACAGTACTTCTTTGTCCTGACACTATTTCTAGGGCCCTTTAGGGTCCAATAGGGCTCTAGGTTCCTGCGTATGAACATTCCTACCATCGAGGTCTGTTCATGCTAATAGTAGTCAGGGCTCGGTTTAGGGATTCACTAGGTGGTGACCTTTCCCCTTTCCCTAGTTTCCAGTACCTTTTACCTTCCCTCTTAAGTTCAGTGTGGAGCTTGCTACCCGCACTGCGCTGTGACAGAAACACCACACCGAACATAGGAGGGAACGGGGTGACGGAATAGCTTGGAAACTAGGGAAAGGAGATGGACACCTCCTAGTAACAATCCCTCCCTCCCACCCACCCATGACGTACCTCAATAAAGCTGTGACCCACTGTTTTCAACAATACAATTGTGTTCGCCCTTGATTTGGGTTTGAATAAAGGAGTTTTTACAGGGTTAATTGTTTGTCTGTTCTTTACCAGCACAAAATAGAAATTATTCTAACAGCCATGAAGTTTCTCCACCACAGAAGGCTTCAGCAATTTAACTTGCATGGATTCTTCAGAAGGTGCAGCAGACTGCATGGATCTGTTAAAAGTAGGAGCCAGCCTTTTTTTGAAAGGGTCCCTGGTGACTAAAGAGGTCACATCTCCAAAGTAGATGGTAAATTTTGACCCGCCAGTTCATCTTTGATTTACCCGGACGTGCCTTCCCAGCATTATGCTATAAGGGTTCTCATTAGTCAAGGTCAACTCAGATGTTACTGGCCAAAACTGACTAACAGATAAAGCCCCTGTTTAATTCATAAGAGTGCAGATGCTGAACATGAAAATCTATGCATTTGATAAAGTTAGCCATTTCTTACATTGTAGTCTTGTTCCACTAGAGGGCAGAAGCCTCCCAGCATTGATACATTTAGTTTCCTTATTCTCAAACAAGTGGTCCTTAATGAATGCTATATATACCCATTAAATGGCAAAGTGTCATCATTTGAATATAGAGTAGTAGTTAGAAAAGAAAAATCATAAAAAAGACTATGAGTTCAGTTTGAATATTTTATGTTATATGACCAGATTGTTTTTTCAGCCTGTTGCATGGATTTCGTTTTTTTATATACAAAATATATATAAGTGGAGAAAGCTCAACTCTAAAACCTTATTTTATGTTTCAAGATTCTTACTGCAAAGTTTGTAGTTATTTATATGCAAGGAAAACCTATGTAACCAGTGCAAGTCCGGAGTTATTTTAATCTTCAGGACCAAAGTTTACAAATTTTTCACACAGGTAATTTCTAATGGCTATAGCTTGTATTTTTTGTTGTTTGTTTTCCTTTGAATATACACATTTATACACATAATATATGCTTTTATGTAGCATTTTAGACTTATATTTTGAAAAAAGTAAAAAATATGCTTTTTACATCTTAGGGTACTTTCACACTAGCGTTGTTGGATTCCGGCAGGCAGTTCCGTTGCCGTAAATGCCTGCTGGATCCGTCAAACCGCATGCAAACGGATAGTCTCCCCCCCCCCCGGATCTGTTAGTCCATTGCTGGAAATACCTGCTGGAACCGGTTAACAACAGAGGAATGATTCAAAATGAACTTTCTGTAATAATTGGCAAAACCCAAAAACCGCATCAGCGCCTTCTGATTCTCAGGAAGCTCCCAATCAAGCACAGCACGGACCTTCTCAGGGTCCATGCGAAAACCAGAAGCGGAGAGAGGAAAACCAAGAAATTGAATCTCCGGAACCGCAAACACACATTTTTCCAGTTTAGCGTACAATTTATTCTCCCTCAGAATCAGCAAGACCTGACGTAGGTGGTCCCAATGAGTCTTGAAATCAGGAGAAAAAATCAAAATGTCATCTAGATACACCAGAACAAATTTCACCATTAAATGCTAAAAAATGCTGTTCACAAAATGTTGGAAGACGGCCGAAGCATTCATCAAACCAAAGGGCATAACCAAATTCTCGAAATGACCCTCAGGGGTATTGAAGGCCGTCTTCCATTCGTCCCCTTCCCTGACCCTGACTAGGTTGTATGCCCCTCTTAAATGCAACTTAGAAAAAACTTTAGCCCCAACAATCTGGTTAAACAGATCCGGGATCCGAGGAAGCGGATATGGGTCACGAATTGTGATACGGTTCAGCTCCCTGAAATCCAGACAAGGTCTTAAAGAACCATCTTTTTTCCTAACAAAAAAAAAACAGCGGCAACAGGTGACTTCGAGGGTCGGATGTGTCCCTTTCTCAGGCTCTCAGAGATATAAGTACGCATAGCGACTCTTTCAGCTTGGGAGAGATTGTATAAACGTGATTTTGGCAGCTTGGCGCCTGGGATGAGATTAGTACTCCCGGTGAGGGGGCAACTCCTGGACACCACTCTCGGAAAACACATCCGAAAATTCAGAGAGAAAAGATGGTAAAGTCTTGGTAGAAACCTCTGAAAGAGACGCCGTGAGGCAATTCTCTCTGCAAAACTCACTTCAACCATTTATTTGCCTTGCTTGCCAATCAATGGTGGGGTTATGTTTAGTGAGCCAGGGTAGCCCCAACACTAGAGGAGTAGGTAATCCGCTTAGGACGAAACATGACATATCCTCAACATGAGTGTCACCCACAGTCAAACGGATATTGTGAACTATGCCCTTTAATGATCTTTGAGAAAGTGGAGCGGAATTGATAGCAAAAACAGGTATATCCTTTTCCAAAGTGCATACCTGGAAACCATACGTTATTGCAAATTGATTATCAATGAGATTGACAGCTGCTCCACTATCTACAAAAATCTCACAAACAATGTTCTTGCTGTCTAGCGCCACCCTGGCAGGTAGGAGAAAACAGAAACTACAAGCAAACGGCAAACCTTCAATTTCCGCATCAACCTTGCCAATAGTAGCAAATGGAAAGTTTTTTTTAATTTTTTTTTATTGCCCTCAGAAAACTCCATGAATTTCCTAGAGGGGTAAACATTAGCCAAATTATTTATACCCCCACAACAGAAACAAACCCTCCTCTGAGAGCTGAATCCTCTACAATCAGAAGCAAGCAAACCCAGCTGCATGGCCTCCTCCTCAGAGGGGATTGAGAGAGACTGAGACCCCTGCGCACTGAATGAGACAGCCCCACTGTCCTTGGGCTGAATATGACAGGAAAGAGTAGTCTCCTCTCTCTCTCTAAGACACCTGTCAATACGAACAGCTAGAGACAAATGCATCTTTCAATCTTTCCGAAAGACCATGGCAAAATTTACTTCGGAGTGCAGCATCATTCCAACCAGTATCATCTCCGAAATTCAGAACAATATATCTCTGCAGACTGTTTACCCTGGCATAAAAGACGCAGTTTAGATTTAGCCAGAGCAATACGATTCAGGTCATCATATATCTGCCCCAGGGCTACAAAAAATTCATCCACCGATGAATAAAAATTCTGACATGGGGTGAAGGCTATACAATAGACAATTTGATTTTCCACCACCTCAACTTCTTCCAGGTACTGATGCTCCCCCCATGCCGTTTGTGTTGGTTGGTGATGAGGCATTTTAGAAGTGTGGCAATCTAATTAAACCTTATTCCAGCCGTGGATTAAATCGGAGCAAATGCGTATTTAACTACCGCCTGACTAGGGCTCGAAGAATGGTGAAGTGCACATTTGGCATTCTGGTAGCTAAATGGCGGATTTTCACCAAACCCATTAAACTGAAAATAGAAACTGTTGATGAGGTAGTAAAGGCATGTTACACAACTACCTCCTCATAAAAGAACCGCTAAATGTCCAGGAGATTCCTGAAGACAGCGAGTTGGCCAGTATTTAAAGTTTTGAACCGTGGACCACTGTAGCAGTTTCCAGGATGAAAGACTCCTTTGCTGAATATTTTTGCTCCGATGCAGGAAGAGTGGACTGGCAGGACCAAATGATAAAAAAAAAAATGTATTCATGAAAAATTAAGGTAATTTGAATATATTCTTGATGCAGTTTGGTTCCGTTGTTATGTTGGTGGGTGGATACAGTAGTGTGTATTGATTTTCAAAACCTGTTTTGTAAAATTAGTCACAAACTTTTTGAAAAACCTTACATTGAGTCTTATTTTGATCTCCCCACACTGGAGGAGTGACAAATACTTGTGTCGCTATGCCAGCGCTGTGATATTATGTCAGGCCTCTTTTCTTCACACTACTGCTTATCAACATACTCTCCCCACGCTGGAGGAGCGACAAATACTTGTGTCGCTCTGCCAGCACTGGAAGATTATTTCAGGCCTCTCTTCTACACACTCCTCAATAGAATCTCCCCATGCTGGAGGAGCGACAAATACTTGTGTCGCTCCGCCAGTGTCGGGAAATTTTAAGGGTTGCAAAAGAACCCATTTTGGATCCACAACTTTAAAACCCTTTAAACAAAAAACAAATACATTTTCAAAAACTAATAAAATTTATTAAGAATAAATAACATTTTTCATTAAATAAATATATAAAAAAACATAATAAAAAAAAAAACTTATTTAAAGTTGCCTAAAAAGGCCTGGGGGAACTAGAAGAGTGGAGGGTGGAGGGCAGTGCACAGTTTGGGACCCCTCTGTCCTGTTGTTCTTATGCCACTGTGGACAAATAAGTGCGTGTTGGGGGAAGTGCAACAGAGGGAGTATTTAAAGTTGAGGATTGGGCAAGAGATGGAGTTTCCCAAGCTAGGGTAGAGGGAGTGGTGAAAGACGTTGGAGGAGGAGAGGGAGAAAAGTGGTGAGAAAATAGCTCGGCGGTTTGGGACTGGGATGGGGCGGCTGGGAAGGGGGATGGGGCAGCTGGGAAGGGGGATGGGGCAGCTGGGAAGGAGGATGGGGCAGCTGGGAAGGAGGATGGGGAGGTTGGGAAGGGGAATGGGGAGGTTGGGAAGGGGGATGAGGTAGCTGGGAAAGGAGATAGGTGTAGGATGGGGGATAGGTGTGGAATGGGGGATAGGTGTGGAATGGGGGATATATGTGGGATGGGGGATATATGTGGGTTGGGGGATAGGGCTGGTGCGGGGGAATAGATGTGGGGGCGGTGTTGCACTTGCCACAAGACGCAGTCCACTTGCCTTCTGGCCTCAAACAGTTGGTCGGGCGTGAACATCACGAGGAGTAACGATATCAAATAGTGATGCACCGGGCTCATTTGCGACATCAACACTGCCCCCTCCTAAATATGCCGCAAATTATCCTCCAAAGTGGCAACTCAATTTGTGAATCCCATCAAGGACTGGTAAACGAGCCTTGTGAGATCCTCGTAGTCCGCCTGAAGGCTCCTACCTGTCCTCTGGCGACACATGAGAGCCTCAAATAGTGGGGCTAATCGGGCCATTGTTGCATTGCCAGAGGGCACAGGTAGGGGAACATTGAAGTCCTGACCAGTTGCTTGAGCTGGACGAGAGGGACCCACGGTGGCCGGCTCATCAGGGACCGCCTCCTGGGGAACTTCGGGCGCCCGAGTACTGCTTGATGTTCTGTAAAGCAAAGAAAAACATAAACACAATTAGCAATTGTATTTCAGTGGAGATCTTCTGGATAGAGGTGAGCAAAGCGACTTCTGATACTACATAGGAAGTTGCAAATAGTGTACATAGAGGCCATACATTTCTATGTACAGTATGAATTTTTTTGTGTGAAAGCAACCTCAGATGTATATTCTGAAGCACGTTTTGCTCATCTCTACTCCACAAAATACTATGTGCCAAATGACAGTCTGCCTGGGCCATACACATAGATTGGATAACATAATGTAGAATCTCTATAAACAAAATATCTTACCTTCGCAGCTGTAGGGTTCTTCGTAGGAGCCCCAAGGCAGCAGTAAAGCGATATGCCTGCCTTGGGCACCGGAGTTCCTCATTAAAGTCTTTCTAGTAAACCATTTTTGATGTCAACAAATCATGTATTTTAAAGACTAACCTTTATTTATTTTTTTTATTTTTTTTGTTCCAGGTCGACAATCATGGTTCGGTGGCGGTCCATCAAGGACCGCCCCTGATGGACCGCCACCGAACCATGATTGTCGACCAGGAACAAAAAAAACAAAAAAATAATAAATAAAGGTTAGTCTTTAAAATACAATATTTGTTGACATCAAAAATGGTTTACTATTTAATTGATCTAGCCACAACAACAATAAAAATTAATTTGTTGTTAAACTATCGGTGGCAGTGACCCATATCAACTAGACCAGGCATGCTCAACCTGCGGCCCTCCAGCTGTTGTAAAACTACAACTCCCACAATGCCCTGCTGTAGGCTGATAGCTGTAGGCTGTTCGGGCATGCTGGGAGTTGTAGTTTTGCAACAGCTGGAGGGCCGCAGGTTGAGCATGACTGAACTAGACGGTAAACCACTTCTGAGCAATAAAACATACGTGTATGCTATTTTCAAATGAAATACTGTATACTTACGGCACTGATCCCGTTGCCTGTCTCCGAGGTCCTCCCAATTTGGCACAATTGGCTCATATATTTCCGAGTTGCTTGGTGGTCTGTGTGGCGGCGGTCAGTGTGGTCCCACAACGGTGGACACTCCTCCACCATCCTCATCCATTCTGGTAAAGACTCGGGAACCCTAAAAAAAAAAATATAATTAACATAATGTTTGAAACTTTTTAAATTACAAAGACTTTGATTGAAAATACTCACACGACCCCGACCACCGCATGCTCCCCGACTTCCTCTGGCAGAGGCTTGACGACCTCTCTGACGAGATGAGATGGTTGTAAAATACAAAAAAATAAAATAATTTAAGAACATACAATAACATGTATTTTTGAGAGAAAAAAAAAATTAAACACCTACCGTTTGCTGTCCTCCACTGTAGACCTTTCTTGGCTGGGATGCCAGATCCAGCATTCCGGCAAGTGTTCCGGAATTTTGGCTGAAGAAAAAACCGCAGCATGCTGAGGTATTTTCTCCAGCCAAATACCATAAAGGGACGGAATGGAAGACATCCTGATGCATACTGAATGGATTAGTTTCCATTCAGAATGCATTAGGACAAACTGATGCGTTTTTTCCCCGGTATTGAGCCCCTATGACGGAACTCAATATCGGAAAACTTTAACGCTAGTGTGAAAGTACCCTTAGCTATTTACAGTGTTTTACTGGTAATAATGTAGTATTACTCTGAAATAGATTTTTTTATTTAAGTTTTTCATGATTTTTTTTTATATTACATGCTCAGTTTTGGGTAGTCTAGCCTTTTCTTGCAGTATGACAGCAGTCAGCAATTTTTGGGTTGGGTTAATTTTTTTATTTTGATTCTGTCCCTCAAAAGCCAGAAAAGACCATTGGGGGATTTTATTATTATTAATATTATTATCATAATTTCATTTTATACGCTACCTTTTCACTTTAACTTGGGCTTTTTTGAAGATAAGATTTCAATAAAATTGCCATATACTGCAATATACTGCATATATTCACATTAAGAAATAAGTATTAATAACATTTTTAGAATATTAAAAAAATTATATTGATGTCAATGGTATTACCCAGATGCTGTTAGCTTTGACAATCTTCATGCAACTTTGTATCACAAAGGGATTCTTTTTATTGTTTTTTTAAACATTTTTTTAATTGAAGCTCCAGATGGAATTATAAATACCATCTACTGTGGCCCACCTTTATGAATGTGAGTACAGATAGATTCTGCCTTAAATTGTGCCAAGATAAGATTAGTAAATTTGCCCCAATATGTCTACAACTACAAATGTACAATGCATTTGGAAAATTTTCAGACACTTTCACCTTTTCACATTTTGTTATGTTGCGACCTTGTGCTAAAATAAAATAAAAATTCATGTTTTTTCCCCATTAATCTGCACTTAGTACCCCATAATGAGAAAGTGAAAATAGAATTTTAGATAATTTTGCAAGAAAAACTAAAATTATTTAGACCTCTTTGAAATTTAGCTGTGGGGGCCTCCCATTTCTCTTGATCATCTTTGAGATGTTTCTGCACCTTGATTGGAGTCTACCTGTGGTAAATTCATGTGATTGGACATGATTTTAAAAGACACACCCTTAACCCCTTAAGGACTCAGCCCTATTTCACCTTAAGGACTTGGCCATTTTTTGCAAATCTGACCAGTGTCACTTTAAGTGCTGATAACTTTAAAACGCTTTGACTTATCCAGGCCATTCTGAGATCGTTTTTTCGTCACATATTGTACTTCATGACACTGGTAAAATGAAGTAAAAAAAATTAATTTTTACCAAATTTACCAAAAAGTTGTAAAAAATTGCAAATTTCCAAGTTTCAATTTCTCTACTTTTATAATACATAGTAATACCTCCAAAAATTGTTATTACTTTACATTCCCCATATGTCTACTTCATGTTTGGATCAATTTGGGAATGATATTTTATTTTTGGGGGATGTTAAAAGGCTTAGAAGTTTAGAAGAAAATCTTGAAATTTTCAGAAATTTTCAAAAACCCACTTTTTAGGGACCAGTTCAGGTCTGAAGTCACTTTGTGAGGCTTACATAATAGAAACCACCCAAAAATGACCCCATTCTAGAAACCACACCCCTCAAGGTATTCAAAACTGATTTTACAAACTTGGTTAACCCTTTAGGTGTTGCATAAGAGTTATTGGCAAATGGAGATGAAATTTGAGAATTTAAATTTTTGGGCAAATTTTCCATTTTAATCCATTTTTTGCAGTAACAAAGTAAGGGTTAACAGCCAAACAAAATGCTATATTTATTGCCCCGATTCTGTACTACTGTACGGGCACACAGTAGGGCGTAGAGGGAAAGGTGCGCCGTATCGTTTTTGGAAGGCAGATTTTGCTGGACTGGTTTTTTTGACACCATGTCCCATTTGAAGCCCCCCTGATGCACCCCTAGAGTAGAAACTCCATAAAAGTGACCCCATCTAAGAAACTACACCCCTCAAGGTATTCAAAACTAATTTTACAAACTTTGTTAACCCTTTAGGTGTTGCACAAGATTTAATGGAAAATAGAGATACAATTTCAAAATTTCACTTTTTTGGCAGATTTTCCATTTTAATATTTTTTTTCCAGTTACAAAGCAAGGGTTAACAGCCAAACAAAACTCATTATTTATGGCCCTGATTCTGTAGTTTACAGAAACACCCCATATGTGGTCGAAAACTGCTGTACAGGCACATGGCAGGGCGCAGAAGGAAAGGAGAATGCCATACGGTTTTTGGAAGGCAGATTTTTTTGGACACCATGTCCCATTTGAAGCCCCCCTGATGCACCCCTAGAGTAGAAACTCCAAAAAAGTGACCCCATTTTAGAAACTACGGGATAGGGTGGAAGTTTTGTTGGTAGTAGTTTAGGGTACATATGATTTTTGGTTGCTCTATATTACACTTTTTGTGAGGCAAGGTAACAGGAAATAGCTTTTCTGGCACCGTTTTTTTTTGCTATTTACAACATTCATCTGACAGGTTAGATCATGTGGTATTTTTATACAGCAGGTTGTCACGGACGCGGCGATACCTAATATGTATACAATTTTTTTTATTTATGTAAGTTTTACACAATGATTTCATTTTTGAAACAAAAAAAATCATGTTTTAGTGTCTCCATAGTCTGAGAGCCATAGTTTTTTCAGTTTTTGGTAGATTATCTTAGCTAGGGTCTCATTTTTTGTGGGATGAGATGGTGGTTCGATTGGCACTAATTTGGGGTGCATATGACTTTTTGATCACTTGCTATTACACTTTTTGTGACGTAAGATGACAAATAGCTTTTTTTACAACGTTTTTATTTTTATTTTTTTACGGTGTTCATCTGAGGAGTTAGGTCATGTGATATTTTTATAGAGCCGGTCGGTACGGACGCGGAGATACCTAATATGTATACTTTTTTTTTATTTATGTAAGTTTTACACAATGATTTCATTTTTGAAACAAAAAAAATCATGTTTTAGTGTTTCCATAGTCTAAGGCTTATTGCACACGACCGTATGGCTTTTTCAGTGTTTTGCGGTCCGTTTTTCACGGATCCGTTGTTCCGTTTTTTGTTTCCGTTGTGTTTCCGTTTTTGTTCCGTTTTTCCGTTCCGTTTTTCCGTATGGCATATACAGTATACAGTAATTACATAGATAAAATTGGGCTGGGCATAACATTTTCAATAGATGGTTCAGCAAAAAACGGAACGGAAACGGAAGACATACGGATGCATTTCCGTATGTGTTCCGTTTTTTTTGCGGACCCATTGACTTGAATGGAGCCACGGACCGTGATTTGCAGGCAATAATAGGACATGTTCTATGTTAAAACGGAACGGAAAAACGGAAATACGGAAACGGAATGCATACAGAGTACATTCCGGTTTTTTTGCGGAACCATTGAAATGAATGGTTCCGTATACGGACCGTATACGGAACGCAAAAAACGGCCAGTAAACGGGGAAAAAAAACGGCCGTGTGCATGAGGCCTAAGAGCCATAGTTTTTTCAGTTTTTGGGCGATTATCTTAGGTAGGGTATGATTTTTGCGGGATGAGATGATGGTTTGATTGGTACTATTTTGGCATACATGAGACTTTTTTGATCACTTTTATTACCTTTTTTGGGAAGTAAGGTGGGCAAAATTTCAATTTCCTCATAGTTTTTATTTTTTTATTTTTATGGCGTTCACCGTGCGGGCAAAGTAACATGACTGTTTTATAGATCAGGTCGTTACGGACGCGGCGATACCTAATATGTGTATTGTATTTTTATTTTATTTTTTTATTCAGTGATAAGTGTTTTTTTTATCTTTATAGTGTATTGTACTGTATTTTACTTACACTTTGTCTGAACAGATCTATGCTTTTAGCACAGATCTGTTCAGCACCATGGACAGCAGGATGCCTGAGAAGGCGTCCTGTTGCCATGGGAACCTTCCCCGTCTGCTCAGTTGTGGCCACATCTGAGCAGACGGAGAATGGTAAGGAGGGGGGCTCCCTCCCTCTGTGACCTCATCCTGTCGGGGGGCTGCAAAGGCACAGCAGCCGCCCAATGGGAGAGGGAGGGAGCCCTCTCTTACTGTTAACCTTTTCCATACCGCGGTCCCTACGGACCGTGGTATGGAAAGGGTTAAACGGCTGACATCACAGCACAGATGTCAGCCGTTTATACCAGAGTGTCAGCAATGTGCTGACACTCTGGTATACCACTGGACGCCAATGAATATTCAAGAGGAGGCGGGCGGGGGATCGCGATCCCGCCTGCCGCACCGCCCGCCTCCCGCACCGCCCGCACTGCCTGCAACACTTCCCCTGCACCACCCGCCGGCATAAAATTATTCAGGGGTGCAGAGGGTGAAAAAAACTTTATTTGGGGCATTTTAAAGTTTGATCCCCGCGGATCAGAATTGGCAGAAAGCGCAGCAAACTGCAGGTCTGAATTGACCTGCGTTTTTCTGCGATCGCCGATATGGCGTTGTGACAGGATGCCCGCTGAATTATTTCAGCGGGCATCCTGTTCTGATTAACCCCCGCAGCTCAGCAATCTCGTTTTAAACTCAAGACGTACCGGTACGTCATGGGTTCTTAGGGACTCGGGAAACATGCCGTACCGGTACGTCATGCATCCCTAAGGGGTTAACTATGTAAGGTCTCACAGTTGGCAATGCATAGAGCAAAAAACAAGCCATTAAAGGAGGAAAGAACTGTCTATAGAGCTCAGGATTGTGTGGAGGTACAGATCTGGAGAGGGTACAAAAAATTGTTGCACTGAAAGTCCCCAAGAGCACAGAGGCCTTCATAATTCTTAAATGGAAGAAGCTTGGAACAACCAGGACTCTTTCTAGATCTGGCTGCCCCAGCAAACTAAGTAATCTGGGGAAGAAGGGCCTTGGAAGGAGAGGTGACCAAGAAACCATTGGTCACTCTAGCTGAACTCCAAATATCCTGTGTGCTGATGGAATAAATGTTCAGAACGGCAACCATCACTTTTTCAGGGGCAGGTTCAGGAATGAGGGAAAGCTGAATGGAGCAAAGTACAGAGATATTCTTAATGAAAACCTGAAGCAGAGTGCTCTAGACCTCAAACTGGACTGAATGCTCACCTTCAAACAGGCAAATGATGATGAGCACGAAGCCAAGAGAAGACAGAAGTGTCGTAGGGACAACTCTATGAATGTCCTTGAGTGGCCCAGCCAGAACCATGGTTTAAACCCAGTTGAACATTTCTGGAGAAACCTGAAAATGGCTGTCCACTGATGGTCCCCATCCAACCTGACATAGCTTGAGAGAATCTGCAGAGAAGAATGGCAGAAAATCCCTCAAAGTCAGGTGTGCAAACCTTGTGGCATCATACCCAAGAAGACTGCAGGCTGTAATCGCTGCCAAAGATGCTTCAACTAAGTCATGTAAAGGGTCTGAATACGTATTTTACTGCAGTATTTCAGTTTTTCTTTTCTTTTTCTTTTTATAAATTAGCAAATATTTCAAACACTGGGGCACTCAGAGCCCTCTCTGAGGGCATGCAGTGCTGGATTATAGGCAAGCAGGCCCGGAATGGCAATCTGGGGGCCGGCCAGTCCGCTCTTTAAATGTGAGGCATGGTGACATGTCCTGGCTGGCGGCGCGCCCACAATCTACTCTCTCTGTGTGCGCTGTCGGCAACATTGCCGTGCGCAGATAGTAACGCTGACATCAGCACATCACACACTCTGCTGCGCTTCCGGCTCCCGTCCTCCTCCCTGCATCCTCAGCACATGGTGGACTCACATACAGTCGACATAGGCAGGCCTTAGCCCTCAGGCCTGTATATGGACTCTATATTATGGAGGTCCACATTGGGAGGATATACAGTACAGACCAAAAGTTTGGACACACCTTCTCATTCAAAGAGTTTTCTTTATTTTCATGACTATTCACACTGAAGGCATCAAAACTATGAATTAACACATGTGGAATTATATACATAACAAACAAGTGTGAAACAACTGAAAATAGGTCATATTCTAGGTTCTTCAAAGTAGCCACCTTTTGCTTTGATTACTGTTTTGCACACTCTTGGCATTCTCTTGATGAGCTTCAAGAGGTAGTCCCCTAAAATGGTTTTCACTTCACAGGTGTGCCCTGTCAGGTTTAATAAGTGGGATTTCTTGCCTTATAAATGGGGTTGGGACCATCAGTTGCGTTGAGGAGAAGTCAGGTGGATACACAGCTGATAGTCCTACTGAATAGACTGTTAGAATTGGTATTATGGCAAGAAAAAAGCAGCTAAGTAAAGAAAAACGAGTGGCCATCATTACTTTAAGAAATGAAGGTCAGTCAGTCAGCGGAAAAATTGGGTAAACTTTGAAAGTAAGGGCTATTTGACCATAAAGGAGAGTGATGGGGTGCTGCGCCAGATGACCTGGCCTCCACAGTCACCGGACCTGAACCCAATCGAGATGGTTTGGGGTGAGCTGGACCGCAGAGTGAAGGCAAAAGGGCCAACAAGTGCTAAGCATCTCTGGGAACTCCTTCAAGACAGTTGGAAGACCATTTCAGGGGACTACCTCTTGAAGCTCATCAAGAGAATGCCAAGAGTGTGCAAAGCAGTAATCAAAGCAAAAGGTGGCTACTTTGAAGAACCTAGAATATGACATATTTTCAGTTGTTTCACACTTGTTTGTTATGTATATAATTCCACATGTGTTAATTCGTAGTTTTGATGCCTTCATAGTCATGAAAATAAAGAAAACTCTTTGAATGAGAAGGTGTGTCCAAACTTTGTCTGTACTGTATGTAAAGAGATGATGAAATATGTAAAATACTGCCCTATCTATATATGGATGATGTATATATGGATAATGTAAGGTGGTGATGAGCTATGTATTATACTGCCCTATATATTTATGGATGTTGTAAGGTGGTGATGAGCTATGTATTACACTGCCCTGTATATAAATAGAAGATGTAAGGAGGTGATGAGCTATGTATTATACTGCCCTGTATATGGAGGATGTATGTAAGGAGACTATGACCTATATATTACACTGCCCTGTATATGAAATCCATATACAAGGCAGTATAATACATAGGTCATCGTGACTGCCCAAATTGCTGTGTAGCCATTTTATGTTTGTGGGCAGGGGAGGTTTGTGTGCTTTTAAGTCCCAGTCCGGCCCATGTTACTGTACTAGAGGATAACTATTTGATCTGTGGGGGTCCTACTGCTGGGACCCCCACCAATCACACGAACTGGGGAGACCGCCCCCCAAAACAAATGGAGCGGCAGGTTGGGCATACGCACATCTACTTAATTCATTTCTATGGGAGTTCCAGAGATAGCCGTGTACAGCTATTTCTGAAACTTTCATAGAAAAGAATGGAGCGGCCACGAGCATGCCCAACTGGATGCTGCTTTCATTGTGAGGGGTTCCATGAGGTACGAGGTCCCTATTCTTTTTGGGGTCCTACTGTGGGACCCCTACCAATCTAATAGTTATACCCTATCCACTTTATATAACCAAAATAACCCTTTGAAATGTATCATAATGACACAAAAGGACAAGGCCGCATCCAGTGTCCAGTACGTTACCCCATCTAAAAGAAATGGAGGGGGGTAGGGAGAAAAAAAAGCACCTGTGCAATATTGTAGTTTTTTTTTAAAGTTTTGTACTACAACATAGGAAAATATTAAACAAGCCCTGTAACAGACCGTCTGCTGGCCTCCTCCTCCACCCTTTACCTAAACCTGTACATACCTGAGAATAGATTATTTAGTATAGGGGTGTTCATATTCTGCTTTATAATATTTGAAGACTATCTGTTTCTTCAAGAGCCTTGAGGACAAGCAATGCCACATGCTGGTAGTGCAGCTTGTTGCTAGGCAAATTGCCTACTGAAAGGATTCATTAGGGAGAAAAGAAATTATTTCAAAGTTTTCCACTTAAAATGTGAAAATGATTAAACATTAGTAAGTGAGAAATTAAAGCCGTGGCCAAAGTTTGTTAACCGTGAATGCTACAGGCAGCATTGGCCTATTTCATCCCTGCTTATTGAGAGTCATAACTTTATTTTCTTGGTGTTGCCCATGTTACACGCCAATATTCACACATACAGTTGCAAGAAAAAGTATGTGAACCCTTTGAAATTATATGGATTTCTGCACAAATTGGTCATAAAATGTGATCTGATCTTCATCTAAGTCACAACAATAGACAATCACAGTCTGCTTAAACTAATAACACACAAGGAATTAAATGTTACCATGTTTATATTGAACACACACGTAAACATTCACAGTGAAGGTGGAAAAAGTATGTGAACCCCTAAACTATAGACATCTCCAAGAGCTAATTGGAGTGAGGTGTTAGCCAACTGGAGTCCAATCAATGAGATGAGATTGGAGGTGTTGGTTACAGCTGCCCTGCCCTATAAAAAACACACACCACTTCTGGGTTTGCTTTTCACAAGAAGCATTGCCTGATGTGAATGATGCCTCGCACAAAAGAGCTCTCAGAAGACTTACGATTAAGACTTGTTGACTTACATAAAGCTGGAAAGGGTTATAAAAGTATCTCCAAAAGCCTTGCTGTTCATCAGTCCACGGTAAGACAAATTGTTTATAAATGGAGAAAGTTTAGCACTGCTGCTACTCTCCCTAGGAGTGGCCGTCCTGTAAAGATGACTGCAAGAGCACAGCGCAGACTGCTCAATGAGGTGAAAAAGAATCCTAGAGAGTCAGCTAAAGACTTACAAAAGTCTCTGGCATATGCTAACATCCCTGTTAGCGAATCTACCATACGTAAAACACTAAACAAGAATGGATTTCATGGGAGGATACCACAGAGGAAGCTACTGCTGTCCAAAAAAAACATTGGTGCACGTTTACAGTTTGCACAAGAGCACCTGGATGTTCCACAGCAGTACTGGCAAAATATTCTGTGGACAGATGAAACCAAAGTTGAGTTGTTTGGAAGAAACACACAACACTATGTGTGGAGAAAAAGAGGCACAGCCCACCAACATCAAAACCTCATCCTAACTGTGAAGTATGGTGGTGGGGGCATCATGGTTTGGGGCTGCTTTGCTGCGTCAGGGCCTGGACGGATTGCTATCATCGAAGGAAAAATGAATTCCCAAGTTTATCAAGACATTTTGCAGGAGAACTTAAGGCCATCTGTCCACCAGCTGAAGCTCAACAGAAGATGGGTGTTGCTACAGGACAACGACCCAAAGCAAAGAAGTAAATTAACAACAGAATGGCTTAAACCGAAGAAAACACGCCTTCTGGAGTGGCCCAGTCAGAGTCCTGACCTCAACCCGATTTAGATGCTGTGACATGACCTCAAGAAAGCGATTCAAACCAGACATCCCAAGAATATTGTTGAACTGAAACAGTTCTGTATAGAGGAATGTTCAAGAATTTCTCCTGACCATTGTGCACGTCTGATCTGCAACTACAGGAAACGTTTGGTTGAAGTTATTGCTGCCAAAGGAGGTTCAACCAGTTTTTAAATCCATTGGTTCACATACTTTTTCCACCTGCACTGCGAATGTTTACATGGTGTGTTCAATAAAAACATGGTAACATTTAATTCTTTGTGTGTTATTAGTTTAAGCAGACTGTGATTGTCTATTGTTGTGACTTAGATGAACATCAGATCACATTGTATGACCAATTTGTGCAGAAATCCATATCATTCCAAAGGGTTCGCATACTTTATCTTGCAACTGTATGGTATGTACACATATTCACCATTATTCATATCAAGCAGGGACATGTAATCAAGCTTAATTTGGCAGGGTTCAGCTTTGGGACTGTAACTTTAATAATTCAGTCAAGAGAGTTTCACTTGTTACCCGGGTCACGAATTCCAGCCATCTACATGCCACCATTTTTAAAAATTCCTGTAGAAAGTCCTATGTTTATTTGCAAAACAGACAAGAATCGGACATGTTCTATCCTTTTTGCTGGCTGCATTTTTTGTCGCCGCATTGAAAATGAATGGGTGCGTATCCGATCCACAAATTAATTTTTTTTCTACATTTTTATATTGATTGCCTATCCACAGGATAGGTAATCAATATTAGATCAGGGGGTTATAGCAGGCACTGTCGCTGATCAGCTAATCGGGAGTATCTCCAGTGTTGGAACGACACAGCTCCGTCAATTGTGTACAGATGAAGCTGATTACTGTAGCGCTGCTCCTGTTCACTTTAATGGGAGCAGTGCCCCATTTACCAGCTCTGTCCACTACACATTGGGAACAGCTATGTAGTTCCAGTTCTGGGGCTACTCCTGAGTAGTGTTGAGCGAACTTCTGTTTTAAGTTCGGCGTATAAAGTTCGGCTTCCGGTTAGCGGAGGATCCCGATATGGATTCCGAATTCCGTTGTGGTCCGTGGTAGCGGAATTAATAATCGGCCATTATTGATTCCGCTACCACGGACCACAACGGAATTCGGAATCCATATCGGGATTCTTCGCTAACCGGAAGCCGAACTTTAGACGCCGAACTTAAAACAGAAGTTCGCTCAACACTACCCCTGAAAACCTCTTTAAGGGGTTAAAAACTCAACCCAACTACAAGTATTAAGGTGTGGTTTTTTACTTTTCTTTGCTGCTTTTCAAATGTGCATTTTTTTCTGTGCTTAATGTGCAAGGCAACCGAAATAAATAACCTATATTAGAAAAGCGTTTCCTTTGCACATTTCTGTATTTGTAGAAAATCTACCTACACGTTAAATTGGCCTGAATTCAGCCCTGAAGAATTGAGGTCATGGGCACTTGGTCATTCTTTTCTGCCAGCTACTCTGACAAACCTGTGTTTTTACCTTCTAGCTAATTATCTCCACTGCAGACACTAACACCATGTTCCCTGGTTAGAAGCAGACATCTGTTCCCAGAATAAGCAAGAAACCATCTAAGGTTTTAGAGTTAAACAAACTGGTAACCGCTAGTGTTGACCCAATTCTGTTTATTCTCACTAGAGAGCTGACACCAAGACTGGTTGGATGGTTGATTATATTAAACAGCATCTTAATTGCTAGAATCATACATCTCAGACATTCACTTTGATATGCGGCTTTACCTACTTTCCGTAATATTTGAATGCATTATTCGGGCATGTTTTTTTGGTTTGCAGTCACATCGTATAGTGAGAAATATGGAATAATGATTTCGAAAATATGATGCATTTGATGGTGATCAGCAGGTAGCCTGCTTTTCAGTTTTACCCTTTGGTTTTCTGTTGAAAAACGATATCATTGCAAAAAATACACTGCTTCAGTGTAATTTTCACCTTTTCAACCTTTTCACTCTCTGGAGCTCATTTCTCTCCAGTTTCTGTGGGAGGGCAGCAGCTCATACTATGTGACAAACAAGCACCTGCATCTCCCAGCAGTACTTTTCTCCCCTGCATAGAAAAATCCCTCATACACAACACCAGACATTCCACTGATAAATAGCTCTATAGTTTTTAAAGTTATAGCTCTTGAAAGACTACGATGAAAAAATAAAAAATAATTGCCTATCATTAATTAATTAATTAGACTCACTTATATAACACTGACATATTCCACAGCGCTATACAGACATTATCATCACTCTCTGTCCCCAATAGGGCTCACAATGTAAGTTACCTAGTAGTCTTTGGAGTGTGGGAGGTAACCGGAGTACCCAGAGAAAAACCCAAGTAAACACGGGAAGAACATACAAACTCCATGCAGATGTTGTCCTAGGTTGGTTTCAAACCTAGGACCCCAGCACTACAAGGCACCAGTGCTAACCACTGAGCCACCAAGCTGTTTTAAGGCCCAAAACAGGCTGGTCACTAAGGAGTTAATGGATTTCAATTTGAAATTAATTTGATAATGTGTTATAGGACGTTGTGTGCCTCCATACAGTTTTTCAAAAACACACTAGTTTGTCATAAAATTCTGTGTTACAGACCTATAGATATTAGGTACCGTATATACTTGAGTATAAGCCGACCCGAATATAAGCCGAGGCCCCTAATTTTACCCCCAAAAAATGGGAAAAATTATTGACTCGAGTATAAGACTAGGGTACATATAGCATCTTATGCTGGTTCCCCTCATGGCCCTATGTGTCCCCTCATGTGTCCTAAACTGCGCACATAACTGGCTTTGTGTGTAAAGTATTTTACTAGTGTGTAAAACAATCTCTCTCCTATTGATAACATGGCCGCCTCTGTACTCACTGTCACTATGAATGCACTACAGCGAGCGGGAGCGAGCTGGCCGGCGCGTGACTGACGTCACTTAGTAACGCTCCTCCCACTTCAGGAAGCAGGAGCGTTACTAAGCGACATCAGTCACGGGCCGGCCGGGCCGCTCGCTGCAGTGCATTCATCGTGAAAGTGAGTACAGAGGCTGGACCTGTTATCAATAGGAGAGAGATTGTTTCACATACTAGTAAAATACTTTACACACAAAGCCAGTTATGTGAGTGGGGCCCCTTCATATATAATCGCAGCATTTTCGGGTCGGCCAAATCGCTCCTACTGGGAGCTTAACAGAGGTGCCGCGCGGACGTGCTGTGAGCTGACCGGAGCAGCTGTAAAGGTAAATAACAGCTTCTCCGGCCCCCAACATGTCATGGTCTGTATTATGGCAATGTAAGTTGCCATAATACAGACCTAGACTCGAGTATAAGACGAGGGGGCTTTTTGAGCACAAAAATATGTGCCAAAAAACTCGTCTTATACTCGAGTATATACGGTATGTTAATTTTTTGCTTTCAGGAGCGAATATATCTGTAATATGACATCTAGTGTGGAGCAAATCGAAGCATCTTAAGTGGAATTTGCAACAAATCTGAATTTCTTTGCGCTTTGTGGTAACGAATCGTTTTTTTCCTAAAGTGGCGGCTACACGTGTTACAAAGTAAAAGTAAGAAGCCCGGGAACACAAGAGCACTCATATTGCCGTGCAGACTGCCAATCAACAGCTAGCCAGCCCCTGTGATGTCACAGCCCTTTAACCGTCTCCGGACCGCCTAACGCAGGATTGCGTTCCGGAGGCGGTTGATTCATTCCTCCTTGACGCGCCAGCGCGTCATCTCGCGAGACGCGAGATTTCCTGTGAATGCGCGCACACAGGAGCGCGCGTTCACAGGATCGGAAGGTAAACGAGCTGATCTACAGCCTGCCAGCGGTGATCATTCGCTGGCAGGCTGTAGATGCGATTTTAACCCCTGAAAGGTATATTAGACACTGTTTTGTTAACAGCGTCTAATATACCTGCTACCTGGTCCTCTGGTGGTCCCTTTTGCTTGAAACACCACTACACTACACCCCCGCACCCCCTGTCACTTATTAACCCCTTATTAACCCCTGATCACCACATATTAGACTCCCTGATCACCCCCCTGTCATTGATCACCCCCCTGTAAGGCTCCAGTCAGACGTCCGTATATGTTTTGCGGATCCGCGGATCCACGGATCGGATCCGCAAAACACCTACGGACGTCTGAATAGAGCCTTACAGGGGGGCGATCAATGACAGGGGGGTGATCACCCCATATAGACTCCCTGATAACCCCCCTGTCATTGATCACCCCCCTGTCATTGATCACCCCCCTGTAAGGCTCCATTCAGACGTCCGTATGTGTTTTGCGGATCCGCAAAACACATACGCACGTCTGAATGGAGCCTTACAGGGGGGTGATCACCCCATATAGACTCCCTGATCACCCCCCTGTCATTGATCACCCCCTGTAAGGCTCCATTCAGACGTCCGTATGTGTTTTGCGGATCCGCGGATCCACGGATCCGCGGATCTGCAAAACACGGACACCGCGGATCCGCAAAACACGGACCCCGGCAATGTGCTTTCCGCATTTTGCAGATCCGCACATTGCCAGAACTATACAGAAAATGCCTTTTCTTGTCCGCAATTGCGGACAAGAATAGGACATGTTCTATAGGCTCTACAAAAAACGCAGTGTTCGCCCAATAAGACCTGATCTTGTGCGCACACTTGCGTTCAGTCCGCCCCACCGCAGTGACAGATTATTTTTTTTTCTGATCACTGCAAAAACACCATAAAATCGCTGCGGCGCTATAAAAAGATCACTTATGAGGGGCATGGCGAGTTCATAGAAGATTTAATTTTTTTTGTCACAAGTTAGCGGAAATAGATTTTTTTTGTTTGTTTTTTTGTTTTTTCTTACAAAGTCTCATATTCCACTAACTTGTAACAAAAAATAAAATCTCACATGAACTCACCATACCCCTCTCACCAAAATTTTTAGACATTTATATTCCAGACTTCTTCTCACGCTTTAGGGCCCCTAAAATGCCAGGGCAGTATAAATACCCCAAATGTGACCCCATTTAGGAAAGAAGACACCCCAAGGTATTTCGTGAGGGGCATGGCGAGTTCATGTAAAATTTTATTTTTTGTCACAAGTTAGTGGAATATGAGACTTTGTAAGAGAAAAAAAATATATATATAAAAAAAACTTTTTCCACTAACTAATATTCTAATAAAAAAATATTCTAGGAACTCGCCATGCCCCTCACAGAATACCTTGGGGTGTCTTCTTTCAAAAATGGGGTCACTTGTGGGGTATTTATACTGCCCTGGCATTTTAGGGGACCTAAAACGTGAGAAGTAGTTTGGAATCCAAATGCGTAAAAAATGCCCTGTGAAATCGTAAAGATTCTCATTGGAATTTGGGCCCCTTTGCGCACCTAGGCTGCAAAAAAGTGTCACACATGTGGTATCGCCGTACTCAGGAGAAGTTGGGCAATGTGTTTTGGGGTGTCTTTTTACATATACCCATGCTGGGTGAGAGAAATATCTCTCTAAAATTACAACTTTGTATGAAAAAAATGGGACAAGTTGACTTTTAGAGAGATATTTCTCTCACCCAGCATGGGTATATGTAAAAATACACCCCGTACACTTCTTCTGAGTACGGCGATACATGTGTGACACTTTTTTGCAGCCTAGGTGCCCAAAGGGGCCCAAATTCTAAATAACACCTTAAGGATTTCACAGGGCATTTTTTAGGCATTTGGATTCCAGACTTCTTCTCACGCTTTAGGTCCCCTAAAATGCCAGGGCAGTATAAATACCCCACAAGTGACCCCATTTTGGAAAGAAGACACCCCAAGGTATTTCGTGATGGGCATAGTGAGTTCATGGAAGTTTTTATTTTTTGTCACAAGTTAGTGGAATATGAGACTTTGTAAGAAAAAAAAAAAAAAAAATCATCATTTTCCGCTAACTTGTGACAAAAAATAAAAACTTCTATGAACTCACTATGCCCATCAGCGAATACCTTAGGGTGTCTACTTTCCGAAATGGGGTCATTTGTGGGGTGTTTCTACTGTCTGAGCTGCTTCAAAATGCGGAAATTCACATTTTTGTGAACTAAAGTTTGTAAACGCTATAACTTTTGCGCAAACCAATAAATATACACTTATTGCATTTTTTTTTATCAAAGACATGTAGAACAATAAATTTAGAGAAAAATTTATATAGAAATGTAGTTTTATTTGAAAAATTTTACAACTGAAAGTGAAAGATGACATTTTTTTGTAAAAAATTCGGTCAATTTCGATTAATAACAAAAAAAGGAAAAATGTCAGCAGCAATGAAATACCACCAAATGAAAGCTCTATTAGTGAGAAGAAAAGGAGGTAAAATTTATTTGGGTGGTAAGTTGTATGACCGCGCAATAAACCGTGAAGTGTAGTGCAGAATTGTAAAAAGTGGTCTGGTCATTAAGGGGGTTTAAGCTAGGGGAGGTGGTTAAAAGCCTCATCCCCAAGTGTCTTCGCATACAGGAAAATTCATAGAAGCCATTGTCCAGATGGTATAGGATGGCGGCCTACTTATACATGAGGGGTCTGATGGATAGGGACCTCTGTTGGAAATGCAATGCAGCCCTGGGGACTACAGTCAGGTCCATAAATATTGGGAGATCGACGCAATTCTAACATTTTTGGCTCCATACACCACCACAATGGATTTGAAATGAAACTAACAAGATGTGCTTTAACTGCAGACTATCAGCTTTAATTTGAGGGTATTTACATTCAAATCAGGTGAACGGTGTAGAAATTACAACAGTTTTCATATGTGCCTCCCACTTGTTAAGGAACCAAAAGTAATGGGACAGAATAATAATCCTAAATCAAACTTTCACTTTTTAATACTTGGTTGCAAATCCTTTGCAGTCAATTACAGCCTGAAGTCTGGAACGCATAGACATCACCAGACGCTGGGTTTCATCCCTAGTGATGCTCTGCCAGGCCTCTAATGCAACTGTCTTCAGTTCCTGCTTGTTCTTGGGACATTTTCCCTTCAGTTTTGTCTTCAGCAAGTGAAATGCATTCTCAATCGGATTCAGGTCAGGTGATTGACTTGGCTATTCCATAACATTCCACTTCTTTCCCTTAAAAAACTCTTTGGTTGCTTTTGCAGTATGCTTTAGGTCATTGTCTATCTGCACTGTGAAGCGCCGTCCAATGAGTTCTGAAGCATTTGGCTGAATATGAGCAGATAATATTGCCCAAAACACTTCAGAATTCATCCTGCTGCTTTTGTCAGCAGTCACATCATCAATAAATACAAGAGAACCAGTTCCATTGGCAGCCATACATGCCCACGCCATGACACTACCACCACCAGGCTTCACTGATGAGGTGGTATGCTTAGGATCATGAGCGGTTCCTTTCCTTCTCCATACTCTTCTCTTCCCATCTCTCTGGTACAAGTTGATCTTGGTCTTATCTGTTCATAGGATGTTGTTCCAGAACTGTGAAGGCTTTTTTAGATGTCGTTTGGCAAACTCTAATCTGGCCTTCCTGTTTATGAGGCTCACCAACAGTTTCCATCTTGTGGTGAACCCTCTGTATTCACTCTGGTGAAGTCTTTTCTTGATTGTTGACTGACACACATACACCTACCTCCTGGAGAGTGTTCTTGATCTGGCCAACTGTTGTGAAGGGTGTTTTCTTCACCAGGGAAAGAATTCTTCGGTCATCCACCACAGTTGCTTTCCGTGGTCTTCCGGGTCTTTTGGTGTTGCTGAGCTCACCGGTGCGTTCCTTCTTTTTAAGAATGTTATAAACAGTTGTTTTGGCCACGCCTAATGTTTTTGCTATCTCTCTGATGGGTTTGTTTTGTTTTTTTCTAATGATGGATTGCTTTACTGATAGTGACAGCTCTTTGGATCTCATCTTGAGAGTTGACAGCAACAGATTCCAAATGCAAATAGCACACTTTAAATAAACGCTGGACCTTTTATCTGCTCATTGTAATTGGGATATTGAAGGAATAACACACACCTGGCCATGGAACAGCTGTGAAGCAAGTGTCCCATTACTTTTGGTTCCTTAACCACCTCCGGACCACCGTACGCAGCGACGCGTCCTGGAGGTGGTTGATTGATTCCGCCTGGACGCGCCGGCGCGTCCTCTCGCGAGACGCGAGATTTCCTGTGAACGCGCGCACACAGGCGCGCGCGTTCACAGGATCGGAAGGTAAGCGAGTGGATCTCCAGCCTGCCAGCGGCGATCGTTCGCTGACAGGCTGGAGATGTGATTTTTTTAACCCCTAACACGTATATTAGACGCTGTTTTGATAACAGCGTCTAATATACCTGCTACCTGGTCCTCTGGTGGTCCCTTTTGTTTGGATAGACCACCAGAGGACACAGATAGCTCAGCAATATGTAGCACCAAGCACCACACTACACTACACCCCCCCCTGTCACTTATTAACCCCTTATTAGCCCCTGATCACCCCATATAGACTCCCTGATCCCCCCCTGTCATTGATTACCCCCCTGTCATTGATCAACCCCCTGTAAAGCTCCATTCAGACGTCCGCATGATTTTTACAGATCCACTGATAGATGGATCGGATCCGCAAAACGCATACGGACGTCTGAATGGAGCCTTACAGGGGCGTGATCAATGACGGTGGTGATCACCCCATATAGACTCCCTGATCACCCCCCTGTCATTGATTACCCCCCTGTCATTGATCACCCCCCTGTAAAGCTCCATTCAGACGTCCGCATGATTTTTACGGATCCACTGATAGATGGATCGGATCCGCAAAAGGCATACGGACGTCTGAATGGAGCCTTACAGGGGCATGATCAATGACTGTGGTGATCACCCCATATAGACTCCCTGATCACCCCCCTGTCATTGATCACCCCCCGTGAAGCTCCATTTAGACGTCCGCATGATTTTTACGGATCCACTGATAGATGGATCGGATCCGCAAAACGCATACGGACGTCTGAATGGAGCCTTACAGGGGCGTGATCAATGACTGTGGTGATCACCCGATATAGACTCCCTGATCACCCCCCTGTCATTGATTACCCCCCTGTCATTGATCACCCCCCTGTAAAGCTCCATTCAGACGTCCGCATGATTTTTACGGATCCACTGATAGATGGATCGGATCCGCAAAACGCATACGGACGTCTGAATGGAGCCTTACAGGGGCGTGATCAATGACTGTGGTGATCACCCCATATAGACTCCCTGATCACCCCCCTGTCATTGATTACCCCCCTGTCAAGCTCCATTTAAACGTCCGCATGATTTTTACGGATCCACTGATAGATGGATCGGATCCGCAAAACGCATACGGACGTCTGAATGGAGCCTTACAGGGGCGTGATCAATGACTGTGGTGATCACCCGATATAGACTCCCTGATCACCCCCCTGTCATTGATTACCCCCCTGTCATTGATCACCCCCCTGTAAAGCTCCATTCAGACGTCCGCATGATTTTTACGGATCCACTGATAGATGGATCGGATCCGCAAAACGCATACGGACGTCTGAATGGAGCCTTACAGGGGCGTGATCAATGACTGTGGTGATCACCCCATATAGACTCCCTGATCACCCCCCTGTCATTGATTACCCCCCTGTCAAGCTCCATTTAAACGTCCGCATGATTTTTACGGATCCACTGATAGATGAATCGGATCCGCAAAACGCATACGGACGTCTGAATGGAGCCTTACAGGGGGGTGATCACCCCATATAGACTCCCTGATCACCCCCCTGTCATTGATTACCCCCCTGTCATTGATCACCCCCCTGTACAGCTCCATTTAGACGTCCGCATGATTTTTACGGATCCACTGATAGATGGATCGGATCCGCAAAACGCATACGGACATCTGAATGGAGCCTTATAGGGGGGGTGATCAATGACAGGGGGGTGATCACCCCATATAGACTCTCTGATCACCCCCCTGTCATTGATCACCCCCCTGTAAGGCTCCATTCAGACATTTTTTTGGCCCAAGTTAGCGGAAATTATATATTTTTTTCTTACAAAGTCTCATATTCCACTAACTTGTGTCAAAAAATAAAATCTCACATGAACTCACCATACCCCTCACGGAATCCAAATGCGTAAATTTTTTTAGACATTTATATATATATGTATTCCATATCAAAACAGCGTCTAATATACCTGTTAGGGGTTAAAAAAATCACATCTCCAGCCTGCCAGCGAACGATCGCCGCTGGCAGTCTGGAGATCCACTCGCTTACCTTCCGATCCTGTGAACGCGCGCGCCTGTGTGCGCGCGTTCACAGGAAATCTCGCGTCTCGCGAGAGGACGCTCCGGCGCGTCCAGGCGGAATCAATCAACCACCTCCAGGACGCGTAGCTGCGTACGGCGGTCCGGAGGTGGTTAAGGAACCAAAAGTAATGGGACACTTGCTTCACAGCTGTTCCATGGCCAGGTGTGTGTTATTCCTTTAATATCCCAATTACAATGAGCAGATAAAAGTGGCCGGTGAAATCCGAAAAGTGCTCTTTGGAATATGGGCCCCTTTGCCCACCTAGGCTGCAAAAAAGCGTCACACATCTGGTATCTCCATATTCAGGAGAAGTTGGGGAATGTGTTTTGGGGTGTCATTTTACATATACCCATGCTGGGTGAGAGAAATATCTTGGCAAAAGACAACTTTTCCCATTTTTTTATACAAAGTTGTCTTTTGCCAAGATATTTCTCTCACCCAGCATGGGTATATGTAAAATGACACCACAAAACACATTCCCCAACTTCTCCTGTATACGGAGATACCACATGTGTGACACTTTTTTGCAGCCTAGGTGGGTAAAGGGGCCCACATTCCAAAGAGCACCTTTCGGATTTCACCGGCCATTTTTTACAGAATTTGATTTCAAACTCCTTACCACACATTTGGGCCCCTAGAATGCCAGGGCAGTATAACTACCCCACAAGTGACCCCATTTTGGAAAGAAGACATCCCAAGGTATTCGCTGATGGGCATAGTGAGTTCATGGAAGTTTTTATTTTTTGTCAAAAGTTAGTGGAATATGAGACTTTGTAAGAAAAAATAAAAATAAAAAACAATCATCATGTTCCGCTAACTTGTGACAAAAAATAAAAAGTTCTATGAACTCACTATGCCCATCAGCGAATACCTTAGGGTGTCTACTTTCCGAAATGGGGTCATTTGTGGGGTGTTTGTACTGTCTGGCCATTGTAGAACCTCAGGAAACATGACAGGTGCTCAGAAAGTCAGAGCTGCTTCAAAAAGCGGAAATTCACTTTTTTGTACCATAGTTTGTAAACGCTATAACTTTTACCCAAACCATTTTTTTTTTTACCCAAACATTTTTTTTTATCAAAGACATGTAGAACAATAAATTTAGAGCAAAATTTATATATGGATGTCGTTTTTTTTGCTAAATTTTACAACTGAAAGTGAAAAATGTCATTTTTTTGCAAAAAAATCGTTAAATATCGATTAATAACAAAAAAAGTAAAAATGTCAGCAGCAATGAAATACCACCAAATGAAAGCTCTATTAGTGAGAAGAAAAGGAGGTAAAATTCATTTGGGTGGTAAGTTGCATGACCGAGCAATAAACGGTGAAAGTAGTGTAGGTCAGAAGTGTAAAAAGTGGCCTGGTCTTTCAGGGTGTTTAAGCTAAGGGGGCTGAGGTGGTTAACAAGTGGGAGGCACATATGCAAACTGTTGTAATTCTTACACCGTTCACCTGATTTGGATGTATATACCCTCAAATTAAAGCTGACAGTCTGCAGTTAAAGCACACCTTGTTAGTTTCATTTCTTTTTTTAAATTTTTTATAAATAAATCTTTATTACAATTTTTCCAATTCTTACATAGTTTTTCACAAATCATCTTATTCTTACATGATTATATTAATTAAATACATATATTTATTTTCACGCCCCCATTGCCTTTGGTGTGTCGGTTGCTGGAAGAAAAAAAAAATATAATAATACCATCTTCACTCCATTGCCCCCAATCTGTGTTTTGTCTTAAACCCGATCAGATGGAACTGAGCAATTTTCCCATTCTTTAACTGTAGGGACCTCACTCCCCCCCCAGTGCCAACTATGGATTTTCTGGCTTGGAACAGTAACTTAGTTGCAATTTCCCTATGTTGGGGCACTTCCACACCATCCATCACCCCTAAGATGCATTCCTCAAAATGTCTGGGTAAACTGGTGATATTCCTCTATTTTTTCAGTTATCTTTGCCCAGTAATTATGGATTTTTATGCATGTCCATAATATATGTATATCGTCCACTCCTATCTCTCCACACTTCTGGCAAGTAAAGACTTTAGTTCTATAGTGCTTCATTAACTTTTTTGGAGAGTAGTAGAGACGATACAGTATATTAATATGGATTATTCTATAAGAGAAATTCCTTGAAACCCTGGTCTTTGCTTGTATAGCTGAATCGCAAAAACCTTCCCGCACAGGTTCCAGAATGCCCTGCCATTTATGAATCAGGTTATCCACTACTCTTCTGTTATTCTTTTGATGCGACAGCCATTGGTATATTCTTGAAATCAATTTCTTGCCAGGTGTTAACTTAATAATATTCGCCAAGGGCTGTGGCAAAGTGGTTATTTGTATGCCTTTCCCTATCTGTCACGAGGGTATCAAGAGCCACGTCTGACTCCGTTATACCCGGGGTCAGGAAGTCGCAGCGGGTGGCTGCGCGCTCTATATCTAAAGATCACGTTGTTTTTTAGTGATTGTTTTCTGTGTTTGCCTTGCTATCCTTTTTGTCTCTCTCAGGGATCCGTAGCTTCTCCTCCTCAGCTGTTTCTTGTCTGCCACTCCCTACCTCCTTATATTCTCCCCTCACACTTCTCTAGTTGCCAGTTATAGAGCTTCCTGCCTGGACATCTATACTGACCCACTGGAGTGGTGAATCCTGCTTGTCGTTCCTGAGTGCTACCCTCCGGATCCCTGTTGGGCTTATTGTTGTCTCCTGTTGTCGCCCACCTGGGAATATATGTTGAGTCTGTGTTGTCTGTCCTCCCCTTGGTGTTTTCCCTTAGAGTTAGTGGTGCGGACTAGTGTTCCCATCGCCCTGTTCACTACCTAGGGCTCAGCTCAGGGAAAGCCAGGGCTTTAGGCACGTGATCGGCGTACGGGTGAGGAACCCGTCTAGGGACGTCAGGGCAGCCAGGTGCCAGCCGCCAGGTGAGTCAGGGGTCACCATCTTCCCTCTCACTTGGGCAGGGCCTTCCTCGTTCCCTCCCTCTGTGTCACGTATGTGATAGCCACGCCGACCGTGATATTATAACTGGCCCTTACTTTTTGAGAAAAAAAATAAAATAAAATTTATATAATTTTTTTTTTTTTTTTTTCTCTCTCTACTTAGAATCCAATATGGATCCTATTGATGCCTTGGCAGAACAGCTTCAAAGCCTGTCTTTGGAGGTGGCAGGATTGAAGGCGTCTGTTCTCCAACAACAGCAGCAAATGCAGCAGACCGCACCCCCAGCGGTTGCTATGGGTAACCAGGTTGTCACTGAACCCAAGGTTGCTCTTCCCGACAGATTTTCTGGGGGAAGGGACAAATTTGCGACGTTCCGTGAGGCCTGCAAATTATATTTTAAGTTGCGCCCTTACTCCTCAGGTCATGAAGAACAGCGGGTAGGGATTGTCATTTCCCTGCTTCAGGGGGATCCGCAATCCTGGGCGTTCTCGTTACCCCCTGGTTCTCAGGCTCTTCGGTCAGTGGAGGGATTTTTTGGGGCTTTGGGTCTCATATATGATGACCCTGACCGAGTCGCCCTGGCTGAGTCGAAGTTACGGAGACTCCTACAGGGAGATCGGTCAGCAGAGGAATATTGTCCCTCCTTTCTCAAAAACAAAAGACCGTCGGAAAACTACTAACCCCGGGCTGTGCGGAGGATGTCAGCCGGGGGGTATACGTTTCCTCCATACGAACATCTCAATTTGTGTTACCAGCGGTCATTGTTTTTGGTGTTAAGACGGAGTCTATTTCTGTTTTTCTAGACAGTGGAGCAGGGGTAAACTTGATTGATGCCCATTTTGCCCGCACTATGGGTTTTTCTCTCTGTACGCTGCAGAGACCTATTCCCGTATTCGCTATAGATTCTGCTCCTCTGTCTCAGAGAAACCTCACCCACATTGTTCGTAATTTACACCTTCGGGTAGGGGACCACCATAATGAGTGTCTTTCATGTTACGTTCTGGAGGGCCTTCCCTCTCCGGTGGTATTGGGTCTTCCCTGGTTGATAGCGCACAATCCAGTGGTGGATTGGCAGGCCAGGGAGATATTGGAGTGGAGTGAGCATTGCAGAGAGAATTGCTTAAATAACAATTGCTTAATCGCCTCCATAGCTTCCCTACCTACATTTATTTCGGACTTTGAGGACGTTTTTTCTGAAAAGGGTTGTCAGAAACTACCACCTCATCGTCCTTATGATTGCCCGGTTAACCTGATTCCCGGGGCAAAATTACCCAAGTCCAGGTTGTATAATCTTTCGGGTCCCGAGAGACAAGCCATGAAAGATTATATCTCCGAGAGTCTGGCTAAGGGACACATCAGACCCTCTTCTTCACCCGTGGCTGCAGGGTTTTTCTTTGTTAAAAAGAAAGATGGGGGCCTGCGTCCTTGCTTAGATTTCCGTGAGTTAAACCAGATAACTATCCGTGACCCATACCCTCTTCCTCTCATTCCTGACCTTTTTAATCAGATTGCGGGTGCTAAGTGGTTCTCCAAACTTGATCTTAGGGGGGCCTACAATCTGATTCGTATCAGGGAAGGGGATGAGTGGAAGACAGCTTTTAACACCCCTGAGGGGCATTATGAAAATCTAGTTGTCACGGGTGTATGTGAGCAACGATAGTAATTCACAGTACAGAGCAACTGACTGGACCCAGAACTAGGGAGGATAAAGGGTGACCCCTGTCCGACCCTCAACGCTTTCCCTATTCTGCTAAAGCACATGCCCGGATCCAAAAGGCGGAACGAGGCATGCCCACGTGCCTAAGACTAATGACCACTGTAACCCCTACAATAGTGGAAGGGGCACGGCCACCAGTGCCCTACTCAGTATATGGAGGGAACCGTGGCCACCTCAGATCCAGTCAGAAAACAAACAGGAATACAACAATGTCTGCAGACTTAGCTGAAGGTGTTGTAGCCGCAGAGAAGACGGATCCAAGGACAGGCTGGCAAAATCCGGAGTGCTAGCTGCAGCAGAACACAGGTCCAGTGGACTGATAGCTACAAGTGAAGAAACCAAAGCAAGAGCCACAACTGAAGTGAGAACTATAATCCACATCCTATCATAGGAGGAGGGGTGATATAAAGAGAAGGAAATCAAACACATGAAGGACAGCTGTGGTGAAAGAAACCAGAAGTAAACAGAGTAGTGAGAACGCCTCCCAGCTCTAGTAGTGACATCATCACAGGGGTGGAGAAACAGAGCTGTGAGAACGTCCCAAAGCTCTGGTAGTGACACTAGTTATGCCTTTCGGTCTGACCAATGCCCCTGCTGTCTTCCAACATTTCGTTAATGATATTTTTAGTCATCTCATCGGCAGGTTTGTAGTCATATACCTAGATGATATCTTAATTTATTTGGCTGATCTGAAAACACATGAGGTGCATGTCAGGCAAGTACTGCAGGTCCTACGGACGAATAAATTATATGCGAAAATTGAAAAATGTGTCTTCGCTGTTCAGGAATTACAGTTCCTGGGATATCTATTATCTGCTTCAGGTTTCCGCATGGATCCTGGGAAGGTCCAGGCAATTTTAGATTGGGATCTTCCTGAGAACCTTAAAGCCCTACAACGGTTTTTGGGTTTCGCTAATTTCTATAGAAAGTTCATTAAAAATTATTCAGTGATCGTTAAACCCCTTACCGACATGACTAGGAAGGGGACGGATTTTTCCAAATGGTCTGTCGCCGCTAAAGATGCATTTTCCTCTCTAAAGGAGAGGTTTACCTCGGCACCTGTTCTAATTCAACCTGATGTCTCCCAGCCTTTTATTGTCGAGGTAGATGCGTCAGAGGTGGGAGTGGGAGCTGTTTTGTCTCAGGGTCCGTCTCCTGGCAAATGGCGTCCTTGCGCTTTCTTTTCCAAAAAATTATCTTCTGCGGAGAAGAATTATGATATTGGAAATAGGGAACTGTTGGCGATTAAACTGGCGCTTGAAGAGTGGCGTCACTTCTTAGAGGGAGCAATCCACCCCGTCACGGTGATTACGGATCACAAGAACCTTCTGTACCTAGAATCGGCTAAGCGTCTCACCCCTAGACAAGCTAGGTGGTCGCTATTCTTTACCAGATTTAACTTTGTAATCACCTATCGTCCTGGGGCAAAAAATACCAAGGCAGACGCATTATCTCGTAGTTTCCCTGGAGGGGGTAATGTTTGTGATCCGGTACCTATTTTACAAAGAGGAGTGGTTGTCTCTGCTGTACACTCTGTTCTAGAGGGAAAGGTGTTAGAGGCTCAGGGGGACGCCCCGGCCTCTTGCCCCTCAGAGAAATTGTTTGTACCGTTAAACCTGCGTCTTGAATTATTAAAAGAACATCATAATTCGGCACTTGCTGGACACCCGGGTAGTAAAGCAACCTTGGAGCTTTTATCTCGTCGTTTTTGGTGGCCAAGGTTGCGTCAGGATGTAATGGATTTCGTGTCTACTTGTTCTACTTGTGCACGCGCAAAAGTCTCTCATACACGTCCAGCAGGGTCTTTATTGCCACTTTTCATCCCCAATAGGCCATGGACACATCTGTCAATGGATTTCATCACTGACTTACCGTTGTCGGCGGGTAAAACAGTTATCTTGGTAGTAGTAGACAGGTTTAGCAAAATGGTACACTTTATTGCGCTACCCGCACTTCCTAATGCTAAAACTCTCGCTCAGGTGTTTATCAGTGAAATCGTGAAGCTTCACGGGGTCCCTTCCGATGTGGTTTCGGATCGGGGAACCCAGTTTATTTCTAAGTTTTGGAAAGCTTTTTGTTCCCGTTTGGGGGTTCACTTGTCCTTTTCCTCAGCTTTCCATCCTCAGTCGAATGGACAGACTGAGCGTACCAACCAAAACCTAGAAACATATTTAAGGTGTTTTGTGTCTGAAAACCAAGAGTTGTGGTCATCATATTTACCGTTAGCTGAGTTTGCCATAAATAATCATTATCGGGAGTCCACTGGCAAGTCACCATTCCTTGGTGCATACGGTTTTCATCCCCAATTTTGTACTTTCAAAGAGGGGGGGTCTTCTGGGGTTCCCGAAGAGGAAAGGTTTTCTTCATCTCTTTCATCGGTATGGCAGAAGGTGCAAGTTAACTTGAAAAAGATGAGTGGTAAATATAAATGCATGGCCGATAAGAAACGGTCGCCAGGTCCGGACCTAGGAGTGAATGACTATGTGTGGTTGTCTACTAGGAATATTAAGTTGAAGGTTCCTTCTTGGAAACTGGGTCCTAGGTTCATTGGTCCCTATAAAATAGTAGCCGTCATTAACCCTGTGGCTTTTCGCCTGGAGCTACCTCAGACTTTTAAGATCCATAACGTCTTCCATAAATCGTTACTCAAGAAGTATGTTCCACCTCTAGAACCATCGCCGCTGCCACCTCCTCCTGTCATTGTGGCTGGTAATCTGGAGTTTCAAATAGCCAAAATTGTTGATTCTCGTCGGGTCCGCCGCTCTCTTCAGTATCTGGTGCATTGGAGGGGTTACGGTCCCGAGGAAAGAATGTGGGTTCCAGCGTCAGAGGTAAACGCCAACAGGTTAATTCAGACTTTCCATGCCTCTCATCCGGAGAGACCTGGTCCTGAGTGTCCGGAGGCCCCTCGTGAAAGGGGGGGTACTGTCACGAGGGTATCAAGAGCCACGTCTGACTCCGTTATACCCGGGGTCAGGAAGTCGCAGCGGGTGGCTGCGCGCTCTATATCTAAAGATCACGTTGTTTTTTAGTGATTGTTTTCTGTGTTTGCCTTGCTATCCTTTTTGTCTCTTTCAGGGATCCGTGGCTTCTCCTCCTCAGCTGTTTCTTGTCTGCCACTCCCTACCTCCTTATATTCTCCCCTCACACTTCTCTAGTTGCCAGTTATAGAGCTTCCTGCCTGGACATCTATACTGACCCACTGGAGTGGTGAATCCTGCTTGTCGTTCCTGAGTGCTACCCTCCGGATCCCTGTTGGGCTTATTGTTGTCTCCTGTTGTCGCCCACCTGGGAATATATGTTGAGTCTGTGTTGTCTGTCCTCCCCTTGGTGTTTTCCCTTAGAGTTAGTGGTGCGGACTAGTGTTCCCATCGCCCTGTTCACTACCTAGGGCTCAGCTCAGGGAAAGCCAGGGCTTTAGGCACGTGATCGGCGTACGGGTGAGGAACCCGTCTAGGGACGTCAGGGCAGCCAGGTGCCAGCCGCCAGGTGAGTCAGGGGTCACCATCTTCCCTCTCACTTGGGCAGGGCCTTTCTCGTTCCCTCCCTCTGTGTCACGTATGTGATAGCCACGCCGACCGTGATACTATCATCTTATACAGTGCATGTTTTAGTTGTAAGTAATAGAACCTCATCCCTACATTTTTCAGTTGATATTTCGTTTTTAGCTCTTCATAAGGTATTATATCCTCCACTTCCCATACCTGTCCTAGTTTGTATATTCCATGTTTCCACCAGATCTTCTGGTCGATTAACTTTAATTCTGTGAGGCCAGTATTATCCCATAGTATGGTATCTGCATAGAGCCCAGTTTGGGACCATAATTCTTTTACTGTCTTCCAACTCTTGGCCATCAGCAGAATCAAAGGTCTATATTTTCCTCCCTGTTGGGCCAGAATACCTGTTTCCATAACTTGAAAGATATTACATTTCTCCAGTTTTTTATTTATCCCAGCTATTAAATTTTTGTAGCTTTGCGTGTTACTCCATGTTATAATGTTTTTTATAATCCCTGCACTAAAATAGAGTTCCAAGTCTGATACGGATAATCCACCCTCCTTCTCCTGGATACTCAGTATCTGTGCCTTAATCCTCAGTTTTTTCCCTCGCCATATTAAATCAGTTAGTAGGCTAGCTATTTTTTTAAAGTATCTTTTGGGGATTATCACTGGTGTATTCCACAGGATGTAGTTCAGAGCGGGTAATACGCACATCTTAACCAGTGAAATACGTCCTGCCATCGACATGTACAGTTTTTTCCATACCTCTTCTTCCTAATTTCCTGGATTTTCGGGATCACATTTAATTTAACATAATCATTGGGATCTGGAGTGATCTGAATTCCCAAATATTTAACGGGTTCATCAATCCTCTTAATTTCCAGCTCTCCCGGTCTGAACTCATTCAGAGGGTCAATCGGGATACACGCCGATTTGGACCAGTTTATACTAAGTCCCGCATGTCTACCAAATTGCTCGAATACCTGAAATATCCTATTTAGTGATCCGTGTGAACCCACAAATAACATGATATCATCTGCGTATAAAGCAATTTTTTCCTCATGGGTGCGATATCTAAACCCCACAATTTCCGGATCCTGTCTGATCATATCTGCAAGCGGTTCGATAGCTATAGCAAAGAGCAGCGGGGAGAGAGGACATCCTTGTCTGACCCCTCTGCTAATTGGTATGCGACCTGAATGTTCTCCATTTACTATCACCCTTGCGGTGATTTCCGTATTCAATAGTTTTACCCATGTAACAAAGCGATCCCCGAATCCCATTTTCTTCATTGTATTGAACAAGAAGGGCCATTCTATCGTATCAAAGGCCTTTGAGGCATCTATAGTCACAATCAACCGTTCTACGCAATTTGTGGGTTTAAACTGGGTATTCACAAAGTATCTCATAATATTCTCTGTGGTAGTTTTGCCCAACATGAATCCCGATTGATCCTCGTGAACAAGCTCCGAGATCACACACCTAAGTCTGTTTGCCAAAATCTTAGCTAGTATTTTATTATCTGTGGTGATCAATGAGATAGGGCGGTACGAATCCATCAGGGCCGGGTCCTTGCCTGGCTTTAAGATGAGTGTGATCAAGGCCTCTCGCATAGAATCTGGCAGTTTTCCCGCCTGCTCCGCTGACTCCCAGATTTTAAGCAGTTTCGGAATTAATATTTCTTTATATTGGGCGTACACCTCAAATGGGATGCCATCTATTCCTGGGGCCTTGTTCTTTGTTATCCCTATTAACATCTCCTTCACTTCTATCGGGGTTAAGGGAGCTTCCAGGGACTTGCATTGATCTATTGTTAACCTCGAGATAGTAATTTGTTCCAAAAACTGTTGTATTTGCTCTGAATTTTTATTTATCTTGCTTCTGTATATATCTGTAAAATATTTTTGGAGTAGCTCTATTTTAACTGTTTGCTCCGTATTTTTGTGTCCCGTTTCATCCATTATACAATGGATATACTTATTCTTTTTTGTTTGGGTCGCTACCAGGGCCGCTAATTTTTTCCCGGGGATGTGTGCATAGATATAGTTGTCCCTTACGTAATTTTCTTTTTGTTGTTCTGCCAGTAAGAACAATTCATCGTTTAGTTCAGAGGCCTTCTCTATCCAGAGAGTATAGTTTTGATCTGTAGGGTTTGCAGTGTATTCTTTTTCACTTTTTTCTGCCTCGCCTTCCAGTTTTATTAATTTCTCCCTTATTCCTTTCTTATATAACACTGTATACTTTGTAATAATCCCTCTAATAAAGGCCTTGGCAGCCTCCCATACCATATTAACTGTCGTTGATCCTTCGTTTATCTCAAAGAACTCTCTTATCTCTCGCAAGATCTTGTCATGTGTATCCATCATATTTATCCATACAATACTTATGTTCATCCCTCTTTTTTTTTATTATTGTGGTCCGAAGCACCCCGTTTCCCATATTTCACCCCTGCAATTTCCAGTGAACTTTTCTCATTTGTGAAAACTAAATCAATCCGTGATAGACTCCTATGAGTCTTTGAAAAACATGAGTATTTCCGTAAATTAGGGTACATGACCCTCCAAATCAACCCAACCCATCTCTTTAGTGATATTTTTTTATTTAGATCCCATACAGGGCCCCTGATTATTCCCCAATTTACATCTATCTATTCTTGCATCCATAACATTATTAAAGTCTCCACCCACCAACAGTAATTTATCCCCTGCCTTAAGTGCAATATCATAAATTTTTAAAAGGATGTCGATTTTAAAAGACACTTGAAATAAACGCTGGACCTTTTATCTGCTCATTGTAATTGGGATATTGAGGGAATAAAACACACCTGGCCATGGAACAGCTGAGAAGCCAATTGTCCCATTACTTTTGGTTCCTTAACAAGTGGGAGGCACATATGCAAACTGTTGTAATTATTACACCGTTCACCTGATTTGGATGTATATACCCTCAAATTAAAGCTGACAGTCTGCAGTTAAAGCACATCTTGTTCGTTTCATTTCAAATCCATTGTGGTGGTGTACAGGGAGTGCAGAATTATTAGGCAAGTTGTATTTTTGAGGATTAATTTTATTATTGAACAACAACCATGTTCTCAATGAACCCAAAAAACTCATTAATATCAAAGCTGAATATTTTTGGAAGTAGTTTTTAGTTTGTTTTTAGTTTTAGCTATTTTAGGGGATATCTGTGTGTGCAGGTGACTATTACTGTGCATAATTATTAGGCAACTTAACAAAAAACAAATATTTACCCATTTCAATTATTTATTTTTACCAGTGAAACCAATATAACATCTCAACATTCACAAATATACATTTCTGACATTCAAAAACAAAACAAAAACAAATCAGTGACCAATATAGCCACCTTTCTTTGCAAGGACACTCAAAAGCCTGCCATCCATGGATTCTGTCAGTGTTTTGATCTGTTCACCATCAACATTGCGTGCAGCAGCAACCACAGCCTCCCAGACACTGTTCAGAGAGGTGTACTGTTTTCCCTCCTTGTAAATTTCACATTTGATGATGGACCACAGGTTCTCAATGGGGTTCAGATCAGGTGAACAAGGAGGCCATGTCATTAGATTTTCTTCTTTTATACCCTTTCTTGCCAGCCACGCTGTGGAGTACTTGGACGCGTGTGATGGAGCATTGTCCTGCATGAAAATCATGTTTTTCTTGAAGGATGCAGACTTCTTCCTGTACCACTGCTTGAAGAAGGTGTCTTCCAGAAACTGGCAGTAGGACTGGGAGTTGAGCTTGACTTCATCCTCAACCCGAAAAGGCCCCACAAGCTCATCTTTGATGATACCAGCCCAAACCAGTACTCCACCTCCACCTTGCTGGCGTCTGAGTCGGACTGGAGCTCGCTGCCCTTTACCAATCCAGCCACGGGCCCATCCATCTGGCCCATCAAGACTCACTCTCATTTCATCAGTCCATAAAACCTTAGAAAAATCAGTCTTGAGATATTTCTTGGCCCAGTCTTGACGTTTCAGCTTGTGTGTCTTGTTCAGTGGTGGTCGTCTTTCAGCCTTTCTTACCTTGGCCATGTCTCTGAGTATTGCACACCTTGTGCTTTTGGGCACTCCAGTGATGTTGCAGCTCTGAAATATGGCCAAACTGGTGGCAAGTGGCATCTTGGCAGCTGCACGCTTGACTTTTCTCAGTTCATGGGCAGTTATTTTGCACCTTGGTTTTTCCACACGCTTCTTGCGACCCTGTTGACTATTTTGAATGAAACGCTTGATTGTTCGATGATCACGCTTCAGAAGCTTTGCAATTTTAAGAGTGCTGCATCCCTCTGCAAGATATCTCACTATTTTTGACTTTTCTGAGCCTACCAAGTCCTTCTTTTGACCCATTTTGCCAAAGGAAAGGAAGTTGCCTTATAATTATGCACACCTAATATAGGGTGTTGATGTCATTAGACCACACCCCTTCTCATTACAGAGATGCACATCACCTAATATGCTTAATTGGTAGTAGGCTTTCGAGCCTATACAGCTTGGAGTAAGACAACATGCATAAAGAGGATGATGTGGTCAAAATACTCATTTGCCTAATAATTCTGCACGCAGTGTATAGAGCCAAAAATGATACAATTGTGTCGATGTCCCAATATTTATGGACCTGACTGTATATCACACATGGTGATTTTGCTCTAAAATCCGACCTTTTTGGGATAAAATAGAAGATGTAATTAACTTAGTGTGTCCGGAACCTCTATCACTAACTCCAAATCTGCTTCCACTCTAGCAAAATTCCCCCTCATTCTGCCCACGCAAAACGGCACTGGCTACTTTTCTCATTTTAGCAGCCAAGCTGTTAATACCGCTACATTGGTTGAGCTCTACCCCACCCCCCTTCATATCAGGAGTGGTTGGACAGAGATGACCAACTTTGCTGACTTTAGGAACCCACTTCTTGGATGAGCAGACATGAGCACTATTTGAAAACCTGGTCGCCCTTGCAAAATATTTGCACAGAATAATGTAATTTCTGCTGCAGCTGTTCTTTTCCTTTTTCTTTTTTTTTTCTCAAATCATGCCTGATGACATCTATTTTAATTTAATTTGAATTAATTTTATTCCTTTAACTTTGGTCACATTTTTTTTACAACTAAATGTGTCTAGGTCCTGTCTGTCTGAGGATCCCCGTGACTGTGTCCCTTCTGACGGCCGATGTTTAGTTTTCAGTTGTATTGGTTCTCATGAGAAGGAGAAAAGCACGCAGAACTATTACACTTAGCTGCACCTGTTACTGTAATAAATCTAAGCATATGCACTGCCTTTTGATGGGAATGGGAGTATCTGTAATGTTGGGCTTGATATTGACGTCTGTTTTGTATTTACTATGTTCTTTTCAATAAAAAGAGATTTATGAAAAATGCCTCATCCTGCACAGTCTCATCCATTTCACTGTGAGCTGAGCATAGGGAGAGACGTGACAAGCACTAGGGACAGTGTTGCTACAAGCTGTTAATTGTGGAATATTGGATAGGGAGATTGCAGGGACAGTGCAGGGAGATCGTAGGGAGAGTTTTTACACACTGTATGGAGAGCATAGGGAGATTGCAGGGACTGTAATCTGAAGCTGAAGGGATCCTTAGGAGACAGCCCACTCAATCCCTGTGTAGACACAGAGCTATCTAACTGAACAGTGTTCTCGTTGTTCAATACATAAGAAATTCTATCAGGCCCGGTTCTAAAATTGGGGTGAATAAGCCTTCTATTTTTACTGTTATTGGGGTGTCCACCTTGTTTACTATATAAGAAATTCTTTTACGCCTTGATTCTGAAATTGGGGTGAACAACCTGTCTTGTTTTACTGTTATTGGGGTGACCACCTTGTTTAATAGATAAGCAATTCTATTACATCTTGATTCTCAAATTGGGGTGAATCAGCTGTGTAATTTAACTGTTATTGGGGTGTCCACCTGCCTGTGTCAGTAACTGTTTCACTAATAGAAAGGACTAGCTATGCATGTTGCCGAAATGCACAGTGATGTACACAGAGATACACTCTCCCTACAGGCTGGGATATACTGTATTGCTTGCTTCATAAGACGCATTTAGGTTTCAGAGTTGGAAAATAATAAAAAATATTTAGGTGTGTTAAAAAATGTAATAAAATGACAATAATATTTCACACTGTTATGGGGCATCTGCTACTGACACATTGTTATGGGGGACCTGCAGATGACACACTGCTATGGGGGATCTGTAGATGATGCACTGTTATGGGGATAAGCACTGTTATGTTATGTGACTTGCAGTATATGGATGCATTCTTAAGGATGAGAGTTTATTGTCAGATTTAATATAAACACCTACCAATAAACACCAATTACGGTTTAGTCTCTCAACAGTGTTTATATTAAATGTGACTATAACCCCCAGTATGCAGTACATAGGTGAATTTCTATGGATGAGTGGATATAGTTATATTAAATACATATTTAATGTCCAGGTCTGCCCTGAGCTCCACTTCATATCCTGCTGTCACTCACCAAAGAACTTGAAGTGTAGACGGTCCAGGGGATAGCACAGCAGCCAGTAACACTCCCTCCTTTCTTCCTTCCTAACAGGAGTGGTGCGTGTAGACTGGCAGCAGTAAGCTGAATAGTGGTTGTAGCGGAACAGCAGTTCCCACCAGTGATTACCACCAATCAGCAGTGCAGAGGAGAAGGAGAATAACTCTCCTTTCCCGTCCTCTGGAATGGACCACGCCTGCGAATCACGGACATGTAGGCTGATAGGTGTAGGCAGACTGGGCATACTGGGAGTTGTAGTTTTACAACAGCTGTAGAGCGCAGTTTGCCCATTCCTGGCCTAGGGTCTTCTGTCTTGTAAGGTAGGTTCATATCACATGTTGTCCTTCTTGTTGAGATTTTCATGTTTCTTACGGTTTTAAAAAAATAATTTTTTTCTAAAAGATGTATAGCGACACATGCTGTTTTCCCCTTTTCTAAATTCTCTGTCCAGCTCACTGAGGTTGACAACATGCTCAGTTCCATCCTTCAACTGCCACAAGCTGCAGCAGAAAGGACACACCCCTGAAAAGGCACTCCCCTGAGCCGACACCTTGAATAGGCAGATATCTGGAACCATGTAAGGTACAAGGCAGTTTCTAAGTTTGTTAGAAAGAGATTGCCATTTGCTATATCAAGTCTGATTTTCATTTTTTATTTTACTCATGGGATAATCCCTTTAAGAGTTACTTTCTTGATGTTCTTGGTACTCCAAAAAATAATGGCCTGCATTTACTAATGTGAGTGCACCTAGATGTTGCCATACATTATGCCAAATTTGTTGCAATTTGGTGCAAATTCTGCTATTTTAGGTGTTTTTTGGGGGGCTTTGTCTTTACAAATTTAACTATGTGGTATAATTGAGATGTTCGCATTATATTGTAAGTGTTACAGCGCAAAACCGTGGCTGCATCTGCGGCAGTTCAGGGTTTCTGTGTCCTGGAAGGACAGGCCCGCTTCCTGATCTCCCATTTCCTGCGAGGCTGCTCTGTACCTCCATGCAGGCTACCTCCTGCTTGCCAGCAAGGCCTCTACTCTGCCTGTTGAGAACATTCACTCTCTCTGCTCTTAAAGGGCCAGTGTGCACACCATAATCTGCTCTAGTCTATGGCTGGCTACCTCAGGGTTCTTAAAGCCCCTTACCCTTTGGAAGGGTGCCTGAGCAATAGGTTTCTTTTATAGTATCCCGAAAAGGTGTGCTATTTTTGTTGTCTGCCCCTGTACCGATATTCTGCCTATTTCCTGGACTGTGACCCTCCAGTGCCTGATCTCTGTATTGACCCTTCGTTGCCTACCCTGACCTTGGACCATTTACTATGCTGCATGTACTCTGCCTGCCCTGATCTCAACTTGTCCCTGACTATGGTTTTTACCTGACCCTTCAGTTCTCTGCACCGGTGTTTCTGAACCCAGTAGTTCAACTGTCAATCAAACACTTCAGGAGATAGTGGTCTGGTGGTTCCCCAGCAGCGAAGTCCAGATCCCTGTACAGTGGTTAAAGAGTGAATACCAGGGGACTGCTAGAATAATACCCTTTTCTATAACTTCCATAAACTATAATGCAGAGCCCACAGCCAAATCTGTTGGTAACAGTAGGTCAGTACAAATACAACAATACCAAATTTATATATTTTGTTGTACTGCTTTTGCACAATAAAAATTTTGTGTTGCCATAACTTTTTTATTTTTATTTTTCCATTGATAGAGCTATGTGAGGGTTTGTTTTTATGGTATATTGACATTTTCATTGTTACCATTTGGGAAACATATCTTTTTGTTTCACTTTTTGGGTGGTGAGGTGAAAACAAAACAGCAATTTTGGTATTGTTTTTAAATTATATATATTTTTTAGACAGCATTCACCATGCAGGTTAAATAACATGATCATTTTACAGTTTGGTTTGTTACGGACTCAGTGATACAAATTACGTAGACTTTTCATCTTTATTTAGTGATGTAACCATTTATTTTTACTAAGGAAAAGTTTTTTTTTGCGTTTTTTATTTTATTATTTTTAAACATTTTCTTTTTTTACTGTTTCACTAGTTTGATCACTTTCAAAATACACTGTAATTCTTATGTAGTGGATGGTCTGGTAGGACCTGGGAGCCCCTCCCTCTGTTTAGCCACTTAGATGCTTCATCTATAACTTCTATAGACTATAATGCAGAGAGCACTGCAAAAGAGGGTGTAAAGCTAAATGAATTACCATATCAAAAAATAAATCAACATTATAACACAGCCCAAGGTTTAACTGGTAAGTAATTATTTGGGACCAGATATTCAAGGAAAAATTCAATTGAAAATAAATGAGAGAATTACAAGTGGGTATTGATTAGCGTAGCAGACAGAGGCTTGCTAATTATTCAAAAGATTGTGTGCCAGAAATGTGTATTTCAATAAAGTATGTTTATACCCATTGTCCTCATTTCTAATTTTCTGAATGATACAACTTTTAGTGAAATCCCAGAGAAAATGTCTATACTTTTCAAAACCAGTCAAATGTGCCTATGACCTATAAGGTATAGCACCTTTCATGATTATGTTATGTGGCGATGTGAACTGTAAAATGTATGGGAAAGTCCCGGAAGGGGGGTATATCTCTCCCAGGTTCCTCAACTGGCTGAGGTGGGTGAAATCCAGAATGACGCTGGCTTCAAATATAGCTATTTTCTTTATTTATTCAGGGCTTGAAATGGGATGGTAGGTTTTGGCAGTGGGACCTCCCAATCCCCCCCCCCCAGTCCGGGGCTGTTTTTTTCCTTATAGGAAGGTGATCGCAGGTGAGGCCCGCTGTAATCAGGCCAGCATAAAGCACCTCCCAGGGTGTCAGTCTGGGAGGGATAGAGAGACTGTTTTGTGAAGCAGAGGCTCTGTGTGTGGTCTCAGTCAGGAGGACTGAGGGGCCACAAGGCTTTGAATAGCCTGAAGTTTGGGGGACCTAGAGAACGGGAGTTGCACGGCCAGAGTTGGAAGGACTACTGGGCCACATTCCCCAAAAGGTACTGGAATTGCCACAGCCTGGAGGCTGCTGTATTGAGGTTGGCTGAGGAAAGCCGCATATGATGTCCATGTGTGAACTGTGCTCTACAAGTGAGGTAGGGACGTATTTTGTTTATCTAGCGCCTAGATGGGCAGGAGTTTATTTGTATGTTTTTTTTCTTTATGCCGTGTGCCACAATAAATGCACAGTTTGGACATGAAAATCCGTTGTCTAGTGATATATCTGTGAGTGTGACCCCCTGAAAAGAGACAAATCCTTACAGTTATTACTACGTAACTTGAAAAGCTGCAGCTACATACCCCTTTCCCCTTCCTACTTGTACATGATCTTTGGTGAGTGAGGAGGTTTTTGACCGTTCTGACCCATTAATATACAGTATGGCACAGAATTTATGTATACTACTGACTTATGAGAAAATTATATAACCATTGGAAAGCTTCAAGAATATAAGATGTAAATAGGTTTTGATGCTATGTTTTGAACAGAAAAATAACATATCAGCAAACAAATAAGATCTTGAGGTGCCCACTGAAGAAATAGGTTTTGGGCTGTTAGTGGCGGACGTATCATATGTGCAACCTCTGCAGTTGCACAGGGGTCCAGTAGACTAGGGGCCCAATGTCTCTTTGTAGATTGTAAGCCATCATCTGCAGAGTCCTCTCTCTGTCTGTACCAGTTTGTAACTTGTCTAGTTCATGCTTATTGCATGTGTTTAGTATTATTTATGTACACCCCTTTTCCTATGTACAGCACCATGGAATGAATGGCGCTTTAATAATAAATAATAATAACTGCATGGCTTACAAATACTAGTGGATTCTTAGATATAAGGGGACAGGGGGCGCTTAAAGCTTAGCAGTTCAAAGATTAGGGGCCCATATAGTGTTATTGCATAGGAACTCTCGGCCTTATGTGTCCACCTTTGCTATATGTCCAGATGTGTATGCAAGATTCCTGCTATTTCTTCTATTTTCTTGAAAGTTGATACATGTTGCTTTAAAATGTAGGGAGGGTAAGTATGGGGAAGGAGGAAGAGCAGGTCAGACTCCAGATAAAGGAGGTAGGAATAGCACATATGCAAAAATGAATGCAGCAAAAAAGTATATTTCTAGTCTTATCATTGGTCCCACATGTCATGTATTGAAATCCATTTTCCTGATGAAGATAAAGCATGCTCTCCGCTGATGGTTCCTGCACGTGTCCTGACTTTACCTCTACATGGGATGGCTTATCTACTATGTGCATCTGTATACTTGGCTGACCAATGTAACTTTGTAATGGCTGTCTGGCAGACATAGACATTTATGAGGTCATCATCACCATAAATTGCTGAAGAGCTTCATTGTGACATACTTATTGTCCCATCTATAAAAAAAACAATGAACCTTATAGTGTCAGTCAGTCTTTATTTTGATTTGGACTAGGCCACTTGCCCTCATCATCTGCATTTTGTAGCCCACAGGGAGGAGACAGCTGGCAGTATGGAAATTAAGCGCCCACAAGTGTTGTTGACATCTTCTATAATACAGTCCTGATCAAAAGTTTAAGACCACTTGAAAAATGGCAAAAAATCTTATTTAGCATGGCTGGATCTTAACAAGGTTCCAAGTAGAGCTTCAACATGCTACAAGAAGAAATGAGAGTGAGACAAAACATTTTTTGAGCATTCAATTAATTGAAAATAACGATTAAACTGAAACAGGCTGTTTTTCAGCTGATCCAAATTTTAGGACCACATGCCTTTAAAAGGCCAAATCTGTGCAAAGATGTGGATTCATTGTCTTTTTTTGTCAGGTAGTCACACATTGTGATGGCAAAGGCAAAAAAACTCTCCCTTTTTGAACGTGGTCAGGTTGTTGAACTGCATAAGCAGGGTCTCTCACAGCGCGCGATCGCTGCTGAGGTGGGACGCAGTAAGTTTTTAAATGATCCTGAGGGTTATGGAACAAAAAATTCAAGTGGAAGACCCAACAAAAATTTCATCAGCACTGAGCTGGAGGATCCAATTGGCTGTCCGTCAAGACACTGAACGATCCTCGACCCAAATTAAGGCCCTTACTGGTGCTGACTGCAGCCCCATAACCATCAGACGGCATCTGAGACTGAAGGGCTTCAAAAACAAAAACGTCTTCAAAGACCTCGTCTCCTTGAATGCCACAGAACTGCTCGTTTGGACTTTGCAAGAGAGCACCAAACATGGGACATTCAAAGGTGGAAGAAAGTTTTATTCTCTGATGAGAAAAAATTTAACATTGATGGTCCTGATGGTTTCCAACATTACTGGCATGACAAGAAAATCCCACCTGAGATGTTTTCTACTCGCCACAGTGGAGGGGGCGCCATAATGGTCTGAGGTGCTTTTTCCTTCAGTGGAACAATGGAGCTTCAGAAAAGTGCAGGGGCGTCAAACGGCCACTGGCTATGTCCAGATGTTGCAGAGAGCATTCCTCATGACTGAGGGCCCTCGTCTGTGTGGTGACGACTGGGTTTTTCAACAGGACAACGCTACAGTACACAATGCCCGCAGGACAAGGGACTTCTTCCAGTAGAATAACATCACTATTTTGGCCCATCCTGCGTGTTCCCCTGATCTAAATCCAATTGAGAACCTTTGGGGATGGATGGCAAGGGAAGTTTACAAAAATGGACAACAGTTCCAGACAGTAGATGGCCTTCTTGCGGCCGTCTTCACCACTTGGAGAAATGTTCCCACTCACCTCATGGAAATGCTTGCATCAAGCATGCCGAAACAAATTTTTGAAGTGATAAACAATAATGGCGGAGCTACTCATTACTGAGTTCATGTTTGGAAGTTGGATTTCTGTTTTGGGGGTTTAGTTTTTTTTTGCACACACACAGACACAGTCAGCTCCAGTCCCTGCTGCCGCCCGTCGCCACTGCGCCACTCGCCAGTCACACCCCCCTGGCCTGAACCCATGACCATGTTGCCGTGCTGCTGGGCCCGTGCCACTCTGTGAGTGAGGGCCAGGGCCGCACGGCGCACGCAGGCTGGGGCGGGCGGGCGCTGACGCAACTCACAAGTAAGTGATTTAAAAATTTTTGAAAGAAGAAGGTTCATTTTTCCACCCTTCCCCAGGGTGCGCCCTAAGGCAGCCGCTTGGTCTGCCTTATGGTAGAGCCGGCCCTCGTTCCAGACAGTAGATGGCCTTCGTGCAGCCGTCTTCACCACTTGGAGAAATGTTCCCACTCACCTCATGGAAACGCTTGCATCAAGCATGCCGAAACTAATTTTTGAAGTGATAAACAATAACGGCGGAGCTACTCATTACTGAGTTCATGTTTGGAAGTTGGATTTCTGTTTTGGGGGGGTTTATTTTTTTTTGGAGGTGTGGTCCTAAACTTTTGATCAGCTGAAAAACAGCCTGTTTCAGTTTATTCGTTGTTTTCATTAAATTGAATGCTCAAAAAATGTTTTGTCTCACTCCCATTTCTTCTTGTTGCATGTTGAAGCTCTACTTGGATGATTATATTATTGTTTGTACATTTCTACTTTTTCTCAATAAAAAGAGAATTCATAAGAAAAAAAATATGGTGAGGGTAGGGATGGCCTTTAATTCTAGGCAAGTGTTTGACACTGGAGGCTATTGGCTAAGCATTTCTAACATTACCTTTCCAGTCAGGTTTATGTGGACCAAATGTGTCACTTGAACAGATTTGGATTGGAGCTAATTCAAAGGGTGTTTATCTAAGTAGCCCCCCTGGTGGCCACCCTTTAAAGCCTGTACATAGATCTGTACTTTGCTGCAGGGGAGCCAACAGGCCACTACATCTTGGAGTAGTCTCTGTTCAAGTGACTGCTGAACCACAGGAGTTAAGAGATACTGGTGCAGCGGTATCTGGCAAAACAATAGTCAGGGACAGGCCAAGGTCAGAAGAGGCAGAGTAAGTGCAATCCAGTATACAGGGCAGCTCAGGGTCAGCACTGAGATCAGGCAGAAGTCAGGACAGGCAGCAAAGAATAAAAATCCAGGAAACGGGCAGGAGTCGGTACACAAGCCAACAAATGTAGACAGAAAACCTTTGTAGGAACTAGGAAACTTAAACCTATTGCTCAGGCACCCTCCCACATGGAAAGGTACCTTACGTACCTTTGGATGAACAGTCATTGGCTGTGGAAGATTAAGGTTGTGTGTGTGGGCCCCATATAGGCAGCGAGAGGCAATTCCAGCAAGAAGCAGGCTGCAGTCTTTGTAAAGAGCCATAAAGTATTCTGATGGCCGGGCCCATTAGGAGAAGACTGGAGGGTCCGAGCCACCAGAAGAATGGAGCAAAGGAACAGGTTAGCTGAGCTCTGGCCGTGCCCTCTATAGAGAGCAGGGTGGCGATGGGGATGGGCAGCTGCTTTAACAGTACCCCCTTTATGCCCTCTAGTCTTTGGTCCAAACAGCTGCAAAAATGTATTCAAAAGAGCCGATGCATTAATGTTTTTAGCAGACTCCCAGGATCTTTCTTCTGGGCTAAAACCTTTCCAGTCCACCACAAAGGTTTTACCACTGACTTTCTTAATTTCCAGAATATTCTTTACTTCATACTTATTCTCTGTGCTAACGAGAGTTGGAGTAGCAACTGAACATCTGGAGTAATGGTTGAATACAACTAGCTTGAGGTAAGAGACATGCAAAGAATTAGAGATATGTAGAGTTGAAGAAAGACGTGACCAGATTCAACTGTTTAAAAAGGACCAATGAAATGGGGTACCAACTTAAATCTGAGATTTTTGGAGGAGAGCCAGAAGAAAACTGTAGTAGAGTCCTGCTCTTGAGATCAGAGGACCTCTTCATGCGATCCAAAGCCTGTAACAGGGAAGCCTTAGTCCCTTGCCAGATCTGGAAGTAATAATTGACAATATATTCAGCTGCCGGAAATCCAGAAAAGACGGGTATCCAGTGGTGTTGCTAGGGCTGGTGTCACCCGGTGCGGTAGAAAATGGTGTCACCCTAACCCCCCGACCTCCCCCCTCCCCCGCCGAAACAATAATTTTTTAGCCATATATGGGGTCTATGGTGGTGCTACTTCTATAGGGGGCATCCGTTAGTTCAGCAGACCCCCCCTAGCAGTCAGAGCCTGGTCTCGGGAGGGGCACTTCCAGATTATTTTCTGTCCACCACCACAAAACAATGGTGCTTAAAGAACAGACTACACAGTGTAGAGGTACACTATACATTGTGTGGCACAGTGTAGAGGTGTACTGTATATTGTGTGGCACAGTGTAGGGGTGTTTCAATCAGACAAGAAGAGAAGAGAGGATACGGCGGCACTGGCCCCACTACTGTCACCGCTGTCAGCAGCTTGCATGCGGTATAAGAATATCCAGTCCGCGGTGCTCAGCAACAAAAAATCATCAAGTAGAGGTAAACCATTCAGAGAGAAGAAAATAATAGCGTTGCGGCACTCACCAGGATACAAGTCGATAGCTTTATTGTAACTTCTTTAGAAGTGGATACATAGGGGATCCAGGGGTTGACACACTGTTGCAGGCGGCGACGGCCGTTTCGCGCGTGGGATCACGCTTCCTCAGGCCGCTCAATACGTCATGACGCAGGTGCGTTTTATATAGAGGCGGGCAGGGAACAGCCGGCGCCGTCATCCACAGCTGTTCACCCCTGAAGTAAAATGACATATAAAAACAAGCGCACAGCAGTGACAATGCCAATATAATCAAATAGCAACATTGATGCGAATTCGGATATCATTCACCTGCTAATACCCCCACGCCGTGGGACATGTAAGCAAGGACCTGGATAAATAGGGGAGACATAATGCAAAGACAATGTATACTGTGTCCCTGTGACCAAAGGGTGAAAGCGCGCAGAATTAGCATAATCAAAAAAGGAGACATATAACAATAGCATATGTGGACAGAGGGACCAAACATTACGCAAAAGGCAAAAAGAGGCCTAAAACAGCAGATACAAACGAAAATTAACAAAAATGAAAAATGGTAGCAACTAGAAGATGACACATAGCCAGACATGGAGGGATACGGACCTATGAATGTAAACATACATCCATAGAGCGCATATCAGTTACAGAAAGACAGGGACAAAAGACCACGTAAACAACGTAGGACGTACGGCAATTGATAAACTCTCGCACATTATGTGTGATACCTCCAAAAAATAAATGCTTGCTGCACGTATTAAGTGCGCAGAACGAGCAATGACCGCATTTGAAGTTGCCCTTAGGCTTACCTAGCCAAGTCTCGCCCTTGGGTGTAGAGAAAACACTGCTGACGAGTTTATTTTTAAGTGTAGGGCATCTCCTAAATGCAATCAGAGGTTTCTCGTCTGTTACACTACTGAGAGAAGGATCCCCTCTCAAGAGGTCCCAGTTTTGATTGATCACCTGCTTGACCATGTCTGCAGCAGCACTGTACTGGAACGAAAATGCAAAACGTGATGGTGTGGAGTTAGTTTCTCTCTCCCTGAGTAGGGAGGTACGATCCAATTTGGCGGCCTTACGCATGGCCGCTGAAACACCATTCGACGGGTTACCCCTATCCAGGAGCCTTTTATGAAGCTCCCTGGCCTGCCTAAAAAAACCTTCATCTGTATCATTAATCCTACGAAGTCGGACAAATTGTCCGTAGGGGACAGCACGCTTGACTGAGGGTGGATGAAAGCTGGTCTGGTGGAGGAGGGAGCTGGTTGCTGTGGGTTTACGATGGCCACTGGTATGTACAGTGCCATCCCTGACTGTGACCTGCACATCCAGAAAGTCCAGGGATTCACCGCCAAACTTGTCGGTGAACCTCATGTTCATCCGGTTATGTGTATTTAAATGGTCTACAAAGGCCCAGCACAACTCCTCACTCCCCCACCAGACCAGAAAAATATCATCCACATACCACAGGAAAAGGTGGATGTGGCGTAGATAGGGGTTATCCGTCGAAAAGATGTAGGTCTCCTCGAATACCGCCAGGTACAGGTTTGCAAATGTGCACGAGACAGGGGTGCCCATTGCAGTACCTAGCGGTACCAGAGACTATCAAATTGGAAGACGTTGTTGCTAAGGACTAAATCCAAAGCTTCATGAACAAAGTCTATGAACATAACACTCTTGTCGGTTTTGTGCAGAACCGTGTTGACTGCCTAAAGGCCCAGATCGTGTGGAATACGAGTATATAGACTCTCGACATCAAGAGAGACAAGGTGAAAATCTTCCTGCCACTCAAGAAGACTGAGCGCACGAAGAAAGTCACCTGTATCCTTCAAGTAAGTCGGAGTACTATGCAACAAAGGCCTAAGGAGCCAGTCAACGTAGCTGGACAGGGGCTCCATCACTGAGCCGATCCCCGCGATGATGGGGCGACCAGGGGGTCGGGTCAGTGATTTATGAACTTTCGGTATAAAATACCACGTGGGAATTTTAGGAAAGGCCGGTATCAAACGCTCTATCATGTTCTTGGGTAAAAAACCATTGAAAATATAGCGATTGATTAGGGCGTATAATTTTGATGATATACCAGGTATCGGGTCTCCCTTGAGTTTGGAATAAACCATGCTATCACGCAATTGCCGGTGTGCCTCCTCCAGGTAATACTCCCGGGGCATCAGGACCTCATTCCCTCCCTTGTCGGCCGGCTTAATGACCATATTGGTCTGTTTGCTCAACCACAAAAGAGCTTGAGATTCTTCTATCGATAGATTAGAAGGTGCTGCCGGATACACCAGCGCACGAATTTCTCTTAATACTCGTTTTTGGAAGAGATCTAAAGCAGAGCCGGCCGGCATGGGAGGAAGAAAGGTGGACCTGACGCCCCCTGTGTACTTATTCAAATGGCCCCCTGTAGCCGCTGGCTCATCAGGTACAGTATTGGACAAGAAGTGTATGCATGCAATTTCTTCCTCAGTAAATCTGCCCGACAAGTGGAAGTCGGTGAGAGACATGGTTGCTGGGACCTCTCCCTGTAAAGGATTAAGGCAGCGGACAGGGGTCTCAGCAAACATCTTTTTAAGATACAACTTGCGAACTGATAGAAACAGGTCAATCTCTAAATCCACTAGGTTGAACTGCCCAGGTAGGCTGTATCCCAGCCCCCGATTGAGGAGTGGGATACAGCCCGGCTGCAGTTCAGAGCCCGTAAGATTGATAACAATATCATGAGTTGGTGCACAGTCGTGCAGTTCATCATGCTCTATTGCCGCCAAGTCACTTGACGCCTCCTCCTTGTGGACTTTCGGGTCTCTCTTGCTGTTCCTGGAGTGTCGACCACGCCCCCTTCTCGTGCCTTTTCTAAAGGGGTTGTTTCTTCACCCGAATTGGCCCCATTGCCTTCGGATAGGCTCGACTTGGAATCAGTAGCCCAGAAATTATGGCGACCTCTACGTGGTGTACGTTTGGGGCGGATCTTTTTTTTACCCCAATCAAATACACGGTCTTGATCGTAATCATTTTTGTCCCGAATGAATTTGTCCCTTTTACGGTCTTTAATTTCCGCCTGTGTGGTGAGTAGTTTTTTGTTGAGCCTCTTGTCAAACCCGGCCATCTGTGATTCTAGGAGCCGTCTCTGAAGCTCCTCCCGTGCTTTGGCTAACTCCTCTGTAACCACCACATATTCCCGCTGATCGCGGGCTAAAACAAGCTCCATGAGCTCCATAGAAAAACGCTGATGCGCAGCCTTCCACTCCCCTGTGAACTGGGGATCGTCGTCATATTGAACAATGTCTTTAAACAGACGTAGGCCTCTAGGGACCCGTCCGCTTTCTTTATAAGATTTGAGGGACTCAATGGTCCAGAAGAGTCTCACCTCCTTATCCGCTAACTGAAATATTTTGGTTTCCAAATTCTTAGTGCTAATGGCAAGCACATAGTCCTGCTGGTCGCAGATAGCAAAAAATGTGTCCGCCCCTTCACGACCCTGAATAAGACCACATGCTGTATCAAGTAAAATAGCCGGTGCCGGATCAGCGGTCTGGGTGGTATCAGCGTGCTCTGCCATAGTATATGAAGTGGTTCAATCAGACAAGAAGAGAAGAGAGGATACGGCGGCACTGCCCCCACTACTGTCACCGCTGTCAGCAGCTTGCATGCGGTATAAGAATATCCAGTCCGCGGTGCTCAGCAACAAAAAATCATCAAGTAGAGGTAAACCATTCAGAGAGAAGAAAATAATAGCGTTGCGGCACTCACCAGGATACAAGTCGATAGCTTTATAGTGTAGGGGTGTACTGTATATTGTGTGGCACAGTGTAGAGGTGTACTGTATATTGTGTGGCACAGTGTAGAATTGTACTGTATATTGTGTGGCACAGTGTAGCGGTATACTGTATATTGTGTGGCACAGTGTAGCGGTATACTGTATATTGTGTGGCACAGTGTAGAGGTATACTGTACATTGTGTGGCACAGTGTAGCAGTATACTGTATATTGTGTCACACGGTGTAGAGGTATACTGTTTATTGTGGGGAACGGTGTAGAGGTATACTGTACATTGTGTGGCACAGTGTAGCGGTATACTGTATATTGTGTGGCACGGTGTAGAGGTATACTGTTTATTGTGGGGAACGGTGTAGAGGTATACTGTATATTGTGAGGCACGGTGTAGAGGTATACTGTATATTGTGGGGCACAGTGTAGAGGTATACTGTATATTGTGCGGCACAGTGTAGAGGTATACTGTATATTGTGTGGCACAGTGTAGCGGTATACTGTACATTGTGTGGCACAGTATAGAGGTATACTGTATATTGTGTAGCACAGTGTAGAGGTGTACTGTATATTGTGTGGCACAGTGTAGAGGTATACTGTACATTGTGTGGCACAGTATAGAGGTATACTGTATATTGTGGGGCACAGTGTAGAGGTATACTGTATATTGTGGGGCACAGTGTAGAGGTATACTGTATATTGTGTGGCACAGTGTAGAGGTATACTGTATATTGTGTGGCACAGTGTAGAGGTATACTGTATATTGTGTGGCACAGTGTAGGCTATATGTGTATAACATAAACATATTCCACATGAAAACTTACAATTACTTGGCTTGGCCCTTGGGGATCTCAGACGCCACTTCCACACTTTGGCCGGGGGCTCGGTGGAGCTGATGTGTTTTATCCTAATGAGAAAGATTTCATAATAAGGATTTGGAGAAGGGGCAGAGGGATAGCAGAGCAGGGAGAGACTGGTGCTGCTACTAGGGGGTCATACCATGGGGGAGTAATAAAGCCCACCATAATGCCCCCCCCCACCCCCAGTAGAAATAATTCTCCTTATAATGTGACAATGCAAAAAATAACCCCTTGTAATGCCCCCAGTTGAGCTAATGTCCCCATAGTACCTCCATACTGTCCCAGTATAAAATACCCCTATATAGTGCCCCCAGTAAATTCCCCCATGGTGCTCCTCTCCCCCCTTCCTGCTAGTGCCCCCCATAATGTACCAGTATAAAATGCCCCATATATAGTGCCCCAGTAGATGCCCTCAGTGTCCGGCCTCTGATAGGCTGCCGGCCTAGTGTCCCCCATAATGCCCCCCAATAATGTGCCAGTAAGTGTCCCCATAGATGCCCCCCCATCATGTGCCAGTATCAAGTGCCTCTCTCCTCCCCCCCACATGTCCCAGTATCATAGTGCCACCCCCCCAATGTGCCAGTATCAAGTGCCTCTCTCCTCCCCCCCACATGTCCCAGTATCATAGTGCCATCTCCCACCCCCCAAAAAAAGTGCCAGTATCAAGTGCCTCCCCCCCATGTGCCAGTATCAAGTGCCTCTCTCCTCCCCCCCATGTCCCAGTATCATAGTGCCATCTGCCCCCCCCCAAAAAAGTGCCAGTATCAAGTGCCTCTCTCCTCTTCCCCATGTCTCAGTATCATAGTGCCATCTCCCTCCCCAAAAAAGTGCCAGTATCAAGTGCCTCTCTCCTTCCCCCCATGTGCCAGTATCATAGTGCCAACCCCCCCATCTGCCAGTATCAGGTGCCAACCCCCCTCCCCCCCATGTGCCAGTATCAGGTGCCTCTCTCCTTCCCCCATGTGCCAGCCAGTATCAGGTGCCAACCCCCCTCCCCCCCATGTGCCAGTATCAGGTGCCAACCCCCCTCCCCCCATGTGCCAGTATCAAGTGCCTCCCACTCCCCCCATGGCAGTAACAGTTGGGTATTAAAAAAAAAAACACTTATACTTACCTCCATGTCAGCGATGCGATGCAGCCTCTTCCTGTGTCCCGCCCTGTATGTCCATATATGGAGTCAGTGCTTGTATTTCAGAAAAGTTTCTGCTGGGATTCGAACTCACGACCTTCTGTATCAGAGGCAAAGCACCTAACCACACGGCCATAAGAGATGCATTGACACTGATTGAAAAAATATGAGACTTCTACTGTTATAGCTGGCTAAGTGTACATCTATACACGACTGCTGCCCTAAAACACCCAGCACTGCTATATCTCTATATGACAGCTGTCCCAGCACACTCAGCTATGCTATATCTCTATATATGATAACTGCCCCAGCACACCCAGCTCTGCTACATCTAATACACATGATAGCTGCCCCAGAACACCCGGCTCTGCTACATCTAATACACATGACAGCTGCACCAGCACACTCAGCTCTACTATATCTCTATATATGACAGCTGCTCCAGCACACCCAGCTCTGCTACATCTATATATCTCTAAGTATTGCTATACAGTAGATAGATATATAGAGATATAGCAGAGCTGAGTATGCTGGGGCAGTTGTCATGTGTATAGATGTAGCAGTGCTGGGTGTGTTTGGACAGCTGTCATGTGTATAGATGTACATTTAGCCAGCTATAACAGTAGAAGTCTCATATTCTTTCAACCAGTGTCAATGCAGCTCTGATGGCCGTGTGGTTAGGTGCTTTGCCTCTGATTCCTGGGTTCGAATCCCAGCAGAAACTTTTCTGAAATACAGGCTAAATTAGAATACACAAGCACTGACTCCATATATGGACATACAGGGCGGGACACAGGAAGAGGTCGTGGGTTCGAATCCCAGACACATCTCTCCTGAGGTCGGCAATACAAATGAGTATGATTCGTAAATGCCGGCCCTGCTGGTGTCACCCCCATCACTGGTGTCACCCGTTGCGGCCCGCACCCCCCGCACCCCCCTTGCAACGCCACTGTGGGTATCAGAAGAAAAACCTGGAAAGATTGACCATACACAACAAAGAAAGGAGACTTGTCGATTCATTGGGATGGTTATTGAAGAGAAATGTGACTCCATTTTGTCTGTTCTAACAATATATATTGTGATAGCATCTCTTCCATGCACTGTTTCAAGTTCCCCCACTGTGATTTTGGTTTCGTTTCCCTGTCCTTGGACAGTTTCTTGAAATTCCTAAATTTTAGTGAAAACAGTCATACTTTACAAGGTCATTCCGGCTTAATGTTTACCGGCCTATATGTGCCTACATATGATTGGTTAATGCTGTTACTATGTAAATTATATTCTCTGCCTAATAAAAGGCTGAACTGTAGGACAATAAAATTAGAGTGTTTCTAAGTGATACCTATGTGCGTGTCATTCCTTTGCTGCTGAAGAATACTCTCCTGACGTCAGTAGGGTCAAACCAAGGTGGTTCTAGAGGTCCAGAAAGGTCTGAATCCTTTCAATTTGGGGGATCGTCCGGGATCGAGAAGGTCATCCTCGCGTCCGGTAAGAAAGACATCCTTTTGTCCACCTGTCCGGTCTGAGGGCACTGGCCACATCTCGATCCGTAAGTTTTACTTTTGTATCCGGGATACATAGTTAAAGCCTTAATATAGACTCAGGGAGTTTATAGTCAGTACTTGGAGTACTACGTATTGCTGTGAATACGGCACAAGTCTCAGGGAGACTAACGTGATTAAGGCATAAGTCTCAGGGAGACTAACCTACCTTGGTTTGACCCACATAGATAACTTTGTAAAGTGATAAGATTATTATAGAGTGATAAGATTATTTGTTATATTTTGTGGAGATCCTGTCTGGGTGGTAAGTGTACAGACATACTCCACTGTCATTATATTGTGTCCTGTTATGGGTGGACAAGGTTCAAAACTAGATTTCCCTCCCCCTAATGTAGGAGAAACATGTAAAGAATATGTTGCTAGGGTTAGCCCCGCAAATTACTACCTCATAAATCCATGTATAGATAATTTGGCAGGCTGGACAGAATTCATGGAAGCCTGTAGTCCTTTTCCACGTGACAGGGACAATGGTCCTCATCACATGGATATGGTCAAAGGATTGTGCCTAGGGGACAAGGTCGCCTGGCCGCACTTTGAACCAGATCCTGAGTGGGATACAACATATATGCAGAAGGGAGGGGAACAGTGGCTAGAAATAGCGCCCCATTGGTATGATAGGAGTACAAAGAAAACTAAACCACCTAAAAGAATGCCTGATGAATCGAAGAAACATGATCTTGAGGCAGACCTGAGAAAAGGTAGAAAGAGTCAAGTTTTAGACAGACCTCCTCCATACCAAGTTCCTAATGTTCCCTGTAACAATACAGGCAGCTCAGTGGGTAAGAAAAGTTGTAATATACAAAAGATCTACCCTAGTTTTACAGAAGAAGAATTAGCAGCTGCAGCTCATGCTAGCCTGCAGCAACAACCCACTGCACCACCCGCACTACTGATACCACAACAGCAGGTGCCACCCCCACATGGTCCACCAGGGGTCGCAGCTACAACAAGAAGCCCACCAGCTGAGTCACCCACTTCTACCTCAGTGCAGGGGGAAGATTTGGGAGCTGAGGGAGAAGAGGGTCCCTCACAGAGTGATAGTTTTGGAAGTCCTACCCTCGCACAACGTTTGAGGAGTAATGACCGTGCTGAGACATTCCCCTTCATGACAATAGGGGATCAGTTAATGAAGAAACCCATAGAGATAGAGAACATAAACAGAATTATCAAACATTGTCCTAAGCCGAACTCCGCACCATTAGGCACAATCACATATCTCAAGAGAGCCTGTAAGGGTAGAAATTACATACAAGAAGACATGAAGTTAATAATTGATGGTGTTATAGACACACACTCCGGATGGGACTGGACGAAAGTCCTCTCAATCAATAACATTCAGGGATAAGTCAGTGCTGATGCTTACAGATTAAACACAGACCAGGGTAAGACTGATATGTGGCAGGAACTTACCGAACACATGACAGACGTTTTTAAACAAAGGTCTTCCCTTCCTATTGCAGTAGCTTGCAAACAGAAAAATAATGAGACAGTCACTGAGTTTTGGAAGAGGTTTTTAGACTGTTGGCGCCATGAGGCAGGTCTCTGTCACGGGGCGCCAAAGGCGCACTCGGTCTCCCATCAGCCGCAGACCTGAGGATCTGTCTTTGGCCTCGTTCCCAGGGCGGTTTTGATAGCTGTGAGGCTCCCTGCTCCTAGGTCTGCCTTGAGCGCCGAGCTGATCACTCGGTGCTCGACTTGTCTGTCTGTCGGTCATGTGACGCTGGCCATGTCACATGACTCTCAGACCCCACTATAAATGCAGGCAGCCTGCTGGCCACAGGTTGCCTGTTAATTCTAGGTTCCTGGCTATTTGTTGGACTACTGAATACTACCTGATCCTGTTCCCTGACCTTTGCCTGCTCCTCCTGTACTGCGCATCTCTCCTGGTATCCTGACCCCGGCTTCCACCTGACGATTCTTTGCGGACTCCTGTTGTACTTCGTTTCTCTCCTGGTATTTGACCTCTGCTTTTCCTGACTATTCTCTGCTCATTCCTTAGTACTGCGTAGCTCTCTAGGTATTGACCCGGTCCGTTCACGTTCCGTTATTTGTCTTGTCTGTCTTCCCAGCACGTATCCTAAGTTAGGGACTGCCGTCTAGTTGTCCCCTGTCATTAGGACTTGCGAGGCAAGTAGGCAGGGCCAGGGGTGAGGGTGGAGCGCAGTGGTCACTATGCTCCCCCCTGTGTGTAGTGTACGTGACCGTCACAGATTAACAGGCCATAACCTAACCACTGTATCATGAATCCTATGGTGACCCTGACTGACCATGTCTCTAACCTGACGCAGATGGTGCAGGAGCTAGGGGAGAAACTCTGTTCTTTTGAGCTAGGACAAGGTACTTCCATCCCTCAGGCCTCCAGTCCGCATTTAGAGCCCCAGATTAAGCTTCCTGAGCCCTTTTCTGGAGATCGGAAGTTTCCTTCCTTTAAAGAAGTGGGCATTGTCATTTCCAGGTTACAGGGTGATCCCCAGGACTGGGCATTTTCTTTACCTGCTGACGCCAGTTGTTTAACATCAGTGGAGGTTTTTTTTCCCAGGCCCTGAGTACCCTGTATGATGAACCAGACAGGACACTGGTAGCCGAGACTGCTCTAAAGGTTCTGGTTCAGGGCGATCTACCTGCGGAGGAGTATTGCACCCAATTCAGAAGGTGGTGTTTTCCCTCAGGATGGAATGAATCAGCACTTGAGAGTCATTTTAGGTCAGGTCTGTCTGATAACTTAACCCCTTAAGGACTCAGCCCTATTTCACCTTAAGGACTTGGCCAGTTTTTGCAAATCTGACCAGTGTCACTTTAAGTACTGATAACTTTAAAAAGCTTTGACTTATCCAGGCCATTCTGAGATTGTTTTTTCATCACATATTGTACTTCATGACACTGGTAAAATGAAGTAAAAAATTTTTTATTTATAAAAAAAATACCAAATTTACAAAAAATTTGTAAAAAATTGCAAATTTCAAAGTTTCAATTGCTCTACTTCTATAATACATAGTAATACCTACAAAAATAGTTATAACTTTATATTCCCCATATGTCTACTTCATGTTTGGATCATTTTGGGAATGATATTTTATTTTTTGGGGATGTTACAAGACTTAGAAGTTTAGAAGCAAATCTTGAAATTTTTCTGAAATTTTCAAAAACCCAATTTTTAGTGACCAGTTCAGGTCTGAAGTCACTTTGCAAGGCTTACATAATAGAAACCACCCAAAAATGACCCCATTCTATAAACTACACCCCTCAAGGTATTCAAAACTGATTTTACAAACTTTGTTAACCCTTTAGGTGTTCCACAAGAATTAATGGAAAATAGAGATACAATTTCAAAATTTCACTTTTTTGGCAGATTTTTCATAATTTTTTTTTCCAGGTACAAAGCAAGGGTTAACAGCCAAACCAAACTCAATATTTATGGCCCTGTTTCTGTAGTTTACAGAAACACCTATATGTGGTCGTAAACCGCTGTACGGGCACACAGCAGGGCGCAGAAGGAAAGGAATGCCGTGTGGTTTTTGGAAGGCAGGTTTTGCTGGACTGTTTTTTTTTTACACCATGTCCCATTTGAAGCCCCCCTGATGCATCCCTAGAGTAGAAACTCCATAAAATTGACCCCATCTAAGTAACGACACCCCTCAAGATATTCAAAACTGATTTTTACAAACGTCGTTAACCCTTTAGGTGTTCCACAAGAATTAATGTAAAATAGAGATACAATTTAAAAATTTCACTTTTTTGGCAGATTTTCCATTTTAGTAATTTCTTTCCGGTTACAAAGCAAGGGTTAACAGCCAAACCAAACTCAATATTTATGACCCTGATTCTGTCGTTTACAGAAACACCCCATATGTGGTCGTCAACTGCTTTACGGGCACACGGCAGGGCGCAGAAGGAAAGGAATGCCATACGGTTTTTGGAAGGCAGGTTTTGCTGGACTGTTTTTTTTTACACCATGTCCCATTTGAAGCCCCCCTGATGCACCCCTAGAGCAGAAACTCCAAAAAAGTGGCCCCATTTTAGAAACTACAGGATAGGGTGGCAGTATTTTTGGTACTAGTTTAGGGTACATATGATTTTTGGTTGCTCTATACTACATTTTTTGTGAGGCAAGATAACAAGAAATAGTTTTGGCACCGTTTTTTTTTTTTTGTTATTTACAACATTCATCTGACAGGTTAGATCATGTGATATTTTTATAGATCAGGTTGTCACGGATGCGGCGATGCCTAATATGTATACTTTTTTTTATTTATGTAAGTTTTACACAATGATTTCATTTTTGAAGCAAAAAAAATCATGTTTTAGTGTTTCCATAGTCTGAGAGCCATAATTTTTTCAGTTTTTGGGCGATTACCTTGGGTAGGGTATGATTTTTGTGGGATGAGATGACGGTTTTATTGGCATTATTTTGGGGTGCGTGTGACTTTTTGATCGCTTGCTATTACACTTTTTGTGATGTAAGGTGACAAAAAATTGTTTATTTAGCACAGTTTTTATTTTCAATTTTTTACGGTGTTCATCTGAGGGGTTAGGGCATGTGATATTTTTATACAGCCGGTCGATACGGACGCGGCGATACCTAATATGTGTACTTTTTTTTTATTTATGTAAGTTTTACACAATAACAGCTTTTTTCAAACAAAAAAATTATGTTTTAGTGTCTCCATATTCTGAGCCATAGTTTTTTTATTTTTTGGGCGATTGTCTCAAGTAGGGGCTCATTTTTTGCGGGATGAGGTGACGATTAGATTGGTACTATTTTGGTGGGCAAACGCCTTTTTGATCACTTGCTGTTGTACTTTTTGTCATGTAAGGTGACAAAAAAATTGTTTATTTAGCACAGTTTTTTTTTTTTTTTTTTTACGGTGTTCATCTGAGGGGTTAGGTCATGTGATATCTTTATAGAGCCGGTCGATACGGACGCGGCGATACCTAATATGTATACTTTCCCCCTCCCCCTATTTTTTACCAATTTTTTTTTACTTTATTTGGGGAAAATGACGTTTTTGTTTATTTTTACTTAAAACTTTAAATTTTTTGGGGGGGAAACTTTATTTTTTAAACTTTTTTTCCACATATCATTTTTTGTCCCACTTTGGGACTTGAACTTTTGGGGGTATATTCCTTTACAATGCATCCTAATACTACTGTGTGTATTACTCATACAGCTTCTGGGGCCTGTGAGATCCAGGGGGCTGGATCTCACAGGCTCTTTACCGGAAGGCAGCGCAGATGCCTCAGGAAGGCATCGCGCTGCCTTCCATGCCATCGGGTCCCCCCACAGCCCCATGGGGACCCGATGGCACCACCGCCGCACCAGGTAAAAGCCGCAAACCGGACGGCGGTGATCGGAACAACACATGATGTATCGGTACGTCATGGGTCCTTAAGGACTCGGGAAACATGCCGTACCGGTACGTCATGCGTCCCTAAGGGGTTAAAGGATCTTCTAGTGAGTTATCAGTTTCCAGAGACTCTAGAGGAGATGATGACCCTTGTAGTCCGACTTGACCGACGGGTTAGAAAGAGACGACAGGAACGACAGTTCTCTCCTCAGGTGGTGGTCCAGCCTGAGGTCTATCCCAGAAGCAACGCTGAGGTCTCTACCGAAGAACCCCTGCAGGTCGGCATGACTCAAGGGAATCTGCGCCGCAGACGTGGAGTGTGTTTTTACTGCGAAGATCCTGACCATTGGATCAGCCAGTGTCCTAAGAAGGCCCTGTCCGTTAAGTCTCCCAAGGCAAGGCAACCTAAAGACCAGGTACACCCTGATATTACGAAATGTAAGCTTTTGGTACCTATAACAATTTCTCTGGGGGTTGAAAAAATTGCCGGGTAAGGCCTTTATTGACTCTGGTTCAGCGGCCAGCTTTATTGACTCTGAGTACGTGTCATGAGGGTGTCAAGAGCCACGTCTGACTCCGTTATACCCGGGGTCAGGAAGTCGCAGAGGGTGGCTGCGTGCTCTATGTCTAAAGATCACGCTGTTTCTTAATGGTAGCTTTCTGTGTTTGCCTTGCAATCCTTTTTGTCTCACTCAGGGATCCGTAGCTTCTTCTCCTCAGCTGTTTCTTGTCCGTCACTCCCATCCTCCTTTTATTCTCCCTCCCACTTCTCTGGTTACCAGATATAGAGCTTCCTGCCTGGACTTCTATACTGACCCACTGGAGCTGTGTAGCTGTGATTCCTGGTTGTCGTTCAAGAGCGTTACCCTCCGGATCCCTGTTGGGCTTTTGTTGTCCGCTGTTGTCGCCCACCTGGGATTATATGTTTTGTCTGTATTGTCTGTCCTCTCCTTGGTGTTTTCCTTTAGTGTTAGTGATGAGGACTAGTGTTCCCACCGCCCTATTCACTACTTAGGGCTCATCTTAGGGAAAGCCAGGGTTTAGGCACGTGATCGGCGTACGGGTGAGAAACCTGTCTAGGGACGTCAGGGCAGTCAGGTGCCAGCCTCAAGGTGAGTTAGGGGTCACCACTTTCCCTCTCCCTTGGACAGGGCCTTCCCTTTTACCTCCCTTTGCGTCACGTATGTGATCGGCACGCCGGTCGTGATAGTACGCCATTAGACTGGGTATTCCAATTTTTTCTCTTCCTACACCTATCCATGTCATGGCTATTGACGCCACTCCCCTGGTAGGTGGTATGGTGAGGTCATGTACCTCAGAGATTTCTTTAACCGTGGGGTGTGCCACTCTGAGAAATGTTCCCTCTTAGTCCTGGAGAACTTACCGGTCGAGGTGGTACTAGGGTTGCCGCACTTTGAACCAGATCCTGAGTGGGATACAACATATATGCAGAAGGGAGGGGAACAGTGGCTAGAAATAGCGCCCCATTGGTATGATAGGAGTACAAAGAAAACTAAACCACCTAAAAGAATGCCTGATGAATCGAAGAAACATGATCTTGAGGCAGACCTGAGAAAAGGTAGAAAGAGTCAAGTTTTAGACAGACCTCCTCCATACCAAGTTCCTAATGTTCCCTGTAACAATACAGGCAGCTCAGTGGGTAAGAAAAGTTGTAATATACAAAAGATCTACCCTAGTTTTACAGAAGAAGAATTAGCAGCTGCAGCTCATGCTAGCCTGCAGCAACAACCCACTGCACCACCCGCACTACTGATACCACAACAGCAGGTGCCACCCCCACATGGTCCACCAGGGGTCGCAGCTACAACAAGAAGCCCACCAGCTGAGTCACCCACTTCTACCTCAGTGCAGGGGGAAGATTTGGGAGCTGAGGGAGAAGAGGGTCCCTCACAGAGTGATAGTTTTGGAAGTCCTACCCTCGCACAACGTTTGAGGAGTAATGACCGTGCTGAGACATTCCCCTTCATGACAATAGGGGATCAGTTAATGAAGAAACCCATAGAGATAGAGAACATAAACAGAATTATCAAACATTGTCCTAAGCCGAACTCCGCACCATTAGGCACAATCACATATCTCAAGAGAGCCTGTAAGGGTAGAAATTACATACAAGAAGACATGAAGTTAATAATTGATGGTGTTATAGACACACACTCCGGATGGGACTGGACGAAAGTCCTCTCAATCAATAACATTCAGGGATAAGTCAGTGCTGATGCTTACAGATTAAACACAGACCAGGGTAAGACTGATATGTGGCAGGAACTTACCGAACACATGACAGACGTTTTTAAACAAAGGTCTTCCCTTCCTATTGCAGTAGCTTGCAAACAGAAAAATAATGAGACAGTCACTGAGTTTTGGAAGAGGTTTTTAGACTGTTGGCGCCATGAGGCAGGTCTCTGTCACGGGGCGCCAAAGGCGCACTCGGTCTCCCATCAGCCGCAGACCTGAGGATCTGTCTTTGGCCTCGTTCCCAGGGCGGTTTTGATAGCTGTGAGGCTCCCTGCTCCTAGGTCTGCCTTGAGCGCCGAGCTGATCACTCGGTGCTCGACTTGTCTGTCTGTCGGTCATGTGACGCTGGCCATGTCACATGACTCTCAGACCCCACTATAAATGCAGGCAGCCTGCTGGCCACAGGTTGCCTGTTAATTCTAGGTTCCTGGCTATTTGTTGGACTACTGAATACTACCTGATCCTGTTCCCTGACCTTTGCCTGCTCCTCCTGTACTGCGCATCTCTCCTGGTATCCTGACCCCGGCTTCCACCTGACGATTCTTTGCGGACTCCTGTTGTACTTCGTTTCTCTCCTGGTATTTGACCTCTGCTTTTCCTGACTATTCTCTGCTCATTCCTTAGTACTGCGTAGCTCTCTAGGTATTGACCCGGTCCGTTCACGTTCCGTTATTTGTCTTGTCTGTCTTCCCAGCACGTATCCTAAGTTAGGGACTGCCGTCTAGTTGTCCCCTGTCATTAGGACTTGCGAGGCAAGTAGGCAGGGCCAGGGGTGAGGGTGGAGCGCAGTGGTCACTATGCTCCCCCCTGTGTGTAGTGTACGTGACCGTCACAGATTAACAGGCCATAACCTAACCACTGTATCATGAATCCTATGGTGACCCTGACTGACCATGTCTCTAACCTGACGCAGATGGTGCAGGAGCTAGGGGAGAAACTCTGTTCTTTTGAGCTAGGACAAGGTACTTCCATCCCTCAGGCCTCCAGTCCGCATTTAGAGCCCCAGATTAAGCTTCCTGAGCCCTTTTCTGGAGATCGGAAGTTTCCTTCCTTTAAAGAAGTGGGCATTGTCATTTCCAGGTTACAGGGTGATCCCCAGGACTGGGCATTTTCTTTACCTGCTGACGCCAGTTGTTTAACATCAGTGGAGGTTTTTTTTTCCAGGCCCTGAGTACCCTGTATGATGAACCAGACAGGACACTGGTAGCCGAGACTGCTCTAAAGGTTCTGGTTCAGGGCGATCTACCTGCGGAGGAGTATTGCACCCAATTCAGAAGGTGGTGTTTTCCCTCAGGATGGAATGAATCAGCACTTGAGAGTCATTTTAGGTCAGGTCTGTCTGATAACTTAACCCCTTAAGGACTCAGCCCTATTTCACCTTAAGGACTTGGCCAGTTTTTGCAAATCTGACCAGTGTCACTTTAAGTACTGATAACTTTAAAAAGCTTTGACTTATCCAGGCCATTCTGAGATTGTTTTTTCATCACATATTGTACTTCATGACACTGGTAAAATGAAGTAAAAAATTTTTTATTTATAAAAAAAATACCAAATTTACAAAAAATTTGTAAAAAATTGCAAATTTCAAAGTTTCAATTGCTCTACTTCTATAATACATAGTAATACCTACAAAAATAGTTATAACTTTATATTCCCCATATGTCTACTTCATGTTTGGATCATTTTGGGAATGATATTTTATTTTTTGGGGATGTTACAAGACTTAGAAGTTTAGAAGCAAATCTTGAAATTTTTCTGAAATTTTCAAAAACCCAATTTTTAGTGACCAGTTCAGGTCTGAAGTCACTTTGCAAGGCTTACATAATAGAAACCACCCAAAAATGACCCCATTCTATAAACTACACCCCTCAAGGTATTCAAAACTGATTTTACAAACTTTGTTAACCCTTTAGGTGTTCCACAAGAATTAATGGAAAATAGAGATACAATTTCAAAATTTCACTTTTTTGGCAGATTTTTCATAATTTTTTTTTCCAGGTACAAAGCAAGGGTTAACAGCCAAACCAAACTCAATATTTATGGCCCTGTTTCTGTAGTTTACAGAAACACCTATATGTGGTCGTAAACCGCTGTACGGGCACACAGCAGGGCGCAGAAGGAAAGGAATGCCGTGTGGTTTTTGGAAGGCAGGTTTTGCTGGACTGTTTTTTTTTTACACCATGTCCCATTTGAAGCCCCCCTGATGCATCCCTAGAGTAGAAACTCCATAAAATTGACCCCATCTAAGTAACGACACCCCTCAAGATATTCAAAACTGATTTTTACAAACGTCGTTAACCCTTTAGGTGTTCCACAAGAATTAATGTAAAATAGAGATACAATTTAAAAATTTCACTTTTTTGGCAGATTTTCCATTTTAGTAATTTCTTTCCGGTTACAAAGCAAGGGTTAACAGCCAAACCAAACTCAATATTTATGACCCTGATTCTGTCGTTTACAGAAACACCCCATATGTGGTCGTCAACTGCTTTACGGGCACACGGCAGGGCGCAGAAGGAAAGGAATGCCATACGGTTTTTGGAAGGCAGGTTTTGCTGGACTGTTTTTTTTTACACCATGTCCCATTTGAAGCCCCCCTGATGCACCCCTAGAGCAGAAACTCCAAAAAAGTGGCCCCATTTTAGAAACTACAGGATAGGGTGGCAGTATTTTTGGTACTAGTTTAGGGTACATATGATTTTTGGTTGCTCTATACTACATTTTTTGTGAGGCAAGATAACAAGAAATAGTTTTGGCACCGTTTTTTTTTTTTTGTTATTTACAACATTCATCTGACAGGTTAGATCATGTGATATTTTTATAGATCAGGTTGTCACGGATGCGGCGATGCCTAATATGTATACTTTTTTTTATTTATGTAAGTTTTACACAATGATTTCATTTTTGAAGCAAAAAAAATCATGTTTTAGTGTTTCCATAGTCTGAGAGCCATAATTTTTTCAGTTTTTGGGCGATTACCTTGGGTAGGGTATGATTTTTGTGGGATGAGATGACGGTTTTATTGGCATTATTTTGGGGTGCGTGTGACTTTTTGATCGCTTGCTATTACACTTTTTGTGATGTAAGGTGACAAAAAATTGTTTATTTAGCACAGTTTTTATTTTCAATTTTTTACGGTGTTCATCTGAGGGGTTAGGGCATGTGATATTTTTATACAGCCGGTCGATACGGACGCGGCGATACCTAATATGTGTACTTTTTTTTTATTTATGTAAGTTTTACACAATAACAGCTTTTTTCAAACAAAAAAATTATGTTTTAGTGTCTCCATATTCTGAGCCATAGTTTTTTTATTTTTTGGGCGATTGTCTCAAGTAGGGGCTCATTTTTTGCGGGATGAGGTGACGATTAGATTGGTACTATTTTGGTGGGCAAACGCCTTTTTGATCACTTGCTGTTGTACTTTTTGTCATGTAAGGTGACAAAAAAATTGTTTATTTAGCACAGTTTTTTTTTTTTTTTTTTACGGTGTTCATCTGAGGGGTTAGGTCATGTGATATCTTTATAGAGCCGGTCGATACGGACGCGGCGATACCTAATATGTATACTTTCCCCCTCCCCCTATTTTTTACCAATTTTTTTTAACTTTATTTGGGGAAAATGACGTTTTTGTTTATTTTTACTTAAAACTTTAAATTTTTTGGGGGGGAAACTTTATTTTTTAAACTTTTTTTCCACATATCATTTTTTGTCCCACTTTGGGACTTGAACTTTTGGGGGTATATTCCTTTACAATGCATCCTAATACTACTGTGTGTATTACTCATACAGCTTCTGGGGCCTGTGAGATCCAGGGGGCTGGATCTCACAGGCTCTTTACCGGAAGGCAGCGCAGATGCCTCAGGAAGGCATCGCGCTGCCTTCCATGCCATCGGGTCCCCCCACAGCCCCATGGGGACCCGATGGCACCACCGCCGCACCAGGTAAAAGCCGCAAACCGGACGGCGGTGATCGGAACAACACATGATGTATCGGTACGTCATGGGTCCTTAAGGACTCGGGAAACATGCCGTACCGGTACGTCATGCGTCCCTAAGGGGTTAAAGGATCTTCTAGTGAGTTATCAGTTTCCAGAGACTCTAGAGGAGATGATGACCCTTGTAGTCCGACTTGACCGACGGGTTAGAAAGAGACGACAGGAACGACAGTTCTCTCCTCAGGTGGTGGTCCAGCCTGAGGTCTATCCCAGAAGCAACGCTGAGGTCTCTACCGAAGAACCCCTGCAGGTCGGCATGACTCAAGGGAATCTGCGCCGCAGACGTGGAGTGTGTTTTTACTGCGAAGATCCTGACCATTGGATCAGCCAGTGTCCTAAGAAGGCCCTGTCCGTTAAGTCTCCCAAGGCAAGGCAACCTAAAGACCAGGTACACCCTGATATTACGAAATGTAAGCTTTTGGTACCTATAACAATTTCTCTGGGGGTTGAAAAAATTGCCGGGTAAGGCCTTTATTGACTCTGGTTCAGCGGCCAGCTTTATTGACTCTGAGTACGTGTCATGAGGGTGTCAAGAGCCACGTCTGACTCCGTTATACCCGGGGTCAGGAAGTCGCAGAGGGTGGCTGCGTGCTCTATGTCTAAAGATCACGCTGTTTCTTAATGGTAGCTTTCTGTGTTTGCCTTGCAATCCTTTTTGTCTCACTCAGGGATCCGTAGCTTCTTCTCCTCAGCTGTTTCTTGTCCGTCACTCCCATCCTCCTTTTATTCTCCCTCCCACTTCTCTGGTTACCAGATATAGAGCTTCCTGCCTGGACTTCTATACTGACCCACTGGAGCTGTGTAGCTGTGATTCCTGGTTGTCGTTCAAGAGCGTTACCCTCCGGATCCCTGTTGGGCTTTTGTTGTCCGCTGTTGTCGCCCACCTGGGATTATATGTTTTGTCTGTATTGTCTGTCCTCTCCTTGGTGTTTTCCTTTAGTGTTAGTGATGAGGACTAGTGTTCCCACCGCCCTATTCACTACTTAGGGCTCATCTTAGGGAAAGCCAGGGTTTAGGCACGTGATCGGCGTACGGGTGAGAAACCTGTCTAGGGACGTCAGGGCAGTCAGGTGCCAGCCTCAAGGTGAGTTAGGGGTCACCACTTTCCCTCTCCCTTGGACAGGGCCTTCCCTTTTACCTCCCTTTGCGTCACGTATGTGATCGGCACGCCGGTCGTGATAGTACGCCATTAGACTGGGTATTCCAATTTTTTCTCTTCCTACACCTATCCATGTCATGGCTATTGACGCCACTCCCCTGGTAGGTGGTATGGTGAGGTCATGTACCTCAGAGATTTCTTTAACCGTGGGGTGTGCCACTCTGAGAAATGTTCCCTCTTAGTCCTGGAGAACTTACCGGTCGAGGTGGTACTAGGGTTGCCTTGGCTCCGATTACACAACCCCACTATTGATTGGTCCAGGGGGGAGTTGGTGAAATTGGGACCTAAGTGTGACTCGTGCTTGTCTGTGGTACAAGCTGGGGTCTCAGTAGAATCTGATATATTACCCACGGTCATTAAGGAATATTCTGATGTGTTCTCATCACCTACCCCGGAGGTTCTACCACCCCATAGGCCATATGATTGCGCCATAGAGTTAGTAGAAGGTGCCAGGTTTCCTAAGGGGCGTATTTATAATCTCTCTAAGCCCGAACGCAAGGCCATGGAGGATTATATTAAGGAAAGCCTTGGTAAGGGGCACATTAGACCTTCTGTCTCTCCTATGGGAGCGGGGTTTTTCTTCGTTAAGAAGAAGGATGGTGGTCTTAGGCCTTGTATCGATTACCGGAAATTGAATAAGATCACTAAACAGAATAGATACTCTCTCCCATTGATTCCCGATTTATTTAACCAGGTTCTGGGGGCAACCTGGTTTTCTAAGATTGACCTGAAAGGGGCATATAATCTAATCCGAATCAAGGAGGGAGACGAATGGAAGACGGCGTTCAATACTCCAGCAGGACACTTTGAATATCAGGTTATGCCTTTTGGACTCAGCAATGCCCTAGCTGTGTTCGAAAACTTTATGAATGATATTCTTAGAGAGTTTTTAGGTAAATTTGTCATTGTCTATCTTGACGAAATTTTGATATTTTCTCCTGATTTCAAATCTCATGTATCTCATGTGTCTCATGTTAGACAAGTATTAGAGGTGTTGAGGGAGAATCAGTTGTCCGCTAAACAAGAGAAATGTGTCTTTGGTGTACAGGAGATACTGTTTCTAGGGCATGTCCTGACCCCTCACGCCTTCAAGATGGATCCTGGTAAGGTACTAGCTATTAAGGAATGGGTAAGGCCTTCATCCTAAAGGCCTTACAACGGTTCTTAGGTTTTGCCAAGTACTACCGTAAATTTATTAAGAATTTTTCAGTAAATGCTAAACCGTTGACCAACCTTACTAAGAAAGGGGCGGATTTGGAGAATTGGTCTACTGAGGCCATTACTTGGTTTGAAACACTAAAAAAGGCATTCAGTAGCGCTCCCATTCTGATCCAGCCAGATCAGGAGAGACCTTTTATTGTGGAGGTGGATGCGTCTGAGGACAGCGCAGGAGCAGTCCTTTCACAAGGTCCTGCTAGTCTAACTAACCTGAGACCGTGTGCATTCTTTTCCAGAAAATTTTCTTCCACCGAGAGAAACTACGACATAGGGAATCGGGAGTTGCTGGCCATTAAGTGGGCATTTGAGGAGTGGAGGCATTTTCTGGAGGGGGCAAGGCATTGTGTAACTGTTGTCACTGACCATAAGAACCTTATGTTTCTCGAATCTGCTAAGAGGTTGAATCCCCGTCAGGCTAGATGGGCACTGTTGTTTACTCGTTTTGAATTCTCCATTATTTTCAGGCCTGGAAGTAAAAACATGAAGGCTGATGCATTATCTCGGCGCTAACATGCTTTTCAGCCTACAGAGGCACCGCCTGAATCCATCCTACCAGCAAATATCTTCGTAGCAGACTTAACCTAAGATCTCTCGGCTCTCATTAAGGCTGAACAACATCTGGCACCGGCAACCACCCCAACAGATAAGTTGTTTGTCCACATACAATTTCGTCTCCAGCTGTTGGGTGAGTGTAATGATTCTGCCTTTTGTGGACATCCTGGTTTTGAGGGCACTAGAGAGCTGGTTTCTAGATCTTATTGGTGGCCCACTCTATTTAGGGATGTCAAGTCCTACGTGTCAGCCTGTGAGGTTTGTGCTAGGTCTAAGGCACCTAGGACTCGCCCTGCTGGTAACCTACGACCCCTACCCATTCCCAGTAGACCCTGGTCCCATATCTCAATGGACTTTATTAGTGACCTGCCGCCGGCAGAGGGTAAGACTGTGGTTTGGGTAGTGGTAGATGGGTTTAGCAAGATGGTTCATTTCATTCCTCTGTGTAAACTCTTGAATGCCAAGACCCTGGCGTCTGTTTTTGTGAAAGAAATTGTACGGTTACATGGTATCCCGGAAAATATTGTATCTATCAGTTTGTGTCCAAATTTTGGAGGGCTTTCTGTCAAAGATGTCCGATTTCGTTGTCTTTTTCCTCTGCCTACCACCCTGAGAGTAAGGCCTCATGCACACGACCGTTGTTGTGTTCCGTTCTGCAAAATGGGGTTCCGTGATCCGTTTCCGTTTTTGTTTCCGTGTGTCTTCCTTTATTTTTGGAGGATCACCAGACATGAAGGAAAGTAAAAAAAAGGCTAAGTCAAGTTTGCCATGCAAATGATAGGAAAAAGGGACGCGGACGTCAATCTTGTGTGCCTCCGCGTTTTTTCACGGTCCCATTGACTTGAATGGGTTCGCGAACCATTTTCCGTGAAAAAAATAGGACAGGTTATATTTTTTGGACGGACTGGAACCACGGATCACGGATGACAAACGGTGCATTAGCCGAGTTTTCAATGGACCCATTGAAAGTCAATGGGTCCGCAAAAAATCACAAGAAACGGAACAACGGACACGGAACACAACAACGGTCGTGTGCATGAGGCCTAATGGGCAGACTGAACGCCTTAATCAGTCTGTGGAACAATTCCTGAGGCTCAAAGTTCCCAAAAACTCAAGGCCGATAGGAGACGTTCCAAGGGGGTGAACTTTCAGGTTGGGGATAAAGTATGGTTGTCCTCCAAGAATCTATCTCTCAAGGTAGCTTCTAGAAAATTAGCTCCTCGTTTTATTGGACCGTATAAGATCACGGAGGTGATTAATCCGGTATCGTTTAAGTTTGAGCTGACGAGTCGTTCCACATTCATAATCTATTTCATAAATCTCTACTTAAAAAGTATTTTGAGCCTGTTGTACCGTTGAAAGCCTCACCTCCGCCGCTTCTTGTTAGTGATGCTGTTGAGTATGTGGTGTCTAAGATAGTGGATGTCAGGAGAGTGCGTAATTCCTTACAGTACCTGATTCACTGGAAGGGGTATGGACCCGAAAAGAGATCTTGGGTACCCGCCAGGGAGGTTCATGCTCCTAGACTTGTTCGAAAATTTCATTTAGAACACCCTGAAAGGCCATCGCCTGAAGTCTTGGGTCCGGTGGCCCCTCGTAAAAGGGGGGATACTCTCACGGGGCGCCAAAGACCTGCTGCTTAGCTTCGGGAGCGAGGATCTGTGTTTGGCCTCATTCCCAGGGCAGCTTTGCTAGCTGGGAGGCTCCCTGCTCCTGGGTCTGCCTTGAGCGCTGAGCTGATCACTCGGTGCTCGACTTGTCTGTCTGTCGGTCACGTGACGCTGGCCACGTCACATGAACTCTCAGACCCCACTATAAATACAGGCAGCCTGCTGGCCACTGGTTGCCTGTTAATTCTAGGTTCCTGGCTATTTGTTGGACTACTGAATACTACCTGATCCTGTTCCCTGACGATCCTTTGCCTGCTCCTCCTGTACTGCGCATCTCTCCTGGTATCCTGACCCCGGCTTCCACCTGACGATTCTTTGCGGACTCCTGTTGCACTTCGTTTCTCTCCTGGTATTTGACCTTGGCTTTTCCTGACTATTCTCTGCTCATTCCTTAGTACTGCGTAGCTCTCTAGGTATTGACCCGGTCCGTTCACGTTCCGTTTTTTGTCTTGTCTGTCTTCCCAGCACGTATCCTAAGTTAGGGACTGCCGTCTAGTTGTCCCCTGTCATTAGGACTTGCGAGGCAAGTAGGCAGGGCCAGGGGTGAGGGTGGAGCGCAGTGGTCACTATCCTCCCCCCTGTGTGTAGTGTATGTGACCGTCACAGTCTCTCAGTGAATAATAATGATAGTCTGGTTATTTCTACCTTTGTTAATAACCTGCTACCCAGCTTAATGCTCACTGAAAAGCAGAATTTATCTTCCTGGACTTCTGATACCATGGCAGATTTTGAAAAACATTTGTATGAGAGAGGCAGCAGGATGCTTCGAGGTAAAGAAGCCCTCTGCCACTCATGGGTATGCCGGTAACAGAAATCCAAGAGGAAGGGGCAATATAGGATACAGGTCCTATGGCAACCAAGGTAACAGGGGGCCACAACAGTCCCAACCAGGACCATTTGACCAAAACCAAGCCCCCCAACAGCCACAGTCACCAATGAGCACTGCATGCTTTAATTGTGGCAAGGAAGGACATTGGGCAAGACAGTGCCCAATGCCCTGAAAAACACGCAACCCCAACCACGATTCTCAGTCCCAGTTCAGAGATGGTCAGCATCCAAAGTTCCCCATTGACTGGAATCAACAAGGTCAACACTGATGCTGCCCAGAGGACGGTACTCCCACTTTCACACAGGTCACTACATTATCTTGTTAAGGGTTAGAGGGAGAAAGGTAGGCTTCATGGTAGATAGCGGAGCTACCTCTAGTGTCCTGTGTAGGGATCTTTACAAGGGTCCCCTGAGAAAGTCCGATCCTTCCATGGGTATTAATGGGGTTTTAACCAAAACATACAAAACTGATTCATTACCACTTGAGACTGTAGATGGAGATTATGTTACTGACCATATTTTCAGTATCATCCCAGAATGCCCAGTCAGCCTCTTGGGAAGAGACCTGTTTTGCAAACTCAAACTTGAAGTTTTTGCATCTCAGGGAGGATTGCATGTACGGTCAGATTTAATTTCCATCGCCAAACCCACATCACCGTTCTTCCCTGCATTATCACTAATGTACTCTCCCCCAGGGTTGGAAGACATTGACCCCAGCTTGTGGTCCTCTGGGGATTATGACCCTGGATTCATTGATTGCACTCCATACAGGGCCACCCTTAGAGTAGATGCTACCATAGTGCACCAGAAACAGTACCCCCTATCCAAAGAGAAAATTGAGGGGCTAAAACCCATGATTCAAGAGTTTCTTCGCACAGGGGTCTTGGAAGACACTGTCTCACCTTACAGCACCCCCATCAACCCATTGACGAAAGCTGATGGTACGGTAAGATTTGTACAGGATCTAAGGGCTATCAATAATCTTATTGTCCCTATAGCACCCATCGTACCAGATGTGACGCAGTTGCTTTCAAGCATCCCTGCAGACACTGTTTGTTTCAGTGTGATAGATCTGAAGAATGCTTTCTTCTCTATCCCGGTTGACAAGAAGACTAGGCTCCTTTTTGCTTTTTCCTTTTGCTGCACCTGAAGGGGTTAATTGTGCGTATCATAGCCCCCTGTAAGAGATCAGGGGCTGCCAGGCAGCAGGGGGCAGACCCCCCTCCCTCCCCAGATTTAATTTAATTGGTGGCCAGTGTGGCCCCCCCGGTCCCCCCTCCCTCTATTGTATTAATATCATTGGTGGCCAGTGTGCCCCCCCTCCCTCCCTTTATTGTATTATCATTGGTAGCCAGTGTGCGGCCCCCCCTTCCCTCCCTTTATTGTATTATCATTGGTATCCAGTGTGCGTCCCCCCCGGCCCCCCTCTATTGTTTTAATATCATTGGTGGACAGTGTGCGGCCTCCCCTCTCCCCCCCTTCCCCCCGATCATTGGTGGCAGCGGAGAGTTCCGATCGGAGTCCCAGTTTAATCGCTGGGGCTCCGATCGGTAACCATGGCAACCAGGACGCTACTGCAGTCCTGGTTGCCATGGTTACTTAGCAATATTAGAAGCATCATACTTACCTGCTGCGCTGTCTGTGACCGGCCGGGAGCTCCTCCTACTGGTAAGTGACAGATCATTAAGCAATGCGCTGCACAGACCTGTCACTTACCAGTAGGAGGAGCTCCCGGCCGGTCACAGACAGCGCAGCAGGTAAGTATGATGCTTCTAATATTGCTAAGTAACCATGGCAACCAGGACTGCAGTAGCGTCCTGGTTGCTAGGCCGCACACTGGCCACCAATGATATTAATACAATAGAGGGGGGGGGCGGGGCGCACACTGGCCACCAATGATAATACAATAGAGGGAGGGAGGGGGGGCCGGGGGGCCGCACACTGGCTACCAATGATAATACAATAGAGGGAGGGAGGGGGGGCCAGGGGGGGCGCACACTGGCCTCCAATGATAATACAATAGAGGGAGGGAGGGGGGGCGCACACTGGCCACCAATGATAATACAATAAAGGGAGGGAGGGGGCCGGGGGGGCGCACACTGGCCACCAATTATAATACAATAGAGGGAGGGAGGGGGGGGGGGGGCGGGGGCGCACACTGGCTACCAATGATAATACAATAGAGGGGGGGCGCACACTGGCCACCAATGATAATACAATAGAGGGAGGGAGGGGGGCGGGCGCACACTGGCCACCAATGATAATACAATAGAGGGAGGGAGGGGGGGCGCACACTGGCCACCAATGATATTCAAACTGGGGAGGGAGGGGGGTCTGCCCCCTGCTGCCTGGCAGCCCCTGATCTCTTACAGGGGGCTATGATACGCACAATTAACCCCTTCAGGTGCGGCACCTGAGGGGTTAATTGTGCTGATCACAGCCCCCTGTAAGAGATGGGGTGCTGCCAGGCAACAGGGAGCAGTCATGTACACAGTTCGTAGTATATTCTAACTTGAAGCGTCCCCATCACTATGGGAACGCCTCTGTGTTAGAATATACTGTCGGATATGAATTTCACGATCTAACTCAAATCCAATGGTATATTTTAACATAGAGGCATTCCCATGGTGATGGGGATGCTTCAAGTTAAAATTTACCATCGGATTGGAGAAAACTCCGATCCTATGGTATATTAACTCCTGACTTTACATTGAAAGTCAATAGGGGACGGATCCGTTTGCAATTGCACCATATTGTGTCAATGTCAAACGGATCCGTCCCTATTGACTTGCATTGTAAGTCAGGACAGATCCGTTTGGCTCCGCACGGCCAGGCGGACACCAAAACAACTTTTTTTTCATGTCCGTGGATCCTCCAAAAATCAAGGAAGACCCACGGACGAAAAAACTCCGTTTTGCGGACCGTGAAAAAATACTGTCGTGTGCATGAGGCCTTAATGACAAGTCCAGGTTTGGGCCTCCCTGACTAGAACCTCACATTACACGTATACGCTCGACAAAATTGTAAAACCATGGCGGGTGTGCTGACCCAGTATTACGGAGGCAAGTTGCGTCCTTGTGCATTTTTCTCAAAGGTAATGCCGGCTTCTGTCCAAGGAATGCCAGCATGTCTTAGATCTCTTGCAGCCTGTGCAATGATGGTTGAACTCGCAACTCCACTGACAATGGGACATGATACAATCCTGTACACCACACATGATGTTGTAGGACTTCTTAAAGGCATACACACACAGCACATGTCAGCCCAAAGGTTGTCTGGGTATGAGATCCTGCTCCTCAGCAACCCCTCCCTACAGATCAAGTATGCCGCACACACCTCAGGCCCAGCACACATACTCAATGCACTGCTTGGACTCAAGGGACCTGAGGACCACTTGGTAGAGATACATGATTTCATACATGCCATACAACATGAGACCTCACCCTGCTCCGATTTGTCATCCATACCAATTGAGGATGCACCTGAAGTTTTTGTAGATGGATCTTGCAGCAGACCAAATGACAATTCTTACCACGCAGGGTACGCAGTAGTCATGTTACCTGACATTGTCCTCGAAGCGAGACCAATCACTTATCAGTCTGCAGAAGCTGCTGAATTGATTGCACTCACCAGAGCATGCATATTACACGAAGGTAAGCCAGTGACCATTTACACTGACAGCAGGTATGCTCATGGTGTGGTCTGGGACCATGGTGTTATCTGGCAAAGAAGAGGATTTGTTGCAGCTGACGGTAAGCACATGTCACACTCACAACTTGTCCCACAACTTCTGGAAGCCATCAGGTTACCCTCACAACTTGCAATTGTTCATTGTAGAGCACATACTGGAGGAAAGGACCGCGTTTCCCAGGGCAATGCCTTGGCAGACGCAGAAGCTAAGAAAGCAGCATTGTTGGCTCCAGTAACACTGCAAATGACAAGACTGGTACCCCCTTCACTAGAACTAACCCAGATGCTAGTGGACCTCCAGTCCTCAGCCACTGAAGATGAAATGGCTGATTGGTGTTATCCAATTCTGCAGAAGAATCCTAAGACTGGATTAATCTGCAAAGAGGGGAAACCATGCATACCACAACACAGCGCTCCTCTGTTCATTGCACATTTTCATGGAGTAGGACACAACAACATACATGCTGCTAACACAAAACTTTTATATTATGGGTATCAAAGAGTTTGTTTCAGACTATGTAAGGAGATGCATCACATGTTTGAGGAACAATCCAAACAATGTCAAATTCCCACACCAACATCTTGACAAGGTCATTCCGGCTTAATGTTTACCGGCCTATATGTGCCTACATATGATTGGTTAATGCTGTTACTATGTAAATTATATTCTCTGCCTAATAAAAGGCTGAACTGTAGGACAATAAAATTAGAGTGTTTCTCAGTGATACCTATGTGCGTGTCATTCATTTGCTGCTGAGGAATTCTCTCCTGACGTCAGTAGGGTCAAACCAAGGTGGTTCTAGAGGTCCAGAAAGGTCCGAATCCTTTCAGTTATTGTAAGAAAACTGTGCCTAGGGGAGCACTGTTAACCAGTCATCATGAGATGCCGAAACAATGTCTCGCAAGTAGTTATCTGGAATCTGATTAATGTGCTCCACCTGCCGACTGGTCTGTGGATGGTAAGCTGAAGAAAAGTCCAGTTTGCTTACAGATGGCTTCCAGAAAAGTAAACTGCACTTACCAGTCAGATACATTGCAACCTAAAAACATGTTTTAGGAACTAGTTGGCTAGATCACTGGCAGAAGGAAGGCCGGACACCTCTACGAAGTGGGCCATTTTAGAAAAGCGGTCAACCACTACCCAGATTACAGTTGCCTTTGAGGAATGGGTAAATTGGTAATAAAGTCTATGGCAATGTGTTGTCATAGGACAACGGGCACTGGCGGAAGCAAGGGTCCTGCAGATATTTGTTTAGACGTCTTGTTCTGGGCACAGGTGTTACAGGAGACTACATATTGCCTTGTCCTTAGAGATTGTAGGCCACCAGTAATGTTGAGAGATAAGGTTACTACTTTAGTGGTTTCCAGCAATCCTAGAGTGAAGCTCCCAAGCCAGATGCGTCTCTCTTTTTTTTAATAAGCACTTGACTGTCCAATTGACCTGTGTAGTGGCTGTCCAGCAGCTAGTACCCTTCATGATGTCATCCCAATTGGTTGCTGAGGGAATTCATTGTGACATGTTCAGTGTTCCATCTATCCAAAGACCCAATGAGCATTACAGTATCATTCAGTCTCCGTTTTGAATTGAACTAGGCCATTTACCCTTGTCAACAGCTTTGTTTTGCAGCCCACAAGGGGGAGAAAACAGCTGACAATATGGAAATTAAGCACCCACTTGCATTGTTGATATCTACCATGCTGGTGTTGCTACATTATACATGCAATCTCTGCAGATGCACGGGGGCACAGTAGGCTACAGGGGCCAGTGTCACTTTAAAACAGGTTCCTAATGGGAATTAGATTTCATGTAACATCTGTGTTAATGAATTTCATGGCTCATGAATATTGTTAGATTCTCAGACATAGGGGGTGTTCCAAGCTCAGCTATTTGAGTACTAGGGGCCAAAAAGTGTTCTTGCACACGGGTCGTCTGCCATCTGTGTCCATCCCTGGTTGGCAGAGATGCAGGGTAAACTCTATTTTAACTATGGATCTTCTGGTTCTTATGTATTTATCTATCATTTGCACTTGCAGTCATTGTTGAATGTATTGATGCATCAGATCGGTCGAGGTCTGACACCTGGCATCCACAGCAATCAGTTGTTTTGGGCAGCTGTGGCACCAGAAACTATACAGTGTACAGAGCAGAAGCAGACAGCTCTGTACACTGTATAGTGGCCATCCTGGTGTACTGCAGCTCAGCTCCCATTCAAGTAGATTGGAGCTGAGCCAATGGTGGAAACTACATAGTGTATGGAGCCTTCTGCTTCTACTCCATGCACTGTGGTTCTCATCCCGGGTGCCTGAAACAGCTAATCAGTGGAGTTGCAGGGTATCACCGATCTGATCATCAATATGTGTAGTCCAGAGAACCCCTTTAAATAGAAACCATCAGCATAATTGACTCTCCTGACATGTCTATTTTAGTAAATACTTGCTTTTCCATAAAATCACAATTCTGGAGCACAATTTTTAGAATTCTGTGCCATGCTGTTGTTCTGTTATTCCTAACCCTCAGTTATCAAATTATTCACATATCAGCAAACTTTTGAAAAGCCCAAGAATGGACATAAGCATACCTCCCAACTTTTGAAAAGCACAGAGAGGGCCTTTTTTGTAAATACCAGGCCATGCCTCTAACTCTGACTATACACACCCAATCCCATTATTCCCCCTTTATACCACCATACAGTAGTTATGCCCACATTGTGTATCCTCACAGTAATAATGTCCACATTGTGCCCCTCACAGTAGCAATGCACACATTTGCCCCTCACAGTAACAATGCACACATTTTGCTCCTCACAGTAGTAATGCCCACATTGTGCTCCCTTACTGTACTGAACATTGAGTAAATTGCACTAAAAAATGTATTCCTTCAGGTAACAAGTATAAACAGATAAAATTAAACACCCCATGGCTTACAGCTACTGTAAAAAGGGCAATAAATGATAAAAAAAAGGGCATTTAAAAATTACAAATCTGTGGGGTCTTAACAAAATCTGTAAAAAGGAGATAAAATTTACAAAAATACAAAATGAACAGCAGGTGGCAAAAGAGAGCAAAACAAATCCCCAAAAATTATTAAAATATATAAATGCTAAAAAACCAAGGTCTGAGCAGGTAGGTGTCCTAAATAATGGTAAAGGGGGTTAGGACTCATGCACACGACCGTATGTATTTTGCAGTCGGCAAAAAATGGATCCGCAAAAAATATGGATGTCCGTGTGCATTCTGGAATGCACACGGAGTAACCTATGTTTTTTTGCGGACCCATTGAAATGAATCGTTCCGTATACGGTCAGCAAAAAAACAAAAACGGAACGGACCCAGAAAGAAAATACGTTTGCGTGCACGAGCCCTTAGTCACGGAAGATAAGGAAAAGGCACAGTTACTAAATGTGTTTTTTAGTTCTGTATATACAAAAGAAAAAGGAGCTGATATCTGTGGTGCTGGGGCTGTTAGTACATCCAGCAATATACTCAATTAGCTAACTGTAGATATGGTCGAAGCTAAGTTAAATAAGGTAAATTTGAACAAGGTTCTGGGTCCAGATGGATTACACCCAAGAGTGCTTAATCCCTTAAGGACCCATGACGTACAGACCAAAAGTTTGGACACACCTTCTCATTCAAAGAGTTTTCTTTTTTTTCATGACTATGAAGGCATCAAAACTATGAATTAACACATGTGGAATTATATACATAACAAACAAGTGTGAAACAACTGAAAATATGTCATATTCTAGGTTCTTCAAAGTAGCCACCTTTTGCTTTGATTACTGCTTTGCACACTCTTGGCATTCTCTTGATGAGCTTCAAGAGGTAGTCCCCTGAATTGGTCTTCCAACAGTCTTGAAGGAGTTCCCAGAGATGCTTAGCACTTGTTGGCCCTTTTGCCTTCACTCTGCGGTCCAGCTCACCCCAAACCATCTCGATTGGGTTCAGGTCCGGTGACTGTGGAGGCCAGGTCATCTGGCGCAGCACCCCATCACTCTCCTTCATGGTCAAATAGCCCTTACTTTCAAAGTTTTCCCAATTTTTCGGCTGACTGACTGACCTTCATTTCTTAAAGTAATGATGGCCACTCGTTTTTCTTTACTTAGCTGCTTTTTTCTTGCCATAATACAAATTCTAACAGTCTATTCAGTAGGACTATCAGCTGTGTATCCACCTGACTTCTCCTCAACGCCACTGATGGTCCCAACCCCATTTATAAGGCAAGAAATCCCACTTATTAAACCTGACAGGGCACACCTGTGAAGTGAAAACCATTTCAGGGGACTACCTCTTGAAGCTCATCAAGAGAATGCCAAGAGTGTGCAAAGCAGTAATCAAAGCAAAAGGTGGCTACTTTGAAGAACCTAGAATATGACATATTTTCAGTTGTTTCACACTTGTTTGTTATGTATATAATTCCACATGTGTTAATTCATAGTTTTGATGCCTTCAGTGTGAATCTACAATTTTCATAGTCATGAAAATAAAGAAAACTCTTTGAATGACAAGGTGTGTCCAAACTTTTGGTCTGTACTGTACGTCATTTCTTTGCGGGACTTAAGGACCCGTGACGTACATGTACTTCATGGGGATCGGGTGGGTGCAGGAGCTGCGCCCGCCCGATCCGCGGCAGGGGTCTGGCCGTCACTGATAGTCGGACCCCTGCTGCATGCGCCGGCATCGGTGAAATCACCGATGCCGGCGCATTATCCCTTCATGTGCCGCGGTCAGCGCTGACCGCGGCACGTGAGATGTCGGGGGGGATCGGAGCTGCCATCGGGTCCCCGTGCTGCTGTGACGGGGACCCGATGGCATGGATGGCAGCCCGATGCCTTCCTTAGGCATTGGGGCTGCCTTCCGGTGGAGAGCCTGTGAGATCCAGCTCCCTGGATCTCACAGGCAGGAAGCTGTATGAGTAATACACACTGTATTGCACATACAGCCAATGCATTCCAATACAGAAGTATTGGAATGCATTGTAAAGGGGATCAGACCCCCAAAAGTTGAAGTCCCAAAGTGGGACAAAAAATAAAGTAAAAAAAAGTTGAGAAAATAAAGTTTTCTCCCCAAAAAATAAAAAGTTTCAAGTAAAAAAACAACCACGTCATTTTCCCCAAATAAAGTTAAAAAAAATTGTAAAAAATAGGGAAAAAAAGAAAAGTAGACATATTAGGTATCACCGCGTCTGTATCGACCAGCTCTATAAACATATCACATGACCTAACCCCTCAGATGAACACGATAAAAAAAAACAAAAAAAAAACTGTGCTAAATAAACCATTATTTTGTCACCTTACATCACTAAAAGTACAACACCAAGCGATCAAAAAGGCGTATGCCCGCCAAAATAGTACCAATCTAACCGTCACCACATCCCGCAATGAGCCGCTGCCTAAGACAATCGCCCAAAAAATAAAAAAACTATGGCTCAGAATATGCAGACACTAAAACATTGTTTTGTTTTTTTTAAATACTGTGTAAAACTTAAGTAAATAAAAAAAGTATACATATTAGGTATCGCCGCATCCGTAATGACCAGCTCTATAAAAATACCACATGACCTAGCCCCTCAGGTGAACACCGTAAAAAAAAACAAAAAAAAACTGTGTAAAAAAATCCATCTTTTGTCACCTTGCATCACAAAAAGTGTAATAGCAACGTGATCAAAAAGTCATACACACCCCCAAATAGTGCCAATCAAACCGTCATCTCATCAAAACTATGGCTCTCAGACTATGGAGACATTAAAATATGATTTTTTTTGTTTCAAAAATGAAATCATTGTGTAAAACTTACATAAATAAAACAAAGTAGACATATTAGGTATCGCCGCGTCCGTAATAACCTGCTCTACAAAAATATCACATGACCTAACCCCTCAGATGAACAGCGCAATTTTTTTTTTAAAACAGTGTAAAAACAGCCATTTTTTGTCACCTTACATCACAAAAAGTGTAAGGCCTCTTTCACACGGGCGTCAAGGATTTGGGCTGGATAAGATGCGGGTGCGTCGCGGGAAAATGAATGATTTTTCCACGTGAGTGCAAAACATTTTAATGCATTTTGCACGCGCGTGAGAAAAATCGGCATGTTTGGTACCCAAACCCGGACTTCTTCACAGAAGTTTGGGTTTGGGTTAGGTGTTATGTAGATTTTATTATTTTCCCTTATTACATGGTTATAAGGGAAAATAATAGCATTCTTAATACAGAATGCTTAGTAAAATAGGGATGGAGGGGTTAAAAAAATAAATAAAAATTTAACTCACCCTAATCCACTTGTTCGCGCAGCCCGGCTTCTCTTCTTTCTTCTTCTTTGAGGAAAAGGACCTGTGGTGACGTCACTGCTAGATCATGGTGCTGGATCATGTGACGGACCATGTGATGAGCGCAGTGATGTCACCACAGGTCCTTTTCCTCAAAGAAGAAGAAAGAAGAGAAGCTGGGCTGCACGAACAAGTGGATTAAGGTGAGTTAATAATTTATTTTTAACCCCTTCATCACTATTTTACTTAGCATTCTGTATCAAGAATGCTATTATTTTACCTTATAACCATGTTATAAGGGAAAATAATAATGATCAGGTCCCCATCCCGATCGTAAACCAGGCGTGAAAATCGCACCGCATCCGCACTTGCTTGCCGATGCTTGCGATTTTCACGCAGCCCCATTCACTTCTATGGATCCTGCGTTGCGTGAAAAACGCACAAAATAGAGCATGCTGCAATTTTCACGCAACGCACAAGTGATGCGTGAAAATCACCGCTCATGTGCACAGCCCCATAGAAATGAATGGGTCCGGATTCAGTGCGGGTGCAATATGTTCACCTCATGCATTGCACCCGCGCGGAAATCTCGCCCGTGTGAAAGAGGCCTAAAAGCAAGCGATCATAAAGTCATACGCACCCCAAAATAGTGCCAATCAAACCGTCATCTCATCCAGCAAAAATAATACCCTACCTAAGATAATCGCCTCAAAACTAAAAAAAAATATGGCTCTCAGACTATGGAGACACTAAAACTTGATGATAGACACCTGAGGGAGAGATCTCGTCTGGGACGTATTATCATACGGGGAAGCGGTCTCTTCTGACACTCTGGGTAAAGAGACACTTGAGATCATGTCTGGTGATGAGCCAATGCAATTGGCTCAGGTCACACTTGGACCAGGTGATAAAAACTTTAAGACTTAGCTTTTTCTGTGGTAAAGCAGGACATTTTGTTAATGTATGTCCTTTCGTTAAATATCAAGGTGAAAAGGGAAAAAAAAAACTAATGTCTAGTCCTCTTCTCACTCTTGGTAGTGTGGATGGGGAAGTTGAGAATGTACTTTTGTCTTTTACCGCTAGTACCCGATTTCTCCTGCCTGCCACAGTGGCGCTAGACACCAAAACTGTGGAAATTGAAGTATTTATTGACAGTGGGGCAGGGTTAATCTAGTGGATGGCCAGTTTGTCCGTATGCATGGTTTGACAACAAGCACATTAGACAAAAATATTTCTGTGTTTGCGATTGATTCCGCCCCTCTCTCTCAATAGTGTGTCTCAAATGGTGCAGGACATTTGCCTAAAGGTGGGAGATTCTCAAACTGAATCCACTTGATGTTTTGTTATGGAGGGTTTGCCTGCTCCTCTGGTGTTGGGGTTACCATGGTTGACCAAACATAACCCTACTATTGATTGGCAAGCGAGACAGATTCTCGATTGGAGTGTTGTCTTAGTACGTCGCTTTCTGTTGTAACTACTAAAATGTTGCCCCCTTTCCTTTCTGATTTTTCTGATGTATTCTCTAAAGGTGGAGACCAGAAGTTGCCTCCTCATCGGGAGTATGATTGCCTCGTCAACCTTATTTCCGGAGCTAGATTACCAAAGTCTCGGTTGTATATTCTTTATGAACCTGAAAAAGTAGCCATGTGAGAGTATATCACCGAGAGTTTGGCTAAAGGTCATATTAGACCATCCAAGTCACCAATGGTGGTGGGGTTTTTCTTTTTTTTTTTTTTAAAAGGATGGAACTCTTAGGTCATGTTTGGACTTCCGTGAGCTTAATCGCATCACTATCCGTGATCCCTACCCCCTTCTCCTTGATCCCAGATTTATTCAATCAGATTGTCGGTGCCAAGGTGTTCTCTAAGTTGGATTTGAGGGGGGCATATAATCTGATAAGAGTCAAAGAAGGGGACGAATGGAAAACGGCCTTTAATACCCCTGAGGGTCATTTTGGGAATCTAGTCATGCCTTTTGGTTTGTCCAATGCTCCTGCGGTTTTTAAACACTTCATCAATGACATCTTTTATCATCTGGTGGGCAGGTTTGTTGTGGTTTATCTGGATGATATTTTAATTTATTCCCCTGATATGGAGACTCATTAGGCAGGTCTTACAGATCCTAAGAGAGAATAAATTCTATGCCAAAATGGAGAAGTGTGTATTTGCGGTCCCATAAGTGCAATTCCTAGGGTACCTACTCTCATCTTCGGGTTTTCGTATGGATCCGGAAAAAGTCTGTGCTGTGTTGGACTGGGATCGACCCAAAGATCTGAAGGCTCTCATGCGATTTTTGGGGTTCACCAACTACTACAGTAAATTTATCTTGAATTATTCAACTGTTGTTAAACCTTTAACTGATATGACTAAGAAAGGCGCAGATTTCTCAGTCTGGTCTGAAGAAGCATTGCATGCATTTTCAGCAATAAAGGAATGTTTTGCTTCTGCTCCTATTCTGGTGCAACTTGATGTGTCACAACCATTCATTATGGAAGTTGACGCATCAGAGGTAGGGGTTGGAGCAGTCTTGTCGCAGGGTTCTTCTCTTAGCAAATGGCGCCCTTTCGCTTTTTTCTCTAAAAAACTCTCTTCTGCCGAAAGAAATGATGATGTAGGTAATAGAGATTTGTTGGCCATTAAATTGGCCTTTGAAGAGTGGCATCATTGGTTGGAAGGAGCGATTCATCCTGTTACGGTAATTACTGATCACAAAAATCTGGCCTACCTGCAGTCGGCTAAACGTCTGAACCCAATACAGGCCAGATGGTTAGTTGTTTTTTACTAGATTTAATTTCATTGTCACTTATCGTCCTGGGATTAAAAAAGGCAAGGCGGTTCCACATGTGTCTACCCTTTCCGGTTCAAAGGTCTCCCTTCCACGGGAAATAACAGAAGCGTTCAGATCCTACTATCACACACTGTATAACTTAGATGACTCCCATCAGTCCACTGCCCATGGATCAAAGCCCTCAATGAGGACTTACCTTGAGTCTGCGGGCCTTTCATCTCTCCCCCCAGAGGCAATTTCGATATTAGAGACGCCCATATCATTATCTGAGTTACAGGCTGCTATTAAAGATTCCCAAACGGGGAAGGCTCCTGGTCCAGATGGACTCACGCTACCCTACTATAAACAATTTGGGGACATTTTATCTACTCCTTTTTTAGCTGCCTTTAACTCATTTGATACGTCCCGTACTCTCCCCAACGATACCCTTAGAGCACACATTACGGTCGTCCCCAAGGAAGGGAAGGACCCTTCACAATGCCAAAGCTACCGTCCCATCTCACTAATTAATGTGGACCTAAAACTGTTCTCGAAAATACTTGCTACACGCCTCCTACCTCATCTCCAAAAATTAATCCATCTAGACCAAACTGGGTTCTTACCCTTGAGAGAAGCCTGAGATAATACAACGAGAGCAATAAACATGATTTACCAAGCTGTTACCTCTAAGATTCCGACATTAATCCTATCAACTGACGCCGAAAAGGCATTTGATAGGGTTAATTGGAAATTCATGTTTGAAACCCTACGTCATATAGGACTAGGTGAGAAGATGATGTCTAGAATTATTAATCTTTATTCCAATCCTACGGCAGTTGTCAAAGTGAATGGCCAATTTTCCTCACCCCTGTCCATCCGCAATGGAATGAGACAGGGTTGCCCCCTTTCCCCTCTAATATTGTAATATGCCTAGAACCGCTTCTGTGTCACATAAGGGGGAACCCCGATATTTCTGGATTACAGATACATGGGACCTCACATAAAGTCGCAGCCTACGCTGATGATCTCCTATTTTTCCTTACCAACCCAAGGGTTACCCTCCCAAACCTGATGCGGGAGCTTAAAGTATATGCCCACCTTTCAAACTTTATATGCCACGGTCATGTCAATTTCAGAGAACTTCCCCTTTAAATGGGCACGCTCGTCTCAAAAGTACCTTGGAATATTTCTGACCCCTACAATCTCTGACCTATACCAGGTTAACTACCCGCCTCTTCTCCAGACCATAAAATCTGACTTAGACAGGTGGAATAAAAACACGTTTTCATGGTTTGGTAGGATTTCTATTTTTAAAATGAACATATTGCCAAAAATCCTTTACTTCTTTCAAGCCCTTCCGGTTCATATTCCTAGACTTTTTTTCACAATGTTTTGAAAATGTTGTCTCATTTTATTTGGGCCGGCAAACCGTCCAGAATAGCCAGGTCGACACTTTTTCGCCCCAAACTGGAAGGAGGACTAGGGCTGCCAGACTTTATTTCCTACCACACAGCATCACACCTCCTTAGAATTGTAGACTGGTGTCGCCACAAAGCCTATAAACAATGGATCTCGGTCGAACAGTCTTTCCTGTCTACTCCACTGCCTGCTACTCCATGGTTGGCCGCCCACATACCACTAGAGGCTCGTTTACACCCGACCATAGGCCCCTCCCTGAAGGTCTTTTCCTCTATTCAGAATCACCCCAGCATCTCTCCGTCCCCCTCTCCTATGTTCCCTCTCTTGGGTAATCCACAATTTCCCCCTGGGATGGAACGCGGACCTTTTCGTGTTCTGGTGAATTGCAACAAATTCAGGGCCCATCATCTGATCGCCTCGAATTTGTGGCTCACCCCCAACAAATCTCAGAGATGTCTGGTACCCCTAACATTAATTCCTGGCAGTCTCGTCAACTTAAACATTTCATGGCCACTCTTCCTCCAGCAGAGTCTTATGTCCGTGACAAGACAGACTTTGAGTTTCTATGTGACCAATCAGGTGTGTCAAGACGCCCCCTCTCTCGAATGTACAACCTACTACTCAATCCGACCAATCAACCTCCTCCCAACTATATCACTCAATGGGAAGCTGATCTAGATACTACACTTTCATCGGAACAAAGATTAAGATTGTACACATGCATTCACAAAACATCTATTGCTAGCAATGTCCAGGAAGCTGGATTCAAACTTATGTCCCGTTGGTATAGGGTCCCTACTAGACTTCACTCCATTTTTCCGCAAACATCGCCTTTATGTTGGAGCTGTGGCTCCGAGAGAGGCACTATCCTACACACATTCTGGAGCTGTCCTCATCTTTCGGTTTTTTGGGATTCTGTGTGGTCGATTACATCTAAATTCACCTCATAAACCCTCCCTAAGACGCCTGCTTTCTTCCTGCTCCATCAGTGCGAGATTCCTCTCTCCTCCTATAAAAGGTCTGTGGTAAGACATCTAGTAAACGCTGCAAGAGCTTGCATCCCGTGTCTCTGGAGGCAACCATCTGTTCCCTCTGTATTCATGTGGATCAACAAAATCCAGGAGACCATGAGAATGGAAGATCTCACCTCGTCATTAAGGCACACTGAGAAGAGGTTTACTAAAACTTGGAGTCATTGGTTGGAATTCTATAATTCCGCAGAATGCAGAACACTTTTATCCCAGACGTGAGAGCGAGGTCTGTTGTTATCTTTCCTCTCCCTCTTTCCCTCTCCCCCCTCCCCCTCCTTTTCTCTTTAATAATTTCATCACTTCCCTTTCTTTCTTTTCCTTTATTCGTCTGTCTGTGATCCAGTTTTTTCAAATTGTTCCACATATGACTGTGTGGTATCCCATTGGGTACTGTGCTTCTTTGCTTAACAATTGCCATTTGTTATATTTTCGCCTTATTCTGTGAACTCCGTTCAATCTCTGATTCATGACTGGTTTTGATTCTTGGTAATTGAAAATGAAAATGGAAAATCTTAAATAAAGAATTTACAAAAAAAAAAAAAGGCAAGGCGGATGCCTTGTCGCATAGCTTTCCCGGAGGTGGGGGGGGGAGTAAGGGGGTATTTTGAGGATCCTGCTCCGATATTGGCTAATGGGGTGGTTGTATCCGCCCTTTATCCTGAACTTGAGGCAGAAGTGTTGGAGGCCCAGGGAGAGACACCTAATTCCTGTCCTCCAGGGAATTTGTTTGTCCCTTCGGAACTACGACTCAAGGTGTTTAAGGAACATCACAATACTGTTCTCACGGAACACCCTGGGAGCAGATCCACTGTGGATCTCATTTCTCAAAGATTTTGGTGGCCAGGGTTACGTAAATGTGTTGAGGGCTATGTGGCAGCTTGTGAGACTTGTGCGCGTGCTAAGGTGGCTCATACTCGGTCTTCAGGATCTTTACTTCCCTTGTCTATCCCATCCCGACCCTGGACTCATTTATCCATGGACTTTATCACAGAGTTGCCCAAATCTTCTCGGAAGACTGTGATCCTGGTGGTGGTTGACCGCTTCAGCAAGATGGCACACTTTATACCATTATCAGGTTTACCTAATGCTAAAACTCTTGCTAAAGTGTTTGTCGATAACATCGTGAAACTACACAGCATTCCGTCTGATGTGGTGTCTGATAAAAGGACTCAATTTGTTTCCAGATTCTGGAAGGCGTTCTGTACTTGTCTGGGGGTCAAATTGTCCTTCTCTTTGGCCTTTCATCCTCAGTCAAACGGGCAGACTGAGCGCACTAACCAGAATCTGGAGACTTATTTGAGATGTTTTGATTCTGAAAATCAAGAGGAATGATCTTAATTTTTGTCATTGGCCGAGTTTGCCATAAATAACCATAGACAGGAGTCCACTGATAAGTCGCCGTTTTTTGGTGCATATGGGTTCCATCCGCAGTTTGGCACTTTTTCTGGTACTGAGACGTCTGTATACCCGAAGAGGAAAGATTCTCCTCTTCGTTGTCATCTATTTGACGGAATATTCAAAACAATTTAAATAAAATGGGCAAAAAGTATAAACGTATGGCTGACAAGAGACGTATGAGTGGTATGGACCTGAGAGTGGGTGATTCGGTGTGGCTGTCCACAAGAAACATCAAGTTGAAGGTACCCTCTTGGAAGTTGGGGCCAAGGTTTATTGGGCCATACAAGATCTCTGCCATTATTAATCCGGTTGCTTTTCGTCTTGAGCTTCCGCAGGCTTTGAAGATTCATAATTAGAGTTGAGCGGACACCTGGATGTTCGAGTTCGACGGGTTCGGCCGAACTTCACAAAAAAGTTTGAGTTCGGGACCCGAACTTGACCCGAACTTTACCCTGAACCCGAACCCCATTGAAGTCAATGGGGACCCAAACTTTTGAGCACTAAAATGGCTGTAAAAATGTCATGGAAAGGGCTAGAGGGCTGCATCAAAATGTGGTTAAGAGCATGTGCTCTGCAAACAAATGTGGATAGGGGAATGACTTTAAATAACATAAAATACGTAAAAATAAAAAAATTCTAATCTTGATCTAAGAGGATGAGGTCCATATGGAGTAGGAGGTTGAGGAGGCGGTGGATGTGGCGGTGTAGGTGGAAGCGGTGGTGGAGGAGGAGGAGGTAGCCTACACTGCTTTTTGGTTTTAAATTTATTTTTATTTTTTTAAATTAGGTTACACCCCAAAACATTGGGAAATATAACCTGTGATAACCCCCTCCAGTCGTGCTAAACACACGTTCAGACAATACACTGGCTGCAGGGCAGGCCAGCACCTCCAAGGCGTAAAGGGCAAGCTCAGGCCATGTGACCAATTTGGAGACCCAGAAGTTGCAGGGGGCAGAACCATCAGTCAGTTCGTGTAGGCGTATGCACACATACTGCTCCACCATGTTGCTGAAATGCTGCCTCCTGCTAAGACGTTCCATATCAGCTGGTGGTGCTGGTTGTTGTGGCGTGCTGACAAAGCTTTTCCACATTTCGGTCATGCTAACCCTGCCTTCTGAGGTGCTGGTGGTGCCCCAGCTGCGTTGGCGACCTCTTCCTTCTCCTCTGCCTTCAGCTTGTGCTTCCACTGTGCCCCCGCTGTCAGGGTGGGAATGCCACCAGCAGCCCGTCTACAAGCAGCGCGTCTACGAGCGTGCGCTTGTACTCGCACATCTTATAATCACGCTCCAGTGACGGAATTAAGGACGGTATGTTGTCCTTGTAACGGGGATCCAGCAGCGTGGCCACCCAGTAATCAGCACAAGTTAGAATGTGGCCAACTCGGCGGTCGTTGCGGAGACACTTCAGCATGTAATTGCTCATGTGTGCCAGGCTGCCCAGAGGCAACGAAAAGCTGTCATCTGTGGGAGGTGTATCGTTTGTGTCCTCTGTATCCCCCCAGCCACGCACCAGTGATGGCTATGAGCTGGTTTGGGTGCCACCCTGCTGTGAACACGGTTCCTCTTCCTCCATCTCCTGCTCCTCATCCTCCACCTCGTCATTCTCCAGAACTGTGCCCTGGCTGGACAATTGTGTACCTGGCATTTGTGGGTGCAGGACTCCACCCTCGGAGCCACTTGTGAATGACTGGCGGGAACCCCTATGAAATGATCCCTCTTCCTCCTCCTCCTCGTGTGCCACATCCTCTTCCATCATCGCCAGCAGCGTTTTTTTCAAGGAGGCATAGAAGTGGGATAGTAACGCTGAGAACGGCGTTATCGGCACTGGCCATGTTGGTGGAGTACTTGAAACAGCGCAACAAGGAACACAGGTCTCGCATGGAGGCCCAGTCATTGGTGGTGAAGTGGTGCTGTTCCGCAGAGCGACAGAAGGCCCGCACTTTATGCAGCAGCTCTGACATATTGGGGTAATTTTTAAGGAACCTCTGCACCACCAAATTCAGCACATGCGCCAGGCAAGGGATGTGCATCAAACCGGCTGGTCCCAGAGCTGCAACGAGATTTCGCCCATTATCGCACACCACCAGGCCGGGTTTGAGGCTCACTGGCACCAACCACTCATCGGTCTGTTGTTCAAGGCCCATCCACAGCTCCTGCACGGTGTTGGGTTTGTCCCCCAAACAGATACGTTTTAAAACTGCCTGTTGTCGTTTACCCCTGGCTGTGCTGAAGTTGGTGGTGAAGGTGTTACGTTGACCGGATGAAGAGGCGGTAGAAGATGAGGAAGCGGAGTAGGAGGAGGAAGCAACAGTAGGCAAACTAAAGCGCCCTGCAATCCTCGGTGGTTGAAGGACATTTGCCAAACTGCTATTCGCCTCAGGCCCAGCCGCCACTGCATTTACCCAGTGTGCTGTTATGGAGATATAACGTCCCTGACCGTGCTTACTGATCCACGTATCCGTAGTTAGATGGACCTTGCCACAGATGGCGTTGCGCAGTGCACACCTGATTTTGTCTTCCACTTGGTTGTGCAGGGAAGGGATGGCACGCCTGGAAAAGTAGTGGCGGCTGGGCACGACGTACTGTGGGACAGCCACCGTCATAAGGCTTTTAAAACTCTCTGTCTCCACCAGGCGGAATGACAGCATTTCAAAGGACTGTCATTTTGAAATGCTGGCATTCAGGGGCAGGGATCGCGGGTGGGTAGGGGGGTACTTCCTCTTCCGCTCCAGTGTTTGGGAGATGGAGAGCTGAACGCTTCCATGGGACATTGTGGAGATGCTTGGTGACCCAGGTGGTGGTGTTGCTGGCAGATCCTCTGTTTGCGGGGTGGCAGGTGGCACTGTCACTCCAGAGGTGGATGAAGAGGCCGAGACTGAAGCAGAAGAGGAAGCAGGAGGAGCCAGAGATCTTTCTTGGTTTTTGAGGTGTCTACTCCACTGCAGCTCGTGCTTTGCACTTAGATGTCCTGGTCATGCAGTTTGTGCTCAGGTTGAGAACGTTTATGCCTCGTTTCAGGCTCTGATTGCACAGCGTGCAAACCACTCGTGTCTTGTCATCAGCACATTGTCTAAAGAACTGCAACTCCTTGGAGCTGGGTTTGGTGTGCTCGGTCCCTTGCTGCGGTGGGCCGTAGCAGGCGTACTGTCTAGGGGACCGCCGCTCCGCTTTTGCACCCTGCTCCCTCTTCTGTTGTGCTGGTGGCTCTGTACGACCACTGCTTCTTCCTCCGAACTACACAGGTCACTCGCATGACCTTGATTCCATGTGGGGTCGAGGACCTCATCGTCCTCCACATCATCTTCCACCCAGTCTTCACCCCTGCCCTCCTTGTCAGTCTGCACACTTTCGAAAGCCACAGCAGGTGGCACCTGTGTTTCATCATCCGAGACGTGCTGCGATGGTCCTCCCATGTACTCATCTTGAAACATAAGTGGTTGGGCATCGGTGCACTCAATCTCTTCCACTTCTGGGGCAGGGCTAGGTGGATGGCCCTGGGAAACCCTGCTAGCAGAGTCATCAAAAAGCAGAAGAGACTGCTGCATGACTTGGTGCTCAGACTGCTTGGCTGATTTGCAATGTCCCTTATTTGACACTCTCCTCATATTTCCCAAATTTAGGATCTTGCCCAAAATGGGTGTTTTTTTAATAACAGAATAGAACAACAGTATCTAAAGCGTGTATCTCACACTGACAGATGCAGACAAGGCCGCAAATTAAGTATTTTGCCCAAAATGGGTGTTATTTAAAACCCAGAAAATTATAACTGTATTTCTAGCTTAAATTGCACACTGACTAATGCGGCAGAGGCCCCAGATGGAGGGTATTGCCAAAAATGGGTGTTTTTTAAAACCCAGAAAATTATTATTTCAAGCTTGTTTTTAACAATTACATTTGCAGCAAAGGCTGCAATATTAAGTACTTTGCCCAAAATTGGTGTTTTTTTTACTAACAGAGTATGATAGCAGTATATAACGCTTGAATTTCACACGTACAGATGCAGCAAGGGCTGTAAAATGGAGTATTTTGCCTAAAAAGGGTGTTTTTTAAAACCCAGAAAATTATAGCTGTATTTCTAGCTTAAAGGGGTATTCCCATCTTCAGTTTTCATACTTACCTTCGTCCAGCGCGACGTTCACTTCCTGGATTCGGCGGTGCTTGATTGACGTCTTCTCTCGTCCGGGCCGCGCTTGCGCAGAAGACTGAAGTTTTTCTCCCGGCCGGGCCGTGCAATGTCCTGAACGTGCACGCAGCCCCGCATGCGCCAAGGTGACTTATTCCTGGCCTGTATAGTACAGAGCCGGCGTAAGCGTTCGCGGCTCTGTACTATACTGGTCAGGAAGAAGTCATCATGGCGCATGCGCGGCGGCGTGTTCGTTCAGGACATTGCGCGGCCCGGCCGGGAGAGAATCTTCAATCTTCTGCGCAAGTGCGGCCTGGCGGCATTCGACAGGAGAGGTGGCCCGTAACCAGGGGAGACGAAAGACAACAATCAGGTAAGAGGGGACTTATTTTCTCAAAAAGGTTGGGAATTGGGTAATAAAATGTATTTAGAAAAATGATCACTGTCAAATCATTAAGAGATTTAACAGTGATCATTGTGATGGGAATACCCCTTTAAATTGCACACTGACAAATGCTGCAAAGGCACCAGATGTAGGATATTGCCAAAACTGGGTGTTTTTGTAAACCCAGATTATTATTGCAGTATTTCAAGCTTGGATTTGAATGTCACAAAAGCACATATGCTGTGCTGGTGCACTGAGCTTGCATAAAATGGCATCCACCAGCCACCTAACTAACAGACGGATAAAAGTTATTTTTCTGTGTCACTGGGCTCAGGGCAGGGTAAAAAGATTGTGCACTGCACCCACAAAACTAAATCTAGGTAGATCGCTGAGTTAACAAGCACTTCTGATTAAAGATTCTTTCCTATTCTCTCCCTCACAGCAGCAGCATCCTCTCCCTACACTAGTAACAGCAGAGTGACGTGCAGTGCTACGTGACTCCAGCTTATATAGAGGCTGGGTCACATGCTGCACTGGCCAATCACAGCCATGCCATTAGTAGGCATGGCTGTGATGGCTTCTAAGGGCACAGAGTTAAACGCTTGTTGATTGGCTGCTCTGCAGCCTTTCAAAAAGCGCCATAAAATCGCTGAACACCGAACCCGAACATTTACTGAAATGTTCGGGTTCGGGTCCGGGGTCCAAAAATCCTAAAGTTCGGTACGAACCTGAATTTACAGTTCGGGGTCGCTCAACCCTATTCATAATGTGTTTCACAAGTCATTGTTGAAAAGATATGTTAAACCTGCTGAACTGTCCTTCCTGCCACCACCTCCTGTCATGGTGGATGGTAATCTTGAGTTTCAGATTGCTAGGATAGTGAACTCACGTATTCTTCGTGGATCTCTCCTCAGGTGCCGCTTGTTATCAGTGATGAGGCTCTATTTTAGGTCCGCCTCACACTGCTAACCATGCGGTTGATACTTTCTGCTGGGAGTTGCTAGAGCTTGGTTGCATTGGATCTCCTGCTTCTCCATACTTCTCTAAAGCTAAATACTTGTTGCCTTCACAGTTTGTTTTTCTCTGGAGTGTGTTTTTCCTAGGCCTCAGGGAGACGCAAGTTCCTCCATCTAGGGAGGAACCAGCAGTCTCGTCTCCTGCTCCCTATTCTAGGGCTCGTCAGTTTGAGCAGGGCTTTAGGTATCCGGCGTATGGGTATGTCCACCTTCAGGATCTGCTCATACCGGTAGGAGTTAGGGAAAGGCCTAGAGATTACTAGGAGATTACCATCCCTCTTCCTTAGTTTTAGAGGCCTAGATTGTTGTCCTTTCGTTGTTGTGTGTATTTGGTGTTTTCCTCTCCCCGTTACCTGTGAGAAATGGGGGTCTTATCTGAGTTCTGATATTGGGTCGGGGTCTTACATGGAGGTCTAATGGGGGTCTGATCTGAGGTCTAAAACTGGGGTCTTATATAGGGTCTGACATAGAGGTCTAAAGGGGGTTTTGTCTAAGATGGGGGGATCTCATTTAGGGTTTTATATGAGGCTCTGATCTGAAAGGAAGGTGGGATTTTTTTGTACTAGCGCACAATATAAAGGGGCGTTTTTGTACTGACACACTATCTGTGTGGTACCAGTATTTTCAGGGGGACTGTTTCTGCAGGAAAGTATTGGGGAGCACAGTGGGCACAGTATTGGGGGTGGCAGGATGGGGTGTTGAGAAGGTGAGGAGGAGGATGGAAAAGTAGCAAAGTAAGATGTCTGTTTAACTCTGCAGAGATGAGGTGCGGCTGAAAGAAGTCACCATGGCGGTCTGGTCTGACAGGAGAAGAAGAGGAAAGAGAATATCTACATCAGAGAAGAGAAGTCATTGGATGTAAGAGCTGTAATATGTGGCGCTGTATTACCCTGTATGTTCTGTAGAGCTGTATGTAATGTTTTCCAAATATGTCTTTAAAGGGGTTGTCCACTTTTTTTTTTGTATGAGTGCTGTCTTCTCTGCTCTGTTTACCTGCTCATTACTGCAAATGCTATGGCGAACAGGTGAACAAAACAGATAAAGCAGCTCTCATATGAGTGCTAGGTCATCAGTAGTAAAAACAGGACAACCCCTTTAACAGTAGGACTGGAGGGAAGAGGGGGGGGGGGGGGCATTTCAATATTTGCCTTGGGCAGCAGAAAAGCTAGGTGCACCAGTGCTGAGTGAAGGAGCCCAAGCTGAATTCTTGCACCAGGGCCCATGAGCCTTTAGCTACGCCCCTGTGATGGACTTATGTCTTTTTTCAACCGTATTAACTATGTAACCATGCCCAATTTCCCACCCACTTTAAAAAGTGGTGAGAGAAGCCTAGAATCATAAAACATTGCAAATTTCTTCCCACTATGGGTGTGTACCAAACTTTGTAACTTTTTGACGATTTTGGTCCTGTCATGATTCCCTGAAAGATAGAAAGAGAATCAAATGCTTTAAAAGGGGATCCAATGCAATATTGAATAGAAGGGGAGATACAGGGGGTAACACACACTCTTAACTCAAATTTCTTAACTCATCGCGCTATCTTTAAACAAAAGCCATCGAAAAGCAATTGCTTAACGCATTTAGTTGCATTTAGTTTAGATAACATGTCTCATAAAGCATGTGTGTTAACCCTGCTACATCCGTACCTGTGACCCCCAGACAATTTGGATGGAATTTTAGCAAAGACCATTTATCAAAGTAGGGGAGGTTGGGTTTCTCTAAATAGTTTGGACCTGATTCAAGAAGATCATACCAAAGAGGTGGGCCTTAAAGGGGTTATCCAATACTATGAACTGTCCCCCCATATGCCGGACCCCTCACAGGGAATATACTTACCCCACGTCAGGCGGGGACAAGCCTCCCTATCGTCACCTGTGATGCTAGGGAGGCTCGTCCCCGCCTGCCATTGGCTGCTCCCCCACGACACTGGATGATTTCATTCATGCATGGATGAAACAAATGAAAGTTATGTTTTAAAGGTTGTCCCATCTGGGACATGTATGGCCCATTGATAGGATACATCATGTCTTATTGTTGTGAATATCACATTTGGGACCAACTCCTATCTCAAAAACGGGTCACCGAAGTAAATGGAGAGCACATTGCACATGCTCTGCGTACTCCACATTTACTGCTATTGGACTGCCGAAAATAGCTGAACAAGCAAGTTTAGATATTTTCGAAAGTTGCATAGCATTAAATGGAGGTTGGCTGATCATTTCAGGGTCTCATTTTGGATATAGGAATGGGTATAAGAGTAGGGGTTCGCACCTATCAAGCATGACATCCTGTCGAAAAACCAGAAATGTAATAGACGAGAATACCCCTTTTATTTATCATAATAGCACATCCTTCCTATCTAGCGCTATCACTTTCGAACCAGTTGTTTTTATCACCTGGTGGTGTCCACATGTGTGATTACTTAAAATTGACGAATGGGAGAATGACTTATGTCAACCCTTTAGGTACTGATCTTCTGGATAAGCCTGGCTAATAGTCAATGCAATAACATTAGTATACTTGAAAAACATGCACCAAGTATACTGAAAACCAAAGGCACAATGCTCAAAAAAGAAAAATTTGCGCATCTTCATGCTTTCTGCTATTTTTCTGGAAAGTCTGACTCACAGAATTAAGTTATATGTACAAAATCTCATCATTGTTACATCACATGGTTTCAGCTCATAGAGTGAACTACAAAGGATGCATAAGAACTCATGAAACCATGGATTATCTTTTCACCTCTAGTTTTAATTTGATGAAGTAGTAATTCTATCTCCAGTAAATATGAGGTTCTTCAAGTGCAAAAGAAAATATGGTGCCTATGGGCCCTTGGATAACCTTTCCCTAACAAACCGAATATGTGCGATGTTATTGGAAGAAACTCTTCAAAGCCAAATAAATAATTCAAACTGGAAGCAGACGGTCAGAGATCAGAGTGTGTAGAGTCTACATGCAGAGCAAAGAGATCATTTATATTAATATTCAGTACGCATTTTGCTCCATCTCTTGCCTGTATATAACTTCAAACACCCATGAATACAGAATATAGCTAAATGTCGAAAACCAATGACTCAAATGCCGATACTGAATGATATGCAGGACAGAGTGATGGAACATTCAATAATTCATATGTCAATTATAAAACTGTGGATCGAACCTCAACCAGATCTACATTATTAGTAGGCAGCTCTGCAATTGTATCACTACTAGAGATGAGCGAATTTAATATTTTGAAATTCGTTCACACTTCGTTTGTTGGTTAAAGGTGAATTGCATTATGGATTCCGTTACCAAGGACCATAACGCAATTCCATGACAGAATGCATAACGGAATGCCTTTAGAGGCATTCCGTTATTCATTCCGTCATAATAGAAGTCTATGGGCTGCAAAACGGATCCTTCCTGTTTCCGTTATGCAGGAGAGGACTCCCTTGCATAACGGAAATGGGACGGATCCGTTATGCAGCCCATAGACTCTAAAGGCATTCCGGTTATGCATTCCGTCATAGAATTGCGTTATGGTCCGTGGTGACGGAATCCATAATGCAATTCACCTTTAACCAACAAGCGAAGTGTGACTGAATTTCATAAGCGGAAATTCGCTCATCTCTAATCACTACCTTTAATACTGAATCATAAAACTTGCATCCTACTAATTGCACGGGCACACTCGAGCAGTCAGGAATGGGGACCTGGCAGTAATACACAGTTGCAGCCCTGCTCTAATGGAGATAAGAAGACCCTCAAGTTTTTGTCATTTAGCCACTTTAACCTGGAGAAAAAGTACTTTTAATCCATTTGCAAATTAGCAGTTACATGCACCGAGGGCGGGCCCAAGCTATTTTGTGCCACCTGCTTCCCCTGCCATATCTTCCCTTTCCTTCTTGATTGACAGGAACAGACTCGATGACTATTTATTAACCTGGCCCTATTAATCAATAGGAAAGGGAGGGATGGAAGGGGAGGCCAGAAGAGCAATGGTGCATAGAGTGCTTTGGGTCTGCCCAAGTATAACTGAACCTGTTTTTTCTCTTGTAAATTCCCCACATCTATAAAAAGAATAAACAAGTTACCTTTAATGTTTCTTTGGTTTTTAACCCCTTCCAGACACAGCCAGTTTTCACCTTGATACAGCATGATTTACCAAATCTGACATATATCACTTTGGCCTCATGCACACGACCACAACGGTCCGTGGCCGTTGTGCCATTTTCCGTTTTTTTTTCGCGGACCCATTGACTTTCAATGGGTCCGTGGAAAAATTGGAAAATGCACCGTTTTGCAGCCGCATCCGTGATCCGTGTTTCCTGTCCGTCAAAAAAATATGACCTGTCCTATTTTTTTGACAGACAACGGTTCACGGACCCATTCAAGTCAATGGGTCCGTGAAAGAACACGGATGCACACAAGATTGGCATCCGCGTCCGTGATCCGTGGCCGTAGGTTACTTTCATACAGACGGATCCGAAGATCCGTGTGCATAAAAGCTTTTTCTGAGCTGAGTTTTCACTTCGTGAAAACTCAGAACCGACAGTATATTCTAACACAGAGGCGTTCCCATAGTGATGGGGACGCTTCTAGTTAGAATATACTACGAACTGTGTACATGACTGCCCCCTGCTGCCTGGCAGCACCCGATCTCTTACAGGGGGCTGTGATCCGCACAATTAACCCCTCAGGTGCTGCACCTAAAGGGTTAATTGTGTATATCATAGCCCCCTATAAGAGATCAGGGGCTGCCAGGCCAGTTTTAATTTCATTGGTGGCCAGTGAGGCCCGGCCCCCCCTCGCTCTATTGTAATACATTGGTGGCCAGTGTGCGGCCTCCCCCCGCCCCCTCCCTTTATTGTATTATCATTGGTGGCCAGTGTGCGGCTCCCCCGCCCCCCTCCCTCTATTGTAATATCATTGGTGGCCAGTGTGCGGCCCCCCCCTCCCTCCCTCTATTGTATTATCATTGGTGGCCAGTGTGCGGCCCCCCCCAGCCCCCCCTCTATTGTATTAATATCATTGGTGGCCAGTGTGCGGCCTCCCCTCTCCCCTTCCCCGATCATTGGTGGCCAGTGTGCGGCCTCCCCTCTCCCCTTCCCCGATCATTGGTGCAGCGAAGATTCCGACCGGAGTCCCAGTTTAATCGCTCTGGGGCTCCGATCGGTAACCATGGCAATCAGGACGCTACTGCAGGCAGCATCATACTTACCTGCTGCGCTGTCTGTGACCGGCCGGGAGCTCCTCCTACTGGTAAGTGACAGGTCTGTGCGGCGCGTTGCTTAATGATCTGTCACATACCAGTAGGAGGAGCTCCCGGCCGGTCACAGACATCGCAGCAGGTAAGTATGATGCTTCTAATATTGTAATATTGCTAAGTAACCATGGCAACCAGGCCTGCAGTAGCGTCCTGGTTGCCATGGTTACCGATCGGAGCCCCAGAGCGATTAAACTGGGACTCCGATCGGAATCTCCGCTGCCACCAATGATCAGGGGGGGGGGGGGGGAGGCCGCACACTGGCCACCAATGATATTAATACAATAGAGGGGGGGCCGGGGGGGGCCGCACACTGGCCACCAATGATAATACAATAGAGGGAGGGAGGGGGGGCCGCACACTGGCCACCAATGAAATTACAATAGAGGGGGGGGGGGCCGGGGGGGCCGCACACTGGCCACCAATGATATTCAAACTGGGGAGGGAGGGGGGTCTGCCCCCTGCTGCCTGGCAGCCCCTGATCTCTTACAGGGGGCTATGATACGCACAATTAACCCCTTCAGGTGCAGCACCTAAGGGGTTAATTGTGCTGATCACAGCCCCCTGTAAGAGATCGGGTGCTGCCAGGCAGCAGGGGGCAGTCATGTACACAGTTTGTAGTATATTCTAACTAGAAGCGTCCCCATCACTATGGGAACGCCTCTGTGTTAGAATATACTGTCGGATATGAGTTTCACAATGTAACTCAAATCCGATGGTATATTCTAACATAGAGGCGTTCCCATGGTGATGGGGACGCTTCAAGTTAAAATATACCATCGGATTGGAGAAAACTCAGATCCTATGGTATATTAACTCCTGACTTTACATTGAAAGTCAATGGGGGACGGATCCGTTTGAAATTGCACCATATTGTGTCAACGTCAAACGGATCCGTCCCCATTGACTTGCATTGTAAGTCAGGATGGATCAGTTTGGCTCTGCACGGCCAGGCGGACACCAAAACGACTTTTTTTTCATGTCCGTGGATCCTCCAAAAATCAAGGAAGACCCACGGATGAAAAAACGGTCACGGATCACGGAAAAACGCAACCCGTCGTGTGCATGAGGCCTTTATGTGGTAGTGTTTTTTGTGACTTCATTTAGTGGTATATTTGGGTTGATGTGTTTTACCTTTATTTTAAAAAAAAATCGAATATTTACAGAAAATTTTGAAAAATTAATGTTTTAAATTTAAATGTCTCTGCTTTTAAGACAGATAGTGATACCTCACAAAATAGTTTTTAACATTAAACATATGTCTACTTTATGTTGGCATTATTTAGCAAATGTAATTTTTTTTTTATAGGACATTAGAAGGCTTATGACTTTAACCTCCTAATAGTGACATAAAATTGGAAAAACCCTTCTGAAAATTTCACTTTTTTATTGTAGATTTTATTGTAGGTTTTTAATCTATGTCTGAAGTAAATATTGTTGGCACACAGCTTAGAGGACACAATTACATTTTTAACCCCTTAGTGACATAACTAATTTTAACCTTGAGGACCAGTAACATTGTCCCTCTCTGTGTTTTAGTAGTCTGAACTTTTTAATTTATTCTTCCAAAAATTTGTCTTGATTTTGTGATATAAGTTGTATTTTTTTTAGGAACCATTTTGGGGTGAAATACTGTATTTAATAACTTTTAGTATTTTATTTTTAGAGAAAAAAATAATAAAAAAATCTGTATTAACATTACTTTGTGGAATTTTTTTATGGCCTTCATTGTATGATATAACTAACACCATAACTTTATTCAGCGTTCATGCCGGAAACCGTCCAGATCCCTGCTGAATCCCATTAAGCCATGGACTCCGGCAGTGCACGGCCCTATCTGGCCCTACTCTAACCAGAACAGCATGCCGGATATTTTTAGCGCATATGTGAAAGTCGTCTTAAACGGTGAAAAATTTTAAGGAGTGTCCAAATTGACAAATAAAGCATGTGGAAGATATACATGAGATAAGCAACTGCATGAGCATATTTGTTAAAAAGCATAGTAATCCTGGAAAACCCCTTTAAAGGGGTTCTGTACCTTTTTCTTACTGAAGATCTATCTTTTGGATAGGTCACCAGTATCTGATCAGCGGGGGTCCGACACACCTGCAGAAAGCAGGGACAAAGCCACGGCAAGAGCCTCTGCCTTCTCAAACGGCTGATCGGCAGGGATCCCAGGTGTCATACCACCGCCCATCAGATGCTGATCTATCCAAAGGATTACGTCATCAAAGGTCCTTTTGCAGGTCCTGCAGGAAGAAGAAAGAAGACGATACCGGATGCGCGATCAAGTGGATGAGGTGAGTTAATTAATTAATTTTTTTTTAACCCCTCAATCGACATTTTAGTAAGCATTCTGTATTAAGAATGCTATAACCATGTTATAAGGGAAAATAATAAAATCTACAGAACACCTAACCCAAACCCAAACTTCAGTGAAGAAGTCAGAGTACCACATTCAGTTTTTTATTACGCTCATGCAAAACGCATTGCACCTGCGCAATAGAAACTGAACAACGCAATCGCAGTCAAAACTGACTGAAAGTGCGTGCGCACTCGCGCGGGTTTTCAGCAATGCACATGCGATGCATTCGGAGCAAATCCAGGACGCCCGTGTGAAAGAGGCCTTAGAGAAAGGTGTATATAACCCCTTTTAAGACTGCAAATGTCACACCACCAGTCTTAGCTAATAATAGGGAATGCAATCACACAGACAGCCAGTAGGTTTGGATTGCTGTCAATTGTTGAGATGCAAGCACTGCCCCTTGCAGGTCACAATGTGAACACATTCACTAGCATTAGGTATGACTACATGTTATTTAAGATTAGTTTTGGGGAGAACAATGGTAGAAAACTATATGGTTATTTTGTATACAGTCAAAACTTATTATGAGCATAGAGCAAATAAAAAAGTGAAAGTACGTGATTAGTGTACCTTTAATTTATAAATTGACAAAAAAATTGTAAAACATCGCTTCATTCTTACCTAGCCATCATTTTTATTATTCAAAAATCTGTCTATTCAGTGGAAACACATGCCAAAAGTATATGTCTCCATTTATTTTACTCATTTCTATAGCCCCAACATATTCCACAGCACAGTACTTAGGAGTAGTGATAAGCAGCAGGGGTCGTATTCGAATTCGTGATATTTTGCGAATAAGGCTACTTTCACATTAGCGTTTTTCTTTTCCGGCATAGAGTTCCGTCACAGGGGCTCTATACCGGAAAATAACTAATCAGGTATATCCCCATGCATTCTGAATGGAGAGTAATACGTTCAGGATGCATCAGGATGTCTTCAGTTCAGTCATTTTGACTGATCAGGCAAAAGAGAAAACCGTAGCATGCTACGGTTTTATCTCCGGCGAAAAAAAGTGAAGACTTGCCTGAATGCCGGATCTGGCATTTTTTTCCATAGGAATGTATTAGTGTCGGATCCGGCATTCAAAATACCGGAATGCCGGATCCGTCCTTCCGGTCTGCGCATGCCTGATCAGTCAGTAAAAATGACATGCGTTTGCATACAGTTCAGGCAACGGAACTGCCTGCCGGAATCAAACAACGCAAGTGTGAAAGTACTCTAATTTGTAGAATATTCATCATATATTTGTGAATTCGTATATTCGTTATATTCTACATTCTATTTTTTTACGTGAAAATCGGCAAAGTAATGATTGCGTAATATGCGAATATTGCACGCTCAATACAGGCGTGGGTCAAAAACGAATATATAGCAGTTGCTGGGATGGGGCCCATTCAAAAATTTGCTGTGGGGCCCAGTCATTTCTAGTTACGCCACAGTCTTCTACTATATATATATATATATATATATATATATATATATATATATAGAGGTGAGCGAATCGATTCTGAAATTTCTAAATTCAGCCTGATTTTATTTTATTTTTTTACATTTATATTTGTTAGAATCAGAATTTTGTGTGATTCTATTTGGGAGAATCTAGGAAGAGAGACAGATGCTGTAAAACAGTAGTACTATATATATGCAACAAGCCCCTGAGGAGCCGGAGTGGTAGTGGCACCGGCTGCAGAAAGTCTATCACAGAGGTTCACACCGTTGCTCCCTAGGGCCAGTGCAGTGAAACAAGGGGGCACCCTTTCTTGCCTCAGGGCACTCCCTAGTTTTAGAGCTCCTACCTGATGATATTTTGGAGTGCCCTTGGGGTGCAAGGCATGGAGTGTAGGGTGTGCACTGTCAGTAACCAGGCCAGGTCAGCAAGCCCCCGAGGAGCTGGCGTGGTGGATGGGAGTGGTAGTGGCTCTGGCTGCAGAAACTCTATCACAGTAGTACTTAGAGGACCTTTCACCGATTTTTACACTATGAACTAACTATACAGACATGTAGAGCGGCGCCCGGGGATCTCACTGCACTTACTATTATCCCTGGGCGCCGCTCCGTTCTCCTGCTATGTCCTCCGGTATCTCCGCTTACTAAGTTATGGTAGGCGGAGTCTGCCCTTGTTCTGCTGTAGTGCTGGCCAATCGCATTGCAGAGCTCACAGCCTGGGAGAAAATAACCTCCCAGGCTGTGAGCTCTGCGCTGCGATTGGCCAGCGCTAGAGCAGAACAAGGGCAGACTCCGCCTACCATAACTTAGTGACTGGAATCTCCGCCTACCATAACTTAGTGAACGGAGATACCGGAGGGCATAGCAGGAGAACAAGCGGCGCCCAGGGATAATAGTAAGTGCAGTGAGATCCCCGGGCGCCGCTCTACATGTCTGTATAGTTAGTGCATAGTGTAATAATCGGTGAAAGGTCCTCTTTAAATTCAGATATATAGGAGGTCATTCTTACAAGAGTAGGTGCACCATGTCTGTAGGGACAACTTAGGCCAGATCCTAGATTTTCTTGTTAAATTATCCTTCCCCTATGAGGAAAAGCAAGCTATTTTTTTAATCAATTCAGCTGTTTTTCCCCTACTCTGATAAAATATGTACCAGCTTTTTATGGCAATTTCTTGGCTGGCTTTTGTATAGCGTTCTAAAAGTGTGTGAGCACTGAACAATAAATATTGGGTGCCCAGTAGCTATTCTCCGTCTGGCAGCCTCTCTCTTAGGTTTATGACACAGCGAGTCATTCCGCTCCCATTTTGATGCTATGTGTACATAAATATTAAACTTTGTGTGCCAGAAATGATTCACATACAGGTATGAAAATCACAAGGAGCTTCTTGTATGGGTATTGGAAATGGTTGTAGAAGATGGCAGCTGAAAGGTGAAGGCAGTGGTCCCTCAAGTTACAATATTAATTGGTCCCTGGGTGATCATTGTATTCTGAAACCCTTGTAACTTGCGACTTTTCTTTTGAAAACTAGTAATTGGTTACAAAGTTCCCAAATATCTTTCCTTAATAAGAGAAAATGACATTTTAGAAGAAGAAGCAGAACACTAAGACAGATAAAGCAAGTCATTACATATAACAGTCAGTAATAGATGCTGCACGCTGCATATCACATGAAGACAAGGCCTACTTCTTGTATGGCACCTAGTGTACCAGAAACATAAAATAGAACTTCCCTCATGTGATGTTGAAAAGAGCTTCTCATCCTGGTACAGGCAGAGGGCAGTACAGGACACGTAGTACCTCACTGTACTGTAGAGAAGCACTACTAGACAACCAGTACTGGTGTTTTACCAAAGGAATGGCCATGTTGATTGGTTGGATCTCAGTCTAGTTTCAACTTACCATGGCCTAGGAAAGACCATTGTGTGTTGAAAATATTTTCCTGAGGCCATTGTCTCTTGAGGGATCACTGTACAATGCCTACAACCTCTTACCCAAAATTTGAATTCCTTATACCATGGGAAGTTTTCCCCCTCTGTTTGGCAAATGCATTATGCAACAGGTATTGCAGGGCATTCTCTTATTGTTGATTAATGAGCTTCGTTCTGGTATGCTGAGCCTCCATTTTTGATTAGCCGAATCTTACAGTATCTGCTGTGTGGAGCAGAACCTACTTCCTCAGGATCAAAACATCATTGGTCACATCATTGGTTGGCTTATTGGCTTAGACCAGTTAGCTGAAGGTCTATGGGAGATACATGGACACACAAGCATTTTTCTGCTCCTGGCATTTTGCAGCAATTCTGTAACTCTTGATGTTTTTTCACTTTCACTATAAGGAAAGACGCACTTTACACAAATATTTAGATAAAATGCCACAAAAAATGCAACCAAAAATCCGGGTGCCCTAAATTTTTTTTTTTCTAGTGTTTTTTTTTACTAGTAAAAAAATGCAAGCTATGCATACTTCTGTTTGTCCATGCTGTGTGCCCATGCAAATACCTCTATGGATCCCCACATGTAGCAGCTGTTCCCAAGACTACACACTTGGGTCCATATATATTTGTACAGAGACAACATTTTTCAAATTTTTGTTCTGTACATTACCACAATGGATTTTGAACAAAACAATTCAGATGCAGTTGAAAATCAGACTTTCAGCTTTTATTCAGTGGGTTTAACAAAATGATTGCATAAAAATGTGAGGAACTAAAGAGTTTCTATTCTAGGGGTGCATCAGGGGGGCTTCAAATGGGACATGGTGTCAAAAAAACCAGTCCAGCAAAACCTGCCTTCCAAAAACCATATGGCATTCCTTTCCTTCTGCGCCCTGCCGTGTGCCCATACAGCAGTTTACGACCACATATTGGGTGTTTCTGTAAACTACAGAATCAGGGCCATAAATATTGAGTTTTGTTTGGCTGTTAACCCTTGCTTTGTAAAAGTAAAAAGAATATTAAAATGGAAAATCTGCCAAAAAAGTGAAATTTTGAAATTGTATCTCTATTTTCCATTAATTCTTGTGGAACACCTAAATGGTTAACAAAGTTAGTAAAATCAGTTTTGAATACCTTGAGGGGTGTACTTTCTTAGATGGGGTCACTTTTATGGAGTTTTACTCTAGGGGTGCATCAGGGGGGGCTTCAAATGGGACATGGTGTAAAAAAAAACAGTCCAGCAAAACCTGCCTTCCAAAAACCATATGGCATTCCTTTCCTTCTGTGCCCTGCCGTGTGCCCGTACAGCGGTTTACGACCACATATGGGGTGTTTCTGTAAACTACAGAATCTGAGTCATAAATATTGAGTTTGGTTTGGCTGTTAACCCTTGCTTTGTAACTGGATAAAAATTATTAAAATGGAAAATCTGCCAAAAAAGTGAAATTTTGAAATTGTATCTCTATCTTCCATTAATTCTTGTGGAACACCTAAATGGTTAACAAAGTTAGTAAAATCAGTTTTGAATACCTTGAGCGGTGTAGTTTCTAGAATGGGGTCATTTTTGGGTGGTTTCTATTATGTAAGCCTCGCAAAGTGACTTCAGACCTGAACTGGTCCCGAAAAATTGGGTTTTTGAAAATTTCAGAAAATTTTTAAGATTTGCTTCTAAACTTCTAAGCCTTGTAACATCCCCAAAAAATAAAATATCATTCCCAAAATGATCCAAACATGAAGTAGACATATGGGGAATGTAAAGTAATAACTATTTTTGGAGGTATTACTATGTATTATAGAAGTAGAGAAATTGAAACTTGGAAATTTGCGATTTTTTTTTTTTTTTTTGGGTATTTTTGGTATTTTTTTATAAATAAAAATAATTATTTTTTACTTCATTTTACCAGTGTCATGAAGTACAATATGTGACGAAAAAACAATCTCAGAATGGCCTGGATAAGTCAAAGTGTTTTAATGTTATCACCACTTAAAGTGACACTGGTCAGATTTGCAAAAAATGGCCTGGTCCTTAAGGTGAAATAAGGCTGTGTCCTTAAGGAGTTAAGTTTCAAATTTCTAGTGGAAAGTTTTAAAGATTGGTGCTGGTCTGCAAAATTTATCTGCGACCTTTAAAATCTGCCAAAATCTGCCAAAATTTTGGCATAGTTTTTGCATAGCAGTTGAGATTGATATTAATTTATCAACACACTATAAATTAATATCAATCTCAACTGCTATGCAAAAACTATGCCAAAATTTTGATGTAAACTGCACCCCACGATCAGAGATAACTTCAAAAGGAACTCCATGAAAACAAAACACATTCTGAACTACAAGGTCATCTTTGGCAGAAGGTAGGCCGGTACATGGAATGAAATGTGCAGCCTTGGTGAGCCAGTCAACTACTACCAGAATTGTATTTTTTCCCCTTAGAGATAGGTAGTTCTACGATAAAGTCCATGGAAATAGAACCCAGGGATGAGAGGGGACCGACAAAGGCTGTAATAAACCCATGTGTGAAGAACGTGGAGTCTTGCATGTAGCACAAGCGTAACATAACATGACATATTTCCTTACATCCTGTTGATAATTTGGCCCCCAAAAGAAACGGGATAAAAATTCCTGTGTCTTCTGCACTCATTTGTGACCCGGACTAATCATGGACCTAACTTTAGAATTTTCAGTCTTATTGTTTCGGGTATATATAGCTGCTGCCCATGGGTCCACACCTTGTTCTTAAGTATTAAATGCACATCATCAGGTGATCAAGACAGCAAGGAGTCGGTGTCATAGGCCTTTTTTTATCTCTTCAAGCAAGTCCTTATTATGGATTACCCCCACAAAATTAGACTCAGGAACAATAGTCTTGAGCGGAATCGTAGAAATTGAATCATTAGAAAAGATTCTAGATAGAGCATCTGCCTTGCCGTTACGGGAACCGGGCCTGTACGAGATTACAAAGTTGGAATTTATTAAGGAAGAGACTCCAACGAGCTTGGCGAGGAGATAAACATTTGGCAGATCTAGCGAATTCCAAATTAAGGTGATCAGTCACAACTATTATTTGCTGTGAGTTTCCTTGAAGATGATGTCTCCATTCCTTAAAAGCTGCAATGATAGCTAACAGTTCTTTATTCCCCACATCATAATTCTTCTCAGCAGTGGATAAATGTTGGGAGAAAAAAGCACACGGATGCAATAAACTCTTGTCTCCTGTTCTCTGAGACAGAATAGCCCTTATAGCACAGTCTGAAGCATCTACTTCCACAATGAAGGCGACTTCTGGGTTGGGATGAACTAATACAGGGGCTGTAGTGAACTTGGACTTTAGGAGACAAAAGGATTCCTGTGCTTGGGGAGACCAGGCAACAACATTTTTTTTCTTAGTCAACTGTGTAATAGGAGTAATTATTTCTGAGAAATTCTTAATGAAGCGTCTATAAAAATTGGCAAAAACTATAAAACGTTGAACATCTTTTATGCTCCTGGGAGTAGGCCAGTCTACTATTGCTTTAATCTTGCTAGAGTCCATGTGAAGACCATGAGGTGAAATTATATAGCCAAGGAATTGGATCTCAGTTTGGTGAAATTAACGTTTTTCAATCTTAATCTAAAGTATATTCTTTCTTAGAAGTTCCAAAATGAGTCTCACATGTCTCTGATGTTCTTCCATAGAGTTGGAGAAGATCAAGATATCGTCCAAATAGATGACTACGAACTAGTCCAGAAGATCTCTGAAGATATCATTGACGAGGTGTTTAAAAGTGGCCGGGACATTGCAAAGACCAAAAGGCATAACAAGATATTCGAAATGTCCATAACGTGACCTAAAAGCTGTCTTTCATTCGTCTCCAGATCTGATACGGACCAGGTTATAGGCGCCTCGCAGGTCTAACTTGGTAAACATTTTTTCATGTCACACTCTCTCCAAAAGCTTGGGGGTAGAGGATAACGTTTTTTGATTATAATTTTGTTAAGTTCTCAGTAATCAATGCAAGGTCTTAGAGAACTGTCCTTCTTCTTAACAAAGAATATAGGAGCCCCCGGCGGTGAGGAAGATGGGCGGATAAATCCCTTAGCCCGATTTTCTATGTAGTTCTTGAGGGCTTTTAGTTCAGGGCCTGTCAAAGGGTAGGTGTTTCCAAAAGGTATAGATACACCAGGAGGCAATTCTATAGGACAATCGTAGGGTCGGTGTGGGGAGAGCTTGTCCACATTTTGTTTATCGCAAACATCTGCAAATTCCTTATATACAGAGGGTAACTCTATTACCTTATTATCTAGAGCAGGATTTTCTGAACCTTGTTCAGACTTAGGGCTCTTTCACACCTGCGTTCTTTTCTTCCGGCATAGAGTTCCGTCGTCGGGGCTCTATGCCGGAAGAATCCTGATCAGGATTATCCCCATGCATTCTGAATGGAGTGAAATCCGTTCAGGATGCATCAGGATGTCTTCAGTTCCGGAACGGAACGTTTTTTGGCCGGAGAAAATACCGCAGCATGCTGCGCTTTTTGCTCCGGCCAAAAATCCGGAAGACTTGCCGCAAGGCCGGATCCGGAATTAATGCCCATTGAAAGGCATTGATCCAAATCCGGCCTTAAGCTAAACGTCTTTCCGGCGCAATGCCGGAGCCGACATTTAGCATTTTCTAAATGGTTACCATGGCTGCTGGGACGCTAAAGTCCTGGCAGCCATGGTAAAGTGTAGCGGGGAGCGGGGGAGCAGTATACTTACCGTCCGTGCGGCTCCCCGGGCGCTCCAGAGTGACGTCAGGGCGCCCCAAGCGCATGGATCATGTGATCGCATTGGACACGTCATCCATGCGCATGGGGCGCTCTGATGTCATTCTGGAGCGCCCTGGGAGCCGCACGGACTGTAAGTATACAGCTCCACCGCTCCCCACTACTACTATGGCAACCAGGACTTTAATAGCGTCCTGGGTGCCATAGTAACACTGAAAGCATTTTGAAGACGGTTCCGTCTTCAAATGCTTTCAGTACACTTGCGTTTTTCCGGATCCGGAGTGTAATTCCGGCAAGTGGAGTACACGCCAGATCCGGACAACGCAAGTGTGAAAGAGCCCTTAGCTGTCGAAAGAACATCCTCCGCTGGGAAGCTTATTTCTTTGGTTTCCCAGTTGATAACAGATTTCTGTGCTTGCAACCAGGGTAGGCCTAGAATAACAGGGAAATGTGGAGAAGAGATCAATAGAAGCAATAGGACTTCACATGGTTAGGGTGTTATAATGATTTCAAGTGGTTCCGTCTCTTTATCCACTGGCCCTGAGCTCAGTGGAGATCCATCTACACTCTCCATTACCACGGGTGAGAGTTTTTTCTGAAATTTAACCCCATGCCTTTGAGCAAAAGAAAGATCCATGAAATTGCCACTAGACCCGGAGTCCACCATAGCAGAGGTGGATATCCCCTGAGAGTTAATCAAGAACTTAATGGAAAGGAATCAAAGGGAGTCTTTATTCTCTTTCTTAAAGGGAATCTGTCACCTAATCTGAGCCTTTTAGTCCGCTCAGATCAGGTTATAGACTCCTTTGCCCACATTACAATGGTACCTTTATTTGTGCTGTGCCTCCCCGAAATTGTCCAAAAAAGACTTTTAAAACTTATGCTAATGAGGTTCGGCAAGTGCCCAGGGGCAGCGTTACTGCAGCAAGTGCCCAGGCCCCTCGGCGATGTGCCCAGAAAACCACACCTATTTCACCCCTCTGGCCTGCCTCCTTTCCTATTATTACCTCCTCCTCTCCCTCACAAATCTCGCTCCTGCGCCTCTCCACACTTGTCCTGCACCTGCGCACTGCTGTGCCCATTATGGGCAGAGGAACAGGGAGTTGGACTGCGCATGCACCGGTCCATAGCTTGAAATCCAGCAGGCGGAAGTAACCAGCCGCTGCAGAGGACTGCAGTGAAGCCAAAGAAGGGGCAGGTCGGTGCAGCAGCGTCTTTCCTCTAGCAGGCACGAGATTTGTCAGGGAGAGGAGGAGGTAATAATAGAAAAGGAGGGCGGGCCTGAGGGGTGAAATAGGTGTGGTTTTCTGGGCACATTGCCGAGGGGTCTGGGCAGTTGATAAGGAAATGATCAAACTTTCCACAGTAAAAGCATAGACTTTCCCGGAGCCTGTGCTCCCTTCGATCAACACTTTCACGTCTTAGCATGGAATCTACTTGCATAGGCTCACTCCCTGATTCTCTGTAAATCTTTCCTTGGGGTTCCTTGGAAATGGAGACAGGAAAAGAACGGGACTGCTAAGTATCATAATTTAAGGTAGCCCATTTCTCTTGTCTTCGTTCAGACAGTCGGGTATCGATTCGAATGCAATGGTTAATAAAAGCATCCAAACCAAAAGGAGCCTCTGCATTGGCAAGTTCATCTTTTAATGCGCTGCATAGTCCTTTCCTAAAACAAGATATTTTCGCTGCGTCGTTCCAATCGGTGTCGACAGCCCACCTCTTGAACTCCATTGCATACTCTGACAGGGCGTCTGCCCTGGTGCAATGCTAGTAATCCCCAGAATTTGTTGCGGTCTCCGCGAAATCTGAATGGTGGCAACTTAGGGGTCATTGCAGGCCCTGTAGCGCGTGGTACAGAAACTCAATTCTCCAAGTGGACTATCCGATCATATAATATATGCACGGTACCACGTAGCTCTTGAATTGCTTGTCCATAAATTTGGATGTTGTGGAAAGTCTGTCCTTCAAAGGCGTCATATTTATTTTTTAAAGTCTGCATCTCGGTTTGTATATTAGCCATAGCAGTCTGCAGTTGCTTAATGCGAACCTCTGAACTCCCAGTCCCGGCGGACTCCATTTTAGGCTTGAGTATTCTGTCACGTTACTAGTGAAATACTGCTGGAATCCAATGGCAGGTACAAGGCATAAACACAGGAGGCATCGGAGTCTTGAACAAGAGGTAGCAGGAATGCAGATGAAGGCAGGGATCCAGACGAGGTCAGGGGGAAACCCAGCGAGCAGTTGGCAGGTGTCCAGGAGTAGCAGGGTGAACCACAAGGAGAAGGAACAAACCAGAGAGCAAGTTCCAGGCGAGAGGACTGCGCAAGCAGGATCTAAAACACAATACTCAAGCAATGAGTAACAGGTTTGAGAGGTTTATATATGAAACAGGAAGTAAGATGGCACCCAGCTGAGACACAATCCACCATCTTAACTGAGAAAAAACTTAAGGGCAAGACAGTCTGAACTAAACAGACATAACAGGATGATTCCTGACAAAAGGTAAATCGTGTGTTTTTTTATTTTTTTCCGATATGACATTCACCACACAGGAAATTTTAAAACATATTTTAATAGTTGAGACATTTTTCAACATGGCAATACCTGATATGTTTATTTTTTTATTGTTTATATATTTTGATATGTGAAATTGGGAAAGGGCGGTGATTTAAACGTTAAATATTTTAATTGTTTTCTTTTTACTTTTATAATAATTTTTAACCCCCTTAGGAGTCTATAACCTGAGATCTTTTGATCCCTTGTCCCATTCACCCTAAGGGCTTATGCACACGAACGTATTTTCTTTTCATGTCCATTTTCTTTGCGGACCGTATGCAGAAATATTCACTTCAATAGGTCTGCAAAAAAACAAAAAACGGAAGTTACTCCGTATGCATTTCATTTCCATATATTCGTATTTCCGTTCAAAAATAGAACATGTCCTATTATTGTCCGCATTACAGACAAGGATAGTACTGTTCTATGAAGGGCCAGCTGTTCCGTTCCGCAAAATATGGAATGCACAGGGATATCATCCATATTTTTTGCTGATCTGTTTTTTGCAGACCGCAAAATACATATGGTCATGTGTATGAGCCCTAATAGAGATTCTGTTAGGGTGAATGGGATTTTGACATGCTCCCTTCTGAGCTGTTCCTCATGCACAGCTTAGCATGGAGCTTATCACGGCAGGAAGCTTCAGAAGTGTCCAGGCTGCCAAAGTAACGGATCGGAGCTCTGCAATTTCACTGCGGGGGCTCCGATCGGATGGCACAGGGAGCCACATCTTGTGCCTTACCTCACAGATAGCACGAACGGTGTTGATCGCATTATCAGAGGGATTAAATGACGGGTTCTGCGTGATAGCCATTCCCCGTCATTGTGGATTGTGTATTATACAGCCGGCACACGCTACGTGAGGACTGGGCTCATTGCAGCAGCCCACTCTATAGATTACCTCAGCCACCGTGATGTACCGATAAATCACGGTGGCTGAAGGAGTTAAAGGGAATCTGTCTCCAGATTCCTCCCTATCAAACTTTGTTGATCTGAGGCCCTGAGTTCCTGAGTCATGATACTTTGTCTTAATATGTAAATTAGGCATTTCGCTCAATGAGGGTGTCACCATTGCTCCTGTTGCACCCAAGCTCTGCTTCATTCTGGGGCCAACTCCTCCCTCGCCACTTTGCTACTGCCTGGCCCTGTCAGTCAAAGAAGCCAGGGAGGGGCTGGCCACAGAAATGACTGGAGATTGAGTGCAGCAAAAGCAATGGCGACACCCTTATTGCATCAAAGGTTAAATATGCACATTGTAGCTGGCCAGCTAAGACCTGTTCTAGGTTGCTAACATAGCTAATATGTTTATACAGCTAGACCTGCCAATAACCTTAATACAGTTCCTATGTTTGTGTGTTAAAGACAAAAGCAGAGTTATTTACTATAACTTCATGTTTTTGGATGTCATGTAACAGTTATATATTGTATTCACAGAAGCAGAAAAAGATAATATGCCTTTAAGATTCATTATATAATGTAAGGTAAGCTCAATGACACAGCAGACAGAACAGAAAGCATAGAGTTAAACTGTTGTTGCTTAGCAGGAGTCTTGACCAATCCTAGCTAGCCTCACATAGCCCAGGAGTTTTGACCAATTACAGCCAGCCTCACACACAGCTTGTGTGGGAAATTCCCCTAACAGGACACACACTCCACTAAGAGCTGTGTTTTATGGAAGCAGAGAGTCCAAAATAGGTATTTAAAACAGTTATATAATGTTCCTACTGCTAATATAGTGATTAGAACTGTATACTGAACTGGTTATATGTATGTTTACTTACAGTTCCACCATACAAACGAACTACTGAACCATACAATCATACAATTGCAAACAAATTCAAATTCCATATTGCAATTCAAATTGTATCCAACCATACCAGATCATACTCAACCAATCTGCAAATAGTTACTGCTAACTGCATACTGCAAATTGTGACCAAATTCAGCAAGTAGAACTATTAGACCTCAGATATACCTCTCAGAGAGATCATAAAGTGCTTAAATAACTTAAAGTGAGAGTACAGATACTCAAGAGAGAAATATATCCATTTTATGTTGAATGACAATATTGAACAGTTGAACCACCATCTTATGCATACCGCCATTTTATTAATCTTCATGCAACACGTGTTTTGTACATGGACTATATGCTGCGGAGGCGGCAGTGTTATATGAAGAAAAGTTGAAGTTAATAAAGAAGTTATTTCAAGCATTTGGTGTGCTCTTTAAGCCTACTGTTTCCATAGAACAGTGCTAGAGGAATTACAGAGTAACAAACAGTCTGGCTAGACTAAAAGTCAGAGATATCCGAATTCTTCTAATGCTACACCGCAAAAGGCACTTCATAGTGCTGGGCCTGCCACAGTGGAACTATTACGCTCAGAGGGCGAAGTGATAGCGCTCCTCAACTTACACAATAAAGAGCGCATTAAAGCAGCAGAGCGCCAGCATATACCGCCGCGCAGCAGCTGTTCCCTGAGTGAGCAAGCAAAGACACCTCAGCGGAGCTACCATACAGGCCATATAACGTGTGCTTTAGTCAAACTGCAGCCAACTCTTAAAGTGGCAGAACGGCAAAGGCAAAATAGTCAGAGAAAGAGCGCCAACCCTCCTGCGATCCCTAGAGAGAGAAAGAGACGCATTGTGGGAGGCCAAAGTCCAGAGATAGAGTGCCCGCACCGCTATCCACGGAGAGACCACGTACTGCAGCCAGCTAGTTTCCCGCCACTAGGCCCAAAGCCTGCAGCAGCGTATCCAAGCCAGCGCATCGCAAGTCATCACAGAGCATCGCAAGTCTGCACAGAACATCGCAAGTCAGCGCAGAGCATCGCATCACATCAAGAAAAGACACGTCTCGTTTAAGACTGACATTTGTTCCTGCTCTTCAGAATAAGGTCAGAGCTTTCCTTTTATTACTTATCATTGCACATAGGTTTTGGCCTAAAAAGATTTTTTTTGTGTTCAGGAATAAAAGACTTTTAAAGTAAAACAAAGGACAATTTGTAGTACATGGACTCTAAAGTAATAAAAGTGAAAGTCATTTATTGCCTGTATTTATCGCTGTTACATTTAAAGTGAAAGTCATTTATTTCTGCATTTGTCAGTATTGCATTTAAAGTAAAAGACATTTTATTATTATTATTATTATTGATTGTTATAGCATTTGAAGTAAAATGTCTGAGCCTAGTATTACCATGCCACTGTTAGAGGATACAAAGATAGATGGAGTAGAAGTTGAGGAGCAAGGGAACCTGTCTGAGGTAGAAGAGTCTGATGCAGCATTAGTCTTGCCTCAAACAAACATAGCCCAAACAGATCAACTAAGATGTTCATCACATGCCAGAAAACCGACCTCAAAGATGCTGGAAAATCTGGAGCAAGAAGCAGCATTAAAGGAGAAAAAGTTTGGATGTATGATAGGTGGAAATCATACATTAAAGACATTCGTAGAAAGCTAAAGCAAGAAAGTATAAAAAGGAACTTGAGTAATATGGTAGAGACGGTAGAAGAATCTGAATCAGAGCTTATGGCAGCATATGTCAACCTGCGGTCATCTACGACACCTTCACACGATATTGTAAGGAACATGGACACATGTACTGCGGTCACTAAAGATTTAGTAAAGCTCATGAGAGAACTTTCATCTGCAGCAAACTATGATGAAGTTAAAGCAAGAAGTAGAATGAACGAGCTCTTTATGAGAGACTATGCTAAGTCCTTAGGTGGAACCACAATCTCAAGTGCGACATCCTTCGCTAGCAGATGTGCCAGCCCCATATCAAAGTCCTCAAGTACTTCAGCTAAAAGAAAGGAATTGGTTGAACAACTTGCTGTCAAGAGAGCAGAAATTGAGATGGAAGCTGCCATCGAGGCACAGCGCCATCAAATGGAGGTACAGCGCCATCAAATGGAAGCTGAGATGAAAAGTCTGGAAAGGCAGAAGTTAAGATCATAGAAGCCAGACTCAGAGTAGATGAAGAGGATATGAATCAGAGTAGTCATAGGTTCAAATCTGTACTAAGTGAAGAAGCAGACTCCTATTTTCCTCCATACGCCCAGGAAAATGGAAGGAAATCTCCAGCATTTAGTGAAGAAATAAGTAATTATCCTTCCATCCCTGCTCAGAAAGACAAAGAGAGACCTATTCCAGTGTTAGGAAAAAGGTGTGTGAATTTACCCTCTATCTCTACCGGAAAAGATGAAGAAAGGGACTCACCTAATTCAGAACTAAGTGAGAAAATAGAACCGGGTGATTCTATCCCTAGATGTCACTGCAACGGTCATGAAAATGTTACAACTATTGTCCCAGCAAGACAACAGAGAACAGTTTTTGCTAGACTTCCTGTGCCGGAACCCACTGTATTTTCAGGAGATGTACTGAAGTTCATAGAGTGGAAGGCAAGCTTTGAAATGATCATTGAGCATCATTGGTTCAGCCCAGTCGACAAGTTATTCTACCTTCAGAGATATGTTGGTGGAGAAGCCAAGGAAGTTCTTGAAGGTAACTTCTAAAGAAAAGATGAGGAAGCCTACAAGCAAGCTTGGGAAAAATTGAATGCAAGATATGGTCACCCTTTCTTAGTAAAAAGAGCCTTTAGAGAGAAACTGAATAAATGGCCTAAAATAGGTCCTAAAGAACACTTCAGACTCCAAAGGTATGGTGACTTCCTGCAAGCATGCAGCAATGCCATCCCACATGTTCAAGGACTAGAAGTACTGAACGACTATCTAGAAAACCACAGGATGCTAACTAAGCTACCTGAAGAAGTGGCTTCTAGATGGAATCGCTATGTGACTAAACAGTTAGCTCTAGGTAAGAACCAGGTTTTAAAGAGTTTTCTGAGTTCATCAGTGAGGAAGCACGAATAGCATGTAATCCAGTAACATCATCTTACATCTTAAAATCCTTAGAAGAAAGGTCTGCAAGAGAGATAAGACGTGCAAGAGCAACTAGCTTTGCAACCAACACAGCAGCTAAAGGTCCAGATACCTACGAGAACAAGTTCAAAGTCACTACTGGGATCAGTAGAGAAACAGAACCAACAAATACTTCAGACTACCTTCAAATGTATGTTCTGTGGAGAAAATCACTCCATACACAAGTGCCAAAAATTGAAGGAGAGGCCCCCAGATGAAAAGAAAAGGTTTGTACTTGAGAACCAACTGTGTTTTGGTTGTCTAAGAAAAGGCCATGTTACTAAGGAGTGTAAGAAAAAGGCCACATGCAGTGTTTGCAAAGGACGCCAATCTTCAATACCTATAGATACTGAGGAAGAAAATAAAGTATCGGTATTCTCTTGCAGAGTGAGGGAAGGAGAAAGCAAGGAAAGGAACAAGAAGCTATACACCTATGCGCTACTGGATGCCCAGAGTGATGTCACCTTCATTGACCAAGAAATCTGCAAGAAATTACAAGTGGCTACAGAACCAGTGAAGCTCAAACTCACCACAATGATGGGGAGAGACACATTAGTGAACAGTCAAAGGGTCAAAGGACTGAAAGTTAGAGGATTTCATTCAAACTTCACATTAGATCTACCTCCAGCCTATACAAAAGACGATATACCTCTAGATCGAGATTGCATACCTACCTGTGAAACAGCCAATGAATGAGAGCACCTATCTGTCATATCTCATGAAATGTCCCCGCTGAATGAGTTTTGTGTTGGACTGTTGATAGGCTACAATTGTCGCGAAGCCTTGGTACCATGAAAGGTAATCACAGGAGGAAAGAGGGAACTCTACGCTGTTCAAACTGATCTAGGATGGGGTGTTGTTGGAGGAAAACAGCCGATTGCAAACTCAAAACAGGTGACAGGATTGTGTCCTTGAATATCTGTCCAAGAGTTACCAACTGTAAGGCCAGTGAAAGTAATTTAAGATCCTTGAATCCGACTTTGCAGACATAAGTTCTAAAGAAAAGAGTGTATCCCAAAAAGACATAAAATTGGTAGACTTTAGAATAAAGTATTCAGCAGAATCAACAGCATTTTGAAATGCCCTTACCTTTTAGAGAATGACCTCGTCTGCCAAATAACAGAAATCTTGCCCTAGCAAGATTAAAATGTTTGAAGAAAAGGATGGGAAGAGATCCCAAACTCAAGAATGATTATTTGAAATTCATAGAAGGCATCCTCTAAGAAGGACATACAGAGAAAGTTAATAACCAACCTAAAGAAGGAGAAGTGTGGTACATCCCACATCAAGGTGTTTACCACTCAAAGAAACTAGATAAGATTAGAGTAGTATTTGATTGCTCAGCAAAGTACGATGGTGTTGCATTGAAGGATCATCTACTAAAAGGACCAGATCTTACAAACACTCTGCCTGGAGTACTCTGTAGATTCAGAAAGTATCCTGTAGCGGTCATGTGTGATGTTGAAAACATGTTCCACCAGTTTCATGTGAAGAATGAAGATAGATACTTCCTGAGGTTTCTATGGTGGGAGGATGGAAATACAAATACAGAACCAGCAGAATACAGAATGAAAGTACACTTGTCTGGAGCAGGATCATCTCCAGGTTGCGCCAATTATGGTACATCTCCATCTGCATTGGACATCTCCAGAGACCAGAGGACCGCGGCCATAACGGTCGGACCTACTGGTTATTCAAGGTGCCGCCGTGCACCCATTTAATTTTTGTATTTAAAGGTGCTGCCGTGCACCAAGCACATTTGTATCCCTGGTGCCATCATGCACTTTTTCTTTATCTTTCATTATAGCATTTAGGGACTTATTCTAATATTGAATAAATTAAAAGTTATGTTTTAACCTAAAATCACCATTACCACTTTGTTTACATATATTCTAAATACTGGTGATCAAGTCACCAACCAAACATATAGCTCCTCCAGACTATACGTATCTCCCTGTGACATGGCAGGTTTTCTGGCGGGGGACATAGACACGGATGCATGGCTTGCAGAAGCCAAGGAAGTGTTCTCAAATAAATCATATACCCCAAAAAAATTCACACCATAATTTAAATCAGCATTTAAGGAGTTCAATAAACTATACCGCGAACACATCTCCAGCTGGTGGGAAGTACAAAGCCTAGACAATTACATTAAAAACGGTATTGTACCAAGAGGTCTAAGAATTCCCATCGTCCCAGTACCTAAACAAAGGAGCGCGGGCTTCAACGGTAGATGGGAACAACTAGCTACAGCAAGCTCTCTACAATTCATGACCTTACTGCTTGAGGAAGAGAAAATCCAACTGGAAAGCCATAGCGAGAAACTGAAAGCTCAAATCGAAATAACAAAAACGTTTTCACAAGACCCTGAATTCAGTAACGCTGAAAAACTTTTACAGACATCTGTGGAAAAATTCCAGTTCTTCTTACGAGATAGAAAGCATCGGCAATTCAACCACGACCTGGCGGAATTTAAGGAGAATAAGGCCTACTGTGTCCTACGTGAGAAACCGATAGCAAAAGAGGCAGCCTCTGACTTTTCCACCACAGAGACCGACATCTCAGATAGTGAACGGGAACAACCCAATAGAAATAAAATTAGAAACCCATACAGAAAAGGAAGAGGAAGAGGCAACAAGGGAAGAGGTCAACCTGGAGGCGGTCCATCCAATTTTTTAGACCAAGGAATCTCATATCCCCTGAGGAACCGCTCCAGACAACAGGAGCAACAGGGCCCCAAATAATCAACCTGTCCAAAAGGCCGCTATCCACCGCAGAGATGACTGTACTAAGTAAGGGACTTTCATTTGTTCCCAAACAGCGATTTAACGAGTTTTCATGGACAAAGGACCTAAATTTGTTCATCCGAAAACTAAGATGGCATAAATGCTTTAAATCAGGAGACAAGCGCCAATGCCGCAAACTAGGAATCCCAGTGGACATGTTGGAGGATGTGAAGCTACTAAACAGTCTATCTGATACCAGCAACCAGGAGGAAGGGAAAGGACCATTCACCTCCCTGAGAGCAAAAAGCAAAAAAATGCCACTAGTTGGAGACATTTCATGTCTAGACGTATTCCTTCAACTAGTAACCACAGACCTGGGTGAATTAGCAGCTTCGGGACAATCAGGTAATCTCTCAAGTAGAGAACAGAAAATCCTCTCTAATCTACAAAAGGACGACACAGTCACTATCAAACCCTTGGATAAGGGGGTGGAACATTATCATCATGGATACAGAGGATTACTGTAAGATGTGCCTACTACTCCTGAAAGAGAAACAGACCTATGGCACACTCACCTGTAACCCGACAGCCCCCTTCCTGGCTGAGTTACTTGATATCCTAACAGAGGCCAAAAGAAACAAGATCATTTCTGAGACAATTGGATTTCTTATACCCCAAATTCCCTGTGACGGCAAATTTCTACGGTCTCCCTAAAGTACATAAAGGGATAAATCCCTTGAAAGGACGACCGATAGTATCAGGGATTGGGAGTATATGTCACAACCTAGGAAAATACGTCGACCAGATCCTCCTACCCTTCGTCACCTCCCTTCCCTCCTATACACGAGACAGTATGGACCTGCTCAAGAGAATAGAAGGTATCACACTAGACCGACAATCCATTCTAGCAAGCATAGATGTAGAGGCCCTGTACTCATCAATACCTCATGAGGCAGGCCTCAGAGCAGTAGAATACTACCTCAGTATAAGAGGCCAACAGTTCAGGGAACATAATCAGTTCGTCTTAAAACTCCTTAGATACATCTTGACACATAATTTTTTAGTATTTGATGGCAAATGGTACCACCAGCTCAGGGGCACCGCGATGGGTTGCTCTTGTGCACCATCGTATGCAAATTTGCTCCTGGGCTGGTGGGAGACCAACAACGTTTTCAGCGAGGTGATGTCATCATGGACCGGGCCCATTATTCTGTGGGCCCGGTACATTGATGACATCTTCATCATCTGGAACGCATCTACATCAGCGTTTAAGACGCTCGTTGAGAAACTAAATGATAACAGGTTAGGACTTAGTTTCACACACGAGACAAATGAAAACACCCTACCCTTCCTGGATATACTGATCCAAAGAAATGGATCGGATGAATTGGCTACCACCATATTTCGCAAACCAACAGCAACAAATTCCGTACTACACTGGAGCAGTAGCCATCCCCTACCGCTCAAAAGGGGTATACCGAGGGGCCAGTATTTGCGCCAAAGGCGCAATTGCTCCACAAAAGCAGAATTTGTGAAACAGGCAGGGATCTTGAGGACTAGATTCCTCTCCAGAGGATACCCTGATCCAGTGTTGAGGTCAGCATACCAAATGGCATTAACTTCTTCAAGAACTGAACTACTGGTACCAAGAAATAAACCCCCAGATACCAGACAAAAAATCAGGGTAATAGGTACCTTTGATGAAGCCGCCAGTGATGTAAGAAAGATTCTACAAAAACACTGGCCGATACTAATGATGGATCCTGACATCAAAGAAAGCATTTTTGACTACCCTCAGATTACGTTCAGGAGGGGGAATAGCCTCAGAGACATGCTGGTACATAGCCACCATAAATCAACTACAAAAGGAACCTGGCTAGACAGGAAACCACTAGGGTGTTTTAGGTGCAGTGGATGTATTGCATGCAGTACAATACAAACATGTAAAGAATTTGTCAGTATCAACCTTCAAAAACCTTTTAGAATTAAGGATTTCCTAAACTGCCGCACTAGGGGTGTCATCTATAGAATCACGTGTGAATGCCCCCTAGAATATATAGGCAAAACGAAGCGAGAATTGCGCAGGCGGATTGGCGAACACTTGGGGGATATCACCAATAAAAAAGATACGGCTGTATCACGTCACATACATGAATATCATCAGGGTGACCCACGCAGTATAAAAGCTATTGGCATCGAGGCAGTCGCCCCCCCCTTGCGAGGAGGTGACTGGGATCACATGCTCCTTCAACATGAAGCACGCTGGATCCACACGCTGCGGACCACAGCCCCCCAAGGTCTAAATGAGCAACTGTGCTTCGGCTGTTTCATTTAATGAGCACTAGACTAGCCAATGAACCACAAACGCTACATATCCCTATATGACCCGGACAGGCTGGCAGAATGAGACATGAGAAGAACACACGTCATGTAAACAGCATATGTCAACGGATAGACGTAACACAATAAGCACCCTCTCGCAGGTATCCTTACCCAGAGCGTACCTACTTCACGGAAATAAAGGATAAAAGTACACCAAGGTCTATGCCTTATACATCTTGTGGTCACAGGAACCGTACTCTCTATAGGGCACCCTTCATGCCCATTATAATAATAATCGGATATAGGGTGCGTCCCTGTGACGATTCTTGCATCGACTGATACCAAATAATTTGCCTTGAGGTATTTCAAAAAATTGTCTACCGGATGCTAAAACCCTGACAGGTGCACCCCGATAGACAAGAGCACTCATTCATTATGTATTGCTCCTTATGCATCCGTGCCTATGCACTACTGACCAGAACACTTTTTATATAATCATATTGCAAGAAATGTCACATTAATATTCACCGCATTTACTATAGACGGTGTTGAATTTATGGTTGCCACACAGAGTCCCGGTCACCTGGCAACCAACTAAACATTGGCTGGTGGATAACACATGTCCCGGGCGGATGACATAATCCTCAGCCATTAGAAATGACGTGTCGGCATCTGATCACGTCAGTAGATCTATTACCATGCGCGGTTGAGTCGGCTGCCCAGCTGACGTCACGGCGCTGTGCTCCAAGCCTCCTTCTGAGGCCAAATAGTGTTTTCTCATAGCACTGATATCGCATGCGTGAGCGCGTCGACTGCCCCGCTGACGTCATCACGCTGCACTCCAAGCCTCGTTCTGAGGCCATATGATGTTCAAATAGGAGCGGGCGACTACCGGCAAGTAGGCTTTATCATGGCCTCTGGACACGCCGCTGCGCTCCAAGAGAGGGACCGGACCATCTCCAGGTGACCCCCTCGACTCTGTCTTTATTTCTTAGGCAAGTACCCAGCCCTGATACACGATTAGAGCCTTGATTAAAGGCCAATACGTCTAAGTATCATTTGTGTCATATTTTCATCCTAAACATATATGATGTATGTGTTGGTTACTGACTAAAAGTTACCAACACTATATGTCATTAGATCACATTGCCCCTCTATGTGTGCCTAACATTCCCCTGATGAGTTTTATATAAAAAATGAAACATGCGTGTAGGGACTAGCTACACTAGGGCACAATAGGGCCAAGTAGAAAAAGGGCCAGGTTCCGGACGGGGTCGTTCTTTTCAGAACGGGTGCTTCATATATAGGATGCTAGGGGCGAGATAGCACCCATATATCAGGGCTGTCTAGGTACCCCTAACCCACTAATATCCCCGCCGGGCCCCCTCCGCTCTTCTTTACAGCAAAAACTTCTTGCATTGGACATCTCCAGAGACCAGAGGACCCCGGCCATAACGGTAGGACCTACTGGTTATTCAAGGTGCCGCCGTGCACCCATTTATTTTTTGTATTTAAAGGTGCCGCCGTGCACCAAGCACATTTGTATCCCTGGTGCCATCATGCACTTTTTCTTTATCTTTCATTATAGCATTTAGGGACTTATTCTAATATTGAATAAATTAAAAGTTATGTTTTAACCTAAAATCACCATTACCACTTTGTTTACATATATTCTAAATACTGGTGATCAAGTCACCAACCAAACATATAGCTCCTCCAGACCATGAAGTACCCGGCCAATCAGAATGAAAGGATTGCCCATCAGCAGCAAATTTTCTGAAGAAAAATGTAGATGATGGGCTCATAAGTATAGAGTCCACAGAATCTGCAATCAAGCTAGTGAAAGAAAGCCAAGAGTTAAGCGCAAGAGGAAACCTACGCCTTCATAAATTCATCTCAAACAACAGAGAGGTACTGGAATCCATCAGTAACTCTGAACGTGCATCATCAATGAAGAAGGTAGATCTCAATTATGATCATCTTCCAATCCAGAACGTACTTGGATTGGGATGGAATGTAGATTCGGAAAGTACAAGAAAATAGAACTTCATCTATTTTCAGATGCCAGTAGTTATAGTTATGGTCAGTACTCCGACATCTGGGTGATAGGAGGAAAAAGGATACACTGTTCCCTGGTTATGGGAAAGGCCAGAGTTGCACCTACCAGTATTCAGACAATACCAAGACTTGAACTGACAGCAGCTGTTGTTTCAGCATCAGTAAGCAAGTTTCTGAGAGAAGAATTGGAATTGGAAATAGATGAAGAATATTTTTGGACAGACTCGCAAGTTGTCCTAGGATACATAAACAACAAAGCTCTTTGTCGCCAACAGAGTCGATAAAATTCAGGAAATAACAAATCCAGAACATTGGCATCACATTGACACAAAGCATAAACCAGCAGATCATGCTTCAAGAGGCCTGAATGTAACAGAATTGAAAAATTGGAATTGGTTCACAGGCCCAGAGTTCCTTTGGGTAAAGGAAATCGCACCCAGTAAATCTGGAAAGAATAAATCAAGTCAACTAGACGTACTGTAGATTTCTTGAAAACGTTTCACTCGTTCTTCCAATGAGCTTTCTCAATTCTGAGTAACTGTACAAGAATTCTCTGGGAATAAATATGGAACTGAATCAGTAGGTGATAAAGACTTCCCATAAAAAGGTGTCAAGACCGCATTGTATGTGGCAGACAATAGATGTCTAACCCCCCCCCCCCCCTCCGCCTCTATTCAAGCTTGACTTCTCCATTTTTACATAGACGCCCTCCTTCACACCTCGTTTGTACCAATTGGCCTCCTTATCCAAAACACATACTTGACTGTCTTCAAAGGTGTGGCCTGTTTCTTTTAGATGTAAGTACACGGCTGAATCTTGACCAGAGGTTTTGGCTCTTCTATGCTGAGCCATACGCTGATGTAGTTGTGTTTTTGTTTCGCCGATATACAGTTCTGAGCATTCCTCATTGCACTGGACTGCGTACACAATGTTGTCCATCTTGTGTTTAGGCATTGGGTCTTTGGGGTGAACCAGTTGTTGCCTCAGTGTGTTGCTGGGTTTAAAGCAGACAGGGATGTGATGTTTATTAAAAATCCTTTTGAGTTTCTCAGACACCCCAGCTACATATGGGATAACCATATTCTTCCGTCTGTCATGCTTCTCACCCTCACTGGTAGTCTTGGTGCTCTTTCTTCTCCTTCCTTCTGTTTTGACAAAGGCCCAAACTGGATACCCGCAAGTTTTAAGTGCCCCTCTGAGGCACAATGCGGTCTTGACACCTTTTTATGGGAAGTCTTTATCACCTACTGACTCCAATTAGGATAATGGAATCAACACCTTTGACCCCATGCTGGGTATAATGACCCCTGACCACATGCTGGGTATAATTACCAGATGTTAATTCTTGATTCAGTTACATATTTATTCCCAGAGAATTCTTGTACAGTCACTCAGAATTCAGAGAGCTCGTTGGAAGAACGAGTGAAACGTTTTCAAGAAATCTACAGTACGTCCAGTTGCCTTGATTTATTCTTTACGGATATACCATGACCTGGATAAATGCAAACCTTCACAGACACACCCAGTAAAGGTTACACAGAATTGTCTATGGGTGATCCAGAGGTAATAGTTGTACAAACATTGAGCACTGCTGCCAAGTGTCAAGATGACATACTTGAAAGACTAGCCAGATGTTCAAAATGGAATATGGTCATAAATGTATTAGCTCGAATTCAACGTTTGGCAAAATGGAATCAGAAAGAAGAAATTGTTGAATGTAGAAGAAAGAATGAAAGCTGAAGAAACAGTCAAAAGAGATTCTACAGTGAAGAGTTAAAGAGACTTAGTCAAAAACCTAAAAGGCTTCCAAACAACCACCCATTGACTAGCTTAATCTTCTTCTGCAGGATGGTATACTGCAGGTGAGAGGGAGACTGGAAAATGTATCATTACCTAGCAGAGTGAAGCATCCAGCAATTCTACCCAAAAATTCTACCTTCACAAGATTGATTATTGATCACTACCACAACAACAACAAATCCTTGCATCAAGGAAGAAGCTTTACCCAAAGCTGTTTGAGAGAAGGTGGTTACTGGATTGTGAAAGGAAGCAAAGTTATAGCAAAGTATATAAATAAATGTGTAGTCTGCAGAAAGGCACGTAGACCTAACAAAGAACAAAGAATGGCAGATTTACCGGCAGATTGTGTAAACCCAGCACCACCATTTCTTTATAGCGGAATGAATTGTTTTGGCCCATTCATCACCAAACAGAACCGCAAGGAGTACACAAGATATGGACCAATATTTACATGTCTAAGCTCCAGAGCAATTCACCTGGAAATGTTAGAAGATATGTCAACTGACGCATTCATTAACGCCTTGAGATGTTTCATAGCCATTAGAGGTAGTGTCAGATAGCTTAGATCTGACCAAGGATCTAATTTTGTTGGAGCAGAGCATGAATTAAAGAAAAAGAAAAGGTAACTGAGTATTTGCTAGAGAAAAAGTGTGATTTTCATATGAATGTTCCACATGCAAGCCATACAGGAGGAGTTTGGGAAAGACAAATCAGAACTGTAAGAAATGAGTTAAGTTCAGTGCTGAAAAAGAACGCCGGAAGAATAGATGATGCTTCACTTAGGACCCTATTCTATGAAGTAATGTCTATTGTTAACAGTCGTCCACTTACAGTTAATAACATCAACGATCCAACAAGTTTGGACCCTTTAACTCCCAACCATTTACTTCATCTTAAGTCTAATTACATACAGCCACCACCTGGCAAGTTCACCAAAGAGGATTTATATGCTAAAAGGAGATGGCGAAGAGTTCAATATCTATCAGATCAGTTTTGGAATAGATGGAGGAAAGAGTACTTAGCCAATCTTATGCTAAGAAGTAAATGGCAAACACCCAGAAGAAATGTCCAAGTTGGTGACATAGTGTTAGTAAAATAAGAAGATTTACCTAGTAGTCAATGGAAATTGGCCAAAGTTCTAGAAGTTCAAAAGGGGGCAAAGGTTTAAAAGTAATATCAGGAAGTATTACTTTACTGAGAGAGTAGTGGATGCATGGAATAGCCTTCCTGCAGAAGTGGCAGCTGCAAATACAGTGGAGGAGTTTAAGCATGCATGGGATAGGCATAAGGCCATCCTTCATATACGATAGGGCCAGGGGCTATCCATAGTATTTAGTATATTGGGCAGACTAGATGGACCAAATGGTTCTTATCTGCGGACACATTCTATGTTTCTATGTTTCTAAGACAGAAGAGTGTTGTTACAAATAGTAGACTCAAAACTCGACAAAAAGGGAAAACGTCTCACTACTCCACTGAAGTTGGAACGTCCTATACAGAAGTTAGTTGCTCTACTTGAGAGTGATAAAAGACACTTGGAAGTTGAGAACCTGATGGAAAATTCCCTAAATTCATGTTTAAGTGCTAACACTAAGAACATCGAATTATAGGTAATTTTGGTGGGAGTGTAGCTGGCCAGCTAAGACCTGTCCTAGGTTGCTAACATAGCTTATATGTTTATACAGCTAGACCTGCCAATAACCTTAATACAGTTCCTATGTTTGTGTTTTAAAGACAAAAGCAGAGTTATTTACTGTGACTTCATGTTTTTGGATGTCATGTAACAGTTATATATTGTGTTCACAGAAGCAGAAAAAGATAATATGCCTTTAAGATTCATTATATAATGTAAGGTAAGCTCAATGACACAGCAGACACAACATAAATCATAGAGTTAACTCCACTAAGAGCTGTGTTTTATGGAAGCAGAGAGGCCAAAATAGGCATTTAAAACAGTTATATAATGTTCCTACTGCTAATATAGTGATTAGAACTGTAAAGTGAACTGGTTATATGTATGTTAACTTACAGTTCCACCATATAAATGAACTACTGAGCCATACAATCATACAATTGCAAACAAACAAATGGCCGCAGCAGCTGAAGACTCGTCACAACCTGTTTCTCCCTGCTCACACAGACTGCATCCTGACATCATAGGGGGCGTCACTTCAACACTAAACTGCTGCCTTAACCTCTTTAGGACACAGGGTGTACAGGTACGCCCTGATGTCCGAGTCCTTAAGGACACAGGGCGTACAGGTACGCCCTGTGTATTTCCGATCCCTATCGCGCGGCGGGCGGTGATCGGAACAGAGTGCCTGCTGAAATCATTCAGCAGGCACTCTGTGACAATGCTGAGGGGGGTCCTGTGACCCCCCTGTATCGGTGATCGCAGCAAACCGCAGGTCAATTCAGACCTGTAGTTTGCTTCGTTTCCGGGTCATTCGGGTCTCCGGTGACCCGATAACCCGGAATAGTATGGTGATCGATGGTGTGATAATACACCACCAATCACCATCCTTAGATCCTGAGAGGTGGCGGTGGCATCACCTCTTAGGATCGCATCCTATTGGCTGGACGGGCGGGCAGGGTTAACTTCCCCAGCTCTGCTCTCCTCCTCCACACTGCTTCCGTGGAGCCAGGAGAGAGGAGCGTCCGTCCACATCTGAGCCCAGCACCTCCAGCACCCCCACGTGAGCAACCATAGTGAAAAAAAGGGATTTTTTTGGGGGGGCTTCACCCTGATCGGGTATCTTGGGTCCACAGCACACTCAGCTGTGCGACCCTATACCCCGCCAGGGGTGCTGCCTATTGCCCCCCTCCCCCATACACACACACAATTTTTGGTGGCGCATTCATTTTTTTATGCGTGCGCTGACTGTGGTCGGCACTCTTAGCATCCGGCCACTGTTAGCGCATAACCCACCCCACCGCTGATCAGCTTTGGACCGCTGATCAGCGAGTTTGAATGTTTATTTTTTTCTAATTTTTTGGGGCTTTCATTTTATTTATTTTTTCCTGTTAGGTTTATAACGTGAACACCCATCCCCCCACACACACGCACACTAAATAAAGTTTTACGCACACGCACACACACACACACACACACACACACGCACACTCCCCTATGGCCCGCCAGACGTTCTCAGTCGAGGAGGCATACGCCCTGCTTGTCTCTGACTCCAAGAGCCCCAGTGAGGATGAGGGTGACCCCACTTTCCTCTTGTCATCTGTGTCCTCCTCATCATCTAGTGATGATGAGCCCCCAAGGAGGCGGAGACGCCGCCAGGCGGAGCCAGGGGACCCCCATGCCAGGGACCCTGTGGCCCACACTAGTATGAGCAGCCCTGGGGATCGTACTAGTTTTCCAGCCCACCAGATAAGTCCACGTGAGCCCCCTACCAGCGAACTTTTCTGGTGTACCCCAGAGAATTTTGAGCCCGTGATTCCTGACTTTGTTAACCAGCCAGGAATACAGATTCGCACAGTGGGCTTCACTGAATATGACTTTTTTAGTTTTTTTTTCCAGTGACCACTTTGTGAATCTGATGGTGGAGCAAACAAACTTGTTCGCCCAACAGTTCATTGCTCAACACCCGGGCTCCTTTTTGGCTAGGTCCGGTGGCTGGACTCCGGTCAGTGCAGCCGAGATGAGGACATTTTAGGGTCTCGTGCTGCACATGGGCCTAGTCAAAAAACCCAGTGTCAGACAGTACTGGAGTGGGGACGTCCTCTACCAGACCCCACTCTACTGTATGGCCATGACACGTTCCCGTTTTCAGGCCATTCGGAAATGCCTGCATACTAGTATACCCTTGTTCCAGTCCATCGCCGCCAGATCCACGTCCGCTTGTGGGACCATGCGGAAAAATCAATGCTGCCTCCCTACCCACCCCCTCCAGGTACCTATCCCCAGGGGTGAGACCCGTGCCCTTACCAGTGGAAACTTGTTGCTAGTCAGATATAAGGACAAGAGGGATGTCCTTGTACTGTCCACAATTCACGGTAACGGCATCCCCCCTGTCCCTGTGCGAGGTACCGCGGCAACGGTCCTCAAGCCCGATTGTATCGTCAACTACAATCGGTATATAGGAAGAGTTGATCTCTCTCAATCCATATAACGCCATGCGCAAAACCCAGGCATGGTACAAAAAAGTTGCGGTCTACTTGGTACAGGTTGCCTTGTACAACTCTTTTGTGCTGTCCCGGAGCGCTGGCAACACAGGTAAATTCCTGCAGTTCTATGAGGCAGTCCTCAAGGCCCTGTTCTTTTCTGACCGGGAAAGAGCAGGCCGGAGCACCTCGGGAACTGGAGGCGTCCCTGGCCAACACTTTCCAGGTGTGGTCCCCCATACTGGAAAGAAGGGACGGTCCCAAAAAAGTGCAGAGTGTGTCACAGGAGGGGGATACAGAAGGACACCACCACTCAGTGTGACACGTGCCCCGATCAACCGGGCCTCTGCATTGACGGTTGCTTTAGGAAGTACCACACTTCCATGGAGTACTAAATTTATGATCCCCTTCCCCAATTTTAATTCTATTTGGCTACAGACAATCGCTCAGAAAAAAAAAAAAATATATATGGCTTTGGAGACACTAAAACAAAATAAAAAAAAAATAAAATAAAATGATATTATTTTGTAAAACTAAAATGAAAATAAAAAAGTATGCATATTAGGTATTGACACATCCGTAAGATCCTGAACTATAAAAATACCACATGACCTAACCCCTCAGATGAACACGGTGTAAAAACGGTGTAAAAACAAGCCATTTTTTTGTCACCTTACATCACAAAAAGTGTAATAGCAAGAGATCAAAAAGTCATATGCACCCCAAAATAGTGCCAATAAAACCATCCTCTCATCCCGCAAAAACTGAGCCCCTACCTAAGACAATCGGCTAAAAACTTTAAAAAAAAATGATTCTCAGACTATGGAGATACTAAAATGTTTATTTTTTTTTGTTTACAAAAGGATATTATAGTGTAAAACCTAAATACATTTAAAAAAGTAGACATATTAGGTATTGCCGCATCTGTAAGAATCTACTATGTAAAAATAACACATGACCTAACCCCTCAAGTGAACACAGTAAAAAAAAAAAAAATACGGTGCCAAAACTGCTATTTTTTGACAAATTTTCAATTTTAAATCAATTTTTTCTGTTAAAGCAAGGGTTAACAGTCAAACAAAACTCTATATTTATTGACCTGATTCTGTAGTTTACAGAAACACCACATATGTGGTCATAAAATGCTGTATGGCCAAACGGCAGGGCGCACAAAGAAAGGAACGCCATACGGTTTTTGGAAGGCAGATTTTGATGGACTGTTTTTTTTTACACCATGTCCCATTTGAAGCCCCCCTGATGCACCCCTAGAGTAAAAACTCCATAAAAGTGACCCATCTAAGAAACTACACCCCTCAAGGTATTCAAAACAGATTTTACAAACTTTGTTAACCCTTTAGGTGTTCCACAAGAGTTATTGGCAAATGGAGATAAAATTTCAGAATTTCAATTTTTTGTAACCTTACCTCACAAAAATGTAATATAGAGCAACCAAAAATCATATGTACCCTAAAAATAGTCCAAACAAAACTGCCACCTTATCCCGTAGTTTCCAAAATGGTGTCACTTTTTTTAAGTTTCTACTCTAAGGGTGCATCAGGGGGCTTCAAATGTGACATGGCAACTTAAAATTTTCCCAGTGAAATCTGCCCTCCAAAAACTACATGGAACTCCTTTCCTTCTGCGCCTTGCCGTGTGCCCGTACAGCAGTTTACGATCACAAATTAGGTATTTCTATAAACTACAGAATCAGGGTTATAAATTGTTTGGCTGTTAACCCTTGCTTTGTTAGCGGAAAAAAAATTATTAAAATGGAAAATCTGCCAAAAAAGTGAAATTCAGAAATTTCATCTCCATTTGCCAATAACTCTTGTGGAACACCTAAAGGGTTGACAAAGTTTGTAAAATCAGTTTTGAATACCTTGAGGGGTGTAGTTTCAAAAATTTCACTTTTTTGGAGTTCCTACTCTAGGAGTGCATCAGGGGGGCTTCAAATGGGACATGGTGTAAATAAACCAGTCCAGCAAAATCTGCCTTCCAGAAACCATATGGTGTTCCTTTCCTTCTGTGCCCTGCCGTGTGACCGTACAGTAGTTTACAACCACATATGGGGTGTTTCTATAAACTAAAGAATCAGGGCAATAAATATTGAGTTTTGTTTGGCTGTTAACCCTTGCTTTGTTCCTGGAAATAATTGATTAAACTGGAAAATTTGCCCAAAATTTGAAATTCAGAAATTTCATCTCCATTTGCCAATAACACTTGTGGAACACCTAAAGGGTTAACAAAGTTTGTAAAATCAGTTTTGAATACCTTAAGGGGGTGTAGTTTCTAAAATGTGGTCATTTTTGGGTGGTTTCTATTATGTAAGCCTCACAAAGTGACTTCAGACCTGAACTGGTCCTTAAAAAGTGGGTTTTGGAAAATTTCTGAAAAATTTCAAGATTTGCTTCTAAACTTCTAAGCCTTGTAACGTCCCCAAAAAATAAAATGGCATTCCCAAAATGATCCAACCATGAAGTAGACATATGGGTAATGTAAATTAATAACTACTTTGAGGTATTACTATGTATTATAGAAGTAGAGAAATTGAAACTTGGAAATTTGCACATTTTTCCACATTTTTGGTAAATTTGGTATTTTTTTTATAAATAAAAATTATTTTTTTTACTCCATTTTACCCGTGTCATGGAGTACAATATGTGATGAAAAAACAATCTCAGAATGGCCTGGATAAGTAAAAGAGTTTTAAAGTTATTCACACATAAAGTAACACTGGTCAGATTTGCAAAAAAATGGCCTGGTCCTTAAGGTGAAAGTGCGCCCGGTGAGGACCAGTATCAGAGTAATACAGAAACACATATACATTGAATTTTAAAACACAGTTTAAACAGAATAATGAAACTTGGGGACATTGCATGAATGTAAAAAAATGTTTTTTTACAAGGGTGTGCCAAGGCAAGAGGGAGAAGGAAGGAGGTTAGCTGGGAGAAGGGAGATGGTTGATGGAGGTGTGGAACAGCATAAGTCCAGTATGTAGCTGCCACTTTAGCCCCTTGGCTATGGCCAAGCTGAGGGAGTGTGGACGAATTCCTCACAGCTACCTTGCACAGACCAGAGTTTATTATGGATATAGAGTAAGTCTAGTGGAGGTAGAAGCAGCATTAGCTTATGGACTCCAAAGCACCAGTGACCAGGAGAAGCCTAAAAGCACCTGGACACAGCCGCACGATAGGGTGGCCACTGGCTTCATCTCAGAAAACCGGACCTCACCGACCACGCCCCAAACCAATAAACCACACCCACTTCTGTGAAGCCACACCCACCACCATGAAGCCACGCCCCCATCACTGGCAAAGAAAAAACAGGGGGAGGAGAGGGAAGAAGTTTCTGAGGGGAAGGTGAGCTGGGGGGCAGCAGGGGTGCTTCTATTCCCCTCACTCAGGCACAGGGAGCCATGTCTGCGGCTCTAGTGACTGACTGGGGGTGAGAGAAGCCTCAGTCAGTTGCTGCAGCTCACGCTCGCACAGCACAGTGCTGCTGTCTGAGCGGAGCTACTGCAAGTGTAGACATCCCTGTGTCCATCCAGGCTCTGTGCCGGACGGAGGACAGCGAGCCAGAAGACCGGACTGTCCGGCCTAAAACCGGACGTCTGGCCACCCTACCGGACGACTAGGCGCAAAGTTGTCTATTACGACATGCCCCTATGGACATTGTGGACCAGAGTTTATGAAAGCATTCTGCACAAATAATGGAGCAGAGGATTTTTTCGGCAGTTAGGGAGACCGCCCTGTGGATTGCTAATTACAAGTAAGAAGTTATTATATACAGTACCTGAGTGCTAGAATGTGGACATAGTGTAGACAGATATAAGAAGGAATCTCTCCCACCTGTTAGAAAGGAAACTCTGCAAGCTATTTCTGCCAAGCCTGTTACAAGGATTATAGCTGAGCTAATATTTGGATTATTACTTTTGCTAATTACAATTAAACTGTACTGACTACCCTGAGACAATTGATCAAGTAAAAATTCTGTTGTTTTCCACCATTGACTCCTCATCTTTTCTACCACCTTCCTTTGCACCTAATGGTGCTGGTGTCACGAACACCAGGGACCCTGCCTTCACGGCACCTTAAACCATTCCACAAAGGGCACCTCAACCACCATTTGGCGCGAGTCCCTGGACATCAGAGTGTGCCCCAAGGGAACTGGTGCTGTCCTTCCATTCACTGCATGCCGGCCCAGGGAGCGCTGCTAATTGCGAGTAAAACTACTACTACCCCCATCGGCCCACCAACACTCACATATTGCCCCTGCAACCCGATCGCCGCATATGCAAGCAGTTAGATAGGGAGATCAAATGGGACAGATTCCCTTTAAGGGAGAAGTGCATGGTAAAGACTGTGGAGATGATGCACATTTAACCCCCTCCCGACATATGACGTTATAGTACGTCATGGCGGCAGGTGCGTTCCCGCATTTTTACGTACTATTACGTCATGGTGATCGGGCGGGCATCGCTGTACAAGCCTATGCTGGCGGATTAACCCTGACCACGGCATAGAAGGGATTTGCGGTGGGTGAGGGAGCCCATGGGGTCCCCGCGCTGCTGTGGCGGGCACCCGATGGGTGAGAATGCAGCCAAATGCCATGCAGAGGCTGCCCAATGCCTTGCACGGCATCGGGACCTGCCTTCTATGGGTGCCCAGGAGATTCAGCCTCAGGCTGGGTCTCCTAAGCAACCTGTTAGTGTATTACTCAGTGTAATACACTAACAGGCAATGCATTACAATACAGATGTATTGTAATGCATTGCAGAGGGGATCAGAACCCCAAAAGTAAAGTCCCAGAGTGGGACAGAAATAAAGTAATAATTAAAAAAAGATAAAACGCCCCCTTTACCTGATTTTATATTGAAAAATAGAAAAAAAGAAAACACGCACATATTAGGTATCGCCGCATCCGTAACGACCGTCTCTATAAATATATATATGTATAACAAAAATTGCAACACCAAGCGATCAAAAAGGCGTATGCCCCCAAAATTGTACCAATCAAACCGTCACCTCATCCCGCAAAAATTTAGACCCTACCTAAGACAATCGGTCAAAAAATAAAAAAGCTATGGCTCTCAGACTGTGGAGACACTAAAACATCATTTTTTTGTTTAAAAAATGCTATTATTGTGTAAAACTTAAATAAATAAGAAAAAGTATACATATTAGGTATTGCCACGTCTGTAACGACCTTCTCTATAAAAATATTATTTGACCTAACCCCTCAGGTGAACGCTGTAAAAATAAATAAATAAAAACTGTGCCAAAACAACCAATTATTTTGGTTACCTTGCCTTATAAAGTGTAATAATGAATGATCACAAAATCATATGTACCCAAAAATGGTACCAATAAAAACATCAACTCTTCCTGCAAAAAATGAGACCCTGCACAAGACGATTGGCAGAAAAATAAAAAAATATGGCGTTCAGAAAATGGAGACACAAAAACATATTTATTTTCAAAAATGCTTTATTAAGTACACATATTTGATATCACTGCGTAGGTAACAACCTGCTCTATAAAAATAGCGCATGATCTAACCTGTCAGATGAACGTTGTAAAAAATAAAAACAGTGCCAAAACAACCATTTTTGGGTTACCTTGCCTCACAAAAAACGTAATATAGAGCGATTAAAAATCATATGTACCCCAAAATTGTATCAATAAAACCCCAAGTTTCCAAAATGGGGTCATTTTTGGGAGTTTACACATGCAGGGGTGCATTAGGGGGGCTTCAAATGGGACATGGTGTCTAATAACCAGTCCAACAAAATCTGCCTTCCAAAAACCATGTGGCACTCCTTTCCTTCTGCTCCCTGCCGTGCGCCCTTACATCAGTTTATGACCACATGTGGGGTGTTTCTGTAAACCCCAAAATCAGGGTAATAAATGTTGAGTTTTGTTTGGCTGTTAACCCTCGAGGAGTAAAAAAAAAATGGATTAAAATGGAAAATCTGCCAAAAAAGTGAAATTTTGAAATTTAATCTCCATTTTCCTTTAATTCTTGTGGAACACCTAAAGGGTTAACAAAGTTTGTAAAATTAGTTTTGAGTAACTTGAGGGGTGTAGTTTCTACAATGGGGTCATTTATGGGGGGGGGGTTTATTATGTAAGCCACACAAAGTGACTTCAGACCTGAACTGGTCCTTAAAAATGGGGTTTTGGAAATTTTCTTAAACATTTTAAGAATTGCTTCTACAATTCTAAGCCTTTTAACATCTCCAAAAAATAAAATGACATTTACAAAATAATGCAAACATAAAGTAGACATATAGGGAATGTTAACTAATAAATATTTTATTAGGTATCACTTTCTGTTTTAAAAGCAGAGAAATCGAAATTTTGAAAATTGAGAATTGTTCAAAATTTTTGGTACATTTTGGATTTTTTCATAAATAAAGGTGAAATATATTGACTCAAATTTATGACTGTCATGAAGTACAATGTGTCACGAGAAAACAGTCTCAGAATGGCTTGAATAAATAAAAGCGTTTCAAAGTTATTACCACATAAAGTGACACATTTGCAAAAAATGGCCTGGGCAGGAAGCTGAAAACTGGCCCGGGGTAGAAGGGGTTAAAAGAGTTGTCTGCTTTTTACTATTGATGACCTATCCTCAGGATAGGTCATCAATATCAGATTGGCGGGCTGGCGGCTGACTCCTGGCGCCCCCGGCTCCATCTGTTCAAGTGAATACTACAGAGCCGTCCTTTAGAAGTGAATTAGGATGCCATACTTGTAATTAGTGATGGACGAACATCAGCCGGGGCGGTTCACGAACGTGATCGCAATCAAATATTTGCGGCGGGCCCCTTTCACTTTAAAGGCAGGCGAACCTGGAATACTTTTAGGTCATATTTGCAGCCACCAAACACTTACTAGAAGTGCACAAATAGTCCCACAACATGTACAGTGACATACCAGATGTATTATTTGAATTTGCGATCTCCATTCATTATTTTTTTCAATGCAAAATATCGGCAATGTAATTTTCGCCTATGCGCATGCGCAAAATAGGCGCGGCCTACTACAGCAACTGGGTTTCCACCAGACCGAAGTTGGATGCGATCAGAAAAGATGGTTGGCAACAATTTTCTCGAGGTTTAGAAAGAATTTCTGATCACTGTAAGTCAGGGTGTAACGGGGCGCTGAAGGCGCACTCGGTCTCCCATCAGCCGCAGACCTGCTGCTTAGCTTCGGGAGCGAGGATCTGTGTTTGGCCTCGTTCCCAGGGCGGCTTTGCTAGCTGGGAGGCTTTTCATACATACTTTTCCAGCTCACCTGTCCGATCTTTGATACTCCCGACTTCTGATGCCTTGGGTGAGTCCCAGAAACAGCAGTGCAAAATGTGGAAAGACGGCTTCAGAATACAATGAAAGTCCTCTAAAACTTCTCCTTTATTGTAGTATATAAAATAGCAGACACATCCACTTTGTATACAGTGATCGTATGTGAACGACTAAGGACACAATGTCTGAAACGTGTTAACGATCACTGTATACAAAGTGGATGTGTCTGCTATTTTATATACTACAATAAAGGAGAAGTTTTAGAGGACTTTCATTGTATTCTGAAGCCGTCTTTCCACATTTTGCATAGCTGGGAGGCTCCCTGCTCATAGGTCTGCCTTGAGCGCCGAGCTGATCACTCGGTGCTCAACTCGTCTGTCTGTCGGTCATGTGACGCTGGCCACGTCACATGACCCTCACTCCCCACTATAAATACAGGCGGCCTGCTGGCTACAGGTTGCCTGTGATTTTCGTCTCTAGGGCTGTGTGTACTATTATTATTGCTTCCTACTTGACCTCTGGTATTGACCTTGTTTGTTTCCTGACCTAGTTTTGCCCGCTCCATTGGTACCTACGCTATCGCTCGGATTTGACCTCGGCTCGTTCTCGGATTTCGTCACCTGCCTCATCCCGGACCGACCTCGGCTAGTTGACCCGCCATTGCCTTTCCCATCACTGGGTACTGTTGTCTTATCTACCTCCCTGTCTATCCATTTGCCTTAGTCTTGTGTACCGCCTTCTGCCTTAGCTATCTGTTCCTCTTCTTCTCTGTTCGCTCTGCTCTACACTTCCATAGGTCAGGGACCGTCGCCCAGTTGCGCCCCGTCACCTAGGGAGGGTGGTGCAAGTAGGCAGGGACAGGGTTTAGGGTGGCAGTTTAGGGGGTGCACTTCCTCTCTACCTTCCTTACCTTCCTTACCCGTGACAGAATCACAGGCCTCAAATTAACATGGACCCTCTACAGAGTCTCTCACTGAGCATGTGCAGGGTCTTGCCCAAATTGTGCAAGAATTAGGGGAGAGGTTACAGGTACAGGAGACCACCCAGACACCCCCTATTTTCGCTCCCTCCACCATTCAGGTAGAACCGCATATTAAATTACCTGACCGGTTCTCGGGTGACCACCGGAATTTTTTAGCTTTCAGGGAGAGCTGCAGACTTTATTTCCGACTACGACCTCACTCATCGGGCCCTGACCCACAAAGGGTTGGGATAATCATCTCTTTGCTTCAAGGGACCCCCAGGAGTGGGCCTTTTCTTTGCAGTCTGACTCCCCTTATCTCAATTCTGTCGACCTCTTTTTCCAGGCACTAGGGGTCCTTTACGATGAGCCTGACCGGGCATCTGTGGCTGAATCTAATCTAAAGGCCCTTACCCAGGGAGAGCGGCCCGTGGAAGATTATTCCACCCAGTTCCGCAAGTGGTGCGTTCCCTCGGGCTGGAACGAACCTGCTCTCAAATGCCAATTTAGAGCAGGGTTGACAGAGAGGTTGAAGGATATGCTGGTCTGCTACCCCAGTCCTGACTCTTTAGAGGAGACCATGACCTTAGCCATCAGATTAGACAGACGGATTAGAGAGAGAGAGCGGGAGCATTTGTTTTCTCCTCATCCCCTTCTCAAACCTGAGACTTCTCCTACCGAACCCAAGATGGAGGCTCAGTAGGACCAGCCCATGCAGCTCGGGATGACACGAAGAGAACTACGCCGTCGTCGCCGCTCTTGTTTTTATTGTGGCGATTCCGACCACTGTGTTCGTCAGTGTCCCTAAGCTCCTCCTTCCGGAAGATCGTCCAAGTCAGAGGGATCCAAGGACAAGGTATTCCCAGAGGTGGTAAAAACTATTGCTGCCTGTTTCAATTTCCTTTGGGGTCTTAAAGGGGTCAGGAAGTGCTTTTGTGGATTCTGGGTCAGCATTTAGTTTTGTTGATCTCAAATTTGTTGAACGGGTAGGGATCCCAATACTAAAATTGTCCAGGTGATTGCTATTGACTCTACTCCTCTCCTGGGGAACACGATAAAACTCCGTACTCCCGAGATTACCCTGTCTTTAGGGGTCTGCCACTCTGAGAAATGTTCTTTTTTCATTTTAGAGAATCTTCCGGTACAAGTAGTTCTTGGCATGCCCTGGCTTCAGCAACATAATTCGGTCATAAACTGGAGTTCGGGTGAGTTAGAGAGATGGGGTTCCAACTGTAGTTCTTGCTTAACTGTAGTTCAAGCTGGAGTTTCTTTTGATGCCATTCCTCACTTTATTGCTGATTTTCATGATGTTTTTTCCACTGCTAAGACCGACACTCTCTCCCCATAGGCCTTATGACTGTGTTATTAAGTTAGTTCCCGAGTCCAAGTTTCCTAAGGGACGCATTTACAATCTCTCTGGTCCTGAACGCACTGCCATGAGAGACTACATCCAGGAGAGTCTTAAGAAGGGACATATTAGGCCCTCCACCTTGCCCTTGGGAGCTGGGTTCTCTCTTGTTAAGAAGGACGGTGGTCTCAGACCCTTTATTGATTATAGAAACTTGAATAAAATTACTATTAGGAATCAATATTCCATCCCGTTGATTCCAGATTTATTTAACAAGATCTTGGGTGCTTCTTGGTTTTCTAAACTCGATTTGAGGGGGGCTCATAACTTGATTCGTATTAAGGCCTCATGCACACGACCGTTGTGTGCATCCGTGGCCGTTGTTCCATTTTCCGTGATTTTCTGCGGACCCATTGACTTTCAATGGGTCCGTTGAAAACTCGGAAAAAATGCACCGTTGTTCATCCGCGGCCGTGATCCGTGTTTCCTGTCCGTCCAAAAAATATGACCTGTCCTATTTTTTTGACGGACAGGAAACACGGACCCATTCAAGTCAATGGGTCCGTGAAAGAACACGGATGCACACAAGATTATCATTCGCGTCCGTGATCCGTGGCCGTAGGTTACTTTCATACAGACGGATCCGAAGATCCGTCTGCATAAAAGCTTTTTCAGAGCTGAGTTTTCACTTCGTGAAAACTCATATCCGACAGTATATTCTAACACAGAGGCATTCCCATAGTGATGGGGACGCTTCTAGTTAGAATATACTACGAACTGTGTAGATGACTGCCCCCTGCTGCCTGGCAGCACAGGGGGCTGTGATCCTCACAATTAACCACTCAGGTGCTGCACCTAAAGGGTTAATTGTGCATATCATAGCCCCCTATAAGAGACCAGGGGCTGCCAGGCAGCAGGGGGCAGACCCCCCTCCCTCCGCAGTTTTAATTTCATTGGTGGCCAGTGCGGCCCCCCCTCCCTCTATTGTATTATTTTCATTGGTGGCCAGTGTGTGGCCCCCCCCGGCCCCCCCCTCCCTCTATTGTATTATTTTCATTGGTGGCACAGTGTGCGGCCTCCACTCTCCCCCCCTCCTCGATCATTGGTGGCAGCGGAGAGTTCTGATCGGAGTCCCAGTTTAATCGCTGGGGCTCCGATCGGTAACCATGGCAACCAGGACGCTACTGCAGCCATGGTTACTTAGCAATATTAGAAGCATCATACTTACCTGCTGCGCTGTCTGTGACCGGCAGGGAGCTCCTCCTACTGGTAAGTGACAGATCATTAAGCAATGCGCCGCACAGACCTGTCACTTACCAGTAGGAGGAGCTCCTGGCCGGTCACAGACAGCGCAGCAGGTAAGTATGATGCTTCTAATATTGCTAAGTAACCATGGCAACCAGGACTGCAGTAGCGTCCTGGTTGCCATGGTTACCGATCGGAGCCCCAGCGATTAAACTGAACTCTCCGCTGCCACCAATGATCGGGGGGGGGAGGGGGGGAGGGGAGGCCGCACACTGTGCCACCAATTAAAATAATACAATAGAGGGAGGGGGGCCGGGGGGGACCGCACACTGTGCCACCAATGAAAATAATACAATAGAGGGAGGGAGGGGGGGCGGAGTGGGGCCGCACACTGGCCACCAATGAAAATAATACAATAGAGGGAGGGGGGGCCGGGGCCGCACACTGGCCACCAATGAAATGAATACAATAGAGGGAGGGAGGGGGGCCAAGCGGGGGTCTGCCCCCTGCTGCCTGGCAGCCACTGATCTCTTACAGGGGACTATGATACGCACAATTAACCCCCCTCAGGTGCGGCACCTGAGGGGTTAATTGTGCGGATCACAACCCCCTATAAGAGATCGGGTGCTGCCAGGCAGCAGGGGGCAGTCATGTACACAGTTCTTAGTATATTCTAACTTGAAGTGTCCCCATCACCATGGGAACGCCTCTGTGTTAGAATATACTGTTGGATCTGAGTTTCACGATCTAACTCATATCCGACAGTATATTCTAACATAGAGGCGTTTCCATGGTGATGGGGACGCTTCAAGTTAAAATATACCATCGGATTGGAGAAAACTCAGATCCGATGGTATAATAGGGACTCCTGACTTTACATTGAAAGTCAATGGGGGGCGGATCCGTTTGCAATTGCACCATATTGTGTCAACGTCAAACGGATCCGTCCCCATTGGCTTGCATTGTAAGTCAAGACGGATCCGTTTGGATCCGCACGGCCAGGCGGACACCAAAACGACTTTTTTTTCATGTCCGTGGATCCTCCAAAAATCAAGGAAGACCCACGGACGAAAAAACGGTCACGGATCACGGACCTACGGACCTCGTTTTTGCAGACCTTAAAAAAAACGGTTGTGTGCATGAGGCCTAAGGAAGGTGATGAATGGAAAACGGCCTTTAATACCCCAGAGGGACACTGAGTATCTTGTTATGCCATTCGGTCTATGTAATGCCCCAGCTGTGTTTCAGAACTTCATGAATGACATTTTTAGAGAACTTATCGGCAAAGTTATGATTGTTTATCTTGATGATTTTCTTGTCTTTTCACCTGACTGGAATACCCATGTATCTCACATCAGATCTGTTCTTAGAATCCTCAGGGCGAATCATCTGTCCGTTAAATTGGAGAAATGTGTGTTTTGAGTTCAAGAGATTCCCTATCTTGGGTACATTCTTACTCCACATTCATTTAAAATGGATCCCAGTAAGGTTCAGGCTATCCAAGACTGGGTAAGACCATCCTTCTTAAAGGCACTTCAACGCTTTTTAGGATTCACCAACTTTTATCGTAAATTCATAAAGAATTTTTCTGTTATTGATAAGCCCCTTACTGATTTAACTAAGAAAGGGTCTGATCTTGTCAACTGGTCATTGGAGGCCTGTCATGCCTTTGAGACTTTAAAAAATTGTTTTCAAGTGGCCCCAGTCTTGGTTCAGTCTAATCCTGAGGAACCTTTTGTGGTGGAGGTGGATGCCTCGAAGGATGGTGTGGGGGCCATTCTTTCCCAGGGGTCTTCCAACTTCACAAATTTAAGACCGTGTGCCTTATTCTCTCGCAAGTTCTCTCCTTCGGAGAGAAATTATGACATTGGAAACCGCGAGTTACTGGCCATAAAATAGGCATTTGAAGAATGGAGGCATTTTTTTGAAGGGGCTAAACACTGTATTACGGTCCTCACTGATCATAAGAATTTAGTGTTTCTTGAGGCGGCTAAACGCCTTAATCCTAGGCAGGCTAGGTGGGGTCTATTTTTTACTCGTTTTAACTTCTCTGTTACTTTCAGGCCAGGAAGTAAAAATATTAAAGCAGACGCCTTGTCCCGGAGTTTTAATGCCATCCAACCTTCTGACGCTCCTCTTGAACCCATCTTACCGGCAAGCATCTTTGTGGCAGTGATATCCTCAGATCTTTCCTCTGAAATTTAACGAGCTCAGCAACTTGCTCTTCCACAAACTCCTTCAGATAAGTTGTTCGTTCCCGAGCATTTTCGTTTTCGTCTTATGGGTGAGTGTCATGACTCTGTTCTGAGTGGTCATCCAGGCATCGCTGCCACTAAGGAATTGCTGCTGAGGTCCTTCTGGTGGCCTACTTTGTCTAAGGATGTTCGATCCTATGTTTTGGCTTGTGAGGTATGTGCCAGATGTACGTTGCAGAAGAAGAAAAAAGATGAACCTTTGGATGGCGCTGTCAGCAGGAGTCAGGAGCCGGTATGTATTGGTAACGCAATACTTTTTTTATTTTTAGTCAACGCGTTTCAGGGGCGGAGAGCCCCCTTCATCAGGACAGTATACAATATAAAAACTTTTTATATTGTATACTGTCCTGATGAAGGGGGCTCTCCGCCCCTGAAACGCGTTGACTAAAAATAAAAAAAGTATTGTGTTACCAATACATACCGGCTCCTGACTCCTGCTGACAGCGCCATCCAAAGGTTCATCTTTTTTCTTCTTCTGCAACGTACTTCTCCCCGACGAATGCTTCCAAGGCACGGGGCTGGAACCTAGGCAGCAGCGCAGGCACCCCGCACGCTGATCGGGAAAATCAGCACAAGCTTCATATAGATGTTGTGACCCTTCACAACATCTTCTGGTAAGAGTCTTCACTTTACCTTTTTGTACCTATCATTAAACTACACCACACATGAGGCGCTGCCTCCTATCTCTCTTTTATCTTCACATGTGCCAGATCTAAGACCCCGAGAACACATCCCGCTGGTGAACTACAACCACTACCAATTCCCTGCAAACCATGGTCACACATTTCTATGGATTTTATTTCTGACTTGCCCCCCTCCGAGGGGAAGTCAGTGGTTTGGGTAGTGGTTGACCGTTTTAGCAAAATGGTGCATTTTGTTCCTTTAAGTAAGCTCCCTGATATTAAAACCTTAGCATCCTTGTTTATTGAACATGTGATACGCCTGCATGGTGTCCCTAAAAATATCGTCTCTGATAGGGGCGTTCAGTTTGTTTCCGGATTCTGGAGAGCTTTTTGTCAAAGATGCGACATCTCTTTATCCTTTTCATCTTCTTTCCATCCAGAGACTAATGGGCAGACGGAACGGTTAAATCAGGCAGTGGAACTTTTCCTGAGGTGTTATGTATCGCACAATCAGCTTTTATGGGTAAGATATCTCCAGTTGGCAGAGTTTGCCATCAACAATCGGGTTAATTCGTCCACGGGAGTATCTCCTTTCTTTGTAATAGTGGGTTTCATCCTCGTTTTATCTCTAATTCCTCTGCGTTCTCACTCAACCCACAGGCAGATGCTTTCACCTCTAGACTGTGCACAGTCTGGGCGCAGGTTCAAGCGAACCTGAAAAAGGCCCAGGAGTTTCAGCGTAGACATGCCAATAAGAAACGTTCCAAGGTAGTAAATTTCGTACTCGGCCATAAAGTATGGTTGTCGACTAAGAATCTTTCTTTGAAACATTGTTCTCGAAAATTCTCTCCGCTTTTCATAGGACCAAATAATATTTTTGAGGTTATTAACCCGGTGTCTTTTAGAGTAAAACTACCCGACTCCCTTCGTATACATGATGTGTTTCATAAGTCTTTACTCAAGAAATATGTGTCGCCAGTTGTTCCTTCCAAAAAACCTCCCCCACCTGTGGAGGTTGAAGGTCAGGAAGAATTCATCATCTCTAGAATCATGGATGTTATAAAGGTTAGAAACTCCTTTCAATACCTGGTCCACTGGAAAGGTTTTGGACCCGAGGAGAGGTCCTGGGTACCTGTGTCCAGGATGCATGCTTCCAGGTTAATTGCTTAGTTTTCACGGGAACACCCTGAGAAACCTCGTCCACAATGCTTGGGTCCGGTGGCCCCTCGTAAAAGGGGAGGGGTACTGTAACGGGGCGCCGAAGGCGCACTTGGTCTCCCATGAGCCGCAGACCTGCTGCTTAGCTTCGGGAGTGAGGATCTGTGTTTGGCCTCGTTCCCAGGGCGGCTTTGCTAGCTGGGAGGCTCCCTGCTCCTAGGTCTGCCTTGATCGCCGAGCTGATCACTCGGTGCTCGACTCGTCTGTCTGTCGGTCATGTGACGCTGGCCACGTCACATGACCCTCACTCCCCACTATAAATACAGGCGGCCTGCTGGCAGTGGCATACCGCCCACAGAGGCAGACCACGCCATTGCTATGGGGCCCGCGGCACTGGGGGGCCCGGAGCGCAGAGAAGGCCCGCCCACACTATTTGGCCCCGCCCACTCATGACATCATGCGGCTATAGCGCCATGCGGCTATAGCGCCATGCGGCTGCTTTTATTCTCAGCCTGAGCCAACTATTCTTCCCCCCCGGCGCCGAACGGAGTTTGACCAGATCCTGACCTCCTCCTGACCTGATCCTGACTGCTGTCTGCTGCGGAATCAGACAGGATCAAACCAGCCTGCAACCAGCCTGGCCAATCAGCACAAGGCAATTCTTATGAAGCAGCTGCTGATTGGCCAGTGGCAGTGTGCGCAAGGGAGGCGGGAGAATCGGTTCACCGTCGGCCGTCGCCAGTGTGCCTGAGGAGACGAAGAAGGAAGAAGCACCCTGTCCCTGGCTGGCCTGAAGAACCGTTCGTCCGTCCTGACTCCTGCCTGAAGGCTGCCGTGTCACTGCCTGGCTCTGGCTGCCTGAGACGAGTGAGACAGAGAGAGAGAGAGCAGACTCAGTCAGCACGCAGCAAAGACTAGGTATGATCGATGATAATGTCAGATACTCAGATTTGACCTGACAAGCCAGGCAGCAAGAGAGAGGAGGGGTGGGGAGGGAGGGGGACAGCCAGGACAGGGTGGGACATGCTTCAATCCCACTCCAGTGAGTCCTGTTGTCCTCTATGAGCCCCAAAATGCCTATGGGGGAGAAGTAGGAAGAAAGCACACTGTCCTGAGAATTTTGGGGGGCATTAGGGGTTGGGGGGGCTCATAGAGGACAGTGTGCTTTCCTCCTACACCTACACCTACTCCTTCCTAACAACCCCCCTCCCCCGGGCATTTTGGAGGGCATTAGGGGTTGGATATTAACCCCTCTAACTCCTTGCTGCTAATGCTGTGCACATAGCCACCAAATGATATTTCACCAACCAGCCAAACCACCCCAATCACCCCCACACACACACAAACACAAACACATGCGCATATGTGCACACTCAGCATCAGCAGCAAGGAGTTAAAGGGGTTTAAAGAGTTAAGGAGTTTAAAGAGTTAAGTTTTAAGGAGTTAAAGGGGTACAAATACATGTACATTTTATACGTTACTGCAACAAAGTTGGTTAATAATAAAATAAAAATGTTTATCCCTTACAGTTTCAGTAGGTCATGTATAAATTTATTTAAAGGGGTGTGGCATGGGAGGAGCCAGGTAAGGAAGTGGGAGGGGCCATTGTGGTTAGTGGGCGGGGTTAACGGGCCCAATTCTGATTTTTGCTCTGGGGCCCACTGATTTCTATGTACGCCCCTGCCTGCTGGCTACAGGTTGCTGTGATTTTCATCTCTAGGGCTGTGTGTACTATTATTATTGCTTCCTACTTGACCTCGCTTTGCCCGCTCCCTTGGTACCTACGCTATCTCTCGTATTTGACCTCGGCTCGTTCTCGGATTTCGTCTCCTGCCTCATCCCTTGTATTGATGTGACCTCCCGGACCGACCTCGGCTAGTTGACCCGCCATTGCCTTTCCCATCACTGGGTACTATTATCTTATCTACCTCCCTGTCTATCTGTTTGCCTTAGTCTTGTGTACCGCCTTCTGCCTTGGCTGTCTGTTCCTTCCCTTCTCTGTTCGCTCTGCTCTACACTTACGTAGGTCACCTAGAGCGGGTGGTGCAAGTAGGCAGGGACAGGGTTGAGGGTGGCAGTTTAGGGGGTGCACTTCCTCTCTACCTTCCTTACCCGTGACACAGGGATGCTCAACCTGCGGCCCTCCATAGCTGTTGTAAAACTACAACTCCCACGATGCCCTTCTGTAGGATAATAGCTGTAGGCTGTCAGGGAATGATCGGAGTTGTAGTTTTGCAACAGTTGGAGGGCCGCAGGTTGAGCATGCCTGCTGTAAGTAATTTGACATTAAAGCAGTGTATTTGATTACATTTCACATGCATGTTATAACAATCGCTGTATATGCAGATCGAGTGTTTAAAAAAAAGCGCCATTGCAAAAATCCCTAATGATGCGATTTATTTTTTCGCGGTACACACAACTTCACATTTTATAAGGTCTCATGAGATATTAGTGATTGCTGCACTAAGTATTGTTGTGAGAACTTGCCACTCCAGTACAGGCCCCAAAAATTAGCCAATAGGCATTCACCTGACAGCACACAACTTTGCAGGATTCTGTGGCTGGAGGTACATTAGGCAGTCACAGGATACAAATTTAACTGTTGGCCAGTACAGTCCCCAAAAATTAGCCAATAATTATTCACCTGACAGCAAAGAACTTTGGATTCTGTGGCTGGAGGTACATTAGGCGGTCACAGGATAAAAATGTAACTGTCGGCCAGTACAGGCCCCAAAAATTAGCCAATAGGCGTTCACCTGATAGCAAAGAACTTTGGATCCTGTGGCTGGAGGTACATAAGGCGTTCACAGGATAAATATGTAACTGTCGGCCAGTACAGGCTTCAAAAATTAGCCAATAATCATTCACCTGACAGCAAAGAATTTGGGATTCTGTGGCTGGAGGTACATTAGGCAGTCACAGAATAAAAATGTAACTGTCGGCCAGTAAAGGCCCCAAAAATTAGCCAATAGGCGTTCACCTGACAGCAAAGAACTTTGGATTCTGTGGCTGGAGGTACATTAGGTGGTCACAGGACAAAAATGTAACTGTGGGCCAGTGCAGGCCCCAAAAATTAGCCAATAGGTATCAGGGGCGTACATAGAAATCATTGGGCCCCATAGCAAGAATCTTAATGGGGCCCCACTCCGTCCACTGGCCCATCCCACCACCTGCCCTGGCTTCTCCCCTGCCATACCCCCAGCAGTTGCAGCCGTGTAGACATTAGGAGCTACTTTCACACTTGCGTTTCTATTTTCCGGTATTGAGATCCGTCATAGGGTCTCAATACCGGGAAAAAACCCGCTTTTGATTGTCCCCATTCATTGTCTGAGGGCACTGTCCACTATAAGCAGCACACAGGCACAGCTCATTGGGGGTGCTATGGTGGTGCTGGCATAATAGTATACCAGTGCCACCTAGCCCCCCTTGCCTTATGAACTGTCAGAACCTCCTAATGCATACCTCAGCTGCTGCAGAACATATAAAGCTTCGTTCACATCTGTGTTGGGGCCTCATTCGTGGATCAGGTCATAAATGCTGGACACAATTTTATAGCCTGGAAGATGGAAACCTGACAGATCTCATCATAGTCAGCGGGATCCGTCAGGTGTTGTCGTCCATGAAGTGCCAGATCCGGAACTGCAGTGATTTTCGTTGTTGTGCTTCTATGACGGAAGAACAGCGACCGTCACCAGCACAGAAGTGAACAAGTAATACACACCTCAGCTGCTGCAGAACATTATAATAGTGACAAGGGAACTACAAGTCTCATCATCACCAGATTATTATTGGAAATTAGGGAGCAACACAGGGAGAGGTGAAAGTGGAGAGAACCACAATTTCCAGCATGTCCAGGCTGTTATGATCAGATACAAGTAGATATTACACAGAGTATAAGGCCGGGTTCATATCACCGTTTAGTTTTCAGTTCTTCTGATCCGTCAGATAAACAGAAAAATAAAGGAAAAAAAATGATCCTGTATTTCAAGCATCAGTTCTGCACATTTGGCATCCGTTTATGCCATTTCTGTCGGAGATCCGTTATTTTAGACAGAAAAAAGTCCTGCATGCAAAACGGAAAACTAAACTGTGATGAGAATCCAGCCTAAGAAGAACTACAACTCTCAGCATGTCCAGATTATAGGACATCATCTAGTTGTACCAGGTAAGAGCTTTAAAAAGAAATAACTATAACCCCCAGTATGGCCAGACTTATTATGGGTCATCAGTATACATTCCAAAGAGAGGGTATAAGAGGAGAGAACTACAACTCCCAGCATTACCAGCCTGTACTAGGGCATACGTTTAAATTACATTGAGAAACATATAATACGACAAAACTACAACTCCCAGCTTTTCTAGGATGTTATGTTATCCCAGAACACCACTAACCTCTCCTTCAGGCACCACACAGAAGCTCCGCCCCCTCACAGTGATATGCCACAGGTCTTTCACCAGTCCTCTGCACTGGTCACATAATGATGACATCACCAAAGGTCCTTTAGACTTCTGCTGCTCTGCTATTCATTGGCTTCCTGCACTGGTCACATGGTTGATGACATCACCAAAGGTCCTTCTCCACCTCTTACTTTCTCAGGAAGCCATACAAGTGTAATTAGTGGGCGGGGCCTATCCTCCACTGCGGGCCCCCTTCCCCCAGGGGCCCCATAGCAGCTGCGTGGTCTGCCTCTATTGGAGGTACGCCACTGATAGGTATTCACCTGACAGCACAGAACTTTGGATTCTGTGGCTGGAGGTGCACTAGGCGGTCACAGGATAAATATGTAACTGTCGGCCAGTACAGGCCCCAAAAATTAGGCATTCACCTGACATAAAAGGCCTTTTATGCCGCTGTATATACATAAGGCAAGGACCATTCTTTGTTCTGGGTGGTGGCGGATATGTGTGGGCTGTCCTGAGGAAATTCAATTACACGTGGTCATCACAGGTGTTGAATTCCTCCGAGATTCATACCTCATTCATTTAAAAAAATGTGAGGTAGTCCACACTGTCGTGAGCTAGGCGAGAGTGCTTATAGGTCACGACCCCCCCTGCTGCGCTGAACGTCCTTTCGGACAGGACACTGGACGAGGGGCAAGCCAACAGTTCCATGACAAATTGTGCCAGCTCTGGCCACAGTCAAGCCTGCACACCCAGTAGTCCAGCGGTTCATCGCTTCTTAGAGCGTCCACATCGGCCCTTAACCTGATGTAGTCGGACACCTGTCGGTCTAGGCGTTCCCTGAGGCTGGATCCGGGGGACGGCTGTCGATGGGTTAGTTGCAAGAATGATCTCATAACTGAAGTGACCAACACATCTTCAAACCGCCCTCTTCTTCCATGTGCTGTTGGATTGGTACCCGCAACAGTTTCTCTGTGAGTGGAAATTCTTTGCCAGCGCCCGCAAAAGCAGAATTCAGCATTTCTCGAAGCAAGACCTGGAAGTGCTGCATTCTGACAGCCCTCTGTGATGGTGGTAACATTTCCGTAATTTTGTGTTTGTACCGGGGGTCTAAGTACGTTGCCACCCAGTACTGGTCCTTTCCCTTTATGCTTTTTATACGGGGGTCCCTCTTCAAACACTGGAGCATGAAGGCCCCCATTTGCACTAAACTAGAAGTGGTGGAGTGGCCTGGCTCCTGCTCATCATCCAAGATAATGTCGTCCTCATTCTCCTCCCCATCCACAGACAACACCAGGGATCCCAGAAACGTTTAAAGCATGCTCTTCTTGCTCCTCCTTCGCCCCGACCCCTCTTCTGACTCCTCTTAAGACTCCTGTTGTTGACTTGTCTCAGATGGAGTAGCCCCCCCTGGGAATTCATCCAGCATTGCGACTTCCTCATCTTCCAGCTCCTGCTCCTCGAAGGCTTGATCAATGACACGACGCAATGCAAGCTCCAGAAAGAAGGCGTAAGGTACGTTGTCACTGATGGCGCACTGACTGCGACTGACCAGTTTGGTGATCTCATCAAATGGCTGCAGAAGTCTGCATGCGTCGCGCATGAGCAGCCACTGGCGCAATGAAAAAAAAAACAAGCTCCCCAGAACCTGTACTGCATCAGAGTTCGTACAGGTAGTCATTAACTGCACATTTCTGCTGGAGCAGCCTATCAAGCATATGCAAGGTGGAGTTCCATCGTGTCGGGCAGTCACAAATCAGACGTCTGACTGGCAGGTGGTGTAAGATCTTCTAAAATGGCAAGAGATTTTCCTGGCCTGCCGCAAGACGTCCTGGACCCCGGGGTATTTGGCACCGAATCGCTGCTTGACTAAGTTCAGGACGTGTGCCATGCACGGCACGTGTGTCATTTTGACCTGTTTCAGCATGCTCAGCAGATGGACACCGTTGTCGCACACCACTTTACCAACTGTTAAATTGAGCGGGGTTAGCCACTGATCTGCCTGTGACCGCAAAGCTGAAAAGAGTGCAGGATCGGTGTGGTTCTTGGCTTCCAGGGACAACAGACGCAGCACAGCATGGCAACGTCTCACCTGGCACGTCGAATAGGTTCTGGGGATCTTGGGGGGCGCAGCAGAAGAGACGGTAGCAGTGGAAAAGGAGGAGTTAGCCGAGGAGGAGAGGGAGGATGGAGTAGGAGGAGGAGAAGAAGAGGCAGGCCTACATGCAATCCGTGGTGGTAACACCAAATCTACACGGGTACCACGGGTTGCATGCTTGACGGCTGTCAGAGGGTTCACCCAGTGGGCAGTAAAAGTTATGTACCTTCCCTGCCCATGTTTGCTAGACCATGTGTCTGTGGTCAGATGTATCTTGGCACCGACACTGTGTGCCAGAGATACATTCACTTGCCGCTGAACATGGCCATATAGCTCTGGGATGCCCTTCTGGGAGAAATATTTCCTTCCGGGGACCTTCCATTGCGGTGTACCAATGGCCGCAAATTTTCTAAAGGCCTCCAAGTCCACTAGTTTATATGGCAGTAGTTGGCAGGCTAGCAGTTCTGACAAGCCAGCGGTCAGCCATTGGGCAAGAGGGTTATCCAGCGTCATTACCAGATGAACGCCACGAAGACACGGGGGAAGGTGGAGTGGAGGATAACTGGGAGGAGAGAGGAGAAGGAGAAGAGGCAGGACGGTGAGCACTGGGAGTGTGGCTTTGTGGGTTCTGATGGTGTTGCTCTCACTGGACTCGGTGATGGGAGGCCAGGTGCCTTCTTAAGGTGGTCGTCCCTAGGTGAGTGTTGGGCTTACCGCGACTTATGCATTGACAGCACAGGCTGCAGATGGCAACACTATTGTCAGCAGCGGACACATTAAAAAAAGCCTACACTGTGGAGCATGGTGGATGTTTAGTTCCAGATACATTAGCAGTCTGCTTTTTGCCTCCCTATTGCTTTTTGCCTCCTGTGCACTGTAAGTTCTGCCTGCTTCTCCTCCCTATTTGCTGCTCTATCGCTCCCTCTGAACTCCCCTTCCTCTCTTGTGGGCACCCACATGACGTCCATCGACACGTAATCATCGGATTCGTTACCTTTACCACCACTGACATTAGAGATCTCAGAGTAGGCAGCAACAGCGTGGACCACCCTTCTTGGTCTGATCTGGGTGCTGTCGTCAGACTGCTGGGTGGCGACCGTTGATACCTCCTCTTCCTGATCCGAGGCCAAGAATGGCTGCGCATCGGTAAGGTCTTGGAATGTATTCCTCTGACTCGAGCGGAGGGGATATGGTGGCGGTGGTGGTGTTGTCTTTGGGGGTGGACACAGCAGAGAGTGAAGAGGGTGCAGATAGAGAGGATGAGGAGGGTGCAGAAGCGGAAGGCTGAGTGAGCCACTCAACCAAGTCTGGTGCATCCTTTGACGTAATCGCACGCACCTTCTGCAACTTCCCACTTAGGCTCCGGCCTGGTGCACCTACTCGACCCCTACCACCCCTGCGGAATGGCCTGCCTCTTCCTCTGCCTGTCATTTTCAAAATGACCCTGTGACAAAAGTCCCTATAGAAGAGCAGTATTTGTGGAAGAAGGTATATCACACCCCTGCCTCAATCTTTTTTTTTTTTTTTTGGGGGGGGGGGGGAACTGGTAAATCACATTAGTAGAAATTATTGGTTCCAATAGTGTTTTTCACTGTGTAGATGCGGTGACGCAGCAAAACCGCAGACAAATGCTGCACTACCTAAATGTACTATATAGAACGTATATTATTAGTATATGAAATCCCTGCTTCAATCAGTTTTTTTGGGGGGCAACTGGTAAATCACAACAGTAGAAATTATTTCTTCAAATAGTGTTTGTCACTCTGTGTAGATGCGGTAACGCAGCAAAACCGCAAACAAAAGCTGCACTACCTAAATGCACTATATAGAACATATATTATTGGTATATAAAATCCCTGCTTCAATCAGTTTTTTGGGGGGGCAACTGGTAAATCACACCAGTAGAAATTATTAGTTCCAAATGCGTTTGGCACTTTGTGTGGCTGCGGTATCACAGCAGAACCGCACACAACTGCTGCACAATACAATTGCACCATAATATACTTTCTATGTTAGAAAGTATATTATAAGTATATTACACCCCTAAGTATGTCACACCTATCGATAGCACACCTATACCAGTCCTTAAAAGGACTTTTGTGGCCCTATTAGCTAGCGATTTGCGTCCCTAACAGTCTGTCCCTGCTCCACACAGCAACCTCTCCCCTACACTGCGAAAAGACTGAATGTAAAATGGTGCCCAGATCAGGTTTATTTATAAGGTAGGGGGTATGTCCATGTGCTGAAACGTCTCAATTGGTTGTCCTGTACCACCTGATGGATGTGTCAAAGTTATTCACAATGTAAAAGAATATGGTGGGCACGAATATCGCCATATGTTTGCATGTTCGGCGAATCGCGAACGGGCAAAGTTCGCCGCGAACCGACCACCGAGAGAACCGTAAGGCCATCACTACTTGTAATTACACTGTTTACCACTGCAATTGCTGTGGCGAGCCGATAAACAGAACAAAGAAGGCAGCGCTCGTACGAGTGCTGCCTTCTCTTCAAACAGCTGATCGGTGGGGGTTCTGGAAGTCAGAATTTGATATTGATGCTCTATCTTGAAGATAGGTCATCAATAGTAAAAAGTGGACAACCCTTTTAAGGTTTTGGTCTCCACAGCGCACTTATCTGGGTTATGAGCTTCAGGCACCCAGGCCTACTGAAGAAGTAGATTACAGGTCTGCTAGAGATCTATACCCTGCAGCTGGACATTGTAGTGCCACATTTTGAAAAGAGAGAGAATTGCACCCCTTTGGCTGGATTAGAGAGAGGAAGCACAAATATATTGGAGGAGTAACTCAGGGAGCATTTGGCCTGTCTATCCCATATTTGCAGCCTTAGAAAATATGAGAAACTGTTTAAAGTGGTTAACCAAGACTATAAAATGTCCCCCATACGCCAGGCCCCTCACAATGAATATACTTACCTGGCTCCCCGCTCCCTGCACAGCTCCTGGTCCCCGCACCACCACTGCTGCGCCTCCCTAGCATCGGGGTTGACGCTAGGGAGGCTTGTCCCCGTCCCTGCTTGCCATTGGCTGCTCTTCCCCCGACACCGAGGAGAAGCAGCAGTGCCGGTGCGCAGGGATATGACATCTTGTTGTGCGTGTGACGGAATGCATGCACTCAGCTTGTAACAGATAACTGCCAATTGGCCCCGTGAGGCTCACTCAGAATCTGTACAGACAAAAGTACAAAAGAATTCCCCCCAGATATACAATGGCACCACACACCCATGTCATAATCAATCCCTAAATAGAAGGTGGGGGAGAGCTTAATAACTAACTTCCACTCCATCTCTGCCCAATGCATCCTGTGTGGGCTGTTACACTACTACTGAACAAAAACCTGTAAACCAAGACCACTATTACCAATAATAACATTGGACAAATAAAACCACCAGATCATAAACACGAATTACCACTACATAGTGACTGAATACCTCTGTTTTGACTCTCAATAGTAAATACTGTACTATGACTAAAATTACCACCATAAAGTAGCTGTATAGTGGTCGCTCTAAAGGCTATATAAGTGAATACAGCACTGTTATATCCAGGGACTTACAGGTGATGTCATCACAGACTGGAATTGTTCACTTTACCTTTTATTAACCATCCAGCCCAGACTGCCATGAAGAATTCTTCCAGGTATGACTCCATAGAATAACGCAAAGACAGCTTTGGCTCTTGGTTTTTCCAGCACTCTCAGTAGTTATGTCCTTGTTTGTGGCCCCATACAATAGCAATGTCTGTGTTTGTGTCCCAACAGTAATGCCTTGTTTGTGTCCCCATATGGAATGTCAATCTTTATGCCTCCATACAGTAGTAATGTCCCTGTTTGTGCCCTGAACAATAGTAATGTCTGGCTTTCTGCTTCTTATAACATTAATGTCCCCGGCTGTGCTCCACTAGAATAAGTCATGTGCCCTATTAGGATAGTAATGTCCCCTACTGTGCCCTGTTACAATTATAATGTCCCTCACTGTGCTCCATTAGAATCTAATGTCCCCCACTGTGCCCTGTTATAATAGCAATGTCAGCAACTGTTCCGTGTTATAATAGTAATGACCCCCAATGTGCACTGTTATATAGTAATAATCCCATTATACCCTGTTATATAGTAATGACCACTACTGCGCCCTGCTGTACAGTAATGACCCAGCTGTGCCCAATTGGACTAGTAATGTTCCACAATGTGCCCTGTTAAGCTAGTAATTAGAGATGAGCGAATCGAAGCTTACGAAGTGGTATTCGATCCGAATTTCAGGAAAAATTATATTCGCAATGAATGCGAATGGTGGCTACACGTGTGAGGACATGGGGCAAGGAACTGTGGAAAGGCAGGATCACCCATAATGCCATGCATGCAGGCAATCAGCAGCCATCAAGCCCTGTGATGTCACAGCCCTATAAATACGGCAGCCATCTTAGATTCAGACATGTTCCAGCGTTCTGAGTGCAGGGATAGAAGTGAGATGGCGCTAGGGACAGCAATCAGAAAAACCTTAATGTGAAAAAAAAAAAATGAAAAAAACTATTTATAAGGGAGGAATCATCTTAGTGCAGGAAGAGACATCAGAAGGCGCTAGGGACAGTGCCAGAAAAGCGATTTACAAGTCCAGGAAAAGATTATTTGGGGATCCAAATTGCCATTATACAGCTCTGTCATTCCAGCAATTTGTTCTTGTTATTGGGGTGCAAGTGCTAAGTTGAAAAGCCTTTAGTGGCTTATTTTAGTACAAAAAGAAAAATATAGACACACTTCACTGTTGCAGTTATTTGTAGTGAAAGTGCTTAGTGGCCTATTTCAGTACAGAAACAAAAATATACAGTACAGACCAAAAGTTTGGACACACTTTCTCATTCAAAGAGTTTTCTTTATTTTCATGACTATAAAAATTGTAGATTCACACTGAAGGCATCAAAACTATGAATTAACACATGTGGAATTATATACATAACAAACAACTGTGAAACAACTGAAAATATGTCATATTCTAGGTTCTTCAAAGTAGCCACCTTTTGCTTTGATTACTGCTTTGGACACTCTTGGCATTCTCTTGATGAGCTTCAAGAGGTAGTCCCCTGAAATGGTTTTCACTTCACAGGTGTGCCCTGTCAGGTTTAATACGTGGGATTTCTTGCCTTATAAATGGGGTTGGGGCCATCAGTTGCGTTGAGGAGAAGTCAGGTGGATACACAGCTGATAGTCCTACTGAATAGACTGTTAGAATTTGTATTATGGCAAGAAAAAAGCAGCTAAGTAAAGAAAAACGAGTGGCCATCATTACTTTAAGAAATGAAGGTCAGTCAGTCAGCCGAAAAATTGGGAAAACTTTGAAAGTAAGGGCTATTTGACCATGAAGGAGAGTGATGGGGTGCTGCGCCAGATGACCTGGCCTCCACAGTCACCGGACCTGAACCCAAGCGAGATGGTTTGGGGTGAGCTGGACCGCAGAGTGAAGGCAAAAGGGCCAACAAGTGCTAATCATCTCTGGGAACTCCTTCAAGACTGTTGGAAGACCATTTCAGGTGATTACCTCTTGAAGCTCATCAAGAGAATGCCAAGAGTGTGCAGAGCAGTAATCAAAGCAAAAGGTGGCTACTTTGAAGAACCTAGAATATGACATATTTCCAGTTGTTTCACACTTGTTTGTTATGTATATAATTCCACATGTGTTAATTCATAGTTTTGATGCCTTCATAGTCATGAAAATAAAGAAAACTCTTTGAATGAGAAGGTGTGTCCAAACTTTTGGTCTGTACTGTATATACACATTTCACTTCTGCAGTTACAGTATATGTGGTGAAAGCGTTTAGTGGTAGAGATGGCCTTGCGGTTCGCACAGCCATCATTTCGTGGCGAACTTTGCTCTTGGCGATTCGCCGAACATGCAAACATATGGTGATATTCACACGCGCCATATTTTTTTGCATAGCGCCGAACTTTGACCCATGACACATCCATCAGGTGGGACAGGACAGCCAATTGAGACGTTTCAGCACATGGATACACACCCAACCCTATAACAGAACCCGATCTGGCAGCCATTTTACATTATATGTTTTGCCAGTGTAGGGAGAGGTTGCATTTTGGAGCAGGGACAGTTAGGGACACCAAACGCTACTAATAGGGCCACAAAAGTCCTTTTAAAGGGTTTCTGTCATGAGAAATAACGTTATGTAGCTGACTGACATTAGCGATGTCAGCAGTACATAGCAGTATGCTTTTTAACTCCCTGCCTGCCGCCGTTCTCTTAAAATAAAGACTTTTAAAATATGCTAATGAGCCTCTAGGTGCTATTTGGGCATTGCTTCAGCACCTAGAGGCTCGGTCTGAGCACCCTTTGGCACGTCCAGGTCCAGTTGACTGACTTTCAAGTTGTCCTCATCGTCCCGTAAATCGTCCCGTCCCGTTGAGTATTCGGCGAAGTGAAGGACGGGCTCCTGCTGCTGGCTTCCTCACTGCACCTGCGCCGACTGAAGGAATCCGGCAGCAGGAGTGCGTCCTTTACTCACTGCGCCTGTGCCAAATACTACACTGGAGGCGCAGGCGTGGGATTTACGGGACATTTAGGAGAACTCGAAAGTCAATCAACTGGACATGGGCGTGCCAAAGGGTGCATATACCGAGCCTCTAGGTGCTGAAGCAACGTCCTAATAGCACCTAGAGGCTCATTCGCATATTTTAAATCTTTATTTTAAGAGAACGGCGGCAGGCAGGGAGTTATAAAGCATACTGTTATGTACTGCTGACATTAGCACATCGCTAATGTCAGTCAGCTACATAACATTATTTCTCAGAAACCCTTTAAAGACTGGTATAAATATGCTATTGATAGGTGAGATATAGAGGGGTGTGATATACTTATAATATACTTTCTAACATAGAAATTATATTATAGTGTATTCGTATTGTGCAGCAGTTATGTGCGGTTCTGCTGCGATACCGCAGCTAGATAGAGGGACAAACACTATTGGAGTAACTAATTGCAATGGGTGTGATATACCTGTTGCCCCCCAAAAAACTGCTTGAGGGCTGAGATATACCTTCTTCCACAAAATCCTGATTGAGGGGTGCTATATACCTGTTTCCGCCAAATACTGATTGAGGGGGCTATATACCAGTTTCCTCCAAATACTAATTGAGGGGTGCTATATACCTGTTTCCGCCAAATAGTGATTGAGGGGTGCCATATACCTTCTTCCACAAAATACTGATTGAGGGGTGCTATTGCTATATTCCTTCTTCCACCAAATACTGATTGAGGGCTGCGATACACCTGCTTCCACAAAATACTGATTGAGGGGTGCCATATACCTGTTTCCGCCAAATACTGATTGAGGGGTGCTATATACCTGTTTCCGCCAAATACTGATTGAAGGGTGCCATATACCTTCTTCCACTAAATACTGATTGAGGGGTGCTATTCCTATATACCTTCTTACACCAAATACTGATTTAGGGCTGCGATACACCTGCTTCCACAAAATACTGATTGAGGGGTGCCGTATACCTGTTTCCGCCAAATATTGATTGAGGGGTGCTATATACCTGTTTCTGCCAAATACTGATTGAGGGGTGCCATATACCTTCTTCCACAAAATCCTGATTGAGGGGTGCTATATACCTGTTTCCGCCAATATGAGGGGCAACACCCCGAAACAGCTGTCTGTGGATGGATAACTGGCTTAGGTCCTCTCCGTCACATCCTTAAAGCTTGTAAAAGAGTGGGATCTTGACATAGGGGCCACTTAATATGGTGGATTTGGTGATCTCTGTAATGGGGACACCCCTTTGCTCGGTTTTCCTTCCTTTGAGGGATATCTGGCTTTCACTCGCTTCTCGGCCTTTTGGCTAAGATCAAGTGTAGTATCTGTTCTTATCAGTCTGCCTTGACTTGCCGGCCCAGGTCTTTTTGGGTACCCCCTGCACTCTGCCTTTGAGCATCGTTGATTAAATTCAGCTTCAGCTCACTGCTGCTATTGGGTGTAGGGCTATTCCCCAGGGAACAAGAGTGCTCTGGTCTCCGACCTCCTCTTGGCCTGTGGCTTAATAGTCTTGGTGTACGACGTTAGAATTTGCTTACTTGGATCTCGACAGCTAAAGACGACTACTGGAAGATTTTCTCTGACTGCGATCAAGGAGAAGACTTTGCGAAGACTCCACGAGGAACCCCCGAAGAAGAGGACTGAAGACTCCAGCCTCGGGGGACCCCGACAAGGAAAAGAAGCTTGGCAAAGACCTTCCCCAGAAGAAGCTACGCCCGGCAAGAAGTAATCTGCATAGCCCCGCCCCCTGTTGCAAAAGGGACGCTTTGCAAAGATTTTCCAGGGAGAGGAAGGCAGGAAAAAGCCATGGCCTCAACCTCAAAGCCTCCCAAGACAAAGAACTAGAAGATTGCTACAGAAGGAAGAAAGGCCACGGAAGAGGCCCTCCAGGACCCTTCAGCCTCCACTTCATCGGCTACTGATCCAGCAGCGCCTGTTCCCCAGAAGCCCAACCCCGGCTCCCCACCCGTGGAGCCATGGATGAGGCAGCCCGTCATCCTGAAGCTAAAGGAAGTGGACGGGAGAGCGCCGGACATGAGCCAGGATGTGTTTGGCTAGAAGATGGTCCTGGAACAGGGATTCGCCAAGCCGGAGGTGACTAGCATGCATTCCCTCTTCGCTGGGATGTTCTGGATCACCTTAGCCTCCGTGGCCATCTGCAAGAGGTACTTGGAGATGGTGAAAGCCGCAAAACCGGACTCCCCTTTTCGACGCTTCCTGGGCAGCTGCCCAGTCCAGAGAGAAGAAAGGAGAGTGACGCCATGCGGAACCCACACATCCCAGGCAAGGATATCGTCACCTACCTGAAGCGTTTCTGCCCTGTGGTGAGGGACCCCACCCACATCTTGAATGGAAACGGCTTCTGGACAGGCAAGTGGTCAGTCATCGTCTGCCTGAACAGGGACCCCACAGACCCGGATGGCATGCAACACCTGCTGGGCAACTCTCAAGCGCTCATCTATTACTCTGACATGCCGCAGACCTGCAGGAAATGTGGCAAGAAGGGGCACAGGCTGAGCGATTGCAAATGCAGCGTACTCAAGTTAGGGTTAATAGTGTTCCTGGGTGTTGTAGTGCAATAGACACTAACCTGAGACGGCTGACTCTCTGCAAGGGCAGGTGATGATGAGAAATGTTCGTGACGCCAGTGCTAATTAAACGGTGGCACGCCGTTTGCTGATAGCAGGAATAACTGAGGAACCACGTGATGTTAAAGCAGAACTCAAACTTTAGTAGTCATCATATAGGGACATTAACGGAAACGCAGTTCCTTTGCAGACAGTTGATTTTCAATACAGTTGATGCAGGCAATATATGTATAGCAAGGTGACTTCAGAGTGTTAAACACAGGACTTGCAGTACAGGCAGCTTGCACTCTATTCCTGACTGATCCTGGAACATAGAAAATCTTCTCCAAGGCCCAATGCCCTAGCTCTGGCTTATATCCTTGGTTTTATCTTTATCAAGTACCTCCTCAGTTGTCTTGAGTACCTCTTGCTTTTCTGAGCTTTGCCTCTGTCTCTCTCTCTCAGCTTCCTCAGGCTCTTTAACTGAGGCGTTCCTGCTTCTGCATAGGTGAACTCAGGAGGGGAACCTTCTCTTTGAATCTGGAACCCGGTTACAGGGACTGCAATACCCTCTCCTGGTCTGCCGGCTTCAGGCCTGGACTTGACTCTGACATAGTCTGATCTCTAACTCAGTCTAAAGTCTACCTTTCCTCTCCCTGACTGGGCCTTATATAACCTAGGGCTCCCTAGCTCCCTCTAGTGACTAAGAGCTGGAATGACACCCCTAGCAGGCCTGTACATGCAAGTTTCACAGTAACAGGGAAATACATAGCATTACAGTTTATAAAGATGACTTATACCAACTTCCCCATAAATAAGGGGGACGACAGCACACAAGTGACCCTTCTGTAGTGACGGGCATTACAGTCCGCGTACACTACACAAAGAGGCGGCTTGCTGGATCTGTCGTGTGGCAGGGCACGAAACCCGGGACTTCCCTAAGAAGACGTCATGCAACCTGTGCGGACTGGCTTCACACATCTACAAGGACTGCCCAGAAAGAGAACGCACCTGGGCAGAGGTCGCAGGCAGAGCAAGACCCAAAGTGAAGGAGTCCAAAAAGAAGGAGGGTAAGCAGACACCTGCCCTAGGCCATGCTCCCGCCCCATCATCACCGCCACTGAGGATTCCCATATCCATCTGCCCATTACCTCAGTGGAACCTTCCACCGCCCCCAGCCCAACCCACCCCATCACCACCACTGCAGCAGCACTAACCTCTCCTCCAGCTGCTGCAGCCCTTTCTATGGAGGAATTTCCCCCTCTTGAATCCCCAGGTGCCAGCCAAAGAAAAGGGAAAAGAAGGGTGAGGGACAGCCCAGCCGCTGACCACTCCAAGAAAAAGATGGTCGAGGCAGTGGAAATGCCCCTGCACGACAAAGAGGAAATGGAGCAGCAGGTGAAAGAACCGGTAGCCACCAACGAGGCCCCCGAACAGCAAAACCTCCACACCGCAGCCTCGACGAGACCAATGTGGAGGTAGCAGTGGCCAGCGGGGAAACCATTGAGCCGCAAGAAGTCCCCTAGAAATCCGAAGCCCTCGACGAGATTGCAGAACAATGCCGGCTGTTGGAGAGGTCACTCACAGACAGCGGGCAAGATGAAGAGAAGCCGCCGGACGTCCGGAGTGGTAACTAAGATGTATAGTTTCCGCTAAGCTCTTTCTTTCTCTTACATGATGGCAAATTTTAACCTTTTTTCCATCAATGTTAGGAGCATCAGGGACAGGTTCAGACGTCAGACGGTACTAACCTTTCTTACTTCACAGGTCACCAACGTGTTTATGTTGCAGGAGTGTACTTTGCCCCCTCTAGGTCATACAACCATCTGGCCAGGGAGTGGTCCCACGGCCCCTCCTACTTGTCCGGTGGTGGCGAATGTAAGTCGGCCAGGGGTTGCCATCCTCCTCAGGAGCTCGTCTGCGGCAGACTTCTTGTCGTAAACGGCTCCTGGGCGGGAGAGCCGGTTAGGCTCATCAACGTGTACGCCTCCCCTGACAAGGGTGAGTGACTGGAGCTCTTTCAGGCCCTCCGACTGCAACTCGCTACCACTAGGACCGTAGTGATGGCCGGGGATTTCAACTGCCCGATCGAGGAGGACAGACGCAGCTCCGGGACGTCAAGCAAGCTTGACGTCACTTCCAAACTGCTCATTGAGATGGCGACCAAAGCGTCCCTGCAGGACGTTGTGGGCTCCATGGGGAAAGGCTCCATTAATTATACGTGGAGCCTACCCAATGGCTCACTCCGTTCTCGGATCGACTTTGTGTTTACCTCTCGGGCAGTGAGGCGGTGTAGGCACTCTATGGTCCCTTGCTTCTTCTCCAATCACAGGGCCGTTCAGGTCCAGTGCACCCTAGGCACCGGGTTTCCCCCTGGCCGCGGGTCCTGGAAACTGAATTGCGCCCTACTGAATCGCGAGGACGTGCTTGCGGAACTTAGAGAGGTCTTTGTGATTGAATAGGTATGCTAATGTGCATTTATTGCGATGTATAGCGTAGGTTAGCCTGTGCGTTTACATAACAATGCCATGCTCGCAATGACGACTCTAAGTAATATATTAAGTGCTGACTCGTGGCCTGTGCTGCGTCACAGTACTAAATTATGTATGTATGACGATTGATTGTAATAAAGGTGTTTTAATAAAAAAAAACTGGCTTAGGTCCTCCCCGTCAAATCCTTAAAGCTTGTAAAAGAGCGGGATCTTGACATAGGGGCTACTTAATATGGTGGATTTGGTGATCTCTGTAATGGGGACACCCCTTTACTCGGTTTTCCTTCCTTTGAGGGATATCTGGCTTTCACTGTGTTGAAGACCCATAACTGGGGCTCCACAGTTATTTTGCATATTACTGTTTCCCAGGGAGCTTTGCACTTTGGATTGCTGTGTCGAGACTCTTAAATGAGGCTCCACAGTGTTTTCTGTAGCTCGTCTCCTTAACATCATCTATTGTTTTGTTTTAGTACAGAAATAAAATATATACGCACTGCACTTTTGCAGTTATTTGTGGTGAAAGTGTTTAGAGCCAAGGTGGAGAGTCCCAAGCTGTCAATTATTTGCGAAAAAGGCAATACCAGCCCTGCACAAATATGTAGAACAGAAGGTGGGCCAGTCCTTGAGCCTGTCAGTGTCTGCCAAAGTGCACGACAGCACTGACGTGTGGAGCTGTAACTACGGTCAGGGACACTGGGTGAATGTGGTTCATGCACAGCCACACCAGCAACTTAGCCAGGTCACGGCGCTTCCGCCTCCACGTTGTCACACCGTTGGTCCTGCAACAATGTCCGCCTCTGCCTCCTCATCCTCCACCATGTCCTCAGCCTCCACTGCAGGCACATGTCACAGTGCCCCTCCAGGATACCACATGTGAAGCGCATGGCGGTGTCATGCTGTTCTGCACCTCATTTCCCTGGGCAAACGGAGTCACACAGGGGAGGAACTGCTCTGTGTCCTTCGTCAAGAAATTGAATCCTGGCTTTCTCCCCGACAACTCAAAATCGGAATCATGGTGACCGACAACGGGAAAAACATTGTGTTGGCGCTGCATCAAGGAGGGCTGAGCCATGCGCCCTACACGTGTTCAATCTGGTTGTCAAGCAGTTCCTGAAGTCTTCCACCCATCTGCAAGACATCCTAAAAATGGCCAGGAAACTTTTCATTCACTTCAGCCACTCGTACACCTCAAACCACACCCTCCTTGAGCTGCAGCTGCAGAACGGCATCCCCCAGCATAGGCTGATATGTGAAGTTTCCACCCATTGGAATTGCACCCTCCATATGTTGAACCGACTATACGAACAGAGAAAGGCCATCAACGATTTCTTGATTATGCAAGCGGATAGGAGTACTCCCCTGTGTAACTTTGATGTCAGCCAGTGGCAGCTCATGCGTGACACCTGCCGTTTGCTCAGGCCCTTTGAGAACGCTGCGTTATTCGTCATTCGCCAGGACTACGGGATGAACAACGTCATTCCACTGCTTCATGTCCTGAAACAGATGGTGGTAACAATAGCTGGTCAGGGGACTGGAGACGTGGCGCCTAGATCTCACAGCCACATGAGCCCTGTGGGGGCTGAACTGGAAGAGGAAGAGGAGGGGGATGAGGACATCGGAGCACAGGCAATGTGTAGTGAAATTAGTGTTTTTTCTACTCAGGTGACAGGAGAGGAGAAGCAGAAGCAGCCAGAGGAGCTACAGGGCGATGAGGAAGATGAGACATAGGACAAAAACACGCCGTGGTAGTATGCAGTGGAGATGGAGGCAGGGAATCCCTCCGAGTCACTTGCACAAATGGCCCGATGCATGCTCACTTGCTTGCATAGTGACAGATGAATTGTCACCATTCGGTAGAGAGATGACTTCTGGCTCTCCAGACCCTCGCTATAGGTCCAGAATGGGGGCCTTTTTTACACCTACTGAGAAGGAGAACAAACTGAACTACTACAGAGACATCCTATGTAGTCAGTTGGCTGCTGCCTATCTGAGCCATCGTCCATCCTCCACTGCCATGGCTGCTGGGGAGGGGTGGGGTGACAGAAAACGTTTCCGGCACTGAAATTTTCTCAATAAAATCTTCCTCTTTATTTTCTTAACATTGACAAGTGCAGACAAATTCATACAGCAAACAAAGTTTACGCGTTTCGGACACCTTGTCCTTAGTCGTAACTGTATGAATTTGTCTGCACTTGTCAATGTTACAAAAATAAAGAGGAAGATTTTATTGAGAAAATTTCAGTGCCGGAACCGTTTTCTTATTTTTCGATTTACCCAAGGACTTGCTGGTTGGATTCCGAGCACACGGGATAAGACACGCCGAAAAGGTGAGCTGGACAAACAATTATCTATAGACCTGGAGCAGGACCTGAACCAGCAGGTGGTGGCATACTTGGACAACACCCTGCCAACCCACATTGAAGATCCGCTGAACTACTGTGCAGCCAAACTGGATTTGTGGCCGCAACTAGCAGAGTTTGCCCTGGAAAATCTGTCCTACCCGGCCAGTAGTGTGGCATCAGAGCGGATTTTTAGTGCCGCGGGGGCCATAGTTACCCACCCACTCCAGACTCTGTTATTGTGCCACTCAGTGGCCTTCTCCTGATGCTGCCAACTCCAGATTGTGTCAATGTGCCACTCGGTGGCCTCCTCATACTGCTTCAACCTCCAGACTCTGTCATTGTGCCACTCGGTGGCCTCCTCATACTGCTGCCACCTCAACACTCTGTCATTGTGCCACTCGGTGACCTCCTCATACTGCTGCCACCTCAAGACTCTGTCATTGTGCCACTCAGTGGCCTCCTCATACTGGTGCCAACTCCAAACTCCAGACACGCCGAAAAGGTGAGCTGGACAAACAATTATCTATAGACCTGAAGCAGGACCTGAACCAGCAGGTGGTGGCATACTTGGACAGCACCCTGCCAACCCACATTGAAGATCCACTGGACTACTGGGCAGCCAAACTGGATTTGTGGTCGCAACTAGCAGAGTTTGCCCTGGAAAATCTGTCCTGCCCGGCCAGTAGTGTGGCATCAGAGTGGATGTTTAGTGCTGCGGGGGCCATAGTTACCCACCTACTCCAGACTGTCATTGTGCCACTCGGTGGCCTTATCCTGATGCTGCCAACTCCAGACTGTGTCATTGTGCCACTCGGTGGCCTCCTCATACTGCTTAAACCTCCAGACCCTGTCATTGTGGCACTCATGCTGCTTCCACCTCACCACTATGTCATAGGTCCACTCTCTGGACTTCTCATGCTGTTCCCACCCTCCCCACTTCATGACTGGTCCACTATTTTGGCTTTCGGCCTGGCTGACATAATCATTTATTTGACCTTTCTTCTGATCTGTCAGAAGCAAGGAAAAATGAGACGCACAACGGATCCTGTCTGTGTAGCAGCTGTAAGGCCTGTATGGTTCCATCAGTTTGGCTTATGATTTGGTAGCCAAAAGCAGGAGTGGGTACAAAACACAGAAGACATGCAAATATTACATTCACATGTCATCTCTGTTTTAGATTCACTCCAGTTTTTTTTGGGCATTAGCAATACTGATGGATTATTGAGCAAATGCTGACCGAGTGAAGGTGTATGCTCCACAGACAGGACCTGTTTTTTGTGGGTTATTGTTCTGACGGATCAGAGGAAGGGCAAAATAATCTGTGACGCCAACACAAACTTACTGCTGACACCCTCTCCACTCTGTCGGGGGGCTCTACTTGTATAAGCATTCAATAGAACAGGTTCTATTGACATCTATGTGGAATCAGCTGACGACAGTGTAAAAGGAGTGCGCTTCTTCTTGGCGCTAACATTGACCTTTAAGGCTGAGTTAATACTTCAGTTATTTGGTCAGTTTTGGCCCCGTGACTGCACAAATAAGTGCAGTGTGCAGTGATTCTAAGAGTGACGCCTGTCATCTGGATGTCATACGGACTCACAGTATTATTTCGCTACCAAAGCAAACTCACTATGCGTGTTACTACAAGGCACAGTGGTCTACACCCCTATGAAGGCTCTCTGCAGCTAGGAATTAGCAGTTTTTTTACATAATTTGCTGTGGGGAAAAAAAAATCGGCGAATAGAATTTTTGAAAAATTTGCTCATCCCTACTAGTAATGTTACAATTATGAACTGTTGTATAGTAATATCCCCCATGTGCCCCGATAGACTAGTAATGTCCCCCGCTGTTCGATGTTATAATAGTAATGACCCCCATTGTGCACTCTTATATAGTAATAACCCCACTGAACCCTGTGTTATAGTAATGACCACCACTGTGCCTTGTTGTATAGTAATGAACCAGCTGTGCCACATAAGATTAGTAATGTTCCCCACTGTGCGCTGTTAAACTAGTAATGTCCCAATTGTGACCCGTTGTATAGTAATGACTCCCAATGTGTCCTGTTATATAGTAATGACTCCATCTGTGCCCTGCTTAAAGCAGCCTGTGGCTTACCAGAGTAAGTGGTGGGGCAGGGTGCCAAAGGCTCTCCCCTCCACCACAGGTTTCAACTGGATCTGCATCTTGAAAATGCAGACATTGTTGACAGTGCCACTTGTGCAGTACCCCCAGAATAGGGGTACTGAAAAAGGTTAAATGTTTTAATGTGGCATTGTTCTGACTTACTGTACAGTGATCCCTTAACCCACAATGGCTTTAGGATACAATATTTTTAATATTCAATGGTCTTTTCTGACCCATCGTAATTTGAAACTATACTCAACATACAATGCCTAAGACTCAGATCCAACCAATCAAGGCCACTTCACTGGTAAAATAGTTGTATTAGTACTTGTAATAGTAATGGTTTCAACATACAATAGTCGTCCTGGAACCAATTAATATTGTAACTTGAGGGCCCACTGTATTTGTATACATACCATTATTGTATGGATAATCAGGGTTAAAACCTTGACAGTCAGTGGAGAGTCTGAGCTTAGCTGAAGAAGAAAGAGGATCTACATGGGCTTACTCCTCAGAGCTAGGCTTGAGTTTTAGAGACCACACGCCCGGGTCCACCATCACCAAAGAGCTGCAGTTCCCTCCTAATGACTAAGATACGCTAAGGGCTCTTTCACACTTGCGTTGTCCGAATCCGGCGTGTACTCCATTTGCCGGAATTACACGCCGGATCCGGAAAAACGCAAGTGAACTGAAAGCATTTGAAGACGGATCCGTCTTCAAAATGCGTTCAGTGTTACTATGGCACCCAGGACGCTATTAAAGTCCTGGCTGCCATAGTAGTAGTGGGGAGCGGGGGAGCAGTATACTTACAGTCCGTGCGGCTCCCGGGGCGCTCCAGAATGACGTCAGAGCGCCCCATGCGCATGGATGACGTGTTCCATGCGATCACGTCATCCATGAGCGTGGGGCGCCCTGACGTCACTCTGGAGCGCCCGGGGAGCCGCACGGACGGTAAGTATACTGCTCCCCCGCTCCCCACTACACTTTACCATGGCTGCCAGGACTTTAGCATCTTGGCAGCCATGGTAACCATTCAGAAAAAGCTAAACGTCGAATGCGGCAATGCGCCGAAACGACGTTTAGCTTAAGGCTGGATCCGGATCAATGCCTTTCAATGGGCATTAATTCCGGATCCGGCCTAGCGGCAAGTGTTCAGGATTTTTGGCCGGAGCAAAAAGCGCAGCATGCTGCGGTATTTTCTCCGACCAAAAAACTTTCCGGTCCGGAACTGAAGACATCCTGATGCATCCTGAACAGATTTCTCTCCATTCAGAATGCATTAGGATAAAACTGATCAGGATTCTTCCGGCATAGAGCCCCGACGACGGAACTCTATGCCGGAAGAAAAGAACGCAAGTGTGAAAGAGCCCTAAGGTTTTAGTATTGACCGACTGAATGCGTTTCGGTAGAAGAGTCCAGAGAAGTAGGGACAGGGATATGGTGCGAAGCTCAATGATGTTGATCGGTAGTTTGGATTCCTTCACTGAACAGACTTATCGACTTATCAACGTTTTAGTCTGAGAAAGAGCTTGATGTTGCGCTGGAGAGAAATCTGTTTGTCCATGGGGAGAAGGACTCTGGCCATTATTCACCTGCTGGGAGACTACGACGATTTCAGAAAATTGACCATCCATCCAAAATGAGCCAAGGTGTCTAAGGTGATGTGTAGGCTGGTTCTGAGAAAAATGGAGCTTTGATTATAATGTTGCAAAGTTAGGGAACTAGTGATATCCCTCTAGAGAGGAGAGCCAAGATGGGTGTGAAAACATTTGTAAACATACTTGGTGCTTTTGCCAAACCAAAAGGCAAAGCGATGAACTGGTAATGGTGAGAAGACACCACAAAGCGAAGGAAGCGCTGATGCGTGGGAGCAATCAGGATATGAAGATACGCACACTTGATGTCCACTGAAGACAGGAATTCGCCCTGTTCCATGGACGCAATTACAGAGTAAAGAGACTCCATCTATAATGGGACTGACAGACCCATCCTTTTTGGGGACAACAAATTGGTTGGAATAGAAACCCTTGAATTGTTCCACTCCAGGGACAGGGATGATGACCCCCTGAAGAAGAAAGGAGTGCAATGCCTGAAAAAAGGCGAAAGCCCGATGAAAGCACTGGAAGTGAGTCCCCAAACTTTTGGAAAGAGACTGGCCTCTGGGCTTGTTCTGGGCAAGATGAATACTTTTTCCAATGGTGGCCTCAGAGATAATTTCTTCCAATCTTGTGCCAAACAAACAAGAACCTGAAACCGGCAACACTGTAAGAGAATGCTTTGAGATACGATTTGCTGCCCAAACTTTGAGCGAGATCGCCTGATGAATAGCAGCTGTGAGAGCTGTTGAGCGGGTAATCAGCATGCTCGTGTCCATGGAAGCCTCACAGAGGTATTTGCCAGCATGTGAAATTTATAGGGCCAGAGACTCTATATTGGCAGGGGGAATTCTGGAGGAAATGTCCTAATGAAGACAGAGGGCCAATTCCAAAATAGCCTTTACGACCCACACCAAAGCAAAGACAGGACAAAGAGCGGAGCCCCCCACTTCATATGCGGATTTAGCAAAGGACTCCAAATGACGATCCACTGTATCACGAAAGAAGGCCCCATCTGCAACTGGGATAGTGGTGTGTTTGGCAAGGTGCGCGACTGATAGATCAACCTTTGGAGCGACAGACCATTTGGAGACTAGATCTGCCAAAAAGGGATATAGGAGGTTTATTACTTTGAGGAGGTAAAGTGGTGATCTGGACAGTCCCATCCCTTAGCTATGACTATAGACAAATCATCATGCAGAGGAAAGGCCTTATGAATGTGCCAGCATCGGAGAAAAGAGACACTCTGGTGGCTAGTAGAGGGGGTGGCATCCTGGATTTGAAAAGTGTTGCAAATTGTTGCGACTAAACTTTATACCATTGATGCAATCTTAGAGGATCTAGGGTCTATATCTGAACTGGAATTCAGTACTCCCTCTGACTGAATCTCGCCTTGAAATGTCTGAACGGGCCTCTGACGGAGGTGGAGAAACTGAGGAACCTGAAGAGGTGGAAAAATGTCCCGTTCTGGTACATTTGTGTGATTATCTGCCCCAGGGGCGGTCAACTGATGAGGGGATTGGAGTGAGATGAGCGGGTGATGCCTGATCAACCTGACGGGCCATCAGGGAAAGGGTGGACTGAGAGATCTTTGAGAGATCAGCCATGGCTATAGACAAGGCCAGGGTCCATTCTTGGTCCATTCCTGTTCCATTCGTGCAGGGTGGGTGGGCAACTGCTCTGGTGGTGGTGGAGCTACAGATGGTCTGGGAGAATGGAAGGCAGAGCACAGGAGTCCGGCTGACAGTTGGGAAACTTAAGATCACACTTAGTACTGGCATAATGGGTAGGAGAGGATGCTGGGCAGGCTGACTCACTTGTAAATTCAGACATAGCTGGGTAGGCAAAACTTCAAAGAACCTACTGGCTAGTCCTGGGGCAAGAGGGGACAACAGGAAGGGAAAGAAAAATACTGTTCTACCAGGGAGCAGGCCGGAGAAAGGTACGCTGTACCCAGGTTCTGATGTCCCCATACAGAAGATGGAGACAGGGCCGGCGCTTCCATATAGTCCTTAGGGGCCCCCGCCAGCCCACAACTAACTATATTTTCGTGGCGGCAAGTGGGGGCAGCGGTGGCAGGACAGTCACACAGGGAGATGAGCGCTTCCATTGTGGAAGCGCTCATCTCTATAGTCATCTGTATCGCCGTCCTCAGGATAGCGATACAGAGGCTGTGCTGTGGGGCAGGGGAGGGAGAGGCACTAGGCCGGCAGCCTATCAGAGGCAGGTGCAGGTGGCGCGATGATGTCATCGCACCGCCTGAGCCGTACAGTGCGGGACACAGGGCGGAAGAGGCCTGCATTGCATGTCTGTGTGATGGAGGTAAGTATAAGTGTTTTTTTCTTATTTTTTTTATATGTGTACAATACTGGCGGCTACTGGCACATGATGGGGGGGGAGGGTTCTGGCTACTGGCACATGATATGATGGGTGCTCTGGCTACTGGCACATGATATGAGGGGGGCTCTGGCTACTGGCACATGATATGTGGGGGCTCTGGCTACTGGCACATGATCGGGGGGCCTCTGGCTACTGGCACATGGGGCTCTGGCTACTGGCACATGATGGGGGGGGCTCTGGCTCCTGGCACATGATATGGGGGGGGGGCTCTGGCTCCTGGCACATGATATGGGGGGGCTCTGGCTCCTGGCACATGATATGGGGGGGGCTCTGGCTACTGGCACATGATATGGGGGGCTCTGGCTACTGGCACATGGGGCTCTGACTACTGGCACATGATGGGGGGCTCTGGCTACTGGCACATGATGGGGGGGCTCTGGCTACTGGCACATGATGGGGGGCCTCTGGCTACTGGCACATGATGAGGGGGGCTCTGGCTACTGGCACATGATGGGGGGGCTCTGGCTACTGGCACATGATAGGGGGCCTCTGGCTATTGGCACATGATTGGGGGGGCTCTGGCTACTGGCACATGATAGGGGGGGCCTCTGGCTACTGGCACATGATATGAGGGGGCTCTTGTTACTGGCACATGATGGTGGGGGGGCTCTTATTACTGGCACATGATTGGGGGGCATCTCTAGGGGCACATTTTACTGGCACATTATTGGGGGACATCTATGGGGCACTTATTACTGGCACATTATTGGGGGCACTTTTTACTGGCACATTATTGGTGGGCACTATAGGGGCATCTACTGAGGCCACAAAGAACAGGTATTTTATATGGGGGCTCTGTATAGGGGAATTTTATACTGGGACACATTATGGTGGGTACTATGGGGAAGGGGGGAGAGGAGTACTATGGGGACATCTATGGGGGCACTAAGAAGGGGTATTTTATACTTACAAATTATGGGGGACACTGAGGGCATCTATTGGGGCACTATATATGGGGCATTTTATACTGGTACATTATGGGGGGCACTAGGAGGGAGGGGGGAGAGGAGCACTATGGGGGCATTTACTGGGGGCACTATATAGGGATATTTTATACTGGCACATTATGGGGGCACTATTTGGAACATTAGCTCAACTGGGGGCATTACAAGGGGGTATTTTTTTGCACTGTCACATTATAAGGAGAATTATTTCTACTGGGGGGGCATTATGGTGGGCTTTATCACTCCCCCATGGTATGACTCTCTAGTAGCAGCACCAGTGGTTTCCGAGATCCCCAAGGGCCAAGCCAAGTAATTGTAAGTTTTCATGTGAAATATGTTTGTTATACACATATAGCATACACTGTGCCACACAATTAGGGTTGCCACCCATCCGGGATTGACCCACTCACTCAGGGGAAGATATGGTTGTGGGAAAAGTCTGCAGGTAACAGCCTGAAGGCTGCGGCCTTGTAGGCTGCCAAAGCTGGGGGCTCAATTTGCCAGCAAAGCCAATCAGAAGGAATTTCTGGTCAGACCAGGAGGCGCAGGCTCAAATAGTGGGACCTGATTGGAGGAGGCCACGAAAGCCAGGGGCTCGATTTACTGGCAGGGCCAGTTCCAAAAAAACAACAACAACAAAAAAGTCTAACAGGGCATCTCAGCAACCCTGTCACCTAGCATCCATGGAGCCACCTGGATCTCAGCAGTGCCTTCCTCCACTCCAGCCTGTTACCACTTTGGTACCAGCAGCTGAAGAGGTGACCCTGCCTGTACACTGAGGGAGAATGAATTGATGAGGGTGTAGACAGGATGAGTAAGTCAAGACTGGGTAAGTAGACCCCCCTCCTCCCCTCCCACAATTCAGGATCACCGTGTCTTCCCACCGGAGTCTGGCTTTATCCCCCTCACTTCTCCTGATCCCTAGTCTACACCCTCCACTAGCACATAGCAGTATCGTTCTCCTTGGCCCTAATCCTCGCACAGATCCTCTCTTCTTGGCCCTCTTCCATTGTTTGTTCTTGAACACTTGTGTCTACAATTCCAAGAAAAGTTTTCCTAAGACTGAAGTAATTATTTTACGTATACATTGAGACTCTAGAAGAAATTCACCTAATTCTTATAATAGATCCCATGCATATACAGTTGCAAGAAAAAGTATGTGAACCCTTTGGAATGATATGGATTTCTGCACAAATTGGTCATAAAATGTGATCTGATCTTCATGTAAGTCACAACAATAGACAATCACAGTCTGCTTAAACTAATAACACACAAAGAATTAAATGTTACCATGTTTTTATTGAACACACCATGTAAACATTCACAGTGCAGGTGGAAAAAGTATGTGAACCCTTGGATTTAATAACTGGTTGAACCTCCTTTGGCAGCAATAACTTCAAACAAACATTTCCTGTAGTTGCAGATCAGACGTGCACAACGGTCAGGAGAAATTCTTGACCATTCCTCTTTACAGAACTGTTACAGTTCAGCAATATTCTTGGGATGTCTGGTGTGAATCGCTTTCTGGAGGTCATGCCACAGCGTCTCAATCGGGTTGAGGTCAGGACTCTGACTGGGCCACTCCAGAAGGCGTATTTTCTTCTGTTTAAGCCATTCTGTTGTTGATTTACTTCTATGCTTTGGGTCGTTGTCCTGTTGCAACACCAATCTTCTGTTGAGCTTCAGCTGGTGGACAGATGGCCTTAAGTTCTCCTGCAAAATGTCTTGATAAACTTGGGAATTTATTTTTCCTTCGATGAGAGCAATCCGTCCAGGCCCTGATGCAGCAAAGCAGCCCCAAACCATGATGCCCCCACCACCATACTTCACAGTTGGGATGAGGTTTTGATGTTGTTGTGCTGTGCCTCTTTCTCCACACATAGTGTTGTGTGTTTCTTCCAAACAACTCAACTTTGGTTTCATCTGTCCATAGAATATTTTGCCAGTACTGCTGTGGAACATCCAGGTGCTCTTGTGCAAACTGTAAACGTGCAGCAATGTTTTTTTTGGACAGCAGTGGCTTCCTCTGTGGTATCCTCCCATGAAATCCATTCTTGTTTAATGTTTTACGTATCGTAGATTCGCTAACAGGGATGTTAGCATATGCCAGAGACTTTTGTAAGTCTTTAGCTGACACTCTAGGATTCTTCTTCACCTCATTGAGCAGTCTGCGCTGTGCTCTTGCAGTCATCTTTACAGGACGGCCACTCCTAGGGAGAGTAGCAGCAGTGCTGAACTTTCTCCATTTATAGACAATTTGTCTTACCATGGACTGATGAACAGCAAGGCTTTTGGAGATACTTTTATAACCCTTTCCAGCTTTATGCAAGTCAACAATTCTTAATTGTAGGTCTTCTGAGAGCTCTTTTGTGCGAGGCATCATTCATATCAGGCAATGCTTCTTGTGAAAAGCAAACCCAGAACTGGTGTGTGTTTTTTATAGAGCAAGGCAGCTGTAGCCAACACCTCCAATCTCATCTCATTGATTGGACTCCAGTTGGCTGACACCTCACTCCAATTAGCTCTTGGAGATGTCATTAGTCTAGGGGTTCACATACTTTTTCCACCTGCACAGTGAATGTTTACATGGTGTGTTCAATAAAAACATGGTAACATTTAATTCTTTGTGTGCTATAAGTTTAAGCAGAATGTGATTGTCTATTGTTGTGACTTAGATGAAGATCAGATCACATTTTATGACCAATTTGTGCAGAAATCTATATCATTTCAAAGGGTTCACATACTTTTTCTTGCAACTGTACCTTATATATAAAGTACCATATTTTTCGCCCCGTAAGACGCACTTTTTTCCCACCAAAAGTGCGGGGGAAATTCCCCTGCGTCTTATGGGGCGAATGCTTCCATTTTACATCACAGTCTGCAATGCTGCAGCATCGCAGACTGCGATGTATGAGCTGGGAGAGAGGAGGGGCTGGAGTTCAGAACTAGGGGTGGGGCCCGATGCAGTCACTGTACTCTTACACCGAGCCCGCCGCTCACCGCAGTATTTATAAACATTAATCCTTATCCTGTTAATAAGTTTAACTAAAGCTGCACTCTCCCCGTTCCCCTGTATCAGTACAGCACTTACGAACAAGCTTCTATAGAAGGCATAGCGGACGGCAGCAGTAACGTCACTCACTGTCGTCGCGCGCCTGCTCCTCACACTTTATGAGTGAAGCAGGCGGAGCAGGCGCGCGATGTCAGTGAGTGACGTAACGCTGCCAGCCGCTCTGCCTGCTATGAAAGCTTGTTAGTAAGTGCTGTACTGATACAGGGGATACAGGTGAACAGGGGAGAGCGCAGCTTTAGTTAAACTTATTAACAGGTTAAGGATTACGGTCTAGAAATACTTCGGTGAGCAGAGGGCCAGTGTATTGGGGGACACTGGTATAAGGGGGATCTGTGGATGACACATATATAGCAGTGTCATCCACAGATCCCCCCCCCCATAACAGTGCTATCAACAGATCCCCCACCCCATAACAATGTCATCCAGAGATCCCCCACCCCATAGCAGTGCCATCCACAGATGCCCCTCCCCATAAACATTGCCATCCACAGATCCCCCATAACAGTGCCATCCACAGATCCCCAACATGACAGTGCGTCACCCACAGACCACCATTAGTTCAAAACCCACCAAAAGCACACCTTTTTGGTTAAAAATATTTTTTTTCTTATTTTCCTCCTCAAAAACCTAGGTGCGTCTTATAGGCCAGTGCGTCTTATAGGGCTAAAAATACGGTAATCAACACACTTCTAGTTATATAGAAACTTACAGATCTCAAACATATTATATAAAACCCAAAATCAACTCACATATTAATATGAAAATTACAAAGAAAATTCGATCCTCTTTCTATTCACTAAGAACTGAAACTCAGCACAATTCTACTTAGTTACCTATCTACAGACAGCAGTTTATGATATGTCTCTACAAAGGCATGAAGACCTTTATTGTATGTGCTAAACCCCCTTCTCGCAAGAAAGTACTTTTGCAAACATTTTTGCACAGATCCTTAATCTGGGAGTTAGCTATTTGAAATTCAAAGATTTTGAACTCATCCTGCCCTTTTCAAGACCAGACAAGATGGCTTCTCTTAATGTTCATGTCCATACATCTGTGCAGGCCTTACACTATGGACTCTTTTATGCCCGATTGTTCTGACACCTCCAAAAACATCCGCTTAAGGGTCCCCAGTTTTAAAGGGATTCTGTCACCAGGTTTTACCCCTGTCAGCTAAACATATGCTGATGTTCAGGGCATCTTCACGATTCCTAATGTGGGCTAATAAATGTCATCTGTGGGCTTATTTAGCTAAAAAACAGCTATTACTAACCTGTCAGTCAAACAAATAAGGTGCCCAAGGGGATGTTAATGGATGCAAGGTCCCGGCCGCACCCGCCGCCGTTCATGCCCAGCGCCGCCTTTCCAGACTTCTGCGCCGCCTCCTAATCCTCTGTGCCACCTCTCGCTCTCCCTCCCCCTCCTGCTGCTGTAAGATCTTGCTTATACAGGGGTTGAGCGAAGTGCCGGCGCATGCGCACTTCGCTGTAAGAAGCCAAATGGAGAAGTCCGCACGGGTGCATCAGGCAGAGCCCTGTGCACAAGCGCGAGATCTTACAGCAGAAGGAGGGGGAGGGAGGGAGAGCGAGAGGCGGCACAGAGGATTAGGAGGCGGCGCAGAAGTCTGGAAAGGCAGCGCTGGGCACGAACGGCACCTTATTTGTTTGACTGACAGGTTAGTAATAGCTGTTTTTTAGCTAAATAAGCTCACAGATGACATTTATAAGCCCACATTAGGAATCGTGAAGACGCCCTGAACATCAGCATATGTTTAGCTGACAGGGGTAAAACCTGGTGACAGAATCCCTTTAAGTTTGCTCCCTGGTTCCTTGAACCCTTTGAAGTTTTGAGGAGGATCAAAGAAGTGACATACAAGCTATATCTACCCCCCTCTCTGCGTATTCCCAATGCCTTCCATGTCTCCTTACTGAAACCAGTGGTCCTTAATCGTTTCTCAATGGCTCCTTCCACTCCAACTCCGGTATCAGAGAATGCTGACGAGGTATTTGAAGTCAAGGACATCCTGGACATCAAGAAATGTGGTAGGAAGACCTACTATCTTGTGGACTGAAAGCGATTTGGTCCTGAGGAGAGAGAGATCTTGGGAGCCGCAGGAGAACATTCATGCTCCGGATCTGATAAAGAGCTTTCTGTCTCGTCGTGGACTCAAGAAGAGGGGACGTAAGGGGGGGTTACTGTAACAGCGACTACTGTGCGACGCTGTTCCCCTGCTTACAGCCGCGGCCCCTGGCGCCGTGTTCTTCGGTTATCGGTAGCCAGTGCTTCCCAGTTACCGCTGCAGTACGGGACAATCTGTTTGTGTGAGTGATGTTGCTTCTGAGGATTCCGCTCCACAGCTTCCATTCAGCCCTGGACACAGCATGATTTCTGCTGCTTTCATGTGTCACTGCTCTAAGGGCGGTATGCATCACTCCCTTGGCTGGGCTGGGTTGGGTCAGGTGACCTCGTTGACCAAACCCTTGCTCTCCTACACATACTTAAGGGGCTGAGCCCTTTTCCCAGAGTGTCAAGGTCCTAGTCTGTTGCTAAAGAGCTTGATAACCACTTGTGTTCCTGACCTATACTTTGTCCCTAGACTCCGCTTATCGTCTGATCCCTGCCTGCTTGCTTTGTCTCTCCCGTTGCCGACCCGGACTGCCTGACCTGTACCTGTGCCGCCTGCCCTGACCTTCTGCCTGTCTGACTACGCCTCTGCCTCATCCTTCGGTTCCTGCTTTGTTGCTCCTGGTAATGACCCTGCCTGTCTACCATGCCTGTATTGCTGGTACCTATCTCAGGTATCTTCTGGTCGGCCTGGACCAGCTGCTACTGACTCTGGGACTGCTCTGGAGTGGCACCTGGCAACTACCCTAACAGCCCAAGTCTATCTTTCACCATCAGAGGCTCTAGTGAAGACCAGGTAGTTGCTTAGTCACGCCCCACCAGGGTACAGGCAGTCAGTAGCACAGTGGGTTCACATCCGCTGATCCATGACAGTTACTGCTTTGCTCATGGTGGAACAATCTTTTTCTTCTTGTATACTACAAATTACAACCTGTTCTCACATTCCCTAATAGCTCAGTGTGTTATTAGGTTCATTCCCAAGCGAAAGGTCACTGGTTTGAATCCAGGAGCAGCAGTGAAGAAGATTTCCCAAGAAAAGAGAAACGGCATCATCCAGCTCATCAATAGTGGTATCTCAGCAAAGAAAATTGCTAAACTGCATCATGTGAGTGCCATGAAAGCTTTGATTCCAAACCAAGAGGTGGACGTCCAGGCTGGCTCAACACAACAGTGGAGGTGGCTTGTATGCTTAGTACACGGTGTCCATGCAAGCACCGTGTGATGTGCATTACACAAAGCTGGAATGGTGGCCCAAAAAAAGGTGAAGAAGCCTAGACTTCAATATCGTCATAAGAAGCATCGGCTCGAGTTTGCAAAAAAGTACGAACAGTGGACAGTAGAAGATTGGAAATGGGTAAGGGAAAAAGGGGCTAATGGATCTCGAAATTGAAGGAACTGTCAAGTTTGGTGGAGGAAGCCTGATAATATAGGGTTGTTTAACAGCCAAAGGCGTTGGATACTTCACCAGGATTGATGGTGGTCTTAATACTGAGCTATATCCGAGTATCCTACAAAATGAGTTACTTCGTACACTCGAGTACTATGGGTATGAAAAGGATGACATAGTGTTCCAATGACCGGTATCTGTATTTTGTGGTACCCACTTTGTGGATTGTAAAATGGATATGGTCGTGTACATGAGGAATTAGGAAAATGTAATGATGGTCTTTAAAATTGTGATATTAAAACATTCATCTGGCAGCAGCTCAGGCGCATAATGGAACTGAAAGAGGCCCTGGGAAAAAAAACTAAACGTAGCCCCATGTTGTAGGCAGGTCCAAATTGACAGAAGGTGGGGCAACACAAGTAGGCGATTTATAAATATGATAGTGCAGCACAAAATACTGTCCAAGAAGAACCAAATAACACATTGGAGCATAATATATTGCCCCACTAGCTGTCCATCTGTGATGGCCATCAAAGCTGTCCTCATCCTCCGGTTGTCTCTAATTAAGATATGGAGCAGTGGTCTTAGGATGTGAGATGTGGGGCACAGCTCTGAGCCAGTCCTACCTTCAGCATTCTGCCTGGACGTCCCTTAGTAATGATCCCAATTGTGCCTCCAGTAGTATGCTCCCCAAGTGGCCAACAAAAGAAGAAAAATATCATACCTATTCGAAGCCACAGAGCTTTTCTAGTTTGAGGCCTGAGACCCCTGTGTCTCTGCTTCATGTGTACATTGCCTCATAGAGTGGCTTATGGCATACGAGCGTGAACAGCAGGGCAGGGAGCCATGGGCTCCCATGCAGCGCTGCAGTACTCAATTCTATCACCATCCTGAGGACAGCCATACAATTGAATTCATGAGGACATCTGAGGCCAGGGTTAATTACCGCTGAGAGCATCAGAATGTAATGTACCGGGCCAGAGGCCGTGAGCAGGGTTGCCAACTGTCTTTCTGGACAGTCCGTAAAAATCTGCAACTTTTTTCCGTGAAAAAAAATAGATGTGTCCATGATTTTTTTGACGTTTGTGGTACTTGTCTAGATTATTTTGGTGGTAATTATGATTTTACAGCTCACAGTAAATTCTGTTAATTAATTCTCATCACATCCCCCAGAAGAAGGCATTCCAGCCGAAACGCGCGTCGGGGTACGTGGCTCGCCTGAGTTTGGACTGTTTCTCATTATATGGGTATGTAATTTCATAGTGTGAGGCTACTTTTTGCTCTGCAAACCAATGTCTTTGTAATATAATTTAGTTACTCTTGGATTGGTTGCAGGAATCGATCTCTGTGATTTTTTGATTCTATCTATTTAGATACAGTTATTTAGGTGTATATGTATCTGTATATGCATATGTACCCATACATGGCTCTATTCTTAGGGCACTGGCAGTAATCTCATTTGCCCTTAAGGTGATCTGTACATATATGCCCTCAGATTAAATCCAACCTTAGTGCGGGTGAGCACAAGGCATTGGATTGGCTTGGAAATTGTAAGGAGATCATTATCAAACCAGCCGACAAGGGGGGCAATGTGGTAGTGATGTATAAGACATGTTATATGCAAGAGGCAAATAGACAACTCAGGGACATTAACACCTATGTTTCCCTTACCTCAGACCCCACCATTAAGTATCAGCAACAACTCAGAACATTATTGTGGAAGTATGTAGACAGAGGCTTTTTGGCCAAACGCATGGCCGAGATACTCTATCCCCAGTTCCCCATCAAACCAGTGTGGTATATAGTACCCAAGATCCACAAGTCGTTGGTAGACCCACCTGGATGCCCCATAGTGTCGGGGAACAGTTCGTTGACCAAACTCCTGTCCCAATATTTGGATTGGATGTTACGTCCAGTGTTGAAAGGGGTTCCTTCACATTTGGAAGATACCACCGACTTTTTGGAGGCCTTGGGAGATATACAATGGCAAGATGGCTTTTACTTAGCCGCGGTAGATGTGGAGAGCCTATACACTAGGATTCCACAGGAACTGGGGATAGAGACGATATGGGATATCTTGCGTAAGATAAACAAAAGCGATTTGTATATTGATTTTGTCATGGAGTCTCTGTCATTCATACTGACACATAATGCTTTCAGTTTTAACCAAGAATGGTTCAAACAATTGTCAGGTACAGCAATGGGGACCCCGGTCTCATGCACCTTCGCCAATTTATTTTTGGCTATTTTTGAAGAGAGGTACATATACAGTACAGACCAAAAGTTTGGACACACCTTCTCATTCAAAGAGTTTTCTTTATTTTCATGACTATGAAGGCATCAAAACTATGAATTAACACATGTGGAATTATATACACAACAAACAAGTGTGAAACAACTGAAAATATGTCATATTCTAGGTTCTTCAAAGTAGCCACCTTTTGCTTTGATTACTGCTTTGCACACTCTTGGCATTCTCTTGATGAGCTTCAAGAGGTAGTCCCCTGAAATGGTCTTCCAACAGTCTTAAAGGAGTTCCCAGAGATGCTTAGCACTTGTTGGCCCTTTTTCCTTCACTCTGCGGTCCAGCTCACCCCAAACCATCTCGATTGGGTTCAGGTCCGGGGACTGTGGAGGCCAGGTCATCTGGCGCAGCACCCCATCACTCTCCTTCATGGTCAAATAGCCCTTACTTTCAAAGTTTTCCCAATTTTTCTGCTGACTGACTGACTGACCTTCATTTCTTAAAGTAATGATGGCGACTCGTTTTTCTTTACTTAGCTGCTTTTTTCTTGCCATAATACAAATTCTAACAGTCTATTCAGTAGGACTATCAGCTGTGTATCCACCTGACTTCTCCTCAACGCAACTGATGGTCCCAACCCCATTTAAAAGGGAAGAAATCCCACTTATTAAACCTGACAGGGCACACCTGTGAAGTGAAAACCATTTCAGGGGACTACCTCTTGAAGCTCATCAAGAGAATGCCAAGAATGTGCAAAGCAGTAATCAAAGCAAAAGGTGGCTACTTTGAAGAACCTAGAATATGACATATTTTCAGTTGTTTCACACTTGTTTGTTATGTATATAATTCCACATGTGTTAATTCATAGTTTTGATGCCTTCAGTGTGAATCTACAATTTTCATAGTCATGAAAATAAAGAAACTCTTTGAATGAGAAGGTGTGTCCAAACTTTTGGTCTGTACTGTACACTGTCCAGAATCCATTCATACGATATATCAAGGTTTTCCTAAGATATATCGATGATATATTCATTGTCTGGACCGGTGAAGAACACATGTTTAGTGCATTTGTGGACTATTTGAACGATGTAAATAATATGAAAATGCGGTTCACCAGCACTTGTAGTGCGGAGGAACTGGATTTCCTTGATGTCAAAATAAGGGTTAAAGATGGCCAGTTGAATCCACAACATCCACAAATGCACTACTGCATTATACAAGTTACCATCCACCACATATTAAAACCGCAATCCCATATGGTCAAATTATGCGCCTCGCCAGAATTGTAAAAGATGATGTTGAATTTGGAGAGCAGTGCATAGACACGAAGAGACGATTTCTACAAAGGGGTTACCCAGAGAAGATAGTGGATAGTGCGTATCTGAAGAGCATACATAGAAGACAGGTTTTGGGTAAAAACATTAATACGAAAAAGAAAAAGAGGAGACAATATGACAAAGATGATGGAGACAGAGCGGTGTTCACATTCGATTATTCCCCAATGGCTTCTACCATCAAAAAAGTGATTTTAAATAACTGGCAAATGCTGCAGAGGGATGGTTCTCTGGCAGCCAAAGTAGACAATTATCCTATTGTCAGCTTTCTCTGAAGTAAAACTATAGAGGATGCCATTGTCAGGAGCAACCTTCCCCGTCCAGTTGATAACTGGCTGGGTAGGAACACTCCTAAAGGGAATTTCGCATGCGGACATTGCTCAATGTGTGCACATGTATATAAACAGAAATTCCTGCAGTTGGGCAACGTAGCACATGTAGTGAAGCAATTTATACACTGCAAGACCCAATATGTAGTATATGCGATTTTTTGCCCATGCGGGAGGTTTTACATTGGTAAGACACACAGGTGTTTGTATATGCGCTTCAGAGAGCATAAAAGATCAATCACAACCAGAAGCATGACATCGGAGCGAGGCGCAGATGTAGCGCAGTGCAAATTGACTGAAAGGGGGAAGTTTCTAGGCCACGTTAGGGTTAAGGTGGTTGGGAAGGGGTGGAGTGTTGTAGGGGAGGGTTTGGGGGGGTGGCAGGGCAGTTCGCGCGCTGTATATAGTCTGGGGTTAGAGGCGGGAACGGCACCAGTGTCCGTTGCGTCTTGGCGAGTTGTCGGAGTGCAGGATAGTGTTATGGCGTCTTTGGAGGATTTGATGGCGGCGGTGCAGGCAGCGGCAGAACAGCATGGTTCTGCTCGGCTGGTTAGTAGTTTGCAGGCTGCGGTGGGGGCCCCTAGCGTGCCTCCGGTTGCGGCGGGGGGGAGGTTGAGGGCCAGGAGATCGGTGCCGCCTGAACGTTTGAGCCCGGAGGCAGCGGGAGGATTCCGGCGCCGCGTCGTGCGCTTGCTGGGGAGGTGAGGGGTAGTACCCGGCTAGTGTCCCGTTCCCGGCGGGGGGTTAGGGGCGCGCTGCGGTGCGGCGGCTCGGGGCTTTGTGTGTGCGGGCGGCCGGGTTGACAGTGGGCAGGAGTCCGGTAGTGGCAGCAATGGGGGTGGCCGGCTGGATGCGGCTTCACTGTCTGGCGGTGGGGGCCTTGTGGTTGGCGGATCCTCCAGGGGGCAGCGGGCGGCGCCGCGGTCTGAGCTGGTGACCGGCGGTAGAAACGGAGAGGGGGGACATGTGGATGCGGCCTCACTTACCTCTGTTTGGGGCCGGGCGGCGGGCGGTGATTCCAGGAGGCGGCGGGTGGCGTCATGGTCCAGGTCTGCAGGACGGCGGCAGTCTTCTGATGTGCAGCATCGCCGGGATGGTGCTGGAATGTCTCCACCTGCTGGTAGGTCCGCGGTACCAGGCAGTAGTAGGGGGAATGAGGATATGTCGCCACCTGCTGGTCGGTCCTCGGCACCAGACAGTGGTCTGAGGAGGGCTACAATGTCGCCACCTGCTGGTCGGTCCTCGGCACCAGGCAGTGGTCTGAGGAGTGCTGCAATGTCGCCATCTGCTGGTCGGTCCTCGGTACCAGGCAGAAGTTTGAGGAGTGATGCGCTGGCTGGGGGACAGGACTTAGCTCCGCCCACGGTGCAGCAGGTTGACGGTTTTTCTACGGGGGTTCAGGTTGCGGCTCGCAGTGGACAGGCCGTGGAGCTGGGGCTGGTTGTCCCTGAGTTGGGAGTTGTTCAGCGGCCACTTGGAGGTGGGCCGGCGTGCAGGGAATTGGCGACTACGCAGCCACGCCATGTTGATTCTGGCGGGGGTTTCGCGACTGAGCAGTCTTTGGAGGAAGGAGAAGTCAGCCAGGAGGCGTGGGAGATCGGGAGTCGGATGGATGATGCGGACGGCACGTGACCTTCAACGTCCAGGTCATCGGCTGGGTCGACGCTGAGAGGAGCATCGGTGAGGTCGGCGGCTGCTGGGAGGATGCCCCAGGGACAGCCAGGTTAGAGGACGTCGGGTCAGGATCCTGTTGGGGGGGCGTTGCTATGTTGTTGGGGGAGGAGGGGTTGGCGCATGAATTGTTGACAAGTATGTGGTCTTTATTGTCGCGGTGGAAGACCGGGGCTGTGTCGTCTCCAGCCGCCGTTTGGGCTGCTGCGCCGGCGGTTGGGGAGGGGGTGCGTTTGAGTGTGGCTGGCGTTGGTGACCCCCCTGCCATAGTGGCAGGGTCTGCGGTGGTAGAAGTAGCCGGGAGTGGAGGCAGTAAAGGGGCTGCCATGGAGGAGGTCCGGTTGGCTGATGCTGCGAAAGGGGAGGTATACGTGTGCTTTGAGGGGCCGTTGGGGGCTCATTTGAAGAGTGATGTCAGGGAAAAGATTTGGAAGGATGAGTATGTTGAGATATTCTCATTACTTCCGTTGGACAAATTTAATTTGGATAGGGGGAAGCCGGATGAGAGTAAAAAGGAGGAGGAAGAGAAGCTGAGGTACAGGTTGATTCCGCGTACGTTTTTCAATTGGCTTCAGGCCTTTGCTATTCTCGCCAGTGTGGTAGGGGAAAAGGCGCCTGAACACTGTTTGGCCCTTTTTTGCTATATGGACGCCATAGGGGAGGTGTATCGGACGTATGGTGGGGTGGCGTGGACTTTTCAAAAATGAAATTAGTAATAAATGAGTCCTTATCAGACTGGAACGGATTACATGGAGTCCAGGAGAAATGGGACTACTTAAAAGGTGCATTATTGAAGGCAACAGAAAATTGCATTAGACTTGTCAGTAAAAGCAAAAAAAGGAAGAGACCACTGTGGTACTCAAATCATTAAGTGGCCCAAATCATTAAAAATAAAAAGCTAGCATTTTGTAATTATAAAAAAACCCAGAGCAATGAAGATAAGGAAATCTACAAGATTAGGCAGAGAGAGGCCAAGCAAGTTATAAGAACTTCTAAAGCGCAGGCAGAAGAAAAACTAGCTCAGTCTATGAAAAAAGGGGATAAGACATTCTTCAGATATATAAATGAAAAAAGGAAATTAAAACAAGGAATAACTAAATTAAAAACAAAGGACGGAAGGTATGTAGAAGAGAATAAAGGGCTAGCCGAGTGCCTTAATGAATACTTCTGTTCAGTTTTTACAAAAGAAAAAGGAGAAGGACCTCCACTAGAAAGGATGACTAATAAATCATTTGATGCATGTATCTTTACAGAGGAAGATGTTCTAAGTTTGCTGTCTAAGGTGAAGACAAATAAGTCACAGGGGCCTGATGAGATACACCCAAAATTATTAAAAGAGCTTAGTGGTGAGCTGGCAAAACCGCTAACAGATTTATTTAACCAATCATTAGTAACAGGAGTCGTCCCGGAAGATTGGAAATTGGCAAATGTCGTGCCCATTCACAAGAAAGGTAGTAGGGAGGAATCGAGCAACTATAGACCAGTGAGTCTGACATCAATAGTAGGCAAATTAATGGAAACCCTATTAAAGGATAGGATTGTGGAACATCTAAAATCCCATGGATTGCAAGATGAAAAACAACATGGGTTTACTTCAGGGAGATCATGTCAAACAAATCTTATAGATTTTTTTGACTGGGTGACTAAAATAATAGACGGTGGAGGTGCAGTAGACATCGCATATCTAGATTTTAGTAAGGCTTTTGACACTGTCCCACATAGAAGACTTATCAATAAACTGCAGTCATTGAGCATGGACTCCCATATTGTTGAGTGGATTAGGCAGTGGCTGAGTGACAGACAACAGAGGGTTGTAGTCAATGGAGAACATTCAAAACAAGGTCATGTTACCAGTGGGGTTCCACAGGGATCTGTACTGGGACCAATTTTGTTTAATATCTTCAAAGTGATATTGCAAAAGGCCTCGATGGGAAGGTGTGTCTTTTTGCGGATGACACAAAGATATGTAATAGGGTTGATGTTCCTGGAGGGAAACGCCAAATGGAAAAGGATTTAGGAAAACTAGAAGAATGGTCAGAACTCTGGCAACTGAAATTTAATGTGGATAAGTGCAAGATAATGCACCTGGGGCGTAAAAACCCAAGGGCAGAATATAGAATATTTGACACAGTCCTGACCTCAGTATCTTAGGAAAGGGATTTAGGAGTAATTATTTCAGAAGACTTAAAGGTGGGAAGACAATGTAATAGGGCAGCACGAAATGCCAGCAGAATGCTTGGATGTATAGGGAGAGGTATAAGCAGTAGAAAGAGTGAAGTGCTTATGCCGCTGTACAGAACACTGGTGAGACCTCACTTGGAGTATTGTGCGCAGTACTGGAGGCCATATCTCCAGAAGGATATAGATACTCTAGAGAGAGTTCAGAGAAGAGCTACTAACCTAGTACATGGATTGCAGGATAAAACTTACCAGGAAAGGTTAAAGGACCTTAACATGTATAGCTTGGAAGAAAGAAGAGACAGAGGGGATATGATAGAAACTTTTAAATACATAAAGGGAATCAACTCGGTAAAGGAGGAAAGCATATTTAAAAGAAGAAAAACTACCACAAGAGGACACAGTTTTAAATTAGAGGGGCAAAGGTTTAAAAGTAATATAAGGAAGTATTACTTTACTGAGAGAGTAGTGGATGCATGGAATAGCCTTCCTGCAGAAGTGGTAGCTGCAAATACAGTGAAGGGGTTTAAGCGTGCATGGGATAGGCATATGGCTATCCTTCATATAAGATAGGGCCAGGGGCTATCCATAGTATTCAGATATATTGGGCAGACTAGATGGGCCAAATGGTTCTTATCTGCCGACACATTCTATGTTTCTATGTTTCTATGTTTCAGGTACGATGAGCAGTTTCGCCAGAGGAAGGCGGTTAGGCCTAGTATTCGTTGGGACCATGAGGACATTGGTCTGTGGATGCGGTTGATGGCAGCGCCGAAAGCGGTTAGCCAGCCCTTTCGTGGGGCGGCCGGGGGTCCCTCGGCGTCCGATGCGGCTGGAGGGAACAAAAGGGGATGTTGCTGGCAGTTCAATGAGGGATACTGCAAGTATCTTTCGGAGTGCCGTTTCAAACATGAGTGTTCCGGTTGTGGGGGAGCCCATAGTTTTGCGCGGTGTTTAAGCGCTGTAGAGGAAGGGGATTGGAGGTTACGCAGAAGAGGGGTGACCCTGGTGAGGGTGGACGTTTTGGAGCCGTTTCTAGAGAATTATCCAAATAGGGGGGCGGCGGCGGTGTTATTGGCTGGTTTTCGAGACGGCTTTCGGATTCCGTGTTCGGCAGTGGGTTCAGGGGGTTGCGGTGCGTAATTTGGCTCCAGCATTGCAGCATCCGGAGGTGGTGTCTGACAAGATTGCGAAGGAGGTGGCTGCTGGGAGGGTAGTGGGCCCCTTTGTAGAATGTCCATTACCGGATTTGTGGGTTTTACCTTTGGGATTGGTTCCTAAGAAGGAACCTAACAAATTTCGGCTCATTCACAACTTGTCTTACCCGGCTGGGGGTTCCGTGAACGACGGCATTGATGAGGATTTGTGCTCCGTGTCGTATACGTTGTTTGACGAGGCGATTAGGTGGGTGCAGCGTTTTGGGCAAGGGACATTGTTAGCTAAGACGGATATTGAGGCGGCGTTTCGCCTGTTGCCGATTCATCCGGAAAGTTTTTGTTTACTTGGTTTTAAGTGGGAGGGGCAGTTTTTTGTGGACTGTTGTTTACCCATGGGGTGTGCGATTTCGTGTGCGTTGTTTGAAACGTTTAGTTCGTTTTTGGAGTGGGTAGTGCGGCGAGAGGCGGGATGGAGTTCAGTGTTGCATTACCTTGACGATTTTCTGGTTTTACGCCCGGCGGGGTCAAGGGTGTGTTCGGTGTTGTTGCATACCATGGAGCGGGTGGCGGCGAGTTTTGGGGTTCCGTTAGCGCGGGAGAAGACGGAGGGCCCGTCTACGACTGTGAAGTTTTTGGGGATTGTGATTGATAGTGTGGCTATGGAGTGTAGGTTGCCCGAGGATAAGGTGGTTGATTTGTGTAGTGAAGTGGGTTTTTTGCGTAAGGCGAGGAAAGTGCAGCTCAGACGGGTGCAGTCGGTTTTGGGTAAATTGAACTTTGCCTGTAGAATTTTGCCCATGGGGCAGGTTTTTTGTAGGCGTTTGTCCAGGGCCACGGCGGGTGTGAAGGCTCCCTTTCATTTTGTGCGGTCGGGGGGTGAGGTGCGTGCAAACTTGGAAGTGTGGGAGCGTTTTTTGAAGGAATTTAATGGTCGTTCTGTTTGGATGGAGGCGCCCATTTCTAATGTAGATTTGGAATTGTTCGGGAGCATGTGGCTATGGTGCCTTTTGTCAGGGGCAGTGGAGTGCAGGGATTTGGCCGGAGGAATGGAGGGTTGCCGGGTTGCTTGGGAATTTGGCGTTGCTGGAGTTGTTCCCTATAGTTTTGGCTACTGAGTTGTGGGGGGAGTTGTTGAGGAATAAGCGGGTGCGTTTTTGTTGTGACAATTTGGGGGTGGTGCAGGCGGTGAATAGTCAGTCGGCCAATTCCCCACCAGTGGTGCGGTTGCTTCGGCACCTGGTTCTGAACGGTCTGAGGTTGAATGCTTGTTTTGTGGCGGTGCATGTTCCAGGTGTTGATAATTGCATAGCTGATGCTCTTTCTCGTTTCCAGTGGGATCGTTTCCAGGGTCTGCCGTGTCCTCAGTGGCTCTGGAGCGTGGCCTTGGGGTCTCGTTAGACCTGATTCAGTGGTCCGTGAGTAGCAGTACGTGGTCGGCTTATTCTTCTGTGTGGTCTCAGTGGGAGCGTTTGATAGAACAGGTGGGGGGATGCGAAGGGGTTGATGATTTTCATTCGTTGCTGGTGTATTTTGTGGGTGTGTCGTTTAGTGCAGGTTTGTCGTTCTCGGCTGCGGCAAAAAGGGTGGCGGCGGTGGCCTTTTGGTTGAGGTTGCGGGGTTTGGCGGATGTTTCAAGAAGTTTTTTAGTGCGGCAGGCTTTGAAGGGGTATTGTCGTAGTGGGGTTCAGAAGGATGTTCGTCGTCCGGTTTCTTTTCAGGTGTTGCAGTCGTTGTGGGACCGGGCGGAGACGGTGTGCACGTCTTGGTATGAGGTGTGTTTGTTTTGGGCGGCGTTTTCATTGGCTTTCTTTGGGGCTTTTCGGGTCTCGGAGCTTGTGGCTAACAGTCGAGTGTGTGGTGGTGGTTTGCTGCGGGAGGATGTGAGTGTTGGGGGGATGAATTGCGGTGTAGGTTGCGTAGGTCCAAGACGGACCAGGTGGGTAGATGGGTGTGCATTTGGTTGCGGCCTCTGCCGGGGTCGGTGTTGTGCCCGGTGCGGTGTTTGGAGGATTTTCTGCCGCTTCGGCCGGGAGGGGCGGCTGCGTTGTTGGTTCATATGGATGGTTCGGCTTTGTCTCGTTATCAGTTTGTAGCGGTTTTCCGGAAATGTTTGACAGCGGCGGGTTATTCGGCAAGTGAGTTTGCGTCTCATTCCTTTCGTATTGGGGCGGCAACCGAAGCCGCCAGATGGGGTCTGGGGGATGAGGCTATTATGAGGATTGGCAGGTGGGAGTGCGCTTGCTTTCGTTCGTATACAGTTGCAAGAAAAAGTATGTGAACCCTTTGGAATTATATGGATTTCTGCACAAATTGGTCATAAAATGTGATCTGATCTTCATCTAAGTCACAACAATAGACAATCACAGTCTGCTTAAACTAATAACACACAAAGAATTAAATGTTACCATGTTTTTATTGAACACACCATGTAAACATTCACCAGTTCTGGGTTTGCTTTTCACAAGAAGCATTGCCTGATGTGAATGATTCCTCGCACAAAAGAGCTCTCAGAAGACCTACGATTAAGAGTTGTTGACTTGCATAAAGCTGGAAAGGGTTATAAAAGTATCTCCAAAAGCCTTGCTGTTCATCAGTCCACGGTAAGACAAATTGTCTATAAATGGAGAAAGTTCAGCACTGCTGCTACTCTCCCTAGGAGTGGCCGTCCTGTAAAGATGACTGCAAGAGCACAGCGCAGACTGCTCAATGAGGTAAAGAAGAATCCTAGAGTGTCAGTTAAAGACTTACAAAAGTCTCTGGCATATGCTAACATCCGTGTTAGCGAATCTTCGATATGTAAAACACTAAACAAGAATGGATTTCATGGGAGGATACCACAAAGGAAGCCACTGCTGTCCAAAAAAACATTGCTGCACGTTTACAGTTTGCACAAGAGCACCTGGATGTTCCACAGCAGTACTGGCAAAATATTCTGTGGACTGATGAGACCAAAGTTGAGTTGTTTGGGAGAAACACACAACACTATGTGTGGAGAAAAAGAGGCACAGCACACCAACATCAAAACCTCATCCCAACTGTGAAGTATGGTGGTGGGGGCATCATGGTTTGGGGCTGCTTTGCTGCGTCAGGGCCTAGACGGATTGCTATCATCGAAGGAAAAATGAATTCCCAAGTTTATCAAGACATTTTTCAGGTCATGTCACTTACCAGTAGGAGGAGCTCCTGGCCGGACCTGTCACTTACCAGTAGGAGGAGCTCCCGGCCGGACGCAGAGATCGCAGCTCGCAGGTAAGTATAATGGTTCTACAAATTGCTAAGTAACCATGGCAACCGGGACTGCAGTAGCGTCCTGGTTGCCATGGTTACCGATCGGAGCCCCAGCGATTAAACTGGGACTCCGATCGGTACACTCCGCTGCCACCAATGATAGGGGGGAGATTTTAATTAGGAGGGGGAGGGAGGGGAGAAGGCCCACTGGCCACCAACGAGTTAACTACAGGGGAGGGAGGGGGGGCGGCCGCACTGGCCACCAATGAGTTAACTACAGGGGAGGGGGGGCCCACTGGCCACCAATGAGTTAACTACAGGGGAGGGGGGGCCCACTGGCCAACAATGAGTTAACTACAGGGGAGGGGGGCCCTACTGGCCACCAATGAGTTAACTACAGGGGAGGGGGGGGGCCGGCCGCACTGGCCACCAATGAGTTAACTACAGGGGAGGGAGGGGGGGGGGCGGCCACACTGGCCACCAATGTGTTAACTACAGGGGGGGGGGCTGCCCCCTGCTGCCTGGCAGCACCTTCCAGGCAGCAGGGGGCAGTCATGTACACAGTTCTGTTAGTATATTCTAACCTGAAGCGTCCCCATCACCATATACTGTCGGATTTGAGTTTCACGATGTAACTCAAATCCGACAGTATATTCTAACATAGAGGCGTTCCCATGGTGATGGGGACGCTTCAAGTTAAAATATACCATCGGATTGGAGAAAACTCAGATCCGATGGTATATTAACTCCTGACTTTACATTGAAAGTCAATGGGGGACGGATCCGTTTAAAATTGCACCATATTGTGTCAACGTCAAACGGATCCGTCCCCATTGACTTGCATTGTAATTCAGGACGGATCCGTTTGGCTCCGCACGGCCAGGCGGACACCAAAACGACTTTTTTTTCATGTCCGTGGATCCTCCAAAAATCAAGGAAGACCCACGGACGAAAAAACGGTCACGGATCACGGAAAAACGGAACCCCGTTTTGCGGACCGCAAAAAAATACGGTCGTGTGCATGAGGCCTTACTATGGAATAAACTGCAACAGCAATTTGTGACCAGTGGTGAGTGCCGCGGTGCTTTTTACTCATGCAATTCATATTACCATTACGATTGTATCACCGAGAGAGCACCACCGTGAAGGTTCTGGATACCAGTGTTAAAAGCTTCTCAGTGATCGTATAGACACATGCGGCAGTGCCGGCTGCGGTTTATCTCGCTCCCTGCAATATACACATGTATTACTTATATTATTTAGCATTTATTACAGTTTTCCAATTTATCAGTAAAAAATATTGTCTGTCTGCGATTTTGAGATAAGTTGTCCATAAAAAAGAAAAATTCTGGTTGACAACCCTGGCCGTGAGGAGGGTTTGAGTGGTCCTCTGGGAATTAGCCCACCAGGGAATTTCCCTGTAAGGTCTATGGCCAGTCTGTCCCTAACACTAGCTATAACACTGTGTACATGGCCATTTTAAGGAATACCCAGGGCCGTCTTTAACGCGGGGTAAAAGGGGCAGCTGCCCCGGGCCCAGTTGCTCCTGGGGGGCCCAAGGCAGCTGCCTATTGAGCCTCACTGGCCACTGGTGACGGCGGGGCAGAGGAGGAAGAGGCGTCTCCCTTCCCCGTTCCTCTGATAGGCTGCAGGCACTAGGCCTGCAGCCTATCAGAGGCCGATGCAGGCGGCATGATGACGTCATCGCACCGCCTGAGGCGTATAGCACGGGACACAGGCCGGAAGAGGCCTGCATCGCATCGCTGCCAGCCTGATGGAGGTAAGTATAAGTGTTTATTTTTTTTTATATGGTACTACTACTGGCACATGATTGGGGGCATCTATGGAGACACCTGCTACTTGCACATGATTGAGGGGCATCTATGGGGGCACCTGTTACTGGCACATGATTGTGGGGCATCTATGGGGGCACCTGTTACTAGCACATGATTGGGGGGCATCTATGGGGACACTTGTTACTGGCACATGATTGTGGGGCATGTATGGGAGCACTTGTTACTGGCACATGATTGGGTGCATCTATGGGGGTACTTGTTACTGGCACATGATTGGTGGGCATCTATAGGGGTACTTGTTACTGGCACATGATTGGGGGGCATCTATGGGGGCACTTGTTATTGGCACATAATTGGGGGGCATCTATGGGGCACTTGTCCTGGCACATTATTGGGGGACATCTATGGGGCACATCTTACTGGCACATTAATTGGGGCACTCTGGGGGCACTTCTTACTGGCATATTATTGGTGGCACTTTTTACTGGCACATTATTGGGTGGCACTATGTGGGCATCTATGTGGGCACTTTGTACTGGCACATTATTGGGGGCACTATGGGGGCATCTACTGAGGCCACAAAGAAGGGGTATTTTATATGGAGGAAGGGGGGAGAGAAGCACTATGGGGGCTTCTACTGAGGCCACAAAGAAGGGGTATTTCATATGGGGGGCTCTGTATAGGGGTATTTTATACTGGGGCACTTTATGGTGGGTAATATGGGGAAGGGGAGAGAGGAGTACTATGGGCTCATCTATAGGGGAACTAAGAAGGGGTATTTTATACTTATGGGGGACACTGAGGGCATATACTGGGGCACTATATATGGTGCATTTTATACTGGTACATTATGTGGGCACTAGGAAGAAGGGGGAGAGGAGTACTATCTGCACATTGTGAAAAAAATTTTTTTTTAAATCTGCAAAATACTATATATCTGTTCCAGAAGTTGTGCTTTTTTAATTTTTAGAATAATGATACAGCCTTTTTATTTGATATTTTTGTGCTGATTCTTTTTTTCTCTATATATTAAGGGACACTATAGTCACCAGGACCACAACAGCTAAATGTAGTAGTTCTGGTGTCTATAGCATGTCTCTGCAAGATTTTTAATGTAAACACTGGCTTTTCAGAAAAAAAGACAGTATTTACATTACTGCCAAGGAACACCTCTAGTGGCCACTCATCATTATTAAAGTTTACTACTCTGCGAGGTGTGTGCATTTTTTGTGTGTGTGTTGTGTAGAGATGTCGCGAACATAACATTTTCCCTTTGCGAACGCGAATTTCCGCAAATGTTCGCGAATGGGTGAACCGGGCGAACCGCCATAGACTTCAATAGGCAGGCGAATTTTAAAACCCACAGGGACTCTTTCTGGCCACAATAGTGATGGAAAAGTTGTTTCAAGTGGACAAACACCTGGACTGTGGCATGCCGGAGGGGGATCCATGGCAAAACTCACATGGAAAATTACGTAGTTGACGCAGAGTCGGGTTTTAATCCATAAAGGGCATAAATCACCTAATATTCCTAAATTGTTTGGAATAACGTGCTTTAAAACATCAGGTATGATGTTGTATCGATCAGGTAGTGTAAGGGTTATACCCGCTTCACAGTGACAGACCAAACTCTGACAGACCAAACTCCACATTTAAAGCACCACAAACAACCGCAAACAGTCCATTTGCACAACAGCAAACTCCCCATGCACAAGGTTGGACACCAAGCTAGCCATGTCCCGTTCCTTGTCCTCACTGACGTCATTGAAGGTCTCTTCCTCCACCCAGCCACGTACAACACCAAGGGTCCCCGAATGGTGACAACAAGCCCCCTGGAACGCCTGCTGTGGTAGGTCTTCCACCTCCTCAAAGCCACCTTCCTCCTCTGACTCCTCTTCTTCAGACCTCTCTCTCTGCATTGCCGCAGGTGCAGCAATCGACGACGACAAGGCTGCTTCTGGTGGTGATGGTGACCACAACTCTTCCTCTTCATGCTCATCTACGGCCTGATCCAGCACTCTTCTCAGGGCATGCTCAAGAAAAAACGCATATGGGATGAGGTCGATGATGTTGCCTTGGGTTTGACTGACCAGGTTTGTCACCTCCGCAAAAGGACGCATGAGCCTACAGCCATTGTGCATGAGCGTTCAGTGACGTGGCCCAAAAATACCCAGCTCCGCAGAGGCTGTCCTCTTTTTTTTTTTATTAAAAAAATCTGTTCTTACCAGTTTAATCTCTGTTTTGTCCCCTATCAGGGGCCGGTGTATGGAATAGATTTTAGGAACCGGGAGATGGAAAAAGATGGTTAGTCTGTCCTCTTACTTCCAATCTGGGGCACTGTGCGTGCGCCGTGCAATGTACTGTGCTACCCTATATGAGTGGTATGTTAAGTAGTACTATTCCTATCAGTTTAATCCCTGTTACGTCCCCTATCAGGGGCCGGTGTATGGAATAGATTTTAGGAACCAGGAGATGGAAAAAGATGCTTGGTTGGTCCTCTTACTTCAAATTTGGGGCACTGCGCGTGTATCAGGGGACATGTATCGAATAGATTTTAGACAACCGCAAAGAGTTGTCAATAGTTGATACACTCATGACATAAATTTTATTCCTCTATGCGTCAATCTTGGTGTAGTGATGACTGTGATCGTGCGCACGTTTGGGAGATTGCAGGTGATGGCGGTTTTTCAAAGCCTATGGTCGTGCTGAGGTAGTTTAGTGACAGTTAAGTGACCCAGAAAACAATGATTCTGCAGTGTGGGCCCATTGTTGGACAAGTAGGCTTTAATGATCACCTTAGATGATCACAAAGAAAATGAATGTTTTTTTTATGCAAAATTATCCAGCCGATCGCTTTTGGTCTGTTCACAATGAAGCAACGACCTTATCATCTGGGGCAGTTCTTTCCCAACCAGTGTGCCTCCAGCTGTTGCAAAACTACAACTCCCAGCATGCCCGGACAGCCTTTGGCTGTGCGGGCATGCTGGGAGTTGTAGTTTTGCAACAGCTGGAGGCACACTGGTTGGGAAACACTGGGGTGTGCCAACATTGCCATTGCCAACACACTCATAGAGGTGATCGCTTCCTTGTGATACGCAAGCCCCTTCACCACAACAAGGTAATGATCACGAAGGGGAATTGACACATGTATGTGCCTTTTTTTTTGTTTTGTTTTTGCAGCCACAATGCAGCACCAGAGGCCAGAAAAATTAGGCATGTACACATGCCAGAAAAATTAGGTATTGTTGCAGCCGAAAAAATTTATGTTTTCCAGGCAGAAAGTGCACTAAAACATTGCGGCTTGAACCCTAGTTGGTGGTGGAGAAGTCACGCAAGTCATCCGGCATGCAGAGATTAAATACAGCAGCGTGTGGACCATTTTTAGCCCAAGGCATCTCATCAGGCCTTTTTTAGTCAAATGCATCACCAACTGTCAGTCCCTGCGGGATCCATGCCTCATTCATCTTAATAAAGGTGAGGTAATCTAGACTTTTTTGACCTAGGCGACTTCTCTTCTCAGTGACAATTCCTCCTGCTGCACTGAAGGTCCTTTCTGACAGGACACTTGAAGCGGGGCAGGCCAGAAGTTCTATCGCAAATTGGGATAGCTCAGGCCACAGGTCAAGCCTACACACCCAGTAGTCAAGGGGTTCATCGCTCCTCAGAGTGCTGATATTTGTAGTTAAGGTGAGGTAGTCTGCTACCTGTCGGTCGAGTCGTTCTCTGAGGGTGGACCCCGAAGGGATGTGGCGATGCGTAGGACTTAAAAAGCTCCACATGTCCTCCATCAACAACACGTCTGTAAAGCGTCCTGTCCTTGTCGGCGTGGTCGTAGTAGGAAGAGGATTACTTTCACCTCTTCCCCTTTTAGATTCCTGTTGTGCTGTGACATCACCCTTATACGCTGTGTAAAGCATACTTTTTAACTTGTTTTGGAACTGCTGCATCCTTTCCGACTTCCGGTAATTTGGTAACATTTCAGCCACTTTCTGCTTATACCGGGGGTCTAGTAGCGTGGCCACCCAGTACAGGTCGTTCTCCTTCAGTCTTTTTATACAAGGGTCCCTCAACAGCCATGACAGCATGAAAGACCCCTTTTGCACAAGGTTGGATGTCGAGCTACTCATGTCCCGTTCCTCGTCCTCATTGATCTCATTGAAGGTCTGTTCTTCCCCCCAGCCACGTACAATACCACAGGTTCCAGATAGGTGACAACGAGCACCCTGGGATGCCTGCTGTGGTTGGTCTTTCTCCTCCTCAAAGCCACATTCCTCCTCTGACTCCTCTTCCTCAGACTCCTCTTCCAGTGTTGCCGTAGGTCCAGCAAGCGATGCTGATAAGGCTGTTTCTGGTGGTGATGGTGACCACAACTCTTCCTCTTCACGCTCATCTACGGCCTGATCCAGCATTCTTCGCAGGGCATGCTCCAGGAAGAAAACAAATGGGATGATGTCGCTGATGGTGCCTTCGGTGCGACTGACTAGGTTTGTCACCGGACATTGCGCATGAGCGTCCAGTAACGTGGCAAAAAGCACCCCGGTCATACAAATACTGGTTGACGGCTTTTTCTTGTTGGAGCAGGCGGTCGAACATTAGGAGTGTTGAATTCCAACTTGTCGGGCTGTCGCAAATCAAGCGCCTCACTGGCATGTTGTTTCGCCGCTCAATATCGGAAAAGTGCGCTATGGCCGTGTAGGAACGCTTGAAATGGCCACACACCTTCCTGGCCTGCTTGAGGACGTCCTGTAAGCCTGGGTACTTATGCACAAAGCGTTGTACAATCAGATTCAACACATGTGCCATGCACGGCACATGTGTCAACTTGCCCAAATTCAATGCCGCCAACAAATTGCTTCCGTTGTCACACATCACTTTGCCGATCTCCAGTTGGTGCGGGGTCAGCCACTGATCCACAGGAGGGCTGGTCCGGTGTGACTCTCTTCTTTCAGGCAAGTCAATTCCGAGACGGCGTGACACTGTCTTATCCGGGATGTAGAATAGCCCCTGGGGAGCTGGGGGGGGTGCAGTTGATGTGGACAAGACGCAGCAGCAGAAGAGGACTCAGCCGAGAAGGTTAGCGAAGAGGATGGAGTAGGAGGAGTAGAGGAGGTGGCAGCAGGCCTGCCTGCAAGTCGTGGCGGTGTCACCAACTCCTCTGCAGAGCCACGCATTCCATGCTTGGCAGCCGTCAGCAGGTTTACCCAATGCGCAGTGTACGTGATATACCTGCCCTGACCGTGCTTTGCAGACCAGGTATCAGTGGTCAGATGGACCCTTGCCCCAACACTGTGTGCCAGACATGCCATGACTTCCTTTTCCACAATAGAGTACAGGTTGGGGATTGCCTTTTGTGAAAAAAGAAATTCGGCTGGGTACCTTCCACTGCAGTGTCCCAATAGCTACAAATTTTTTGAAGGCCTCAGACTCCACCAGCTTGTATGGTAAAAGCTGGCGGGCTAAGAGTTCCGACAAGCCAGCTGTCAGACGAACCTGGACCAGGAGGAGGACGGTGGCTTTGAGTTTATGTGCTGCTTGTACTCATCATGTGTTAATCACATAGGCGTTTGTGATGTGAGATCATGTGCCTTCGCAAAGCAGTTGTACCTAGGTGGGTGTTGGACTTCCCACGATTTAGTTTCTTTTGGCACAGGTTGCAAATGGCATCGCTGTTATCAGAGGCAGACACACAAAAAAAATGCCACACTGCTGAGCTTTGCAATGACGGCATTCTGGTGGTGGCAACATGCGCTGATTGGCGTGCTGTCTGGCTGACCCCGGGTGCCGATACATGCTGTCTGACTGTGCCATTAGCTTCTTGCGACGACCTCCCCCTTCTTCCAACTCTTCTCCTCCTCCTCTCTGTCTCCCCATCTGAACTTTCCCACTGTTCTTCTTCTCTTCGAGCCGGCACCCACGTGACATCCACGGACACATCGTCATCATCAACCGCTTCACTTGTATCTGACAACTCAGCAAAGGAAGCAGCAGCGGGTACAACAACATCATCATCATCATCACACCGTACGTCCATGTGTGTAATGCTGCCTGACTGAGACATATCCCTGTTATCTACATCCTCTGGCAATAATGGTTGCGCATCACTCATTTCATCCAACTGATGTGTAAATAACTCCTCTGACAGATCAAGTGAAGCGGCTGTGGTGCTAGTGATGGTGGTGGCGGCAGGCGGGTGAGTGGTAACTTGAGAGGTGCCCGAGGCTGAGCTGGAGGTGGATGCTGCGTCAAGGTTCCGAGTGGAAGCTGTAGAAGATTGGGTGCCCTGTGTTAGCCAGTCAACTATGTCCTCAGAACTTTTCGAGTTCAGGGTACGTGGCCTCTGAACACTGGGCATTATTCTAGGGCCAAAGGAAATCACAGCACCATGACCACGACGGCCCCTGCGGGGTGGCCTGCCTCTGCCTGTCATTTTTTTTTAGATTAGTGGTACTATGCGTGCAAGGTACTGTGCCACCCGATATGAGTAGTGGGCAGTGGGCACAGTACAGTCTGTGGGCCTGACACACACTGGCAGGCAACTGCAATTATATTACAGAGAAAAAATTGTATTACTTTTTTATCTGCAAGCTACTGTGCCAACAGATATGAGTGGTGGGCACTGGCAGTGGGCACAGTACACTCTGTGGGCCTGACACACACTGGCAGGCAACTTCAATTATGTTACAGAGAAAAAAATATATTTTTTTTTTATCTGCAAGTTACTGTGCCAACAGATATGAGTGGTGGAGGGCACTGGCAGTGGGCACAGTACACTCTGTGGGCCTGACACACACTGGCAGGCAACTGCAATTATATTACAGAGAAAAAATTGTATTACTTTTTTATCTGCAAGCTACTGTGCCATCAGATATGAGTGGTGGGCACTGGCAGTGGGCACAGTACAGTCTGTGGGCCTGACACACACTGGCAGGCAACTGCAATTATATTACAAAGAAAAAATTGTATTACTTTTTTATCTGCAAGCTGCTGTGCCACCAGATATGAGTGGTGGGCACTGGCAGTGGGCACAGTACACTCTGTGGGCCTGACACACACTGGCAGGCAACTGCAATTATATTACAGAGAAAAAATTGTATTACTTTTTTATCTGCAAGCTGCTGTGCCACCAGATATGAGTGGTGGGCACTGGCAGTGGGCACAGTACACTCTGTGGCCCTGACACACGCTGGCAGGCAACTGAAATATATATATATATATAAAAGAAAAAAAGCAGACTGATGTACTAGCCCTAAAAAGGGCTTTTTGGGGTGCTGTCAGGACGCTGTCCTTACAGCAGATCAGATGAGTCTTTGAGGACTGGAGTGGACACAGAACACTGGCCTAGCTAACGATTTCCCTATTAATTCAGCAGCAGCTGCACTCTCCCTGCTCTAACTAACACTGCAGCTTCAGAATGAATCTAAGACGGCAGCTGTCCTTGCTTTTTGATAGGAGGTGGGAGGGTCTGGGAGGGAGAGTATGCTGATTGGCTGGAATGTGTCTGCTGACTGTGAGGTACAGGGTCAAAGTTTGCTCAATGATGACATATAGGGGGCGGACCAAACATTGCATATGTTCGCCCGCTGCGGCGAACGCGCGATGTTCGCCGGCGAATAGTTCGGGACATCTCTAGTGTTGTGGTGGAGGTCGTGATGTTAAGGTGTGGGAAGGCGGGATCCAGGGGGCCTAAGTAAATTCTTAAAGAGAAAGAATTGAATAGACGGCTCTACTGCTCAGGCAAATGATCGAGGTGCAGGGCTGCTAGAACTGACTCACCCAGTCAGGAGTAGATTATTTGAAGGAAAATAAGTAAGCAGGCACACTCTAATTTGGGTCAATCTATTAATTTATTTATATATATGGTGGATGTAGGATATATTAAAATTGTTCGATAAAATGAGGCAACGGTGTAGCATATAGTATGAAGAAAACGTATTGGGGAATAAAATTCGTCTAACTGTCCTTTTTAATGGGTAAAAAGTAATGGATGTCGAGATGGGTGGGTTGTCATTAAATGGTCACCAGCTGGTATTAGGAATGTTGAGGTAATAAAATATAAAAATAAAAATAAAAGTGTGCGCTAAAAGATGCGCTAATAGAACGAAGGGGGTAAAAAAGTATAGGTAGGATAGTTGTCCTTATATATAAAATCGTCTTTTCATGAAATAATAGTCTCAAGTGGAGGCTAAGAATAATGCGTTTTGTTCCTTATATAGGATAGTATTATTCTTTTGTGGTGATATCCTCTGAAAAAGAGATAAATAAGTGAATGTTGCGCCTTGTGACTCCTTGTATGATTCCCGCTGTTAAATGGAGGGTACGTGATGCGCCTTTTTGTTATATAAATAGATCAGTTAATTGTCATAGAGCCGCAGGCATATACATTAATACATTGTAGTAATAAATAGATGTTATGCTTCTTATGCGGGTGCTATGGGAGGAAGGGGTGCTCTGTGCCTGAGTGCGGCGTCCCGCACTGTCTCTGGCTACAGAGATCACTTACCCTTCACCCGGCGCTGCTGTCTTCGGTCCTCTGGCGTTGATCAGTTCTCCCTGGGCGGCTGTCTTGAATCCAGGAGTCGGCGGTGTATCTCGTGTTGCCAAGGAAGCAGGGAGGCCTGGTTCGCGCGTCTGTAGGGTGACGTGGGCAGTCACGTGATCGCGATCTTTCCCGGCTTGTGCTGAATAGTCCCGGCCTATTCTGAATGATCTTCTAGCTCCGTTCCGAGTAATGGGTATTCTGACAATCCTCTGCTCCTTAAACGCGTTTCGGGAGTCTCTCCCTTCATCTCTCCCTTCATCTTACTGATGAAGGGAGAGACTCCCGAAACGCGTTTAAGGAGCAGAGGATTGTCGGAATACCCATTACTCGGAACGGAGCTAGAAGATCATTCAGAATAGGCTGGGACCATTCAGCACAAGCCGGGAAAGATCGCGATCACGTGACTGCCCACGTCACCCTACAGACGCGCGAACCAGGCCTCCCTGCTTCCTTGGCAACACGAGATACACCGCCGACTCCTGGATTCAAGACAGCCGCCCAGGGAGAACTGATCAACGCCAGAGGACCGAAGACAGCAGCGCCGGGTGAAGGGTAAGTGATCTCTGTAGCCAGAGACAGTGCGGGACGCCGCACTCAGGCACAGAGCACCCCTTCCTCCCATAGCACCCGCATAAGAAGCATAACATCTATTTATTACTACAATGTATTAATGTATATGCCTGCGGCTCTATGACAATTAACTGATCTATTTATATAACAAAAAGGCGCATCACGTACCCTCCATTTAACAGCGGGAATCATATAAGGAGTCACAAGGCGCAACATTCACTTATTTATCTCTTTTTCAGAGGATATCACCACAAAAGAATAATACTACCCTATATAAGGAACAAAACGCATTATTCTTAGCCTCCACTTGAGACTATTATTTCATGAAAAGACGATTTTATATATAAGGACAACTATCCTACCTATACTTTTTTACCCCCTTCGTTCTATTAGCGCATCTTTTAGCGCACACTTATTTTTATTTTTATATTTTATTACCTCAACATTCCTAATACCAGCTGGTGACCATTTAATGACAACCCACCCATCTCGACATCCATTACTTTTTACCCATTAAAAAGGACAGTTAGACGAATTTTATTCCCCAATACGTTTTCTTCATACTATATGCTACACCGTTGCCTCATTTTATCGAACAATTTTAATATATCCTACATCCACCATATATATAAATAAATTAATAGATTGACCCAAATTAGAGTGTGCCTGCTTACTTATTTTCCTTCTAAGTAAATTCTTGCCCAGGGTCCAATCAATATTAAAGACGGTCCTAGGAATACCTGATTGTAAATAACATTTTTTTTGGTAACTAAAATGTGAATGGCAAAGTAAGGCTACTTTCACACTTGCGGCAGAGTGATCCGGCAAACAGTTCCGTCGCCAGAACTGCCTGCCAGATCCGGCAAAACCTATGCCAACTGATGGCATTAGTAAGACTGATCAGGATCCTGATTAGTCTTAAAAATGCCTGATCAGTCAAAATGCATTGAAATGCCAGATCCGTCTTTCCAGTGTCATCTGGCAAAACGGATCCGGCATTTATTTTTGCATGCGCAGACCGGAAGGACGGATCCGGCATTCCGATATTTTGAATGCCGGATCCGACACTAATACATTCCTATGGGAAAAAAATGCCGGATTGGGCATTTAGGCAAGTCTTCAGCTTTTTTCGCCGGAGATAAAACCGTAGCATGCTACGGTTTTCTCTTTTGCCTTATCAGTCAAAACGACTGAACTGAAGACATCCTGATGCATCCTGAACGGATTACTCTCCATTCAGAATGCAAGGGGATATACCTGATCAGTTCTTTTCCGGTATAGAGCCCCAGTGACGGAACTCTATGCCGGAAAAGAAAAACGCTAGTGTGAAAGTACCCTAGACCTGGAGAACACAGGGTTAACTCTTTATCAGAAGAGCTGTGTCTCTCCTGTTGTCACACACAAGCCACGACATTCATCCAGCCGTCCACGAACTGTTGCTCGGTCTTCCAGGTACGACCAGCAGATGTCACCCTTGCTCCACGTTCCTCGTTCGGCCAGCAGGAGGCAGTGCTAACACTTTTTACTTGTAGCACATGACGTCAGCCCTGATACACTGAGCTAGTCTGACACTCTGCTCCACTCTGCAACTTTCCCGTGCTGGAGCAGGCAGAAATGAAGAGGGGGGAGAGGAGTATGTTTTGAAAGAGGGGGGAGCCTACAGGTTGGACCGCAGGGGGGAGAAGACTAGACTGCTACAGGAAGATGGAGAAGTGGAAAATGTACCCCCAGCTGGCACTGCTACTCCTGGTCGCCCCCCTGTGTTTCCCCCTGGAGACTGAGACTCCCACAGGTCAGTCACTGGTTGCTGCTGCTGTTCCTCCCCCTCCTCCTGCTCTCCCACTCCCTCCTTCCTCTCTCACTTACTCTTCTCCTCCTCCTCTTCATCCCCCCTTTCCCCGGTCACTTCTTGCCACTTGCACCTCACCCCTCTCCCCATTTCCTTCCCTAGGGTCTTTGCTGGAACTTCTTCTGCCGCCTGGCACTGTTCTCTCCTTCCTTGTTTTCTTCCTCCAGCCTCCTTACTTCTACCTTGTAGGTTCCTTGTTTACCTTCCTGACTATTATTCTATCAGCAGCTCCCTGCCCTGCTATTATACCCAGTCCTGCTGTTACTCATGCCATCTGTTCTACCCCCTCCACTGCCCCCATGCCTCTCTGTCTCCCCTTTCTTGTGTGCCCTGCCCCCTCCCTTCTTGTATTGTCCCTGCCCTGTCACCTTCCTGTATCCTTTTCTTTACAACCTCTTTTTCTGTTCCCTCAAGGCGTACTTTTATCTCATATCACCTGAGTGTCCCCGGCCATGACAAACCAGTTCTATGGCTATGGGTTCTACACTAAATCCATGGAATCACTTCTCAACTAGTTATAGATGTGGGTAACCGACTAATAGCCGCCACTCACAGCCATAGTCCTCAAAAAGATGACGTTTATTATTCTGGTCACTTTTAATGTAAAATTCCCCACACTGGGTGGTCCAGCAAGCCAAGGATTGCCATTCTAGTCCGCCAGGACACTGAGCCCCTCCTGGGAAGATGTATCCATTCATTTATGTTTATTTAATAACATAACATGGCTTGTAACATACTATAACTTAGAACAGTGTAATATAACCCAGATTGTAAGATTATAACCCAGATTGTCACATCTAACAGAATGTAATATTATAACATAACAGAGAGTGTAACAACTTTCATCATCTTTGCTTATATGGCATCATCAGATAATTTTTCCCCCTATACCTTCATATGTATAGCTGCCTTTTCCAATAAAGGACTTTACAAAGGCTGAGTTGCCAACCCTGTACCATTCTGCTCGCCTATATCTTACCCTTTACGCCACTTCTCAGCTAAGACCCTTCTTAACTATTAGCCCCTTTTGTCAGCTGCACCTGTGGCAGACCGTCAGTAGCAGTCACTGCCAGCTGATTGATGTGTGGTGCCCCCTCGACTTATTTCTAATTCTATAGAAATTGCTGCTCTTTAGCATTGTTTCACCTTTATTGCTTATTTTATACCCCTATGGTGTGGTGCATCCCAATCCGTCCCGACGCTCTCAATCTGCTCTGCTTTGTGCTCTCGTGTGGAATCTCTTCTTATCATCTCCTCGATGCCCATATGTGTTGTGTACATACAATACTGTACAATAATGTCCCTATTGTATTTTGTCATATCTCATACTCCCGGTTACCCACTATCTACCTCACACCTCCAATTTATCATCTCTTTTTCACCCACAAACTTCCCAGCACCCGTTTTCACTCCACTTGCCTAATTCTCTATTTAGCATTTCCTTTTTTTTCCCCAAAAAAAACTCTTTCCCCTCCTCCACACCTTTATTTCCATAATCCCTTTCCTCCTCGCTATTTACGCTTTAGCATACCTCCCTTTGATGTGTTTTTTTTGCACAGTAGATAGAGGAGGGGTATGAGCTGCACTTGTATACTGGAAATCTCATTCAGACAACCTGTAAAGTTTGACTTAATGATGGATGGGCTTCAAAATGTTTAATTAGCTGCTAATGTATTAATAATTTATACAACTTGTTTTTGCTGACACATGGAAAAATTCCGGCACTTGGATCTGTGGGGACAGATAAAAGAAGTTTTCGTGAGTTGTGAATATGTTCCGAGACAGGGAATGTCCTAAGAGACCGTTACGTATTCCGACGGGGAGATTACAAGGAACAATTATATGGCGGTATGAAAGTGTGGACAGTTATGTGGCTAACTTTCAGGAGTTTTTATTGAGTGTGCATACGTGAGAAAATGTTATACATACATATACACACCAATGGGCATTTATATAGTAAGAAGATGCAATATGAGGAGACGTTATAGGGATAAGAAGTTGACTGACCAAGTGTAGCTATATCAGAGTTATATATTGTATACATTGAATAGGAACCCGATGCCAAGATTATGGCAGGTCAACTATGAGGACACAGTTGCATCCTGAAATGTATCCTGAGACATAGGCACTGTACTAGTGATTCCCTTCTGAGAGAACATCTCATTACAGGAGCCATGATTGTGGTGACCACCCTGAAATCTAGTGATCACAGGGGGGTAATCCTGAGAACATGTAGCATGTGACCACCCTGACATATGGTGAATGGTTGAAAGGGCTCATAGAGGGGATGGCATAATTGGTTAGGTATTTATCAGTAAGTTTGCACCCCTAGTGATGACTATGCCTATTTACAAGAGATGAGGCCTGTGAGCCCTGTTTGTGGTCTTCTGCAGGGGCTGAAGCCGGTGGCATGTAATTAGACAGTTTGTACGATTTGCCACCCAAAACCTGTAATTAACGTTGACTAATGTAACATTAATTTGAGTTGTAACTTAAGTGGAGCATAAAAATAACAGTTACACGGGGGATGGAAGCGACTGAGGAACCACTTCCATTGACACATCTATAAGGACTGAGCTTCAACAATGCTCCTTTGTATCACGAAAAGATCTTGAGATGATCTGAAATCACCTCTGAAGGCCTTGTTCCTGCAGTGAAATAGCCACTGTTGACTCTGGACATTCATGTCTAGACTCACTTCCTAAAGAGATCAAAGTCCTCTTTCTCTATAGAGCTATTTTATGACTGCCTGGTTCCCTCTCATCAGTGTCCTCATTATGACAGACCAGAGGTCCCTTGCCTGGCCATTGTGATGTGCCTGATCTTGCATGTTTGCAGACTGCACCACGGCAGCAGTGACAATGCAGGTGGCCGTATTGATAAGTGATCCATAGATGCGCTAAGCATTCCCCACTGTGACTATGCGACTGCAATATTGTGCTGGCTTCTCTTTGGTTAAATCATGAATAGAATGGAATATTCATTTGGTTAATTTTGTGGATGTACTGTATTATGTTCATTTGCTTTTTGCAAATGCATCTGCTTTGGTGTTTAGTGAATTGTATGAGGAGTTGTTACAAGCAAATGCAGCCGGTCTCGATGATGCCACGAGCCAGACTGGTAACATGGGTTAATAAGCAGAGATGTTTGGATTGAGTGACCCCTATATCATAATGTTCATTAACTAGCATTCAGCTGTGCTGTAGTTACTGGTCACTAGACTAATCTTCTGATCTATTCCTTTAGTATAATCCATATCAAGTAGGATTAACGTGTTGCGTGACCTAAGGCTTAGGTATAGATTCAGAATTTTCTTTCTTGTGGGTCGATCTTTGTAGCGTGCCTATTAAATTCCTGACATCAAGTCGTCTGTGAGGTTCAGGCTTGTATCATTGTCATGAGATTAATGTGAGAGATTACACAAAATTCCGGTCACCCTACACATACGGCACACTATTGTGCAGCTCCTATTAACATCTCGCTAGAACTTGTTCAAACAGGCACAGGGGTCGGAAGAGGGAGACAAAAGACTGCTACAGTCTGAAAAGGAGACGACAGTGCAGATTAGTAGGGACAAGATGATCAGGCATGGTGATAATGTGCTTGGTGCAATAAGGCTAGGAATGAGAAGATGCTGGAGGTAGATGATTTGGTTGCGTCGTGACTGTAGAGGACTAGGTTACAGAGATAAAGGTTTGAGATGCTTTGATGTACACAGTAACCTGAGGAATGTTTCTTCTCAATCTATTGTTCTCTGTAAGTCAGGCAACTCAGGGGCAAGGTAGCCAACACACCTATCAATTTGGTGCTGGCACATAACTTTTTGTGTTGTCCATCTTATTGTCTCATTAGTAAAATAATATAATACATTTCTTAAGAGATTTATAGTAATTTCTCCTTTTAAACTGTAAGAATTGGCTTCAGACTGTGGAAAGGATGACTGTGGTATCTACTTTATCTCATGTATCTCATCCAGTTTCGAGAAACTCTAAGAACATTTACAGACCTATTTCTGCTTGATATTAGTAGATTTTATTACCAGTTAGTTTTTGTTTCATAGGATACAGAGAATCAGAAAAAAGCATGACCAGAGGAGCTGATGCAGCACAGCTTTGTAGAGAATTCCAACTTGAAATTGTAGCCAGAAAAGACAGAAGGCAGTTTTCCTCGAAATCTTGTATGCTCTCCACGATTTTATTAGCCAAGCTTTACTTAATACTGGATTTACAAATAGCCTAAATTCTACATGAGAAACTATCTGTTATGTTGTCAGCCTGCGTGGTAGCTCATTATTTTGTGCCCTCATAGATGCGTCATTACAAGGAAGGGGGACGGAAGAGGTTAATGTCTGCAATGAGTGATCCCGCTGACTCTTCAGCTACATGGACCAGACGCTTCGGGAAACAATAGGCACCCTGCTAATCCCACAGACTGCAGCTTTCTAAAATCCACCCTATTGTGGGAACTGGGGCAGCGTTTGTGCTGTAGGTTTAAGGGTGGCAGTGATGATGGTGGGGGGTAATAGTGTCTCATTAGGTGTCTGCATTCATTTTCTGATGACATGAAAGAAGTATCAGAGCTATGTATTTTTCACAATTTCACCTGAGAGGCATAATTATTGCTTGCATCAGAGAAGTAAGGTTGAATCATTTACCAGTTACTGAATGGTAACTGGAGATAAAGTGACCAGATGATAATGTCGATATATGGAACTTTTCCAAATATGCTTCCATTTTTTTGGTGTGTGTGTGGGGGAGGGTGGGGGGGGGGGGGGGGTAGGGCGGCGCGTTAGCGGAGAACTAGTTCTCATTGAAGAGACCCAACGGGTGTGTGGAAACTCCTCAGCTTATTTAATTGTTTAACGTTTCTCAACTGTGGTAGACTGAGATCCACACTTTGGTAGGACAATGTAGACATCACTTGTGTCATCCCTCTTATGACAAACTTTGTTGATAACTTTGGTGAATAGTCAATGACTCCAAATTTCTTTCATGAGAAAACAAGGATCCATGTAGGATCCACAAGGATACTTGGAGGATTTCAACCTGCTCAGACATATTAGTTTCTTCTCTTTATCTTTCTATTGAAATAGCATGCCTACCTGGGTAAAGTGTAACAGCATGTTTATGACCCTTGCTACTAGATGATGATGGTACTTCTTTGAATACTGCATCCCATTCATTGTTCACATAGTCCCATTGTCTCATTCATATAAGCGTCTGAGTCTGGGTCTACAACTTGTCCTATTCACTTGAAAATATTGTCTCCTAACATTTGTTTTTCGGTTACAGCCTTAAAGAGGACCTTTCACCAGTTTGTACTTTAGAAAAGCGATACCTCACACTGTAGCCCATGTTCAGTAGATGTGATATTGCAAATTTTTTTCTTGATCCTCAGCTCCGTTGCGCCGATGTGCCCCTCGTTCTGTTAAGGCGCGCTGTATGCTAATTAATAGCATCGAAGCACCAGGGAGGAGACATCAGCTTTTCTCTGTGGGTGTTTCTTCTGGCTGTGGCGCTGTCCAATCACAGCGGAGCGCTTCACAGCCAGGGAGAAGGTGAGCTGTTTTTTCTCAATGGCTGTGACGCGCTCCGCTGTGATTGGACAGCGCCACAGCCAGATAGGAGAAACGCCCACTGAGATAAGCTGATGTCTCCTCCCCGGTGTTCCGATGCTATTAATTAGCATACACATCAGAAGCCGTTGGATGAACAATCGTTCTGCCAAAAGCTATCTTTCCAGACTCCCTCCTGGCTCCCCCATACACATACTCATTTAGCTCAGTCGAATGAGCGTGTGCATTCTATGGGGACAGTGGAGAATGCCGCTGCCAAGCACCTCTTCGATGGCTTATCTCCTAGAAAGAACAAAAGGATCGGGCAAAAATATTCCTAGTCCGATCCTTCTCTCCCCCAACATCAGCTGTGTGGGGAGAGTCGGGAGCTCCCCTTACACATTACAGTGTTGACTAGACCAGTGGTTCTTGGTAGGTTCGGCCAACAATACACTGGTGTGTTTTTAACTAATATTCTAGTGTAACATCACTTTAACTGTCATACTAGAAATAGCATAATGGCAAGTCTATGACAGTGTTATTTATGAGATCACTTTCTTTCAGAAGCAGAACAGTTTGATGATAACCCTTTAGAGTACCTCTATTGTCATTAACTTGGAAATTCTGCAGAAAACCAGAACAAGTCAATTGGCTAAAGGATACCTGTTAGATCAGTGGGGGTCCCATGTCTCGTGTTTGAATGGAGCAGCAGTAAAGCACAAGCACTCCTGCTCCTTTTAAACATTATGGGACTGCTGGAGGTAACCGAGTGCTGTACTCTGCTATCTCTGGAAGTCCCCTAGACATTCATGGAGCTGCAGCTGGCATGCTTGACCACAAAGCATGAACGATAAAAGTAAAAGATAAACTGTTTGCTAGTCTACAGGATTTTATTTTCTTGTTCCTGGAACAGTCTTCTACAACTTTTGCAGAGAAGACAGGTATTCATTTCTCCTTAATCCCTTCCATTTTCATCTATCTGATGGAATGGGGCCCAGCTATGGGGCAGTGGCTTAGCATGCCTATTCTCCTATTGTAGACAGAGCAGTGGGGACAGCGACACACAGGTGTTGGGTGAGGAAGATGAGAAAAAGTCGTTAAATAATGATCTGGGGTCCATTTGGAATAATTATTTTTCTGTTTCATAGTTTATTGCAGTTTGAGACAAGATATCTTCTGTGGAGACAGTATTGCCAGCAATTACAGAGGGCCTCCGCAGTAGTCAAATTGGGGTATACCCTTACCCCTTTCCAGACGTCACATCAGGGATTTCGCTTTTACTTCAGTTGTTCCAGTAGTGCTTTGCAGCGACCCAGGGGGGAGAGGCAGGGCAGAGAGAGAATTTTAGTTGTGGCCCTGATGGTGGTAGTAGTACTCACAGTTCACCGTGGCAGTACCCACTCTGTCATTCCCTGGGGCTGTGCTGAGAATGCAGGGCACATCTTTTCTTTACTTCGGGACACTCCCTAGTATTGGGGTGGTAGTTGGGGTGCCCTTGATGGAGTATGTTTGACTGGGTGCATGGCAGGAGTGCTGATGCAAGGGCCTTCTGGGGTACTGCACTTTTCCTTAGTAGTAACAACATTGTTGTCAGTAACTGACAGCTCCATGCATTTGTGTGTCGCAGTTCTTACTGATGAGTGCATGTAAGGGCATGGAGGAAAACCTAGCCATGGTTGCTTTACTAGTCACCATAGCTACCTGGTAATAGTTTTCTTGACCTGTTCTTGACATCATAATGTCTGAAGCTAATGCTGTTTCTTTTGCTTTTCTGTAGCAGTCTATGCATGTGTTGGGTGACACATGAATATAATCTCATGTATACATGGTCCTTTTTATGTATGAAAGCCCAAAAATGCATGTATGCTTATCTGTAAATTGGCTGTATACTTCATGCACATGGCTCTGTACAGGATACATATATTTGGATCCAAGGACAGGGTTGGCTCCTGTCCTGTTAGATTAACCCCTTCTAGAGAAAGCCAGTTTTCACCTTAAAGGGAACCTGTCATGAACTTTATGCTGATCTCACTGAGGGCAGCATACATTAGTGACAGAAATGCAGATTTCAGCGGTGTGTCACTCATGAGCTAAAAGTAATTGGTTGCTGCGAACCAGTATCCATAATCATTGAAGCACAGGCCTTGAAAAGAGTCAAATCTACCCGAGAAGAGTCATGGTTATTCATAATCTCCAGCTCTCCGGCCCACCTGCTGATGATTGGCAGTTCTCTACCAGAGACAAAGAACTATTTTCCAGGCCCAGTCTGTAATGATTGGGATGTTGGTTCTCGGCAACCACTTAGGCTACTTTCACACGAGCGTTCGGGTGTCCGCTCGTGAGCTCCGTTTGAAGGGGCTCACATGCGGCCCCGAACGCATCCGTCTGGCCCTAATGCATTCTCAGTGGAGGCGGATCCGCTCAGAATGCATCCGCCTGCCAGCGCTCAGCCTCCGCTACGCTCAGTGAGCGGACACCTGAACGCTGCTTGCAGCGTTCGGGTGTCCGCCTGGCCGTGCGGAGGCGAGCGGATCCGTCCAGACTTATAATGGAAGTCAATGGGGACGGATCCGCTTGAAGATGACACTATATGGCTCAATCTTCAAGCGGATCCGTTCCCCATTGACTTTCAATGTAAAGTCTGAACGGATCCGCTCAGGCTACTTTCTGACTTAGAAAATTTTCTAAGTTATAATGCAGACGGATCCGTTCTGAACGGATGCAAACGTCTGCATTATCGGAGCGGATCTGTCTGATGAAACATCAGACGGATCCGCTCCGAACGCTAGTGTGAAAGTAGCCTAAATGACAGACCACTGAAATCAACTAACCTGTCTGTACTTTATGCTGCCGTTAGTATGGGCAGCATAAAGTTGATGACAGGTTCCCTTTAAGTGATGTGTCACTTTGCATGGTAATAATTTTGAAATGCTTTTACTCATTCAAGCCATTCTGAAGTTTTTTCATGGCACATTGTACTTCATGTTAATGGTAAATATGAGTCAATATGTTTTACCTTTAAATATTATTATTATTTATGGGAAATTTGGAAAAATTAGCAATTTTTAAAATTAGAATTTTAAGACAGTGACACCTCATAAAATAGGTATTAACATTCACCATATGTCTACTTTATGTTGAGATCATTTTGTAAATGTAATTTTGTTTTTTTAGGATGGCTTAAAATTGTAAAAGCAATTGTTCAATTTTCAAGAATATTTCCAAAACAATGTTTTAAAGGATCACTTCAGTTATGAAGTAGGTTGTGGGGCTTACATAATAGAAAACATCCATAAATTACCTCATTTTGGAAACTACACCCCTCAAATTATTCAAAACTGATTTTAGAAATTCATTAACCCCTAAAGAGAACCTGTCACTATCAAAGTTAAAATTAATTTGCAGGCAGCGTGTTATAGAACAGAAAGAGCTGAGCAGATTGATGCATACTTTATGGGAAAAACTTGTAATTGATACATTAAAATTTCTGCTCATTTAGAGCTTTGAAGTCAAGGAGACGGTCCTATCAGTAATTGACAGCTATTGTGTATACACAGTCATAGGGAAGGCTGTCAATCACTAATAGGACTTCCTTGACTTCTAAGCCCAGATTGAGCAGGATTTTAACTGAATGAAATACTAATTATACAGAATCTTTTCCCATAAAACAATATATCCTTCTGCTCAGCTCCTCCTAGTCTATAACATGATGTTTGCAGCTCGGACACCATATTCCACAAGACAGGTTCCCTTTAAGGTGATCCACAAGAATTAAAGGAAAATTGAGGTAAAATATCTGAATTTCACTTTTTTAAAATTTTCCTGTAACACAGCAAGAGTTAACAGCCAAACAAACCTCATTATTACCCTAATTCTGCAATTTACAGAAACACCCCATATGTGGTCATAAACTGCTGTATGGGCACACAGCAGGGCTCAAAAGGGAAGACGCGCTATATGGTTTTTGAAGGACAGATTTTGCTAGAATGGTTTTCAAGTGCCATGTCACATTTGAAGAGACCCTGAAGTACCTCTACAGTGGAAATCCCCCAAAAGTGACCCGATTTTAGAAACTACACCCCTCAAGGAATTTATTAAAGTGTGTACTGACCGCTTTGACCCCACAGACATTTCATAGAATTTAGAAATACTTGGGCGTGAAAACAAAAAATGTAATTTCTTCTAATAAAATGTTGCATACCCCCTCACTTTTTAATTTTCACAAGGGACTATAGGAGAAAAAGCACCGCATAATTAGTTAATTTTTTTCACCTGAATACTTCAACACCTGTAGTGTATTGTAATGCTTTGATACTGTCAGTATTGCACTGTCAGTTGCCTATGAGACCAGCCTGACGCCCGAGCCTCATAGGCCTTCGTAACTAGCCTTCATAACTACCTCTGCAAAACCTTTGGATGCAGTTGTTAGCATTGACAGAGGCATCTGAGGGTTTAATCCATCGGTACTGGAGTTTTGACTGACGCAGGTGGGTACAGCAGGGGCCCGGCTGTCAGTGTGCAGTATGTGTACAGTGTAGGGCTTTAAATAACTGCCTACAGCTCCGTACATGTACGCCTCTTGGCATCTACAGCTTAAAGGACAGGTCATCAATATTTGATCGGTGGGAGTGCAGCTCTTTTGCTTGCTTGCCAATCAGCTGTTTGAAGGGGCAGCAGCGATCAGGTGAGCACTGTGCCCTCTTCACAGCATACCATATACAGCATCTTATATTGTATTGCAGCTGTGCTTGGCATTGCAGCGCAGGTCCATTCACTTGCATGGGTCTAAGCTATGCCTAGGCCATGTGACCAATAAATGTGATGTCACTGGCCTAGAAAGAGGCCTCGGCACTCGCCAGCTCCCAAACTTTGGACCTCCCATGGAACACCATTAAATCAATTATAACAAAATAGAAAGAATATGGCACAACTACAAACTGGATGCGTTGTGAATGCGTTCAGTGAAAAATGCGTGATTTCGCAGGCAAAGTCATTCAGTTTTGCCTGCGATCGCGTTCAGTTGTTCCGTTTTTATCTCGTGAGTACAATGCGTTTTGATGCGTTTTGCACGCGCGTGATAAAAAACGGAATGTATACAAACAACATCTCTTAGCAACCATCCGTAAAAAAAGCATAGCATCCGCACTTGCTTGCGGATGCAATGCGATTTTCACGCAGTTACATTCACTTCTGCGGGGCCAGCGTTGCGTGAAAATTGCAGAATATAGAACATGCACAAGTGATGCGTGAAAACCAACGCACATGTACACAGCCCCATTGAAATGAATAGGTCCGGATTCCGTGCGGGCGCAGTGCGTTCACATCACGCATTGCACCCGTGTGGAATACTCGCTCGTTACAACTGCGGCCCTCCAGCTGTTGTACAACTACAACTCCCACAATGCTCTTCTGTAGGCTGATACCTGTAGGCTGTTTGGGCATGCTGGGAGTTGTAGTTTTGCAACAGCTGGAGGGCCACAGTTTGAGGATGCCTGCTTTAAAGTCTGATAGACGCAGACTCTGTCTCGAGAACAGAGCTTCATTTGCTTACTGCAGTGTATGGAGAGGTGGCTCCACATGTGTGACTCTCTCTATTTACGTCTGTGGGAGAATGGGACCCATGGTGGGACCTGCATCTGTCGAGTTCAGCTCATGTAGTAGATGTTACTATGTATGGTAAGGTGAGTATTATCACCTCTGCAGTCTGACCACTCTGTGAGGTCTGAAAAAAGTTGGATGATGCTTTAATTACTGCTTGTCACAATAAAAAAAAAATATAACAAAGTTGTTGGCATGCTGTGTAAATCAAAAAGTACAAACCACTCAAAAACCATTTAACTTCAGGTTGTGATGAAACAAAACAGAAAAAACAAGTGGTAGAGTTCTCTTGCACAGCACTGTATTAAACCAAGAGTCGAACCTACACGTAAAAAAGTATAGTAAAAAAATGTACACCTTTTTCATATTTTGTACCTTCTCTTAATTTTGGGTTAGAAAAGTCAGTTCAAAATGCTGCAAAGTTTAAGTGACATTAGACTTACGACAAGTACAGATGATGTGTAATAGTTTAAAAGGTTTTCCAGGAGTAAAAGATAGAGAACTCATCCTCAGGATAGGCCATTAATATCTGATCAGTCGGGGTCCTACTCGTGGCACCCCTGCTAAGGTATTACGGTGAGCACTGCAGCCTGTTCTAGGCCTGTGACATCACGTTCATCGGTCACATGGTCTATATGCAGCCCATTCCCATTAAAGAGAATGGGTCTGTGCTGCAATACCAAGCACAGCCACTATACAACAGCACTGTGCTTGGTAAGCTGATCCTGTGGATAGGTCATCAGTATTGTACTCCTGGAAAACCTCTTTAATGATAAGCCTCTGTCTCTCCTGACATTACCTGTCGGAAGAAAGTCTGGTGGCCCTTATTAGCATTACATTGTCGACTGGTCCTGCAAAAATCGTCTTAATAACAATTACATCGCATATAATTATTTTGCAGTTGCAAAACTTGTGAACTATTACTTATAGGCCAGCTTTATTAAATATTCACTCCTCTTTTTAAAAACAAGATTCAAACTTTGAACATTAAAGGTCACCTGGATTTTGGGTATAGAGCTGAGGACATGGGCTGCTCGATCCCTTCAAGTGACTTTAATGTGAGCAGAGCTGCAATGATGAGCTCAGTCCACTACAAAGTTGATAGAGCTGTCTGCTTGTGGTGCTGGAGTTATTGGCGATAAGCGGAGTGTAAGGTGTGGAATTCCTGCCGATTCACTAGTGATGGTCTATCCTGAAGAAGGGCCATTACTTAATAAAATATAAATAACCCCTTTAATAAATACGTCAACCCATGCCACACATTTGCAAGTATTATCCGATCCTAGACTGCTACCTGACTCCTGGGATTTCATCAGCCTTGGTGCACTTGACTTTTGCAAGTAATATCTTTAAAATTCCAGAATTCACATGCACAGTGTTTCAGCAGTAGGTGTGGAACCACTACCAACAGATTTGGCTTTAGGTATTTCTACTAAGCTACTTAGTAGCTTTTTTAAGCACAGAAAATTCAGTGTTTCCTAACAGTCCAGGTCTATAGTGTATTGCAAATCTCCTGCCTACCATACAGAAGGTCTAGGGTTCAAATCCCATCAAAGACCTGTAAAATAATTTATTTAGTAAAAGTCTATCTGCTGGAAGAGAGCCCCTCCCTAACACACATCTAAAGGAAACCTAATTAGCATTCACTGCACTGAAGAAAGAATTAATGAGGATGGCAAATCAGCTTACTCCAGGCCTCTAAGCTACTCGGGGCCCATGACTGCTGTATCACTAGTATTTCCCTGATGGCGGCCCTGCCCTTTAAGCATTTGGTTTTGGGACTGATGAAGGTAGCCGTGCCCTGTACTCGGCAGTTCGGCATAAATGAATGGTGTGTTGGCCACGCATGTGCACCACTGCTCTATTCGTATAGTGGAATCAGGGAGTTCCACTTTCATAATCATTGAGGGGACCCAGTGTTCCCACCCCCGTCAATTATACATTCATCACCTGTCCTGTGGATAGGGTATACGTATTGTTAGTGTATTGTTTAATATGCAAGCATCCAGTTTACTTTGACTATATTTCTAATATAGACATTGTTAAGTTTTAAGATAATCTAGTGATGACGTGAGAACAGCTTTGAGTGCACATCAGGTGTTTAACAAAATGCCTGACAAACTTTGGATGGAGGGTATAATTTGATTTCTTTCTTGTTTGCTTTCCATTATTTCCTTTGTTTAGAACCCTGTGTGAACACACAGTACTTTCCCCATTGGGATCAATAATTCTGATGTGAATGTCTGTCTTCTTTACGATCATGAAACAGAATAGTACATTAGCAGATAGCCGCCTACTGTGTGCACATAACAACCGTATCAGTAATTGTGAGTGTATATAAAAACATTTATTTCCAGGAGACCCTTAGGTATATGATTTTTGACAGTGATTGCAATATGAAGTAATAAATTCCTATAATATGTGACAGTGGTATTCACAGGATTTTCCCTCGGGTAAATCCATCATTACCATTACCATTACTATTTTTGCTGGAAAATTGCAGGACAAAACTATGAGACTGTTTAGATATAGCAGTTTTTGTGGTGTGACTATTTCCCAACGGTTGTTAGTTAAAAGGATAATGTGATGGGATGTCTTTTGTGCAGTTCCATTTGCTATGGGTGGCAGATGAGAGAGAGAAAAACATTCCAACCCTGAGGATCCAGTTGTGTAGTATCTAGCAATTCCTATTGATTTATTATTGCCCAGTCTTCTATGAACATTTAAGGTATATTCCCCATGGCGTATTTAATACAGTTTTCAGTATCTGTACCATTGATCTTAATGGAGCTTGCAGAAATCCATCTATTTAGATGAATGGAACTGAATTTCATTTTCCGAATTTTCTGGAACAAATATGCCACTTATGTATATGCCCTTAATGTTTAGACTATGTGTACCCACTTGTTTAGTGTCCTGGTGATTCAGTGGTTTAGGACTCAGAGGAGTAAGTTTCATACTTTGTGACCTTCTTTTGGTCCTTTGAGATCCTTTGATTTAATTTTTGTCACTGGTTACTCCTCTGCATTAGTGGCTATTCCTGATATAGATCCCTGGTGACTGAGTGGTCATGACATTTACATTCCTCTTTCTCCTCGTGCATTGATCCCTCCAGTGATTAGAGAAGGATGTCACTACTAACTACCCATTGACTTTTGTTGATGGGCGGTTGAGGTTGGTGTTACAAATGAGCAGTTGTGGGTCAGGTGCCTGGCTGCCAGCGGGGCACCGAAAAGAGAAGCAATTTATTAAACTGCTTATTTGCCTGTGATTGTTCCTATGAGTATATAGTAAAGAAATATGTTCTTATGTACAAATAACGCCTAAAACATGGCTCGACCTACAGTATGTGAATGAACTGTGGCTGTGGGTGAATACTGCAATGTACAGCCAGGTCCATAAATATTGGGACATCGACACAATTATAAAATTTTTGCCTCTATACACCACCACAATGGATTTGAAATGAAACTAACAAGATGTGCTTTAACTGCAGACTGTCAGCGTTAATTTGAGGGTATTTACATCCAAATCAGGTGAATGATGTAGGAATTACAACAGTTTGCATATGTGCCTCCCACTTATTAAGGGACCAAAAGTAATGGGACAGAATAATAATCATACATCAAACTTTCACTTTTTAATACTTGGTTGCAAATCGTTTGCAGTCAATTACAGCCTGAAGTCGGGAACGCATAGACATCACCAGACGCTGGGTTTCATCCCTGGTGATGCTCTGCCAGGCCTCTACTGCAACTGTCTTCAGTTCCTGCTTGTTCTTGGGGCATTTTCCCTTCAGTTTTGTCTCCAGCAAGTGAAATGCATGCTCAATCAGATTCAGGTCAGGTGATTGACTTGGCCATTGCATAACATTCCACTTCTTTCCCTTAAAAAACTCTTTGGTTGCTTTTGCAGTATGCTTTGGGTCATTGTCCATCTGCACTGTGAAGTGCCGTCCAATGAGTTCTAAAGCATTTGGCTGAATATGAGCAGATAATATTGCCCGAAACACTTCAGAATTCATCCTGCTGCTTTTGTCAGCAGTCACATCATCAATAAATACAAGAGAACCAGTTCCATTGGCAGCCATACATGCCCACGCCATGACACTACCACCACCATGCTTCACTGATGAGGTGGTATGCTTAGGATCATGAGCAGTTCCTTTCCTTCTCCATACTCTTCTCTTCCCATCACTCTGGTACAAGTTGATCTTGGTCTCATCTCTCCATAGGATGTTCCAGAACTGTGAAGGCTTTTTTAGATGTCGTTTGGCAAACTCTAATCTGGCCTTCCTGTTTTTGAGGTTCATCAATGGTTTACATATTGTGGTTAACCCTCTGTATTCACTCTGGTGAAGCCTTCTCTTGATTTTTGACTTTGACACACATATACCTACTATACATATACCTGTTCTTGATCTGGCCAACTGTTGTGAAGGGTGTTTTCTTCACCAGGGAAAGAATTCTTTGGTCATCCACCAAAGTTGTTTTCAGTGGTCTTCTGGGTCTTTTGCTGTTGCTTAGCTCACCGGTGCGTTCCTTTTTTTTAGAATGTTCCAAACAGTTGTTTTGGCCACGCTTAATGTTTTTGCTATCTCTCTCTGATGGGTTTGTTTTGTTTTTTCAGCCTAATGATGGCTTGCTTCACTGATAGTGACAGCTCTTTGGATCTCATCTTGAGAGTTGACAGCAACAGATTCCAAATGCAAATAGCACACTTGAAATGAACTCTGGACCTTTTATCTGTTCATTGTAATTAGGATAATGAGGGAATAACACACACCTGGCCATGGAACAGCTGAGAAGCCAATTGTCCCATTACTTTTGGTCCTTTAACAAGTGGGAGGCACATATGCAAACTGTTTTAATTCCTACACTGTTCACCTGATTTGGATGTAAATACCCTCAAATTAAAGCTGACAGTCTGCAGTTAAAGCACATCTTTTTCGTTTAATTTCAAATCCATTGTGGTGGTGTATAGAGCCAAAAATGTTAGAATAGTGTTGATGTCCCAATATTTATGGACCTGACTGTATATATTGTATTGGGCATCCTGTTTCTGCAGGCAGTTCTACTTGAGTCTTAACAGGGAATCTGTCACCACTGTAGACCCTTTTTACTGTTTACACGGCCCTATAGCCCTGCTATAGCCATGTGTAAATATACCTTTATATCCAAAAAACATGTTTAAATCGAAATGCTAATTAGATTAGCTCAAGGGTCTTTACTTATCTGTTGTGGAGCCCAGCCATGCCCATCAGCAGTGGGTCCCACTCCTCTTCATTCCTCCTCCTAGGAACAGAGATATCATCATACTGCCAGCTAAAATCTTGCACAGGTTTCCAGCACATGCGCAGTTTAGTTAATGAAACCGCTTTCAGCTTCATTACAGATCGTGTAGGCCCACACAGAAAGATGAACGTGTGCTTGCGCCATTGTTAGGAGGAGGAAAGAAGAAGAGTGGGGAGGAGTGGGGTTCACTGCTGATGGGCATGGCTGGGCTCCACAATGGATAGGTACAGTCCCTTGGGTCCTTTCCAACCTAATTAGCAGATCGTTGTATACATGTTTTGTGGGAGTTAGAGAATATGAATTTGGACATAAAGGTATATTTACAGATGGCTATAGCAGAGCTATATGGTAGGGCCATACCAACAGTAAAAAGGGGTCTACGGTGGTGACATATGAACCTTTTCTTACATACAGTGGATATAAAAAGTCTACACACCCCTGTTAAAATGTCAGGTTTCTGTGATGTAAAAAAATGATAAATGATAAATCATTTCAGAACTTTTTCCACCTTTAATGTGACCTATACACTGTACAACTCAATTGAAAAACAAACTGAAATCTTTTAGGTAGAGGGAAGAATATAAAAATAAAATAATATGGTTGCATAAGTGTGAACACCCTTAAACTAATAGTTTGTTGAAGCACCTTTTGATTTTATTACAGAACTCAGTCTTTATGAGTCTATCAGCATGGCACATTTTGACTTGGCAAGATTTGCCCACTGTTCTTGGCAAAAACACTCCAACTCTGTCAGATTGCGAGGGCATCTCCTGTACACAGCCCTCATCAGATCACCCCACAGATTTTCAATCGGATTCAGGTCTGGGCTCTGGCTGGGCCATTCCAAAACTTTAATCTCCTGGTGAAGCCATTCCTTTGTTAATTTGGATGTATGCTTTGGGTCTTTGTCATGCTGAAAGATGAAGTTCCTCTTCATGTTCAGCTTTCTAGCAGAAGCCTGAAGATTTTGTGCCAATATTGACTGGTATTTGGAACTGTTCATAATTCCCTCTAGCTTAACTAAGGCCCCAATTCCAGCTGAAGAAAAACAGCCCCAAAGCATGATGCTGCCACCACCATGCTTCACTGTGGTTATGGTGTTCTTTTGGTGATGTGCAGTGTTGTTTTTGCGCCTAACATATCTTTTGGAATTATGGCCAAAAAGTTCAACCTTAGTTTCATCAGACCATAACACCTTTTCCCACATGCTTTTGGGAGACTTCAGATGTGTTTTTGCAAAATGTATCCTGGCTTGGATGTTTTTCTTCGTAAGAAAAGGCTTTCGTCTTGCCACTCTACCCAATAGCCCAGACATATGAAGAGTACGGGAGATTGTTGTCCCATGTACCACACAGCCAGTAGTTGCCAGATATTTCTGCAGCTCCTTTAATGTTGCTGTAGGCCTCTTGGTAGCCTCCCAGACCAGTTTTCTTCTCGTCTTTTCATCAATTTTGGAGGGACGTCCAGTTCTTGGTAATGTCACTGTTGTGCCATATTTTCTCTACTTGATGATGACTGTCTTCACTGTGTTCCATGGTATATCTAATGCCTTGGAAATTCTTTTGTACCCTTCTCCTGACTGATACCTTTTAACAATGAGATCCCTCTGATGCTTTGGAAGCTCTCCGTGGACCATGGCTTTTGCTGTAGGATGTGACAAAGAAAATTTCAGGAAAGACCAACTAGAGCAGCTGAACATTATTTGGGGTTAATCAGAGGCACTTTAAATGATGGCAGGTGTATGCTGACTCCTATTTAACATGATTTGGAATGTAATTGCTTAATTCTGAACACAGCTAAATCCCCAGTTATAAGAGGGTGTGCACACTTATGCAACCACATTATTTTAGTTTTTTTGTTTTCTTCCCTCCACCTAAAAGATTTCAGTTTGTTTTTCAATTGAGTTGTACAGTTTATAGGTCACATTATAGGTGAAAAAAAAGTTCTGAAAATATAAATTTTTTTACATCACAGAAACCTGACATTTTAACAGGGGTGTGTAGACTTTTTATATCCACTGTACTTGGTGACTGTATGCACCGTACTTGCATTAATTCTCCAATGCAGTCTATTACTATTTCACCTTTATAAGCGAGAGTGATGATTGTTAGCTGTCAGCACATCATGACATGTCTTCTGCTCAGGTAAAACGTTTGTCCATTTATTTTAAGATCTGTAATATATCTCTCCTCACATTTCAGAATGACAAAAGAAATTCTGATGCCAGATTGACATGTTCTTTCATAGTGGCAGGAAATGTGACCACTTTAATGTAAACTTAGGGGCACATTTATTAAGACTGGCATTCCCCACCCACCCGGGGAATAAGTCGCAGATTCTGCTGCACTATGGCGTGCAACAACATTTTTTGCCAGATATATACCACAAAAGTGTATATCTGCTCATAAATAACCCTCTTATTTTTTCTATTGCACATGGATCTCATAGGTGAATTCATTGGCTCAGCGAGGGTGCCCAGAGTGGGAAGTCCAGAAAAAAGATGGTTATTCTGCCCCAAAGGACTTTATTACATAGTCATGGCGATTTGGAATGTATGACCGTTTGCGGCTTTCCCTGGCGATAACAGATGACCTTTAAGTAATTCAGCAGCTGGACCTGGGGCACTTCACTCCATGCAGCATAATGCTGGGTTCACGCATAGTAGTGTATGGCATGGCCAAAACTACATGTGTATTACCGCAAATTGCTGCAGTTTTACAATGCAGTTATTGGCCTTGTTAAAATCACTACAAGTAACAGAGTGCAACCAAATGATAATGTATATAAACTTTGATAAATGGGTCAGAAATACCATCCAGAGCAAATGTCAGTGGGTAGTAAGTGGATATTGCATTTTCAAAGCCGTACTACTTGGTATCCTTTTTTTGTGGCTACATGTAGTATTTGCTGTGTTTTACACATGAATAATCTTTTATGGATGTGGCATGTGTAAATCCAGGTGAATTGGTGTTTTTGTATAATTGGGACCTATCTAACTAGTTAGATTTTTTTAAAAGTTTATATACATTATTATTTGGTTGCGATTTGACCTTTTTAACATATTTATTAACCCCTTAAGGACTCAGCCCTATTTCACCTTAAGGACTTGGCCATTTTTTGCAAATCTGACCAGTGTCACTTTAAGTGCTGATAACTTTAAAACGCTTTGACTTATCCAGGCCATTCTGAGATTGTTTTTTTGTCACATATTGTACTTCATGACACTGGTAAAATGAAGTAAAAAAAAAAAATCATTTTTATTTATAAAAAAATACCAAATTTACCATTTTCTTTTAAAAAATTGCAAATTTCCAAGTTTCAATTTCTCTACTTTTATAATACATAGTAATACCTCCAAAAATAGTTATTACTTTACATTCCCCATATGTCTACTTCATGTTTGGATAATTTTGGGAATGATATTTAATTTTTTGGGATGTTACAAGGCTTAGAGGTTTAGAAGCAAATCTTGAAATTTTTCAGAAATTTTCAAAAACCCAATTTTTAGGGACCAGTTCAGGTCTGAAGTCACTTTGCGAGGCTTACATAATAGAAACCACCCAATTCTAGAAACTACACCCCTCAAGGTATTCAAAACTGATTTTACAAACGTCGTTAACCCTTTAGGTGTTCCACAAGAATTAATGGAAAATAGAGATACAATTTCAAAATTTCACTTTTTTGGCAGATTTTCCATTTTTAATATTTTTTTTCCAGTTACAAAGCAAGGGTTAACACCCAAACTAAACTTAATATTTATGGCCCTGATTCTGTAGTTTACAGAAACACCCTATATGTGGTCGTAAACCGCTGTACGGGCACATGGCAGGGCGCAGAAGGAAGGGAATGCCATACGGTTTTTGGAAGGCAGGTTTTGCTGGACTGTTTTTTTTGACACCATGTCCCATTTGAAGCCCCCCTGATGCACCCCTAGAGTAGAAACTCCAAAAAAGTGACCCCATTTTAGAAACTACGGGATAGGGTGGCAGTTTTGTTGGTACTAGTTTAGGGTACATATGATTTTTGGTTGCTCTATATTACACTTTTTGTGAGGCAAGGTAACAAGAAATAGCTGTTTTGTCACCGTTTTTATTTTTTGTTATTTACAACATTCATCTGACAGGTTAAATCATGTGATATTTTTATAGACCAGGTTGTCACGGATGCGGCGATACCTAATATGTATACTTTTTTTATTTATGTAAGTTTTACACAATGATTTCATTTTTGAAGCAAAAAAAATCATGTTTTAGTGTTTCCATAGTCTGAGAGCCATAATTTTTTCAGTTTTTGGGCGATTACTTTGGGTAGGGTATGATTTTTGCGGGATGAGATGACTGTTTTATTGGCACTATTTTGGGGTGCATATGACTTTTTGATCGCTTGCTATTACACTTTTTGTGATGTAAGGTGACAGTTTTTTTTATTTTTTACGGTGTTCATCTGAGGGATTAGGTCATGTGATATGTTTATAGAGCCGATCGATACGAACGCGGCAATACCTAATATGTATACTTTTTTTTCCCCCCTATTTTGTACAAATTTTTTATAACTTTATTTGGGGAAAATGACGTTTTTGTTTATTTTTTACTTGAAACATTTAATTTTTTGGGGGGGGAAACTTTTTTTTTCAACTTTTTTTTTAACTTTATTTTTTGTCCCACTTTGGGACTTCAACTTTTGGGGGTCTAATCCCTTTTACAATGCATTCCAATACTTCTGTATTAGAATGCATTGACTGTATGAGTAATACTGTGTGTATTACTCATACTGCTTCCGGCCTGTGAGATCCAGGGGGCTGGATCTCACAGGCTCGTCACCGGAAGGCAGTGCGATGCCTTCCTTAGACATCGCGCTGCCTTCCATGCCATCGGGTCCCCCCTATAGCCGCATGGGGATCCAATGGCACCGCCGGCCACCGGATAAGGTAAAAGCCGCAAATCGCAGGTCTGAATTGACACGGGACCCCCCCCCGGCGTTGTGACAGGATGCCCGCTGAATACTTTCAGTGGACATCCTGTTGCGATTAACCCCCGCAGTGCCGCAATCGCCATTTAAAGTTAGGACGTACCGGTACGCCCTGAGTCCTTGAGAGGTTAAAAGTTAAAGGGGTTGCCCCACAAATAATATTCTCTAGTTTTCAAACCAGTACCTGGATCTAAATACTTTTGTAATTACATATAATTAAAAATTCTGTATAACCGCTGAGTTATTCACTGTAATCTATCTGTATAGCACCACCTACTGTTTGCTTTTTTTCTAATTTCTCTGTCCTGCTCACTGAGACTCAAACACATGCTCATTTCTATCCTTCAACTGCCACTAGCAGCAGTAGACAGGACACACCACATGAGTAAGGACATGTCCACTTAGCTGCCAGCTAGAAATAAATCTACCAAAACAATTGGAGCAATGATTTTAATGTTCTGAGATACTGTGATCTTCTTTGTTTATTGGCTTTGAGGTTTTCATAAAATGACATTTTATAGAAAATGTGTTTCATATGTATAAGGCCTCATGCACACGTATTTTGTTTCCGTGTCCATTCCGTTTTTTTTGCGGATAGGATGTGGACCCATTCATTTCAAATGTGCTATCCGCATCCGTGTGTCAGTTCCGTAGCCCTGCAAAAAAAAAAAATATATATAGAACATGTCCTATTCTTGTCCGTTTTAAGCATTGTCATCCGTTTTTGTTTTTTTTGCGGATACGTAATTTGCAGACCGCAAAAAACATACGGTCGTGTGCATGTAGCCTAAGGGTCTATTCACACGTCTGTAGTGTATTGAGGATCCGCAAATTGCGGATCTGCGATACACCCAGCTGGCACGCCCGTAGAACTGCCTATTCTTGTCGCAATTGCGGACAAGAATTGCACATGTTCAATTTTTTTCCGGAACTGCGGATCGGAAGATCAGGGGTGCGTTCCGGAAATGCGGATTCGGACAGCACACTGTGTGCTGTCCGCATCCATTCCTGCCCCTTAGAGAATGAATGGGTCCGCACCCGTTCAGCAATTTGCGGAACGGATGCGGACCCATTCTACAGACGCGTGAATGGACCCTAAGGCTCAATTCACACCTGAGCGTTCTGAAAGGAGCGCTCTGTATGCGCGATTGTACGGACGTTTACAAGCGCGCATACAGAGACAAGTGTGCACACAGTGTCGCGCGTTCCCGAAAGTCTATGTACGGGAACGCGCGACAAGCGCCCAAAAAAACGCTCCTGTACTTGTGTGAGCGTCGGGCGTTTTACAGCGCGATCGTACGCGCTGTAAAACGCCCAGGTGAGAACCATTCCCATAGGGAAGCATTGGTTTCTCCTTGTTGAGCGTTTTACAGCGCGTAGGAACGCGCTGTAAAACGCTCAGGTGTGAATTGAGCCTTAGGCCAAGATCACTGTTTAGCTTTCAATTCTTCTGATCCGTCAGAAAAACTGAAAATTTAAAATAAAACAGATCAGTTATTTTGAACATCAGTTATGATCGGTTTGTTTCACATCCGTCAGAGATTGGTTATTTTGGACAGGAGAAAAAGTCCTGCGTGCTGAACTCATTCTCGCATAAAAAAATTAAATAAAATAAAAAGATCTCTGATGGAAGGGACACAAACTGAGCATAACTGATGTTCAAAAAAGGATGGATCATTATTTTTACTGCAAACCGATGCTCACTGACTATAACTGATGCTCAAAAATAACGGATTCCTTTTTTACATTTTCTAAAAAAAGTTTCTGTTCTTCTGACAAATCAAAAGAACGGAAAGCTAAACGGTGATGTGCACTCAGCCTAAACTGCACAACCAGAAACCTCATGGCAATGCAGCAATTTGTGGAAAAAATTTATTTGGCATACTAGCTACTGAACCTAGTGTTAAAGGGGTTTTCCGGTTTGCATCAACATCCTTATGAGGGTAACTGTAATTTTGTAATGGATTTCTTTCACCTTTCTTGCTCCTATCTTCCATTCTGGGCTGTGGTCAGATGACCATGTCCATGCAACTCTTTCCTGTTTCGTGTATGTTATGTCCTATGGGTGTGTCAAATCTGCAACAGTGATAGTCTATATAACTAGCTGATGGGAGGTGCTATAATCTAGCTAGGCGTTGCTAGGGGTGGAAGGTGAAGGGCATCATGGGTTTGGTTGGATACAGTAACAGGAAGTGCTGCATACAGGATAGAAACAAATCAGAGTGATTTATTTACAGTACATGGTCAAGTCCAAAGTAAAGCATGGGGAAGTATATCAGGTAAGCAACTACATGAGCGTATCTGTTAAAAACCATAGTAATCCTTTAAAAAACGTATTTAAGGTCTGTTTACATGCACCAATCATTTGGTCAATTATAAAGGTTGAGCGTTTGTATAAATGCCCATTCCCAATAATTACCCTGTGTAAAGGTTCCAGTGAGCATATGATAAATGATCAAATGCTCATTCATTGGGTGATTGTGTCTTTTGGCTGGGTCCAAAATTCATTGTTTCCGGGCAGCCAATCTTCCTGGGTAATCAAAGATCTGCTGCCCAGAAACAGTGAATCTGTATGGGGAAGAGTGATGGCAGTAGCAATGGTTGTCCCCATAGACAGTAGATGTTTGCTGCATGTAAAAGCAGCTCTCACATCCTTATACAATCAGGCAGTTATCGAGAATATCTGGTTTGTTTCTGATAATTACCTGTAACATTGGTCCATGTTAAAGGACTATCAGGATGGGCTAATGCAGTGCTTCTCAAATAGTGGGGCGCTCCCCCCAGGGGGGGCGCCAGGCTCCATAAAGGGGGGCTCGTTCAGGGCCGGCCTTTGGGGTGTGCGGGCTGTGCGGCCGCACAGGGCGCCATAGCAACAGGGGCGCCGGGCGGCCGACAGCTCGCAGTGTAATATGCGGCAGGGAGATGAGCGCTTCCATTGTGGAAGCGCTCATCTCCCGTCTGATCAGAGGCCGGCGCAGGCGCTGGACTGGATGTACGGAGCGGGGGCCGGGGGAGGGACTGGGAGGAGGAGTTGGGGGCTGGCAATAGCGGTGGGGCGGTGCGGTCACTGTACTATAGCCCCGCCCCACCGCTCCCTCCGGTATACTAATATAAAATGTATTATTGAATTAAAAGTTATTAAACATGCCCCCCTCACTCCTAATAGTACCGTATATCCGAATTTCTTCTGTATAATGCCGGCAGGCAGGCCGGGCAGCCGGTGCGTCCCTCAGTGATGTCACGTGCCTGCGCCGCCTGCTTTATGAATGAAGCAGGCGGCGCAGACAAGTGACGTCACTGAGGGACGCGCCGGCCGCCCGGCCCGCCTGCCGGCATTATACAGAAGAAATTCGGATATACGGTACTATTAGGAGTGAGGGGGGCATGTTTAATAACTTTAAACGGCGGCGGCGGGCACACGGAATCTGTGGATGGCACAGTTAAGGGGTGGGGGTCTGTGGATGGCACTGTTATGGGCTGGGGGGGCACTGTGGATGGCACTGTTATGGGGTGGGGGGGGTCTGTGGATGGCACATATATAACAGTGCCAGCCACAGATCCCCCTGTAACAGTGCCAGCCACAGATCCCCCCCATAAGTGTCCGTCATCCACAGATCCCCCCCATAAGTGTCCGTCATCCACAGATCCCCCCATAAGTGTCCGTCATCCACAGATCCCCCCATAAGTGTGTGTCCGATCCACATTTCTTTCTTTTTTTAGTCTCTTATACGTTAATAAGGATACAGTGTTATGCAGAGGTGTACTTATAACAATTTTATAGACAAATGATACTATTTACAGTCGCGCGGGGGGCGCAAAATGTTTTCTTCTTCCTAGGGGGGGCATGACAGAAAATGATTGAGAAGCACTGGGCTAATGCAACATGAGAGTCAAGTGAGCATGGAGGTGGCAGTGCTGGTAGGTAGGAAGTAAAGAACATTACTGCATGGAAAGTGGATGGCACAAGGATGGCTGTGGGAATGATCGTTATAGACATGATACACAGAGCTCTTTAGATGTCTAATACTAGGGTAGCCTACCTATAAAAAAACAATAGACACTATTTAATTGAGCTTTTCCTTTACTAGTATAGTTTTAAGAGTATCACATTCTAGATTTCGCTTCTTTTTATTCCCAGCAAAGAACGAAGGATTAGAAGAGCATTATATAATTTATGAATATTGCCTTAAAAAACAATATGTCATAGCGATTAGCTCTCTGAATCCCTTAATTGCTACTTGTGCCATCGACGGCGAAACACACATTTATGGTACAGATTTAAGTAATGTTGTTACAGTTTTAAATGTCACATAAACGGCTTTGTAGGAGGTCTAGAAAAGCTGGTCATGATGATATTATTTCAAAGAAACAATTCAAAGCTGTCATGGTGCCAGGCTCCGTTTGTGTTGGGGTCTGGTAAGCAAAAGGGGATGGGAAGAGGTGGGAAACGGATGGAACAGACTGAAGCTGGGCACAGTTTCAGAGAAAATAGGGTTGGGCAGTTTGAACAGCTCAGAATTTTTATTAGCTCAAACTTTAACATTCTCTTTTTGCAGTGCTGAGTGTGGTGGAAACATGCTGTTATATCAGCATCCAGGGCCTAACCTAACACTCTTAAGAAAGACTTTAAGTCTTTAAAGGGATTATCCCACGAAAATAATAAAAAAAAAAAATACCTGGAGTCCGTCATACCCTTGTCTACACTGCTCAAAAAAATTAAGGGAACACAAAAATAACACATCCTAGATCTGAATTAATTAAATATTCTTCTGAAATACTTTGTTCTTTACATAGTTGAATGTGCTGACAACAAAATCACACAAAAATAAAAAAATGGAAATCAAATTTTTTAACCCATGGAGGTCTGGATTTGGAGTCACACTCAAAATTAAAGTGGAAAAACACACTACAGGCTGATCCAACTTTGATGTAATGTCCTTAAAGGGAGTCTGTCAACAGCATTTTACTTTTTTAATCCTTCCCACAGCTCCCTAGCATGCTTACAGTTAATAAAAACATTACCTCTGGCATCAATCCTGGACTTATAGAACCCTCAAAAACGATCTTTATAAGATATGCAAATGAGGGCTCGCAAGTGCCCAGGGCGGCGTTACTCTCTTAGGTGCCCTGCTTGCTCAGCCTTCTCATTGCGTCCCCCCGCCCCTTCCTACCCTCTGCCCGCCTTTGTACTAACTTGTTATGCTGCCGATATCCCGCGCCGGCGCGCTCATTCCTTTGGCCGGCGCATGCGCACTGCGATGCCCATTCCTTGTACGGCATCACAGTAACTATTGCGCATGCGCCGGCTAACGACGCGAAAATCGGCGTCGTTAGCCGGCACATGCGCATTAGTTACTGTGATGCCGTACAAGGAATGGGCATCGCAGTGCGCATGTGCCGGCCAAAGGAATGAGTGCGCCGGCGCGGGATATCGGCAGCATAACAAGTTAGTACAAAGGCGGTCAGAGGGAAAGGATGGGCGGGCAGAGGGTAGGAAGGGGCGGGGGGACGCAAAGAGAAGGCTGAGCAAGCAGGGCACCTAAGAGAGTAACGCCGCCCTGGGCACTTGCGAGCCCTCATTTGCATATCTTATAAAGATCGTTTTTGAGGGTTTTATAAGTCCAGGATTGATGCCAGAGGTAACGTTTTTATTAACTGTAAGCATGCTCGGGAGCTGTGGGAAGGGTTAAAAAAGTGAAATGCTGGTGACAGACTCCCTTTAAAACAAGTCAAAATGAGGCCCAGTAGTGTGTGTGGCCTCCACGTGCCTGTATGACCTCCCTACAACGCCTGTGCATGCTCCTGATGAGGTGGCGGACGGTCTCCTGAGGGATCTCCTCCCAGACCTGGACTAAAGCATCTGCCAACTCCTGGACAGTCTGTGGTGCAACGTGACGTTGGTGGATAGAGCGAGACATGATGTCCCATATGTGCTCAATTGGATTCAGGTCTGGGCAACGGGCGGGCCAGTCCATAGCATCAATGCCTTCGTCTTGCAGGAATTGCTGACACACTCCAGCCACATGAAGTCTAGCATTGTCTTGCATTAGGAGGAACCCAGGGCCAACCGCACCAGAATATGGTCTTACAAGGGGTCTGAGGATCTCATCTCGGTACCTAATGGCAGTCAGGCTACCTCTGGCGAGAACATGGAGGGCTGTGCGGCCCTCCAAAGAAATGCCACCCCACACCATTACTGACCCAATGCCAAACCGGTCATGCTGGAGGATGTTGCAGCCAGCAGAACATTCTCTACGGCGTCTCCAGACTCTGTCACGTCTGTCACATGTGCTCAGTGTGAACCTGCTTTTATCTGTGAAGAGCACAGGGCGCCAGTGGCGAATTTGCCAATTTTGGTGTTCTCTGGCAAATGCCAAACGTCCTGCACGGTGTTGGGCTGTAAGCACAACCCCCACCTGTGGACGATGGGTCCTCATATCACCCTCATGGAGTCTGTTTCTGACCGTTTGAGCAGACACATGCACATTTGTGGCCTGCTGGAGGTCATTTTGCAGGGCTCTGGCAGTGCTCCTCCTGTTCCTCCTTGCACAAAGGCGGAGGTAGCGGTCCTGCTGCTGGGTTGTTGCCCTCCTACGGCCTCCTCCACGTCTCCTGATGTACTGGCCTGTCTCCTGGTAGCGCCTCCATGCTCTGGACACTACGCTGACAGACACAGCAAACCTTCTTGCCACAGCTCGCATTGATGTATCATCCTGGATAAGCTGCACTACCTGAGCCACTTGTGTGGGTTGTAGACCCGTCTCATGCTACCACTAGAGTGAAAGCACCGCCAGCATTCAAAAGTGACCAAAACATCAGCCAGGAAGCATAGGAACTGAGAAGTGGTCTGTGGTCACCACCTGCAGAACCACTCCTTTATTGGGGGTGTCTTGCTAATTGCCTATAATTTCCACCTGTTGTCTATCCCATTTGCACAACAGAATTTGAAATTGATTGTCACTCAGTGCTGCTTCCTAAGTGGACAGTTTGATTTCACAGAAGTGTGATTGACTTGGAGTTACATTGTGTTGTTTAAGTGTTCCCTTTATTTTTTTGAGCAGTGTATATCAATGCAAAAAACACTGCTGTCCAGTGTCCAGTTTTCACCCTTCTTTCTCTTTTTACTAATTTTATCTGGAGATCTTCTGTATTTCTTTTTAGTGGGTGGGCAGCAGCTTCTCACATGACACAATAAAGCACCTGAGGGTGCTTTAACAAGCTGCGCAATTTGTTGCAGAAATTTCTGTGACTGAAAATAAGTTCCATTAATTTGAATGGGGCAGCAAGCACATGGATTTCTGCAAACTCCATTAAGGTGAACGGAACTGATTTTCAGTCACAGAAATTTTTGGATCACAATCTGCAATGTCTGAAGGCACCCTAAATCTCTGAGCAGTGGATTGCAATCAGCTCTTCTTAACCCCTTGTATTATCGTGGGATCAGAAGTTTTGGAAAAAATAGACTTAACACGACTTAGGTGCAAGACAGTTTACTAAGCCCCTCCTAGCCCCACCTAAGGGTTAATATTCATTCCTTCATAGTGCAGAAATGCGGCCAGGTATCAGACATCACTAACCAACTACATGAAATTAAAGGGGAGGCGCCAGTTGAAACCTTGCTTTACACCCCTTGCTCCCATGCATAAAAAATAGTCCCTCACATATAGCTCCAGAGAGACATATGGTATGTAAAGCCCCCACAATTTCCTTTTCCGCTGTCTAGAGAGAGGTATAGCCAGAGGTGCACCTAGCCCTTCTAAGTGCCTGAGATGAAAATTGGTGTACTTAGAAAACATTACATACAGAGGTATAAAACAAACACGGTAATTCAGCAATACATACCTCTTATATCCAGTGATGTCTCCTCTGATGTAGGTGTTCTCTTTCATCATCTTCTCCTTTCCCACCAGACCACCATGATGATTTCTTTCAGCTATCTCTCGTCTCTGCAGAGTTTGACAGATAGACATCTTATTTTCCTATTTTTCCATTATCCTCCCACCTTCTGAACACCTTCTCTCACCACCCCCAATACTGTGCCCTTTGTGCTCCCCAATACTGTAGTGCAGAAACAGATAATCCCCCTTAAAATTTTAGTACCACACACATAGTCCACCCTTCAATAATTATTGGCATACAGTACCATAAAAAGTAACTGGCCAGTAAATAGTGACCTTGACACTTATAGTGTTATAAACATAGTGCCACCCAGAAATAATTGTGCTAGGATGACCCCTACAGTAATAGTACTCCCAAAAGTCCCACCAATAGAAATAATTCTCCGCCATAGTGCACCTAGTGTTATCAGTGCTCTCAATAGTAATATTGTGCCCCAGAATAAAAAATGCCCCCCATAGTGCCCATACTAGTAGTCATGTTCCCCATAGCCCACCAGTAGTAATAATGCGACCATAATGCAAACTAGTAGAAAGAATTCCACTTAAAATGTATGCCAGTACAAAAATACCCCCTTATAATGTGTGCCACTACAAAAAATACCCCCTTATAATGTGTACAAGTACAAAAAATGCGCCCTTATAATAATCTTTATTTATATAACACCAACATATTCCACAGCGCTTTACAGTTCAGGATGGTCAACAATTAAAGCAAGAGGAATAAGGGCCCTGCTCGCAAGACCTTACAATCTATAAGGAGATGGGGGTGATACAAAAGGTAGAAGTGCTTGTTTTGTAGAATGGTCTGGCGGCTGGCCATCTTAGCACAATAGGGGAGTAGATATAAGGCTACATGAGCCAGTCAGCATCCGATATCTGTAGTGCTTCTGAGTGCATGAGGTGTGGTAAATATTGATGGATCAGGTTCAGCAGAATAATTCTGAAGGGGGGGGGGGGGGTGCCAGTACAAAAAATGTCCCCCTTGTGTCAGTACAAAAGAATACCCCCTTACAATGTGCGCCAGTACAAAAAAAAACGTATAATGTGTAACAGTAGAAAAAATACCCTATTATGATGTGCGCCAGTATAATACATACAGTCAGGTCCATAAATATTGGGACATCAACACAATTCTAACAATTTTGGCTCTATACACCTCCACAATGGATTTAAAATGAAACAAACAACATGTGCTTTAACTGCAGCGCTTTAATTTGAGGGTATTTACATCCAAAAATAGGCGAACGGTGTAGGAATTACAACAGTTTGCATATTTGCCTCACACTTGTTAAGGGACCAAAAGTAATGGGACAATTGGCTTCTCAGCTGTTCCATGGCCAGGTGTGTGTTATTCCCTCATTATCCCAATTACAATGAGCAGATAAAAGGTCCAGAGTTCATTTCAAGTGTGCTATTTGCTTTTGGAATCTGTTGCTGTCAACTCTCAAGATGAGATCAGTAAAGCAAGCCATCATTAGGCTGAAAAAACAAAATAAACCCATCATAGAGATAGCAAAAACATTAGGCGTGGCCAAAACAACTATTTGGAACATTCTTAAAAAGAAGGAACGCATCGGTGAGCTCAGCAACACCAAAAGACCCAGAAGACCACGGAAAACAACTGTGGTGGATGACCGAAGAATTCTTTCCCTGGTGAAGAAAACACCCTTCACAACAGTTGGCCAGATCAAGAACACTCTCCAGGAGGTAGGTGTATGTGTGTCAAAGTCAACAATCAAGAGAAGACTTCACCAGAGTGAATACAGAGGGTTCACCACAAGATGTAAACCATTGGTGAGCCTCAAAAACAGGAAGGCCAGATTAGAGTTTGCCAAACGACATCTAAAAAAACCTTCACAGTTCTGGAACAACATCCTATGGACAGATGAGACCATGATCAACTTGTACCAGAGTGATAGGAAGAGAATAGTATAGAGAAGGAAAGGAAGTGCTCATGATCCTAAGCATACCACCTCATCAGTGAAGCATGGTGGTGGTAGTGTCATGGCGTGGGCATGTATGGCTGCCAATGGAACTGGTTCTCTTGTATTTATTGATGATGTGACTGCTGACAAAAGCAGCAGGATGAATTCTGAACTGTTTAGGGCAATATTATCTGCTCATATTCAGCCAAATGCTTCAGAACTAATTGGACGGCGCTTCACAGTGCACATGGACAATGACCCAAAGCATACTGCAAAAGCAACCAAAGAGTTTTTTAAGGGAATGAAGTGGAATGTTATGCAATTGCCAAGTCAATCACCTGACCTGAATTCGATTGAGCATGCATTTCACTTGCTGAAGACAAAACTGAAGGGAAAATGCCCCAAGAACAAGCAGGAACTGAAGACAGTTGCAGTAGAGGCCTGGCAGAGCATCACCAGGGATGAAACCCAGCATCTGGTGATGTCTATGCGTTCCAGACTTCAGGCTGTAATAAAATGCAAAGGATTTGCAACCAAGTATTAAAAAGTGGGAGTTTGATTTATAAATATTATTCTGTCCCATTACTTTTGGTACCTTAACAAGTGGGAGGCACAATAGCAAACTGTTGTAATTCCTACACCGTTCACCTGATTTGGATGTAAATACTCTCAAATTAAAGCTGACAGTCTGCAGTTAAAGCACATATTGTTCGTTTCATTTCAAATCCATTGTGGTGGTGTATAGAGCCAAAAATGTTAGAATTGTGTCGATGTCCCACTATTTATGGACCTGACTGTACCTCCTTATAAATTTGTGCAGTACAAAAAATGCTTGTCCCTACCTGGCGCTGCCAGAGGCAATCACCTCTTTTGATTGGCGGTGCTTTTCTTAGTATAGCTATATATACATATATACAGTATATTGAATTTAGAAGTAGGGATGAATGAAAGCTTTCTGGGCCAATTAACCTGCTTCACTGTGAGATCACTATGCAGTATAGAGGGCAGGTGAAGGGAGCAGGGAAGCTACTGAGCATGTTGGTCCACCTCTGAATGCAGGACAGGTGACCAGAAGGGGCGCTACCAGAGAGTAAAGTGTAATGTACGGGTATATTTTTATTGCATGTATATTGCAGTAGTACTTAATTTGAAATGTTCTCTTTTTGTGCAGTAACCCCATTAAAATTAGGGTGGATTCTGACGCTGTAAACATCTGCCCTGTATTCCGCAGCAGAAACTGTGTTTTCTGCCATGGTTGTTCACTTTGGAGGCCGCGGATCTACTTGCAGCTTAGCTCCACTAAATGGAGATAAGTTACCAGCTCCAAGCGGTGGCTCTCCACACACCGCCCTACAAAGGGAAATGTCACTTGTTGCCTAGTTGCGGCTTTAAACCACCGGCCTGCGAGCTAACAACAATGGGAGGCAGACACTACGTTGCCACTGGCGGAACTTTGGCACGGTGTCCACGCCGGCAGCTACCACCATATGAATGGGCCCTTAGAGTAGAAACCTAAACAACATGTCTACTCAATTTATTTGGAACAGTGAGTCTCTATTTAACCCCTTAACGCCCAGCGACGTACATGTACGGTGCAACCTGACGTGACTTAACGCGGGGCTCTGGGGAACAATTGGGGGGGGGAGTCGCGGCACCATGCCTGCTCTTACCAGCAGGCAGTCATGCCGGGTAAGGGCAGCATGGTGCGGCACTGCCCCCCTGCAGCTCCAAAGCTCTGCGATTGGCCGATCAATGAGACCGGCACATCGCAGCGCAGGAAGCTGTCAGAGGCATCGGAGAGGGTCAGGGATGGTCAGAGGGAGGTGGCAGGTGCTGAACAAGTCAGCACCGGTCACCTCCGAGGTGAAGCAGGGGACACCAGTGTTTTAGGTCCCCTGCCAGTGCTGCTATTGGCTGTAACAACGCTCCAGCCAATGGCAGTGCTATAGCTGCACAGGAAGAGGCAGAACTTCCCTGCATGCAGCCATTCTAGCTGGTGACTGCATGCAGAGAGTTTCTGTGCTGCTTGTGGCTTGCTGGGACTTGTGCACACCACTGAGCATTTAACCTCTTTCCTGCTGAAAAGAAGAAGAAAGATGAACAACATCTGGAATAGCTGCACAGATTTATTTTTTCATTTGCAGCTGTTCCAGATCTGTAAACCACCCTCCGTCCCTGTCCCTTCACGCACCCTCTCCCTCCCCCCCCAGGCGACCCCTTCCTCCTCGTCCTTTTTTTTACGGATGCTATTTGGTCCGTGCACTTTTTTTTGGTCTTTTTATTTATTTTACCATTTTTCAGCTCTGCACCACTTTTTCTGCGTGCGAGCGGTGAGCGCTAAGTGCTGTTTAGTGCGTACCTGCCTAAACAGCACCTGCGGATTATTTGTGCAGATTTTTGGGCAAATTTTTCTCTTTTTTTTTTTTTTAAAAAGAAGAAAAAAGTAGTTAGGGCTTTATATAAATATACTAGCAGAAGGACCCGGCTTTGCACAGATATATTTTATCTATTTCATTTAATGTTTCTGTGTGTCGTTAAAAGATATCGCCAGTATCCCCCATAACAGTGACCTCTACAGCACCCCGCCCCTTTAACACTGAACTCTACAGTTCCCCACCCCTTAACACTGACCCCCCACAGTGTCCCGCCACTTTAAAATGGGTCCTCCACAGCAGCCCATCCGCTTCACAGCAGCCTGCTCTTTAACAGTGAGTTCCACAGCACCCTACTTCCTTGACAGTGACCTCCTCAGGGGCCCACCACCTTAACAGTGACCTCCACAATACCCCGCTTCCTTAACAGTGAACTCCACAGCAGTTGCCCCTTTAATAGTGGCCCCCTTAAAAGTGACCTCCACAGCGCCCCCTGCCCCTTTAACAGTAACATCTGCAGTGCCCCCCTCTTTAACAGTGACTTCCACAGAGCCAGCCCCTTTAACAGTGACATTGATAGTGCCCTCTCCTTTAACAGTGATCTCCACAGTGCCCTCTCCTTTAACAGTGACCTCCACAGTGTCGTCCCTTTAACAGTGACCTCCACAGTGCCCGCCCCTTTAACAGTGATTTGCACAGTGCCCACCCCTTTAACACTGACCTCCACATTATCTGCCCCTTTAAAAGTGACCTCCACAGCGCTGCCCCTTTAACAGTGACCTCCAAAGTGCCGCACCTTTAAGAGTGATCTCCACTGTGACGGCACCCTTAACAGTGACCTCCACAGTGCCCATCCCTTTAACAGTGACCTCCACTGCTCCCTGCGCCCTAAACAGTGACTTCCACAGTACCTGCCTCTTTAACAGTGACCTCCACAGTACTTGCCTCTTTAACAGTGACCTCCACAGCGCCCTACCCCTTTAATGCTAGCGCTACACGACGACATGTGTAGCGCGACATTTTGTCTCAACAACTTTTATAATGATAGGCTATGGTGTCGCACTGCGACATGCGACATGCTGTGACTACGACACGACAGTCGCAAAAAAATGTATCCAAGATAGATGCATGTAGCAGCGTAGTTGTGCCCTTTGTGTCGTGCGACTTATTGTCGTCCTGTAGCCCTAGCCTAAAGCTGACCTACAGCAGTGAAGAACAATGGCTGGGTTGTTACAGAAACCTGGAGTAAAACTTTGTGTATGTGGAGACTAAGGACCTTCGAGCTTCTATTGGCTGATAACGGAAAATGTGACTGTGTGTATGGCAGTTGGGATTTGAAGAGAAGGCTTATATTGGCTAATGAAGGTCATTTTTTGGGAATATCTCAGGAACGTTATGTCCTAAAACCTTCCTGGACATCTGATGTACCTGTGTGCCAAATTTGGTGAAGATCGGTTCAGTCGTTTGGTCACGCATAAAGAACAGAGAGAAAGACAGACGTCTAGACAGACAGAAACAAATTTTTATATATATAAGAGATATAGTCCTATATTTCTATATATATATAGATATAAGTTACATTTTTAGCCAGTGTTCAATTTTTATACTACAGTTTTTGCACGCACGCATGATCTGTGTGCGTGCTACAGAGCACCAATCAGTAGTGTGCTCCATAGCATCTGCACATTTTAGAGTTTTTTTATTTTTTATTACATCAGTTAGTGTGAGTTTATGTTTTTGCACGAACGTACCATCTGTGTACGTGCATTTCGCAACCACTAAGCACCGATCAGTAGTGTGGGGACTCGTGCTGTATATGGGCTTTGTAAAATAAACAACCATTAGGCAATATTGGAGTTCGGACATTTTCTACCAGACTCCAATTTAGAGTCAGACCATGACCCGGAATCGATTTTGATTCAGTTCGGGAATTCCTACACTACAATGACAATATACAGTGCCCAAAATGACCCAACATTTGACCGTCTGTTCAAAGTTAGGCCTGTCATTGACCACTACAGCACAAAGTTTGGTGAAATGTACAACCCCGATAAAAATGTATGTGTAGATGAGTCCCTATTACTGTTCAAAGGGAGGATTAGATTCCGCAAGTACCTGCCTAGCAAACGGGCAAAGTAGGGCATAAAGTTATACAAACTTTGTGAGAGTAGCTCCGGGTACACCCACAAGTTCCGCGTTTATGAAAGGAGAGATTCCCGGATAGAACCCTCAGAATGCCCCCCATCCTAGGAGTTAGTGGGAAGATAGTGTGGGACTTACTGCACCCACTGCTCTATAAGGGTTACCACCTCTATGTGGATAACTATTATACCAGCATAACCCTATTCACATCCCTAACTGCCAGAGGTACTGTGGCTTGCGGCACAGTGGGCAAAAATCAGAGAGGCCTCCCTAGATCCCTGGTAGGGCAACTACTGAGAATGGGTGAAAGTAGGGCTTTCCTCCATGATAACATGCTGGTAGTTAAGTACAAGGACAAGAGGGACGTCCTTGTACTGACCAACATTCACACTAACGCCAGCTTCCTTGCCCCCTGTACGTGGTACCATTACCATTGTCCCCAAATCAGTTTGTATACTGGACTATAACAGGCACATGGGAGGAGTGGATCTTTCAGATCAACTTATGAAGCCCTACAGTGCCACATGAGCAAAAGCAAAACTGTGTTACAAAAAGCTGGCCATACACATCGGGATTTTTCATTTCTGGGGACCTCAGGAATTTATTTAATGCGACATGGCAGCTAAAATCCATGTCTGTTTATTCAGGCCTGCAAAAAACATATTTTGCAGTTTGCCTCTAGAGCCCTGCTGTGCGCCCATACAGCAGGCTACAAGCACATATGAGGTGTTTGCAAAAGGGGAGAAAATGGGGAACATATACTGGGGTGCATTTTCTCCTTTAACCCCTTGTGAAAGTGAAAAATTGGGGTCTGCGAGTAATTTTTCATTTTTACAAATGTGTGCTTTGAAACGCTTTCACAAGTGTTTCTGTCTTCTGTGAGACACCTGTTTGCTGAAAAGTACCCTTCCTACCACTTAAAATGTTCGTACGGGGGTGTTCTTTCCGAAATAGGGTCACTTGTTGGTGTTTTTCATTTATGGGGACCTCAAAAATGTATTTAATGCGACATGGCACCTAAAATACATGTCTGCCAATTCAGGTCAGCAAAATTTTAAAATATTTAGCTATTTGATTCTAGAGCCCTGCCATGCGCCCATACATCTTTTTTTTTTAGCACGTATGGGGTGTTGGCGTATTCGGGGGAAATGGTGAACAAAATGTGGCGGTTTCCACTGTAGGGCCACCTCAGGGTGTCTTCAAATGCGACATAGCTCCTAATTCAAGCTAAATACTCTCTCCTAACGCCATATGGTGCTCCTTCCACTCAAAAGCCTTCCGTGCGCCCATACATCATTTTTTGAGCACATATGGGGTGTTGGCGTATTGAATGGTGAACAAAATGTGAGGTGAATTTTGTCCTGTTATCCCTTGTGAAAGTGAAAAATATGGGTGTAAAGCAACTTTTTCTGGAAAAAAAAATATTTTTAATTTTCACAGCCAAGCGTTTCCTAATTCTGTGAAACGCCTGATGGGTCAAAGTGCTCACTGCACACCTTGAAATATTCCTTGAGGGGTGTAGTTTCTGGAATGGGGTCACTTTTTGGGGGTTTCCACTCTAGGGGTACCTCAGGGTGTGTTCAATTGCAAGATGGCGCCTGTCAATTATTCCTGTGAAATCTGCCTTCCAGAAGCCATTTGGTGCTCCTTTCCTTCTGACCCCTGTGGTAATCCCATATAGCAGTATACAAGCACATATGGGGTATTGCTGTAATCAGGAGAAAATAGACAATGAATTAGGGGATGCATTTTCTCCAGTTCCCCCTTGTGAAAGTGAAAAATTTGGGCCTAAATTTTTCTGGAACAAAATTTAAATTTTTTATTTTCACAGCCAATTCTATGAATCACCTTTGAGGACATCTTGAATTATTCCTTGAGGGGTGTAGTTTCCAGAATGGTGTCACTTTTTGGGGGTTTCCACTCTAGGGGTACCTCAGGGTGTCTTCATATGCGACATAGCTCCCAAAAGCCAATCCTGCAAAATCTGTCCTCCAAAAGCCCTATGGTGCTACTTCCCTTTTCATTTTCACAGCCAAGTATTTCCTAATTCTGTGAAATGCCTGATGGGTCAAAGTGTTCACTACACACCTTGAAATATTCCTTGAGGAGTGTAGTTTCCAGAATGGGGTCACATTTTGGGGGTTTCCATTGTAGGGCCACCTCAGGATGTCTTCATATGCGACATAGCTCCCAATTACCATTCCAGCTAAATCCGCTCTCCAAAAGCCATATGTTGCTCCTTCCACTCTGAAGCATGAAATCAAAACAACAGCTCACGATACCTGAATGTGTTGCGCGGGAAGGGGCAATCCCCATACACCTGGTGAAGAGAGAATCCCAGAAACACTTTCTTCTGAAGAATATGCTTTTATTTCATCCACAAATAATATGATTACAGGACGCGTTTCGGCCCGTCCAGCCTTTCTCAACCATGTGGTTGAGAAAGGCTGGATGGGCCGAAACGCGTCCTGTAATCATATTATTTGTGGATGAAATAAAAGCATATTCTTCAGAAGAAAGTGTTGCTGGGATTATCTCTTCACCTTCCACTCTGAAGCCTGCTGTGCGCCCATACATACGTTTTTGAGCACACATGGGGTGTTTCTGTAAACTCCAGATTCAAGGTAATAGATTTTGAGTTTTGTTTGGCCCCTTGCAGAAAAAATGTATTAAAATTTTAAATCTGCAAAAAAAAAATTATATTTTGAAATTTCATTCACATTTTAATTTAATTCTCGTAGGGCACCTAAAGGGTTAACAAAGTTTGTAAAATCAGTTTTGAATAGCTTGAGGGGTGTAGTTTCTAAAATGGGGTGATTCATGGGTGGTTTCTAATATGTAAGCCCCAGAAAGCGACTTCATAACTGAACTGGTCCTGAATAAATTGGGGTTCGGAAATGTTCTTAAAGTGAACCTGTCACCTGCAAAACACATATAAAACCGACATCATTACCTTACTGCAGCCCCCAGTGTGTTCATAATCATGTGTTTCATTCCACCATCGGTTGCTGCATACTTTATAAAAACGCTGTTTTAATCTCCATTCGTGCTATCTTCAGAGCCAGCTTGAAGTCAAGGGGGCAGTGGCCTCCTTGCTTCAATTCAAGCTAAGCCCGCCCCTTACCCGTCCTCTCTTCACTTTGAGTGACATCCTGCCGTGAGCTCCTTGTTACTGAGCGATCCCGTCTCTGGCTCCCTCAGTCAGCTGGCTGCTATCGTCTCACTGCGCATGCGCCGGCCATTTCCATAGTGCGCGCGTGTCCGCTGATTCTGGTCCTCAGCGTCAGTTTGATCACTGACTTCAGGCGCGTGCACGATGGAAATGGCCGGTGCACGCGCAGTCAGACGATAGCAGCCGGCTGACTGCGGGAGCCGGAAACGGGATCGCGCAGTAACAAAGAGTAAGTGGCAGGCTTAGCTTGACTTGAAGCAAGAAGGCCGCTGCCCCCTTGACTTCAAGCTGGCTCTGAAGATAGCGTGAATGGAGATTAAAACCGCATTTTTATAAAGTATGCAGCAACTGATGGAGGAATGAAACACATGATTATGAACACACTGGGGGCTACTGTAAGGTAATGATGTCGGTTTTATGGGTTTTGGAGGTGACAGATTCCCTTTAAAAAAATTTAAGATTTGCTTCTAAACTTCTAAGCCTTCTAACGTCCCAAAAAATTTAAATAAAATTTTCAAAATGATCAAATCATGAAGTAGACATATGGGGAATGTAAAGTAATAACTATATTTGGAGTTATTACTATTTATTATAAAAGTAGAGAAATTGAAATTTGGAAATTTGCTAATTTTCCCAAATTTTTGAATAAAAAAGCTTTTTTTTTACTCAATTTTACCACTGTCATGAAGTAGAATATGTGACGAGAAAACAATCTCAGAATGGCTTTCTTTATTTTGTAAATATTTATATTTTTGTGGCTCTAAAACTTAGACTTGAGATAAATTGTGGCACTTTTCTGTATCTTCTAGCCCAGACAGTTCAAAAAAGGAGAGTTCCATTTTCCTTTCAATACAATGTGTGAGAAAGGAAATAGAAACTACTCCTAACTTCAGCTCATACTTAGAGTAGTAGTTTCCATGTAAGCTGAGCTACCTTGGTGAGGTGTAATTAGCAGCACAGCACTGCCACCTAATGGTCACATCATTCTAACTATTATTCCTCATCCACAAGGCCACATTACAGCACTATATTGTATGGAACAATGATAGAGCTCCCATCTCCATACAGTGAACCCTCCATACTTACAGTACTGCACCTGATGAAGCCTGTACAGCTACACATGGGGACCGTACAGCGTATTACGAAGTCATACAGCTTCTGTGTTGTACAAGCTCTACACGTGAAGTACTTTACATAAACTGCAAAACAGGATTAGTAAATGTCATATAATTTATACTACAGATGAGCAAATCTGTTCAGTTAACATTTTGCTAGCTATTAGGAATTTCTGATGTGCAGTTTTGATGCAGTTTTTGAAGGTAGGAGAATATATAGAAAAGATTCTACTTCAGTTTTTTTGACTCCACCCCTAAATATGATTGCATCAACATAGAAAATCTAGAAAAATTCAAGACTGCATGTGTAAAATAATAAATTACATTGATTTGACTTGTTGGTTAAAAGGTTTTTTATTTTTTTATGTTTAATCAGTTCTATTGATTATTCTATTGAAGAGAGCCTTTGGTTCAAGAAAAAAAATTCTAATTAACTGGTGGACAACCAGGCAGAATGGCCACTGTGCATCTGTAGTCCAAGACACTTCCTGCTTGTCCAGCCCTGTTCTCGCATTGGCCAGCACTGCTCACATGAGCAGTGCTGCCCAATCCGAGTGTAGGAGGAAGTGTCTTGGACTATTAGATGTACAGAATGCATCAGGTAGTCTGTGAAGCGGTGCAGCTATCTAGAATGGCAGAAGGGGAGTCTGGGAATTGTTGGATCTGCAGCTGGAAAGATGAAAATGAGGGCACCAGGTAAGTGCTCTGTTCATTCCCCACTTAATGTCATTTTTTCCTTGAACAAGAGGGTCGCATTAAAGGGAAAACAGTCACGCAGGAACAACAATAAGGAAATAAATTTATGGAATATCCAAGACATGCAACAAGCCATTTCCTGTTCCCTCCTTCATCATGTACATAGTACCTTATGAGGAATAAGTTATTAGGTGAGAAGTGTTGCTTGTTACATCTTGTACTATCCATGTAGGCTCAATACTTTCTTCTAGGCAAGTCAAGTATGGACAGCCCGGAGAGGGCTAGAAATTAGAGGCATTAAAGTGATGAGATTATACTTACAGTCTGTTTATATGTTTATTAAATGGGTACACAGGTTTGCTGTTTTTCTAACTTGGGAGTTACAGAGACAGCGTATCTCACTGTGTTATGGTACTTTCATAGCTGCCACATTCACTAATATGGGAGTTATGGAAACGTATGGCACATCCAGCTTGGCTAATTCCATAACTCTGGCTACATTGGGCAGAACATAAGGCAGACATTCCGATCGCAGCCATGAATGGCTCAGATGGTAATATCCCTTTATTATACATCTAAGAGGAAATAAGTAAGTAGAGAGAAGAGCAGAAAGGGCAAGAAAAGTTAAAGAGGAAGAATCTAGGAGATCTGATGTTAGCAGGTATGCCTCTTTTGACAACGTTAATTCGGCTTGTAGAGATATTCACATTAGTAAGCCTTTGAAGAAAATCCAGAGTCGCTAGATTGTGAGAAATGTCATGTCCCTAGAATTCCGTACTGACAACTGGGTTTTCCCGAATGGTGTGGTATAACTGATCGCATGGCTGTTAAATGGAATAGTAAAAGACTTATCTTCTGTGACATCTTAGAGCCTGCACATACAGAGAGTCGAATTATTTTATGGGGAACTGTCTACTTTTTCCTGTTGATTCAGTGAAGTTTGGAGACAATTTTATTCCAGAAAGGTTTTATGCTATCACATCCCCATCAAATATAAAGCATTGTGTTCCTCTCGGTTCCACAGTGTCAACAAGTCTCCAGAACAGATGGGTATATTGTATAAAGTCATGTCTGGTCAGACTACTAAGAGCTCATGTGAGAAAATAAAGGCTTTTTGCAAGTCTGAGGAAGGTATTGTGATTGCCAATTCCTGTTCCCAAGCACTTATGAAGCCAGGGTCACCTCTGCTTGTTCTTTTTATTAATAGGTTATATAGAATAGATGTTGCATGTGCAGGTTGTGAAGAGCCCTTCAGAGGGTGTATGGAGGATTGGAAAGAGCGGCATTAAAGGAAGCATGTAAAATCCAGCCACGAAAGATGGAAGTTGTGTTGTGAGCCTTTAACTCTTTATACATATGAAGGGTAGAGTTTGAGAGTATATGGGGTAAGTGAGTCCAACGCCTGCCACTTTTCTGGTTTTATGTAACTAAAGCTTACTCACTATAGAAATGAAAAGTTCTACAATTTCTAACGTACAATGCGATTGACTTAATAAGATTGACGTTTCGTATAATCTTTCTAAAAAGATTGCTGGAGTAAAATGTGTCAAATTTATTACGAGTTAATGGGGGAAGCAAAGATAATTTTAATCCCTAAGGAAGGTAAGGACAGCTTAGACCCTGGTTCATATCGCCCAATATCGCTAATGAACAATGATTGTAAGATTCTGGCCAGAATTCTGGCGAAGAGATTGAAAGGGGTAATTACGAATTTAGTGCATAAAGACCAAAACTGATTTATCCCTGGAAGATCTACATCCTTTAACCTTTTTAGAATTTTCACCAATATTCAATGGACTGGGAATGACACTGGTCCACGTTCTATTCTGTCATTGGACGCAACAAAAGCCTTTGACAGTGTGGAATGGGGTTTTCTGTGGGAGATTTTGGTTCAATTTGGTCTAGGTTCTGAATTTAGTTGATGATCATCTATAGTGACCCGAGAGCAAGGATATTCGTTAATGGCCAGTTGTCTGAAAGCTTTAATATTGAAAGGGGTATGAGACAGTGGATGCCCTCTCTCTCCCTTACTTTTTGCCCTAGCTGTTGAACCATTAGCTATTAAGATCAGACAGGATTCATGTTTTAAGGGTTTTGGAGTGAGGGGGAGAGAGGATAAAATGTCACTTTATGCAGATGATCTTCTTTTTTTTCTTGGCGTTACTAACAGGGATCTATGGGAAGATTTGGTAAACATTTGGGTATTAATTTGAGTAAATCAACTCTACTTCCACTGAGTGATAAGGTCGTGTTAAACGATAATAAGCTAAGGATATTGGGCCCTCATGATAGTTTTAAATATTTGGGGTTAGAAATGGCAAATGATTCTTCTAGATTTATAGAGCTGAATTTGTAAGAATAAATACTCATGTATGTTTATATGTCTTTATAATGTATAATTTATTTTTGGGAATAAAAAAATTATAATTTACATCAGTTTCTGGCATACATTTATAATAAATCAATTTGGTCCTCTGAGGACATGCCCTCTACTAAGCACCCTAAAAATTGCCATTATCTGTGGCACAACCTTTTGGCACCAACCATGATCAACCCACCGTTCGTTAGAATTTGTCTCCTGTAAAATAGGGTAAAACCCATACACCCACATGTCAAATTATTTGCCAGCTATCTTTCTAGGATCTGCTCCCACATTGCTGCTAACCTAGGAATATTTGACTTTCAGGACCCTAGGAAACTGGGTGATAAATCCAATAGGAGCTACCTGTATATTGGCAGGCAAATTGAACATCACTCAACAAGATAAAACTATGCAACTGAACAACTTGACAGAATAATTCAACTCAGTAGGGATCATGTACAAAAGCTTTACCCAGTTTTCGGGGTAAAAAAGGCACCAAATTACAATTACAGTAAAATTTTGCAACTTTTTATGTTGTATGTCGCTCTTGGGACTTCTTTAAAAGTGTGGGGGAGTTTAATGGAAGGGGCAGGGCCAATGCCGCCTGACACATTTAATATTATTTACGCCAGAAAACTTGTGTAAATTCTAACTGAAACCTAGGAGCTGGCAAAGACTTCAGTTTTTGGCGCATGGACATGACAGATAGGACAAATTAAGAGGCCTGTGCCTAATAAATTGCGCTCAACATGTCATCTTTTGCCAGCGGCCTGTAAAACACCAGTCTTCAATATTATTATTTTTATTTAAGAAGAATGCGCTAAGGCTACATTCACTTCTGTGCAATGTATGCTGGACACCAACAGTGCCTGGTAGACTCCATAGACTATAATATATCGGGATTTCTTCAGGGAGCCCGGCATTTTAGTAGAAAAAATAGTGAAGCATGCAGATTTTTTGTACTGCTTTTTTAGAGGAGTCTTTGAAAGAGTCCCCTAATGGAACTTCAGCCACAAATATGAACAAAGCCTAAATGTTTGGTCACACTGGTAGATTTTGCTTTGTTTCTGAATTGGAAATTCAGTGAATTTATTGCGGATTTCTGTGCCGAGGCAGCCGATGAAGGCTGCCTCGGCACAGAGCTCTCCCTAATTCTCCGCAATTCTCCTAAATTCTACCCCCCCTCCGCCTCCACAGCCTCTACAGCCTCTACAGCTGTATTCTCCTTCCCCCACTGCCCCTCTCATCTTGCTCACCTCTCCAGAAGACCAGGATCGGGACGAGTGACCGCTGGACTCCACACGGCCGGATTTCGCCTGCTGCTCCAGCCCACATCCATCACCACCGGAGCTGACCCTCTCTTCCTCGTGCCCCGTCTCACCCCAGGAGCCGAGACGCAGCTATCCGGTGAGCCGACTCCGCAGGAGGACCCAGTGCGATTTTCTAAGGCTGGGACGTGGTGGCCGATCTCCCCGACTTCCAGGCTGCTGTGGCTCCTCTGTGCCTGCATGCCAGGACCGGACGGGTGATCGCTGGACTCCACGCGGCTGGATTCCTCCTGCTGCTCCAGCCCACATCCACCATCACCGGAACTGACCCTCTATCCGGTGAGCCGACTATGCAGGGGTCCCCAGCGCGATTCCCTCTCTCAGGCCAGTGTTTGCGCTGACCTCCTGGGTCCCCGTGGCTTCCGGGCTGCTGCGGCTCCTCTGTGCCTGCATGCCAGGACCGGACGTGTGATCGCAGGACTCCACGCGGCCGGATTCATCCTGCTGCTCCAGCCCACATCTACCATTACCGGAGCTGACCCTCTATCCGGTGAGCCGACTCTGCAGTGGACCCCAGCGCGATTCTCTCTCTCCTGGGTCTCCCTGGCTTCCAGGCTGCTGCGGCTCCTACGTGCCTGCATGCAAGTTGTCGTGTACCCCCCTCCTTTTTCTGGCCAAGCTCCGGCGAACAATGGCGCCCCCTGGGAGAACTGAAATCAGATCGGAGCTCACCCGCTGGGAGTCGTGCAGCACCTCCCTCCTGGTAGGCAAGCTGCTGTTCGACGATGTGTGGAGCCATGCAGCAATGATCTCTGGAGCCACGCCGACAGCCCATGCTTACAGACGGCCTAGAGGTCGCCGCGCCGGCGCTCTCGTCAGACTGAGGAGGAAAGGCCTAGGGTCAGCGGTACCATCGATTCTCCTTGTGAACGTCCGATCCCTCCCCAACAAGATGGACGAACTATGTCTGATAGTCCGCAAGGATGGTCACGGCGAGCACACCCCGATCATCTGCCTCATGGAAACATGGCTGCATGACGACTTCCCGGACAACTCTCTCCATCTCCACGGCTTTAACATTGTTCGTGCGGACCGCGTACCATCCCTTTCAGGGAAGTCCAAAGGCGGCGGCATTTGCTTCTACATCAGTGCTACCTGGTGCCCTAATGTCTCCCTCTTAGAACGGATGTGCACTGCGAACCTTGAGGCGCTCCTCATCAACTGCAGACCGGCCTACTCGCCTAGGGAGTTCTCCTCGTACGTGCTGGTGGGTGTTTACATCCCCCCGATGCTGACACTGGTAATGCCCTACAGGTCCTCAGCGATACCATCGCACACTGGGAGTCGGCACTTCCTGGCTCACTGTTCATCGTGTTGGGTGATTTTAATAAAGCGGACCTCCGTTGTGTCCTACCATGCTACTCCCAGCACATTGACTGTCCCACGAGACTCTCGAACACCTTGGACCACTGTTACACGCCTCTAAGGAAAGCGTACAAAGCCGTCCCGAGAGCCGCATTAGGCTCATCCGACCACTGCCTTGTCCATCTGGTCCCCTCCTACAGACGTCGCCTAGAGTCAACGAAACCGATCCGTAGAACTTCTAGAGTGTGGTCCGAGGAGGCCAAGCTACAACTACAGGCCTGTTTTGACTGCACAGACTGGGGAGCCCTAGAAGAGAACGACCTGGACACCTGGGCGGACGTGGTCTCCTCGTACATCAGTTTCTGCGAAGACTCCTGCGTCCCCTCAAACCCATACACGACTTACCCAAACGATAAACCGTGGTTCACTAACCAGCTCAAACAACTACGCAGGTGCAAGGAAACCACGCATAAATCCGGTAATCAAGTAGAATACAGACTGGCCAAAAGCTGCCTAAATCGGAAACTGCGTGCGGCGAAATGGGCATACGCGGAACACATTCATCATTCTCTACGCTCGAACGACCGGAGGGCGGTCTGGAAGGGCCTTAGTTCCGCGACTAACTACAAACCCCCCCCCAGCGCTCCCTACCCCCTGTCAGGCACTGGCAGAGGAGCTGGGCAGGTTCTACTGCAGATTCGAGACCTCGACTGAGGTGGGTGCAACTCGGCCAATGTCCCCCAGAGTGGGCACCCCAGTCCCTGCTGCCACATTATCTTGCCCGTCCGCTGACTCCCCTACAGTGAATGTGACTACGGTTTGCACCCTGCTGTCCAAGCTAAATGCGAGGAAAGCCCCCGGTCCCGATGGTGTCACTCCTGCGTGTCTGAAATACTGCTCAGACCAACTGGCCCCAGCCCTCACCCCAATCTTTGACAGATCCCTTAAGGAGGGACACATCCCCACCTGCTTTAAGAACTCAACTATCATCCCCGTGCCGAAGAAACAGGGCGTTTCTGATCTAAACAACTTCCGGCCCGTGGCTCTGACTTCGGTGGTCATGAAGACCCTAGAGAAGGTGGTCCTCTCCATCCTGAAGCCCACCACTCTGGACCGGCTGGACCCTCTGCAATTCGCCTACAGGGCAAACAGATCCACTGATGATGCGATTAACATGTGTCTAGAGTACGTCACTGAACACCTTGACAAACCCAACACATACGCGAGAATCCTCCTTCTAGACTTCAGCTCGGCTTTTAATACCATCTCCCCCAGCATCCTGCTGAGGAACCTCACGGCGCTTGATGTCCACCCTACACTACGACACTGGATCATGGACTTCCTCACTAACGGGTCCCAGGTCGTCAGATTAGGCAATCTGTCCTCCAAACCGAGGGTCACCAACACTGGCGCCCCTCAGGGATGTGTACTATCGCCGTTCCTGTTCTCTCTGTACACGAATGAGTGCAGATCGGAGGAGGCCTCAGTTAAAGTCATCAAGTTCGCAGATGACACCACACTCGTGGGCCTGATTAGCGACAACAATGAGCAGGCCTACCGTAAGGAATCCGACAGGGTCAGCAACTGGTGTGGCGTGCACAATCTGGTTCTAAACACCACAAAGACGTTCGAGCTGGTCATCGACTTCAGGAAGAAAAGGGTAGTTCTCCCCCCAACCTACATTGACGGATCTGAAGTCACAAGGGTACCCAGCGCCCGCCTCCTAGGCACGACAATCTCTATGGACCTATCCTGGCGTCCCAACATCTCGTCCATCATAAAGAAGGCTCAACAGCGGCTCTACTTCCTTCGACAACTGAAGAAGTTCTGAATGGCACAGGACCTACTGAAGTCCTTCTACTCCTGCACCATCGAGTCGGTACTGTGCTCCTCTCTTCTGGTTTGGTATGCCGGCTCATCAGCCAGTGACAAGCGCAAACTACAAAGGGTCATCAGCTCGGCGGAGAGAACTACCCGACTGCCACTACCACCCCTTGACTCTATCTTCCCTACAGACTGCTCTCCAAAATATCCGCTGACCACTCCCATCCGGGCCATCATCTCTTCAGAAGTCTAAAGTCCGGCCGCAGGTATCAGGCCATCCCTGCCAGGACATCGAGGAGGCTGAACACTTTCTTCCTAACGGCCGTCAGACTGCTGAACTCACCATGTCCCATCACCCGCTCATAATCCCTCGCCCCCTGCTGTGCCCATCGCAGAACCCCCCCCCCCAGTACTATGCCTGTACCTGTGCCAAACCCAATTCCGAGCACGATCGACTGTGTCGTGTTTGGCGAATAAAGTTGATTCTGATTCTGATTTTTGTGTGGATTTGCCACATATTTTACCCTGTGTATTGCAAAGGGTGAACTATGTGGTGGAATTCCAAAGCTTAACCCCTTCCCGCCCAGCACCGTATATGTAAGGCGCAGGGCGGGTGTTTAAAGATTGGGCCCACACAGCTTGTGAAGAAGCACAGCTTGTTCAAGTTCCCTAGGAGAACTATAAAAAGTGTAAAAAATAAATGTTAAAAATAAAAAAATATTAACAAAATATAAAAATTCTAATCCCCCCCCCCTTTCTCCAAAATCAAAATAAACAATAAAAAAATTAACATCATGGGCATCACCTCATGTGAAAACGTCCATACTATTAAAACATTAAAATATTTATCCCATATGGCAAACTGTGAAATGGAAGTGAAAAGTCAAAATGGCCATTTGCCGTTTTTTGGTGTCTTCACCTCCCACAATTTTTTTTAGAAAAAGTGATCAAAAAGTCATACTCACCCCAAAATGGCATCAATGAAAAGTACAGAACGTCCCATAAAAAATGAGCCGCCACAAAGCTCTATACAATTTTCAAGGTTTTAATTTTTTTAAAGTATTAAAATGCGAGAAAAACGACGCAAAATGTGGTATCAATGTAATCGTACTGACCTGGAGAATGAAAGTAACATGTCAATTTTACCGCATAGGTAACGCCGTAAAAACAAAACCCATAAAACTTTTTTTTACCATTTCCACCTCATTTGGAATTTTCCAGTTCCCCACTACATTGTATGCAATATTGGATACGTGGAAATGCATGTGGCAAATTCACAAAATAAAGTGACCTGCAGTGCAGATTTTAAATCTAAAGCCGGTCAACTTAAAGCGGTTATCCAATAAAATCTCAGGTAGCCCTTGTATACGTTAATAACAAAATAAGCCATACATACCATTTCCCCCCTGCTGCTTCCAGGGATGCACTCTGGTCCTCCTTGCCAATGTTTGTTTTCCTGGCTGCAGCGGTGATGTTCTTTGCACAATGCTCATTACTACAGTTAATCACTGGCTTCAGCAGTGACATCCTGAATACTGCGTAGGATGCACGGTGACCTATGTGTACGGAATTGAAGAAGATGGGTCGACTAGTTTCAGCTCAAGCCTGAGCCTGCAGTTTGAAAAAGGCTCAGGCTTGAGCTGAAACTAGTCACTGATGCTGCTATCATGCCTTGAATAAACGTCTCTTCATATCCTCAAGAAAGTGAGTGCTGGTCCTTCTTCGCTATATACTATGCGTACGGAATGTCTTTTCTGCAGCCAGTGTTGTCAGTGATGAGGAGGACTGCAGCGCACCGCTAGAAGAACAGAAAAGGGGAAGTATTGATTCTTTTGTTATTTACTTGAATTTATAGGGGATGCCCAAGTTTTATCTAACTTGGGCAACCCTTTAAGTTGCATTACGTTGCATTGGATTTAAAATAGGCTCTGTGGGTCAGTTCATGCTGCCAATTTGCTGCATGCAAATCTGCAGCGTATCCTTCTGGAGTGGAACTTTTACCTGCAAAGATAATATATATGCAACTTGTATCATTGTTAGACATCATTCAGATGGCCATAATGTGGCTGCAAATCCAATGACCCAAACTTCCATCATCATAGATCTTAGTTTGGGTCTTTAGACCCAGGATTTGCGGCCATAGCACAGAAGCTAAAATGAAGCTGAGCTATGGCCATCTGAATAAGGGCTCATGCACACGACCGTATGCCCTCTGAGACATACGGTCCGTGAGCGGGCCATATGTCCCGGAGCGGCATACACCGTCCGCACGGGAGTACACAGCATCATAGGTTATTATGAGTGCAGGACAATAGTCCTGCGGGCGGCCCGACGTGCACAGCATCATAGTAACCTATGATGCTTTGCGCTCCCGTGTGCACGATGTATGTCGCTCCGAGACATATGGCCCGCTCACGGACCGTATGTCCCGGAGGGCATACGGTCATGTGCATGAGCCCTAAGGCTGATAAAAAGATCAGGGCCTCAAAAGGTTTCTATTATTTTTTCTTTTTTTTTTTTTTTGTAAGCCATCAAATATATCACATCTATGACACTTTATTCCATGTCTCCGGTTGATTATATCTTATGGCTAATACATTGCAAGACATGTGTGATTTAAGCTGTCTTTTTTATTATTTTTTTAGCTGGATTACATTGTGTTCAGGCTTGTCTCTTAGCAGATCTGTTAGCTCGCACTAGACAAACACAGTGTTAGAAAGGAAGCAGTGTGAGCAGTTTTATCACAAAAGAGACAGAAGTCAGCATGTGTCAACCCGTTGACTTGCTCTTTATCGCTGTTACATGCTACACACATGAATTATTCAGCATATCACTTGGAGAGGTTTGCACAGGCATCAGTAGTACACATATTTCACACATCGGGTTGGCAACTATAGGGAAGTATAATTACATTGCAGGGGTGCTGACTTTAAGTTATAGCACTCATGACCATGAAGGGTTAGGTCAACTGCTAAGTATAATGGGAAAATTCACATCTAAATCCCAGCTAGATTAGCAGCTTTTCTGAGAATTGGAATCTTATAAATGCAATAATACTTTATATAAATGATAAAGAAAAGATAAGTACTAAATGATAGCGAATGTGAGATAGTTTGGACTATATGTGGCAACTTTAATTGTTGACTCACCGGCTCTACTGCGGCAGCGACGGGACCATCTGACATTGTGCTTGGATTATTGCTGAGCTACAGCACATCGGGGGAGATTTATCTTCTCCCTTGCGCCAGAAAAGTGGCTTTAAAAATTCACAAACTGTGTGTTTGTGAGTATTTAAATGTGACTTCTTGAAAAAAAACAAAAAAAAACACAAATGCCTCTTTTAGCTGGCCTCAACACTTTTCCAAAAGGGGGCATGACAAAGGAGGGAATGGGGTGTGGCCAACAGCCGAGACAATCTATCTTCATTTACACCAGTTTTCAGGCACAAATGAAGCTAGAAATCTATGACACCTCAGAACAGTCGTAGATTGCTGTTTAGGCGCACACACTTCCACGGGATGTGTCTCATGTATGACACGGAGTGTGCCTCGCCATAAATGTGTTGCATCCTCCGGCAGTGCAGGGGATATCACAATGGATAAAGAAAGCACCTGTCTTGATAAATCTTCACCGTTGTCTATGGGCGCCAATATTTAATATTATGATATTACAGTGTTACATCCCAGAGCCTAGTCAATATTACTGTGCAGTCCTACTCTTAATGGAATGACAGTTAGTCTAATGGCGCCATGGATTGATCCATGTCTTCTTCATTTTGTACTCCTAGTAATTTGTGTGTATACAATTAGAAACAAATGGCTACTGACATTGTTAGACGTGTTCCAGTGTGTTTCACATACAGTATTTTACTGAAGACGTAATACATAAGGAAAAAGTTACAGGAGAACTGTATAAGCGACAGAACTTTCGTGACAGAAGAACTGATCTTTTTTGTAATTTTTTGTTCATATTAGTTATACAAAGCTGTTATTGATGCTTTTAGCACTAGCTAAGGATCCATCGTAGGCCAAACACAAACGAGCGAGTTCAATGCGAGAAACTCGCTGCATGTTGCAGTGTAATTTCCCATTCTGGCCTCTGTTCCTCTGTCAGGATAAAACAGCTTTATAGTGATTTATACGGCTATGTGACCTGGAATCTATTGTACTGTATTACAGCATTATGTCAGTGTAATTCAATAGATACCAGGTCTAGCAGGAACACGCAGCATTATAAATCATTATAATGCTGTACTATCCTGTCAGAGGTCAGATTGGGAAATCACACTTCCACACGCAACGAGTTTCTCACATTGAACTTGCTCTTCTGTCTCTTCTGTCAGGACAGGACATTTACCCCCTTCATGACCAAGCCTAATTTAGCAAATCTGACATGTGTCTCTTTATGTGGTAATAACTTTGGAATGATTTTACTCATCCAAGCCATTCTGAGAATGTTTTTTGTGACACATTGTACTTCATGTTATTGGTAAATTTGGGTCGATATGTTTTACTTTTAATTATTTACAATAAATTTGGCAAAATTAGTAGTGTTCTATTTTAGAATCTATAACCCTCAAATTATTCAAGACTGATTGTAGAAACTTTATTAATCCTTTAGGTGTTCCATAAAAATTAAAGCAAAATAAAGGTGAAATTTAACATTTTCCATTTAATCAATTTATTACCCTGATTCTGCAGCTTAGAGAAACACCCCATATGTGGTTGTAAACTGCTGTATGGGCAGACTGCAGAGCTCAGAAAGGAAGGAGCGAGAAATATGGTTTTCGGTGGGCAGATATTGTTACAATATTCTGCGGAACCTCTGGTTCATGCAGAACATCTGGCTTTGGCACTGAACACATTGAGTGCAGCACTGCAGTGGTTAGCTCTGTGCTCTACCCAGTTGACAGAGCTGTGTAGTTCCAGCAACAGAGTTACACTTGATCATCTGATCGGTGGGGGTGCAGGGACCCCTGGCGATCAACAAGGGATGGCCTGTCCTGACTTTAAAAGGGCAGGTTAGAAAATAGAATACATGAAATACATGAAATGACTTAAAATATTATATCCAGAAAACCTTCCCCACATTTTTTACTGTTCACATATAGGTATAATATGTGATTAAATAATTTTTGATGGAAGTGTCCCTTTAAGATTGGTCTCTCCAGTCAATGCTGTCATTGTGCAGGTACACAACCTCAACTGGATAGCACCCCTCTGTACCTTTACTGCAGACTGCTAGCAATTCATAACTTCTGGTAGATATAATAAAATAAATGAATGGCACAACATAGAGCCATAAGAATAGATGCCCTAGAAATGTTATTTCATGGGAAATGCATGTAACTAATAAAACAGGCATGTCAGGACAGGTGACAGGTCCTCTTTAAGTGGCCCCAAGCTGTCAGTCTAGAGAGTTATAATCTATTTAAAAGCTGCTCTTTATTGTCCACAACATTCACCCTTGCTGTGACACCCTCCACTGTGATTGGCCAGCTCACAGCCAGGGAGAAGGAGACGCTCACTAAGAAACACTGCCGTCTCCCCTCCCTGTTTCGATGGTATGGATTTACATACAGGGAGGGAAACCAGAATGGGGGGCACAGCTGGGGAACCAAGCAGCCCACAGAAAAAAAAACAATATCACATCTCATCAATATGCCCTACACTGCCAGGTATTTATATGGTAATATCAGGACCTGTGAAAGGTCCTCTTTAAGTTCCTTTAGGAGACTTGAATAGGAAATCTTCAGATCGCTTCTCCCTTATGCTGCAATAAATTACCTTTGCAGTGTATGCGAGATTCACTATTTTCCTGTGGAGCCCTGCCACCTGCAGGCCTTCATGAGAATGACAGCTGTAATCTCCTGGGTTCCTTCAGAGAAACCCAGGCTATTATAGAGAATTAATAGCTTCCCTGAACTCCACACGAGGAAGCTGTTCAGGCCCTAGGAGAAGCAGTCCCAGGGAAAGCCGCCTCAAATCCTATGGTCACAATTGAGGCGTTAAATGTCTGCGTTTTCACTGATCGCAGACATTAGCCTCAGGTGTCTGTGAGCGGGCAACATATTTAAAGACCCGATTTCCGCCGTACTTTCATGGTGGATGGTCGGGAAGGGGTTAAGTCAGTTATTTGATGTCTCAGAAATGAGTTAAACTTGTAAAATGTACGTCTGATAAACAAAAATAAAATTAATTGTGATTGAGCCGGTGTATAACATATCTCAATACAACCCTGCTTGTATATGTAAAGCACAGAATAGAAGTTAAATGTGTAAAAAAAAAAAACATAAGAAAGCACTAAAATAGCAGCTTAAATAACATTAATGACCTATCCACAAGATAGGCCATCAGTATCGCAACGGCAGTGGTCCCAACCAATCGGTACCCAAGCCGATCAGCTGTTTCGGGAAGTTGGGGCACTCGACGGAGCTCTGGAGAATGCAGAGGCCTCCCGGGCACTTACCAAGCACAACACCATACATCGTATAGTGGCTGTAGTTGGTATTGCAGCACAGCTAGGCCCTGTGACCCATGCACAGTGACATCACATGGCCTAGGAAAAGGCAGCAGCACTCACAGAGCGCTCAACCTCTTCTAGCAATTGATCAGAGGGTGTCCCGGGCCTGAGAATAGGTACTCAATATTAATTCCTGGATAACCCCTTTAAAAAATGAAAACAATATTGAGTATTGAAAGGGTCCTAAAGGATTTTTCATAAAAGATTAGAAAGAGTTTTGGTAGGAAGGATTTAGAGTACTATAGATCACCAAGGCAACAATGGTGTTGCATGCTGAAATATTGTAACCTATTATTTATCCATCAGCCTTGCTGGTATCCCAATACATTGTTAAGTAATCCATATCCTTATCATGGATGAACACATGTGGTAGAAAGAAGACACTTGATGGTCCAAGCATTCCCATATGTCCCATACAGCAATGACCACTGTTGCATGAAATGCAGTTAAATGAGTAGGCAATGATCAGGATCACTCTGTGTAAATGGACCCTTAAAGGGGTATTTCCATCATAATGATCACTGTTAAATCTGTTAATGATTTGACAGTGATCATTTTAGTAAATATATTTGATTAACAAATTCCCACCATTTAGGATAAAATTCATCCCCACTTACCTCGTTGTTGTCATTCGGTCTCCCCTGGTTACGGCCACCGCTCTTCTCCAGAATCCCGGTGGCCGCGCTTGCGCAGAAGACTCCTCCTTTTCTCCCTGCCGGGCCACTCGCTGTCCTGAATGCGCACACCGCAGCCCATGCGCGATGGTGACTTCTTCCTGGCCAGAATAGTACAGAGCCGCGAACGCGCACGCCAGCTCTGTACCATACTGGACAGGAATAAGTCACCATGGCGCATGCATGGCGGCGTGTGTGTACAGTTCAGCGCGCAGCCCAGCCGGGAAAAGACTTCAATCAAGATGAAGCCCGCCCCCAGCCAGAATCCAGGAAGTGAACGGCGCGCTGGCAGCAGGTAAGTATAAATAGGCGAAGTGGGATAACCCCTTTAAAGCAATTCTTTGATTCAAGAGAAAAATATTACAATAACTGGAGAATCATAGAACACTTATCTGGCATCCTCATTTTCATCTTTTCAGCTACATATTCACTATTTCCCAGCCCTCTGTGATTAGTGTGGGCTAATCCAAGAGCAGGGTTGGATAAGCAGGAAGTGTCTTGGATTACTGAGGCACAATGTGCTTCATGTAGTCGAAGAAGCAATGCAGCCATCTTGGACAGAATAGGAGCCCAGGGATCAGTGTATCCAGTTTCAGACTGGGGTTCCTAGGGACCACCAGTGTAACTCATTCAGGGGGCCCATTGTACAGCTACCTGACCATGCTGCAAAGCCATTTCAACTACACAGTGTATCTATAATAATAAACTGAGTAGTTTGTTAGATAATCTACTTAGATGTATTTTTATATAGATGCATATGTTGGTTGAGATGCTGTATGCTGCTATTTTGTATGTTGCGCAGTCAGTGTACCATGCCATGGGCCAGTTGTGCAGGGAAAAGGGGAGTAGGGGCCCACCCTGGCTCAGGGCCTTACTGGTGTATTTACCTGTTCCCCTGTGGGCCAGTTTAATCACCCTAAAGTTTCCAATTTTCTCATAGCATTTATCACTGACAGATTTTATTGTTCACTGATACATCTTAAAAAAAACTGCAAATATTCTTTAGTTATAGATGCTCCTGTGTAGCTCTCCATGGTTACAGACTACAAATAAACCCTATGTAGTCTGATCCTGCAGTCAAATGATACTACTGTCTATCTCTTTCCTCTTTTGCTGACTGTAGTAAGGTAGCAAGGAGCAAGGGGTTCTCACTGCAGCTGAACATTTATAGTTAAAGGTGTTATGTCTTAGGGTCAGTTCACACAGTTGATTCTTGCACGTTTTTTTCACAGATTTTACATCCGTAAAACGCGTCAGAAAACACTTATAAACAGCCTCTCATTAATTTGAGTCAGCACTTGTTTCTTTTTAACACGTGTTAAAAAGAAGCGTGCAAAAAAGAAGCAGCATGAACTATATAGCGCAGAACCAGCACTGATTTTCCCATTCAAATTAATGGGAAGCAGAAAAAATCCACCAAAAACACTTGTGGGAAAAGTAGTATAGAATTTAATAAAGTTGAATAAGTTTTAAAAAAGGGGAGTGTACTTTTATTTGTTTTGGTACAAAAAAGTGCAATTCTGGATATGTTTGCTAAAATTTTCATTAAAAGGCCTTGGAGCTTATAGTGAACATACAGATGTGCTATGATATGTTATCTAAAATGGCTTCTGGGATGAAGAAGAATGGTGGAGTTTCTATGGTTGGCATAGAAACCAAGCTGTGAAGTCTTAAAAAAAAAAGCATAAAAAATCTGCCTGAAAAATGCTTTACAAAAAACGCGGCAAAACGCAGCAAAGGCATTCTTTTTGAGGGGTTGTTTGGTGTAAAAAAAAACAAAAAACTTTTATAAATTCTAGAACCCTAATCTATTAGGTTGTGGGGAATTTGGCTACAAAGGGAATCTCTCTCTGAAAGATCTGGCGCATCATTGCATTAGAAGACAACACATTCATGTCAATGAGTTCCATGTAATGCTTGGTAGATTAGCATTCCTGGTTACAGTTCCACATTGTGGTAACCCAGCATTGCCAGGGCCCTAAAAGGCAAATGTACCTAGCTATGGTGCTGTTTAAGAATGGGGAGGGGGGTTTATCTTAGTAGATTTAGTATTCTGCAGTCTTGGTTACAGGTCCACATGGTTGTAACCCATCTTTCCCAGGACCATGAATGGAAAATCTGCCAAGCGATGACGCTATTTAGGAATTGTGAGGAGGATTTATCTTGGTGGATTTAGTATTCTGCAGTGTCTATTACAGCTCCACATAGTTGTAACCCAGCTTTCCAGGACTATGAAAGGCAAAGCTGCCTAGCTAGGGCACTATTTGGGAGTAACAAAAAAGATTTATTTGGTAGATTTTGTATTTAGCAGCCCCTATTACAGCTGGCATGGGTGGGAAGGGGACGGGCTGGTAGGCCCCTCTTATTCGTCACTTTCTACACCTGTTTTAAGCGTAGAAAATGGACTAAATGTAAATGTAATGACCCCCTATATCCTTAAGTATAAAATAAGGACAACAGTCAGAAAATACTATATATGTAGTTTGATCTCCAGCATATGTCCACATACTACACAGCTTTCCAAAACTAATAACAGCCAAATCTCCACAGTTATGGTGCGAAGAGAAGGCTTAACACTGCATAGCTATGCAGATTAACTGTTCAGCTGTATGTACTACAACTGATACTATTGGTACTATGGCTGGTGCTGTTACCAAATCTACTTTACTGTACTGTACTATTAGTAACTAGTAGATCCCTTCCAACAAACTGACCATGCTGTGTAGATAAAAATTATGCAGCCTAAACTCAGCCCTCTCCACCTAAACTTCCTGGCTCATGTGTATTAGCATCCGAGAGGGGAGCAGAAGGGGAAGAGGTCATGGTTGCAGTCTGAGAGAACAATGCACTGCTTTTGTATTTTATTTTCTATGGTCTGCAATTATGATATCTGAGGAAACAAGAACAAATAATAAAGACAAATAAGGTGATGGTCTTACATTTGGTTGGCAGTTTTTTATTTGTTTGAATTCTGGGTTTAGTGTCCATTTAATTCAGACATATGTAAAAATCTTCTAATAAAAGTCTGGATGCTATAGACAAAGTGAATGCATCAATCATTTAGTTCTACATATAATAGTAAGATCTATTGTAGATAGGATATTCTATTTGCGCTCTGTGGAGTCTATTTAAAGAACATCACTATTTTATTACATCTGTACATGTTTTATTAGTCATGAGGATGCTAACATTTGATATGTGGGAATAAGAATATCTACAGTTTGACATGAACGTTATGATTTGAAGAAAAGGACGGCTGTTAGTTACTTAAATAGCATTTTATGGTGGGTGCAAATATAGTGCAAGACAGCTTCATTATAACTAACATCAACGTTTGAATGTACTGCTATAAAGATGTTTGGGGACAACTTCATAGATGAGAATATATTCAAAGTTAAAGATACTGTTATACTCTTTATAACTGAGGACTATAGATATTCAGTCAGGAAATATTAAGAATAACATAAAGAGTAAAATTATTTTATCTAGATAATGATAAGATAGGCAAAAATTGGTAAAAGAAATTCTGGTATGACTAACAGTATGTGCTGAGACTAAGGCAAGACTCCCGTTTCTAGTCAATTAAAGCGTAACATTTATTTCTTTAGTTTAAAATAATATGAAACATGAGAAAAAAGAAGAAAAAAATGCTTTTAAAATTTAAAGGTGCTATATGGATACAAGCGGCAGAAAGATGGGATTGTTGCACCCATATATGCTGCCTCCTTTAAATGCGTCCTTTTTCCTTCTATCTGTCTAGATATATCGCATATTGGAGGGTCACCTATCAAGTCGCTTTAGGATTGATTCCCTGTCTACACAACATTTGATGCGACTTTCTAGACACATAGAAGGAAAAAGGACACATTTAAAGGAGGCAGCATATATGGGTGCAACAATCCCATCTTTCTGCCGCTTGTATCCATATAGCACCTTTAAATTTTAAAAGCATTTTTTTCTTCTTTTTTCTCCTGTTTCGTATTATTTTAAACTAAAGAAATAAATGTTACGCTTTAATTGACTAGAAACGGTAGTCTTGTAGCCTAATGGCTATCTGAACTATATTATTTGTAAAATATCCCGGGTCTAAAGGGTCTATGAAATATAAAAATGAGACTAAGGCAACACATTGCCTTGCTTTCAGAGGATGGTCAAACATGATGAGGTGGAACACAGCTTGAGAACCATGCTGTAACTGATCCAGTAAATGCAAATGCTGCTATTTCATGTCAACAACTCGTATACAGACATAGGGTGTCATTTACTAAGCTGAAATACACCTAAATTAGGCCTATTTCAGGCGCAGATGGCGTTGCGCCGCAATCTGTTACTTTTCCACACTTACCCCAGTTCTAAAATTGTGGGCGTGGAGTGGGTGGAGAAGGGGATGGTCAGGAAGGCCCGTCTCATTCATATTTTTCTACGCCTGTTTTAGTCGTACAAAATGGTCTAAATGTAAGACATTTAGAAGTGGCACTGGATGCTCTGAAGTTATGGAGATACCTGCGCTATGAGGCTTTATTAAGACTGGAATCTAAAAGGCCGGTCTTAATAAATGTGCTCCATACTGTATGTCTGTTCAAGGCTTCTGACTACAACCAAACCCTGTGTGTACACATTAGAGTTTCTGTGTATGGGGCCTTTATAATGCAGGAGCTGCAGCAGTGGTTAGGTTTTGCAGGATCTTCATCAATTTTACTTGCGCAGAAATGTGGAAGGAACTGCAACATAGCTAAATTCATGTGAACGGAGTTGTGTTGCAGTTCCAAAATACTGAGGATCTTATTGTCCTTACAATGTGCTATATCCCACAGCAGTATCTCAAGCATCAGTGGTTGTGTCACATTGATATATCCTATTTGCTGCTACAGTTTACAGCTCTTCCCATCCTTCAGTTCCTGCCTTCTCAGTTTTTCGATATTTGTTGAGCTAATCTTGTCTTCTATACATCTGCCAACTAAAATGATTACCAGTTAATGCAATAAATAGCATTTTCTGTTAACTTAAAGTACTTCACGAGTACACCTAAGATATGCTAAGAGTACTTGCAATAGACCAGGTTTTTGTATGTTTTCTAATCCCTTCATATGGTGCAGAGAATATGTGAGCGGATTTGCAAGGCCATTGTGTGCTAAATACTTGACTTTTTAGAAGTGATTTAAAATGTATTTATGATTCCCATGTATAAAGTAGCATATTCCTGTAATCTTTTAATCCTTTCTAGTCTCCTACCCACCAAACTTGGCAATGTTGTAAAGGATGAAAAATGAAATAGAAAGTGCAGTTCTAGCAAGCGAAAAGATCCATGGGAGTCAGTGGTCTATCTTGATCCAGCTTGGACAGTCTAGGTCAGTTCTGTTTTCTTAGCTGGGGCGGTCACATATGTGTATGATTGACCCTGGAAATATAGAGACAGAGTTTCCAACTATAGGAAACTGCCTACACCCATCCGTCCTTTCTTCTTCACTCATCCACTTATTTTGTGCATATAATAATAATAATTGTCTTGTTGCCCCCCCCCCCCCCCCCCCTCCCTGCAGTTTCAGTCCTGACCTGAATGTCACTCTGCCGGGTCAATGGGATTGTATTCTACTTCAAAAAAATAATGCCCTCATTTCTAAGGTTACATTTTGTAAGTCATCCAAGTTTCAGATTTTCCTTTTATTTTAGTTCAACTAATGACCCTTCAAATGCATTGCCAAAAATGTTTTCCTGCCTTTGGCTTGCTATCATTTTACATTGCTTAACCATTTGCAGTATTTTAATTTTGTAGTCTGAGGGTTTATTGAGCTTCTGGTACCTGTACATTTTCATGTAAAATGCTAGTACAGAATTTTTAAAGTGGATCCGTCATGACCTTCATTCCGTGTTATATTATATCAGAGAAATGTATTGTTTATTAGCTGCAGCTCTGTCAGCGTGCTGTGAGGAAGAATTTCTCTTATTTTCTTATATCCATGACCTGCTGATGATTGATATCTTCCTCTTTATGCATACTAATAGGGAAAAAGCTGTCAATCATCGGCGGGGGGGCGGTGGTCAGCTTTTTCACCGCGCAATGCCAGCAGTAATGATGGTGAGAGATTCCTTTTAAATGTTCTCATACAATAACATATATATGTGATTGTAGACACAAAATCACACAAAAGAATGTTCATGCTGTCCAGAAAGGTATGTTAAAGGGAATCTGTCAGCTCCAAAGCACCTCCCAAACTAGTAAGCAGTGTATAGTATATGTGACGATAAGTCTGGTTATATACCGGTAATTCTTATCTTCATACTCTGCATTCCGATGTTGTGGTCCTACAGCCGTAAAAAGCATTGACAGGACTCCTTAGCACATGCACATAATGGAGAGGACTCAAAGTGGAGTCCTCTCGGGGCATTTTACTGCTGGTTTGTTAGAGCACAGCGTCAGAAGGCAAGTGAGTATCAAGATAAAAATTATGTAACTCGACACAGCACCACTTAAACTGTACAATGCTTACTGGGGGTGTTTTGGATGACATTCCCTTTAAACTGGCCATGTCATGCCTTGTTATATACAGTAGCTACAGAAAGCTTCATCATTCCCTCCAGTAGAAGTTTACCTATACACTGAGCTGTCAAAATGACAATGTGCTCACATGTAGAATAGGTGAAGCCAGCTTTCCATTAAGAGGCCTACTGTGTATGGAGACTAAAGCCTGTATTACACAGCCTGATGTGGCAGACTTCCCTCCTGGCAATCGCCTGCTCCCTAGCGGAGAAGACCGCTGCTATTACATGCAGTGATCTCTTCTACAACATGGGGAGGAGCGATCACTATGCTGTATAGTGGTTTTGTATAGTGGTTATTAGACACCACGATCTGCCGCCTGCAAACGATTATTTTTTCATTTGCTCTTTCATCGGTCAATTGGCGGCAGTATTTCAGGAACATGACAAGGGAATATTGCCAAGCCATATACGATATCCACCCGCAGACACCTATTTCGGGGTGCTTGCCCTTCATCAGTCTAAAGCATCTCACTCAGCCAGCCAGAATTCTGATTAGGGGCAAGTCCCCCCGAAACTGCTTTCTGTGGATGGATATATGGCTTGGCTATTTAAACTTATCATGTTCCAAGACTTGTTAAAAAGTCAAACATTATTCAGGCCACCATATCTTTGCTTCCGTGTAACATAGTGATACCCTTGCTGGGACGACACATATATAATATGTATCTGGGTTCATGCATGAAAGTTTTTTCCCCTGAAAGCTTGTAACATCAGACTTTCACATAAAATGTTTGATTTGTTATGAAATGATGTTGAAGCCATATGCTTTTCTCCCTGCAGTCATTTACCAGCATGCTAATTAAATTATTGAAATAAATGTAGAATAGCAGAGGAAGGCTGCCGTGAGAACCTGTTTAACAACCCTTAGTAGGCAAGGATTAGCACATGTAATTTGCTTTTATTTCCTGTAAGATAAACATGTGTGTGTGTATATATATATATATATATATATATATATAGCCAAAAGGTATGTGGACACCTGGACATCACACCTATAAGATTAGATCTTGCAGAACAGGGTTCCTAGATTAGAGTTTGACGGACATCTTCTGCATGGAGTTAGTATATGTTCTTTTGTGTTTGCGTGGGTTTCCACCATGTGCTCTAGCTTTTATCTCCAAAAGTATACTGAGCATAGGTTAATTTGCAATTCAGATTGTAGGCCCTAATAGGAGCAGGAACTGATGTGAGTGACAACAATCTTTGTACAACACTGCAGAATATGTAAGCTCTATATACAGTAACTTCAAATCAACCAGCCCATGGTCATATATTAAAATCTGCATAGGTTACTTAGCCAACTCCTAAGTTTATTACTATAGATACATTAGGTTGCTGAGAGGATTTCTAGGTAAAGAGGCAGGCCAACCAGTATCAACCTCCCCCAGGAACCGTCTTCTTAAAGTGCCCATGTAGCTGTAAAGTGGGCCCACAGAATGAATTTCACTGGTGGGGCCTAGGCACCCCAGTCCAACACTGGGTTTAACCCTACTTTGTTTGTCTATAACAGCCTCCACTCTTCTGGACAGGTTTTCCACAAGATTTTGGAGTATGTCTGTGGACATTTGTGTCCGTTCTGCCCATTCAGCAAAAGTAGCATCTGTGAGGACAGGTACAAGATGCTCCATACCTGAGGTTGAGGTCATGGCTCTGTACAGGACACTCAAGTTCCTCCATACCTCCACAGAAGTTTATGCAGCAATCCTTACACAGGCTGCCATTGGCAACATTGATTGAATAGTGTCAGACTGTGCATGGACATGCCCCCAGCTGGTAACATCCACATAGATGGACCTTTATTACTGACTCTTAGCAATTAATTCATAAACTTCTAGCAGGAATAATAAGATAATAGCCCAACACAAGAAGAGATTTTTAAGAATAGATGCTTTAAGAATTGTTATTAAATGGGAAATGCAATTAAATAAATAAATATATAAAATAAAATAGACATGTCAGGAGAAGTCACTTGTATATACTGTAGATAAGTTGACAACGCGCTCAGCTTATCACTGATGACCCTTACTGCCAATTCACTAGGACCGTGTTGTACCATTCCACATCAGCCTTGTCATCAAGATTACCTTGTTTCTGATATATGGAATCATAGTACCTCGTTGTCCAAAAGTATCAATCTATACGGATTCTTCTGCGCAGGGGGTCTTGCAGGTAAAAGGCTGTTTGGAGTTTGCTCCGGCCAGTAGCGAAACTCCGTTAAAACTCACGCTCGCAAAGGGAGCCGGTGACGTCACCACTTTGAGCTACGGGCTGCTGTAAGCACCAAAAAACAGCCAACGCGTTTCGAGCAGTGCGCTGCTCTTCGTCAGGGAATCATTCGGGTGCTGTTGATGGCCTCCTTTTATTATCCCCGCTTTCTGATGTTAATTACCTCCAGCGTCATGAATCCGATAGTGTGTTATTCAAAACCGAATAACTCGATTTCTGTATTTAGGCCCTTTGGAACAAATGTATCCATATTGAAAATCCATTGTGTTTCTTTCTTAGACATACTTTTTATATAATCTCCCCGTGTGTCCATTTTAACTATTTCTAGCCCAAAAAATGAAGACCCCTCAAACGTCCCATTATGCTTTTCTCTAAAGTGCCTTGAAATAGGATGCCCTTCAGATTTTTTATTAATATTATACAAATGTTCGCTCACTCGTTTTTTTAGCTGTCTCTTTGTACGTCCAATATACAATTTTTCACATGGACACTTTATTGCATAAATAACTTTTTGTACTGCATGTTATATTATCTCTGATGTTATATTCATACGTGCCGTCCCCATTTATTATCTGGGTCAGTTTAATGTTGTTCTTCATGCATTTTCTGCATGGAAAAAATCCTTTTAGCAGGTACTTATAGTTTTCTTTTTTGTTTTTCATTATGGTGGCACATTTTTTTGTGGGTGCAACTATATTCCCAATATTTGCTGCTTTTTTTTTTATACACAAACGATGGGGCTTTTGGAAAAAGGTTCCCCATCACTTTATCTTCTTTTAAAATCTCCCAGTGTCGCCTCACAATATTCCTAAAAAATTTTGTTTGCGCATTATGCGGGATAATTATGGGTGGATTTTTTTCTACATTTTCTTTCTGTTTCATTAACACAGTTTTTCCACTATTAAATTTTTCAAAAGTTGTTCCCTCTCAATTTGTTTAATTTCATCTTTTTGTTCTAAAAGCTTGTTCACATTATATCCCTTGGACTCAAATTTATTTTGTAATTTTTCTGCTTCCCTTTCATATTCTGTCATCTCTGTGCAGTTCCTCCTAATGCGCATGAATTGACTCCTGGGTATATTATCCAGCCATCGAGGTAAATGACAGCTGCCCCTTGAGAAATAACTATTGGAGTCTGTTGGTTTCTCATATGTTTTCGTGCATATTTTTTCCCCCATTGTATAAATAGTAAGATCTAAAGAATTGAAAAAAAATCTAAATAAAACTCATTTTTATTAATTTCAATTAAAAACCCTTCCCAAATAAAAATAACATAATCTTTAAAACGCCGCCAAAGGACGAGGCCCGCCCGGAGCTTGTTGTTGGGGTGTATGGCTTCTGTGGAACGGTACAACACGGTCCTAGTAAATTGGCAGTAAGGGTCATCAGTGATAGGCTGAGTGTGGTGTCAACTTATCTATATACAAGTGATTTGTAAAGTTTTCTGTGGCAGTTATTACGGAGCTGTGTAGACACTGCTGCTTGCTTGTTGTAACTAGCGCCGGTGGTCAATACATTTTACGTTCATTGTTTGCATCCGTAACCCACTATAGGCAGCTTTTTACAAACAGTCCACTAAAATCTAGGACTCAAGAATAGTATATTTATATTCGCAATTATACCTAAAAAAATATACATAAAATGTCAATACTTTGGTGGGATAGGAAGGAACACATCCAGAGAGTACAAATACTCTTTGGTATAGGGATTACACGGCATAGTGATATTTCATATAGAGAAAAGAACCCTTACCTCCCGCATATTATAGTAATATTGAAACGATTAAAACAATTGCTCATTAGTGAAATGAAAGACCTCTGGGAAATCGCATCTCTAGAAAAATATCTGGAGTACAATATTGTCCCAAAGGGGTTAAAAATAGAGAAAATATTATCAGGTGATATGGGGGATTATAACATTCTGGAGGAATGGAAACAAATGCTACATGATTTTTCACGCAAAACAATGGAATTCATTATTGGAAAAAGAAAACAAAGGCTATTAAATACAAATGAAAATATTAAACAATTATTTGAAGAGTTAAGACCTTGGAAAGATCACTTAGATATTAAACAACTAGTAGAAAATATAAAAAGAAGATTACATATTAAAGAAGAGGAGAATTTTTTTTTAACGAGATTCCCTGACTAATATTGTCCAAGAGCATGATAATAACTATAGAGAAAGTTCCTTTGAAACAATAGATGAATATGTACCGGAAAAAAAGGAAGAGCAGGAAGAACTATTATCCTTGATGACAGTACATGCTGAGGAATAAACCAGTAGTGAAGAGAGAACACCGCTATTAAATGGTCCAGAAAAGAAATCCGTGGCTACTAGAACAAGAGAATCACTACCAACCCAAATACAAAATCGGTATAGTCCCCATGAGATCAGTAAGGAAGGAGAGGAAATAAGAGAAAGTTTAGGAAGAAGGGGAGGATATGAGGAGAATGGGAATGGGAACAGCATTAATATAATAGGGGATACTACAGAGAGAGTAGTTAGACCTAAAGAGAAAAGAGATCTGGCAAAAAGTAAAGTTAGTGTTAAGAAAACTGTGAAACCGGATTTTTTCAAGCCCCACAGAAAAGGAAACCCAAAAGGGGATGTAGAGGAGGGAAATTCGCCAAAAAGAAAAAATTACTAAAAATAATCAAGTATATAGATAAAGAGGGGCAGATAATGTAACAACAAACCAAAATCTCGGGCAAAAAAATTATAATTTGAGTAATTATACGCTAAATAAGGGGGAACAAGAAATAAAAAAAAAGGGCTTAAATTCGCCCCAACAACCTACTTTAATAAATTTAAGGCTTTTATAGGGGTCCGTAAATTTATGAGATGGATAGCATTGAAGAATTATCATATGAAAAAGAATGTGAATAAGGTACTTAAGGAGGAAATAGAAACTAACAGTGATCCATTTGTACATACTGATCTTAAACCTAAGTCCCGATTTGATCCAACAAATGAATATTCCACGGCACTAAATACCTTTATGAACCTGGTAACGAGGGACATCAGGAATATAAAAAGATCAAAAAGATCAAAATATATGAGTAACATTACTAAAACTGAAAAGGAAGCAATAATGAAAATGCAAGAAAATATTGAGTGATAGAAAAACATACAAATTATTAAAAAAAGACCCCACAGAAGTTTTTAAGAAAGAACTGAAAGAATTGGTCCAAAATGCAAGGAATGAAGGTATCCTGCATAAATCATGAAAGTATGTATATTGATATTAAACATCCAAAAATGGCAATTTTTATCAAAACCCGAAAATACATAAAGATGTGAATAAGCCTACAGTGTCAGGGGTGGAGTGTTTAACCAGCGCCTTATCAAAATATGTAGATCAATACCTACAGCCCTGCACACAGTCCTTTCCCACCTACCTTAAAGACACAAAGCATATATTCCAAATTTTGGATAATATCAAGTGGAAAGAAAGTTATATAATGGGAACATTGGATGTAAAATCACTGTATACGGTAATTGAAAATGAAAAAGGCTGCGAAGCGGCAAAATATTTTTTGCACCAAAAAGGAGAGTTGCCAAATACCCAAATAGAATTTATTGGGGAGTGTATTTCATTTATTTAGCAAAAAATGTTTTTTAAATATAAGGATAATTTTTACCTGCAGATGTGGGGGACCACGATGGGGACAAGGTTCGCACCGGGGTTCGCAAATTTATATGTTGGACGGTGGGAACAAGAAGCCATACACCCCAACAACGAGTTTCGGGCGGGCCTCGTCCTCTGGCGGCGTTTTATAGATGATGTTATTTTTATTTGGGAAGGTGGAGAAATTGGTTTAAAAGAGTTTTTAATTGAAATTAATAAAAATAAGTTTTATTTGGATTTTACTCCTATTTATAGCTCAAAATAAATAAATTTTTTAGATCTTACTATTTATACAATGGGGGAAAAGATATGCACGAAAACATATGAGAAACCAACAGACTCCAATAGTTAGTTATATCTCAAGGGACAACAAATGGACTGACCCCTTGATGAGGACCAAAGGGAATAAAACTTAACATTTAATGGTAATTAATTTAGAATAAGTGGCACAAAAAAGGATACATAAATGGACAAGCCCAGATGGGCCAAAAGACAAGAGCACGAAGGAAAACCAGTGTAAAGAAAGGAACGTTCTCACCCGAGATGAACTTGATGGATAGATGGATGGGCCTATGTAGACGAAGCCAGATTAGAGATGCATCAAGGGAAATGTCCAGTTCTTATGAGGTGGTGATCACTGGAAAAGGTGCGTTGAGGATGATCGTACAGGAGATTGCTTGGTAGTAGGCAAGGTCGGGAACAAAGTCCCTAGTGTGTCCCTGAAAGGAGGGAAGGGGCTAGTAGACCCTGCCTACCTATACGGAGCGACCCCGTCCGGATACCTAACCCTAGTGCGGGCCGGTGTCCCTAGTATGCCCTATAGATGTCCCGACGGGCAAGGACACACCAGTAGCCAATCACATCCGGAATCATCATAATGGCACTGCACATGTCTCCATCATGGGCATTGACCCTGTCTTCCCACCACGTCGGGGGGGGGGGGGGGGGCGACTGGGATCGAGCGATCCTTCAGCGGGAACTCCGCTGGATCTATTACCTTAAATCCATGACACCATTGGGGCTTAATGAACAGCTTAATTTTAGCTGCTTTCTGTGATCTTCTGATCACAGCTGCGCCTCTCTTTGGATCAGGGCCCTTGGATTTAATATAATCATTCTATAGTCTTTGTTCATCTAGTTTCCGAGCCCAACCATCAGCCTTTTTGTCACTGTAACTGGTCCCGTTTGTCTGCATTTCCAAGTTCATAAGTAGCTCTGTGAGCTCAGCAATTTTATAATATAATTGCTCTGGTCTCTTCTGCAGCGGTTCATTCTCCGTGACACTCAACACGGCGTCCCGTTGCTAGGTAGCCCGCCTGCCCCCAGGTTGTTGCACTCTTTGTCCCCCACAGTGACCATATTGCGCTTTACAGCGCTCTAGTGTGCTACGGCAGCCCACTGGCATGCCAGCACTTGTGGTCCTTCTGTGAAGATAAGTGTGTTGTCAGGTCCCACTGGCCTGGCCACCGTACCCTGAGCTCGAATTGGTCCCACTGGTCCATTCTTTTGTCTTTTAGCCATTTCAGCTTTAATGACCCAGCTCATAATCTGTAGCCAGTTTTTTTAGCCCATCTGGCTACCAATATTGCTATTTTTACAGGCGCCTCTTTGCCTGTTACCCTGTATTTTTCACGTCCCCTGATGAGTTTTTTCAATTGAAACGTGACACGTCGGGACATCTATAGGGCATACTAGGGACACCGGCCCGCACTAGGGTTAGGTATCCAGACGGGGTCGCTCCTTGTGGAGCAAGCACTCCGTATAGGTAGGCAGGGTCTACTAGCCCCTTCCCTCCTTCCAGGGACACACTAGGGACTTTGTTCCCGACCTTGCCTACTACAAAGCAATCTCCTGTACGATCATCCTCAACGCACCTTTTCCAGTGATCACCACCTTATAAGAACTGGACATTTCCCTTGATGCATCTCTAACCTGGCTTCGTCTACATAGACCCATCCATCTATCCATCAAGTTCATCTCGGGTGAGAACGTTCCTTTCTTTACACTGGTTTTCCTTTGTGCTCTTGTCTTTTGGCCCATCTGGGCTTGTCCATTTATGTATCCTTTTTTGTGCCACTTATTCAAAATTAATTTCCATTAAATGTTAAGTTTTATTCCCTTTGGTCCCTATCAAGGGGTCAGTCCATTTGCTATTTAAAATTTGGGATTATTTTGGTCAAGGCTTCAAGCTAGACCTTGTGCACATTTTTGTAATATCTCAAGGGACAGCTGTCATTTACCCCGATGGCTGGATAATATACCCAGGAGTCAATTCATGCGCATCAGGAGGAACTGCACAGAGATGACAGAATATGAAAGGGAAGCAGAAAAATTACAAAATAAATTTTTGTCCAAGGGATATAATGTGAACAAGCTTTTAGAACAAAAAGATGGAATTAAACAAATTGAGAGGGAACAACTTTTGAAAAATGTAATAGTGGAAAAAACTGTGTTAATGAAACAGAAAGAAAAAGTAGAAAAAATTCCACTCATAATTATCCCGTATAATGCGCAAACAAAATTTTTTAGGAATATTGTGAGGCGACACTGGGACATTTTAAAAAAAGATAAAGTGATGGGGAACTTATTTCCGAAAGACCCATCGTTTGTGTATAAAAAAGCAGCAAATATTGGGAATATAGTTGCACCCACAAAAAAATGTGCCGCCATAATGAAAAACAAAAAAGAAAACTATAAGTACCTGCTAAAAGGATTTTTTCCATGCAAAAACTGCATGGCTTGCAAGAAAACGCAGAACAACAACATTAAACTGACCCAGATAATAAATGGGGACGGCACATATGAATATAACATCAGAGATTATATAACATGCAGTACAAAAAGAGTTATTTATGCAATAAAGTGTCCATGTGAAAATTGTATATTGGACGTACAAAGAGACAGCTAAAAAAACGAGTGAGCGAACATTTGTATAATATTAATAAAAAATCTGAAGGGCATCCTCTTTCAAGGCACTTTAGAGAAAAGCATAATGGGAAGTTTGAGGGGGTCTTCATTTTTTGGGCTAGAAATAGTTAAAATGGACACACAGGGAGAAGACTATATTAAAAGTATGTCTAAGAAAGAAACACAATGGATTTTCAATATGGATACATTGGTTCCAAAGGGCCTAAATACAGAAATCACACTATCGGATTCATGACGCTGGAGGTAATTAACATCGGAAAGCGGGGATAATAAAAGGAGGCCATCAACAGCACCCGAATGATTCCCTAACGAAGAGCAGCGCACTGCTCGAAACGCGTCTGCTGTTTTTTGGTGCTTATAGCAGCCCGTAGCTCAAAGTGGTGACGTCACCGGCTCCCTTTGCGAGCGTGAGCGTGAATTTTAGCATAGTTTCGCTACTGGCCGGGGCGAACTGCAAACAGCCTTTTACCTGCAAGACCCCCTGCGCAGAAGAATCCGTATAGATTGATACTTTTGGACAAAGCGGTACTTCGATTCCATACATCGAAAACAAGGTAATCTTGATGACAAGGCTGATGTGGAACGGTACAACACGGTCCTAGTAAATTGGCAGTAAGGGTCATCAGTGATAGGCTTAGCATGGTGTCAACTTATCTATATACAAGTGATTTGTAAAGTTTTCTGTGTCAGCTATTACGGAGCTGTGTAGACACTGCTGCATGCGTGTTGTAACTAGCGCCGGTGGTCAATACATTTTACGTTCAATGTCAGGAGAAGTGATGGGATCTCTATGAGCTGATTAGAAATTTTACACAAACTGACTTGTGGCAGAGGTGACATCCAATAATGTTTAAAATCAATTAGCTTTTCAGTAAGACCCATTCTACTATCAGTGTTTGTCTATGGAGGGTGCATGATTGTGTGCTTGATTTTATGCAATGGATATGGCTTAACCGATTCCCAACATCAAGTGTAAATGTACGCCGGATGTCGAGTCTTTAAAGATGGCGACTATTCAAGAGCCATAGCTGCTGGATGCCTGCTGTTTTACACAGCATGCAGTTGGTGGCAGAGTCTGTGATCGGAGATATTGCCAATCATGGACATTTAGTCCTTTAGATGCCATAGTCAATTGTGACCATGGCATCTAAACAGTCGGTTGCTGGGAGCGCTGTGCTCCCAGTGCCTTAGCAGGTCCCTCACGGTGAGATTGCTGAAGCCATTCAGTTGCTATGGCAGCCTCCAGCCTTTTGAAGCTTGCCACAGGCAGGAATGTAGGAATGTAGTATTTCTCCCATAGACTGTAATGTTAAATCATTGAATTGTATGGAAGAAGCGATCATACAATCACTTGTTAAGGTCCCCTAAATGTAACTAAAATATATAAAAAAACTAAAAATATCTAAAAATTAAAATCACCCCCTCTTTACCCATTTTAATCAGTTGAAGACCCGGCTATTTACCCCCATTCCTGACCATGTACATTATGCGTTAGTTTTTTTCACAACCTGTGTCTCTGAAAGCCATATTTTTTTTTACGTTTGCTTATGTAAATAATGATAATAATAATAACACATTATTTTTCTGTGATACATGAAGCTTATGTCCCCTTTCCATAACACTCATTTTGATATATGGAATTTATGGATTAGAGTGGCTGCGTGCAGGGCTAGAAGCTGCAATGTGGTCGTTTGGTTGCATTTTTTTTTATTTTACTTTTTGTATTTATTTATTTATTTTGTTTTACACTTGTTACCTCCATATTCCTTTGGGGACACTTAACATGATTTTTTTTTTCTTATTTATTGCTGATTTCTCCTCTAACTGGGGATGACATACTGCATTAGTTCCAGTGACATGGGGGAATACAGCCAGCAGAGGGTTTGTACAGAGCTGTGCCACCTCACTGCTTAGCTGATCTGGGTCTGCTAAGACCCAGAAGCTTGTGCAGACTAACAGCCTCTGGTGATCACCTGACTGCTGGTACCAGAGCAGGAAGCAGATTTTCCGCTTCCTGATGTGTATACACAGCACTCCATGAGAGCTGCATGTAGAGCGATGGAGAAAGCAGGGATGATGAAAAACCATCCCTACCTTCTCTATAGGATGCGCTGCTGTCACTGACAGCGAGCTCCCTGCTCCCACAGCTTCACGATTAACATACAGCTGTGGTCTCTGCACAGATGTTGATTATAGTCAAAGGATAGTAGGCAAAGGGTTTAAAAAAAAATATATAAAAATGGTTGCTTTAACGATTTATGGTCACTTCAAGCTCACCAAAAAATTGATCAAAAAGTCATACACACCCTAAGATAATATCAATAAAAAATTTAGATCTCCCCACAAAAAATGAGCCCTCACACAGCTCCTTATTAGTAAATATGAAAAGTTATTGTGGTCAGAATATGGTAATGCAAAGAAAACATTTTTTTCAACGTTTTTATTTTCTTTAAAGTATTAAAACAGTAGAAAAACTATGGTATTGCTGTAATTGTGCTGACTCGCAGAATCAGAAAGTTAATTTTTACTGCATAGGGAACACTGTAAAAACGTAACCCTCAAAACTATGGCGGAATAGCTTTTTTTCCATTTCCACCCCATTTAGAATTTTTTCCAGCTTACCACTACATTGTATGCAATATTAAAGGGAATCTGTCAGCTGATTTGTATCTATGAAACTGACTGATCTATTGCATGTACTCTTGTCAGCTGAAGGTATGTGCTGGTCCCAAGTACTGATATGCAAAGGAGCCTCTAGGAACAACAGGGGCATTGCAATTACTCCTAGAGGCTCTGCTCTCTCTGCAACTGATGTGGACTCTCTACTTTGATTGACAGGCCAGGCGTTATGACGTTTACACAGAGGGCATGGCAGCAGCAGGGAGAATAGAGTCTCTAGGTGCGGTGACAATGCCCGTGTTGCTCCTAGAGGCTCATTTGCATATATTAAAACATCAATTTTCTCAGCAACGCAGGCACATATGAATATGGGACCAACACAGATGTCTTCAGCTGCAAGTGCACATGCAACAGGTCATCCAGTTTCATACATACAAATCTGCTGACAGATGCACTTTAACCACCTACTGCCGCACCACTATATACCTCGTGGCTATAGGCTGTTACCTGTAACCTGATGCATAAAAGCATCAGGTTACATTATGAACTGCTACCGCTGCAGATCTGTAACCGTGCTGTTACTGGACAGCTGCACTCACAGTGAAGACTCTGGAGACCAATCAAAGTGGTTACTAGGCATGTGATAACTGTGACAGCCTTTCTGTCATGGTAGGGAACAGTGAGCCCTGTACTCTTGCCTGTCTCTACCTACTTGCATGATCTGTCCTAAACGGCAGCCCGCAACTGGACGGCAGTCCCTTCCTATATATGTGCTGGGCCAGAATCGGGGAGGGTAAAACAGGGGAACAAAATAACAAAAGACTAGTGACAGAATGGCACAGTGTATAAAGACAAAACCAGATAACGTACCATGCCAAAGTCAATACTGGAAAAGTCCAAACTAAAACACAATCAGAACCAGTAACACAAAGTCAGGGTCAGGATACAAGCCAGCAAGCTAGCTTTAGGAACAAACAGTGTGTCAGCATCAGGAACAAACACACGTGTGTCAATCCAGTGGATGAAATCAATCACAGGCAACCTGTGGCTAGCAGGCTGCCTGTTTAATAGGCAGCACTTCCTGGTCATATGACCCATTCAGCGTCACATGACTGATGACATCAGCGCACCTCTGATTGGCTAGCACTTCCTGAACCAGCAAGCCCAGCCTCATTGTCCTGACAACTGAATGTCGGTGAAACTGCCTGCTAAGGAGTGTGCCGTCGGCAGAACGTGATAGTACCCCCCTACTATGAGGGGCAACCGGACCCTTAGCCCAAGGAGCAGGTTTGGCATTAAACTTTTTGTTCAAGTCATTAGCATTTATATTTTTCGCAGCGACCCAAGACCTCTCCTCCGGACCATATTACCTACAATTAACTAGGTACAATGAGCTACGAACCATTCTAGAATCCAGAATCTTGGACACCTCGTACTCCAGTTGACCCAATAGTTCAACTGGAGGAGGAGGAGTCTGCGGTTGCAATATGGGAGGTACATATTTCTTAATCAAACTGTGGTGGAAAACATTATGACTTTTAAAAGAATTAGACAACTTAAGACGAAAGGAAACAGTATTAATAGTTTTATTAATTTCATAAAGACCAATGAAACGAGGAGCAAACTTCCCAGAAGGTACCTTTGGATACTAATTTTTAGTCGATAACCAAACCATATCCCCAACCAAAAAACAAAAGACAAGATTGACCCCCATTATGGATGAAAATAGACAAATTTGCATGGTTATTTAAGGCAAACTTTGCTAGCTTCAAATATGCGCCAGACCCAATCAAATTGATTCTCAGAAATATAGCATCTCAGTCACTCTTCTAAGGCTTGAGTAAGACGTTAAGTCTGATCATTAGATTCAGGATGAAATGCTGAAGAAAATGATAAACTTATTCCCAACATAGAACACAAGGCTCTCCAGAATCTAGAAGCAAATTAGATGCCCCTATCCGACACAATATTCTCTGGGAGACCAAGTAAATGGACAACGTGATCAATAAATAAATGGCCAAAATCATATCATTGGGTAATTTACTCAATGGCATAAAGTGCCACATCTTGCTGAAGTGGTCTACAATTATCCATGCCACTGTTTTTCCTTATGAAGCTGGTAGATTGGTGATAAAATCCATGGACAAGTGGGACCATGGTCTCTTAGGGATGGGTAAAGGACACAGTTCCCCAACAGGATGTGACCTAGGAACTTTAGACCAGGCACAAACATCACAGGAAGAGACATCAGCAGTAATATCCCTAGACATAGTTGGCCACCAAAAATCTCTGGAAATCAATACTTTGGTACTTACGATTCCTGGGTGACCACTTAATACCGAATCGTGACATTTCCCCAGGAGACAGAGGTGAAGATGACTTGGGGCAAACAATTTAACTCCTGGGCAGTTCACAGGGACTAGATCTTTGTTCATGTCAATTTTAGAGATCAAATCAGGCGAGATGGTAGAAATCACGACACCCGCTGGTAAAATAGATTCTGGTTCAGAATCAGGTGGATGGACCACACAGAAGCTTTGAGACAATGCGTCCGCCTCAACGTTTTTAGATCCTGGCCTAAAGGTAATAACAAAGTTAAAATAGGTAAAAAACAAAGCCCACCTTGCCTGCCTGGATTCAGTCATTTGGTAGATTCCAAGTAAGTGAAATTCTTGTGATCCGTAATCACTCTCACTTGATGTTGAGCTCTCTAAAGAAAGTGGCGTCACTCTTCAAAGGCCCACATTATGGCAAGAGCTCCTGATTACCAATGTCATAGTTCTTTTTAACTGGAGAAAATTTTATGACCAAAAAAAAACACATGGCCTGAGATGAGTAAGAGCCTGTGTTCCTTCTAAGAGCTCGGCTTCCACCCCAACCTTAGAAGCATCCACCTCAACTATGAATGGATTGGTTTGGATTAACATAGGTGCACCAAGAAAACATCTTTTTATGGACACAAACGGAGTACCAGCTTCAGGACCCCAGTGACCTAAATCTGCTCTCTTTCTAGTCATGTACGTGAGTGGTTTGACAATTACAGAAACAAATATAATAAATTTACGATAGTAATTAGCAAAACCCAAAACACGCTGAAGGGCCTTGAGGGACATAGGCTGAACCCAATCCACGATTGCCTGGAGGAATCCACCTTAAAGGCCTTAGGAGTAAGGATGTACCCCAAAAATGACACCTCCTTGACCCCAAACACACATATCTATGCCTTAGCATATAACTGGTTCTCCCCCAGAATCTGCTGAACCCATCTAATATGCAAAATACAGTATGTGTTTTCCAGTTAGGAGAATAAATCAGTATATCGTCCAGATAGACTACCATAAATTTCTCGATATACTCTCTGAAGATAAGATTAACTAGAGTTTGAAAAATGGCAGGGGCATTGCTCAATCCATATGGCATAACTAGATATTCAAAATGACCCTCGGGGTGTTAAATGTAGTCTCCCATTTGTCCCTCTCCTTGATACAAATAGCATTGTTTCAAAAACCACTGTGCCCTTAGGATTTAATTAAACAGGCCAGGAATCTAGTGTAGTACCGGTAGATACAGTTTTTTCACTGTAATTTTATTCAACTCTCTATAGTTAATACATGACCTAAGACCCCATCCTTCTTACTCACTTCTAATCCCGCATAGCTTGGCATTCTGGACCGGAGATATATATTTGATGGCACCATGCTGCCAGAACAGATGTCCTACAGTGCCAAAATGTTAGAAGTTCATTCAAAGTGACTATTTTCTAATGTTGACCCCTGATGTATTCATCTTAGGGAAATTGTATACCTTTGGGTTTCTGGGGTAGATATTCAAATTAGCTTTCGTTCCAAAAAGAAAAGAACACTTAACCTATCTGATGCCAGCAGATCTAAAATCCACAAAATTTTCTCATACGTTTGCCAGAAAGGCTGGACTACAGTATTGTCACGGCAGTGTCTCGGTGTGGTGCGCCGCAACACGTTGCCGTGCATGCCGTTGCCAGGGGCAACATGTGGTTATTAGCAGTTGCGTGATCTGCTCCCGTTTCCCCTGTTCCTTCCCTGGCTGGTGCATGAGGGGTTAACCAACTTGCTAAGTGTGATCACTAGGTGCTTCTTATACCTGTGGCTAGAGGCCAGGAGTCAGTTGTACTCCAGCCTTGGTGTGTGCTGGAGTTTTGCTCCTGGTCTGGATTTGCCATCTTCCAGTGTGAGGGCCACCTAGTGGGACATCGATGTCCCCCCGATGTCATCTATGTTATCCCATTGTCTACCATCGCTTCACTACCCTTGCATATGTTTGGTGATGTTTATGTATGGGTAGTTGTTGTCTTGTCTAGTGGTTGTTACATGTCTGGTCAGTTGGTGTCTATAGTCCAGCATGTTTGCTAGAAATGTTCCCTGTGTGTTGTGTCTCCGGAAGGGGTTCTCAGGGTTCCCCGGAGGGGGAACCACTAGTCAGTGTGCAGCTCTGCTGGGGCCGCCATGCATCCTGTCCGCATGGGGGTCCGGTGGCTGTTGTTGCCGCAGCAAGTAAGTGCGAGTTGTTTCTGGACATTTGCCGTTTCTGTAGCTGTGCACTGTTTGTCCCTTCCTTGCTTCTAGGCCGGTCGAGACTCCTGTTCTTCTTTGTCTCAGAAGAACAGGTCGTCTCAGCCATGTCTCTATTCCAGGGATTTTCAAGGTACGAGGTTCCTGTGTATGATCTCTCCTACCATCTGGGTTCACTCATATGGATAGGAGTCAGGGCGAGGATCAGGAGGAGGTGCAATAGGAGGTGACCTGCTCCCTTATCCTGGTCCAGCCCTAGTTTCTATCCCATCTGCTCCCCATTGTACAGTGTGCGGTTTCCCCCACTCCCTACCGTGACAAGTATTCTTCATCCATACTAGTTGGTCTCCCTAATGAAATAGAGCACCCATCCCCCCCCAAAAGTACCTCCAAGGCCACTCAGCTAACTAGGGCAATTTTCTGTTGAGACACTCGGCACTCTTGTCCTTTTTTGAAGTAGTACTGGCTTACACATCTCATTTCCAGTGGAATTACATGTAGGTCGCGCTCTCTTTTGCTCATCTCTACATAATCTATATATTTAGTGACCCCTTTGTCTTACAGCTGGCTGCACATTTGAAGTCCATAGTGAAATTGGCCCATGCGAGGTGACGCAGAGCACACAGGATGACTTTGATTGGCAGTTGGTTCATGACCCCCGTGGAAATCCTGACTTACCCCAAGGTGAGTAACCATTCTCTTTTATCCCATTGTTTTCGTGCTTCATGTAAATATGCCCTTTATTCACATATAATCAATTCTTGTTGTTATTCTTATGTTTGATTACACATTCATCATATTTCTCTCTTTTACAACATATTACCTTTGAAATGTTTGCATTATTATTTCCTCAATGACTTTCATGGACATGTTTTCTTACCATTCTATTATATCATCAGATTCAGAGTTATACATATTTTACCCTTGTAGGTTCTTACCTTTTGGTCAACTCATCAGAACATCTGGCAGGAAAGTGGGCTCACCTCCTCTTTCAGCCATTAAGTGAAAATGATACACACTGCTTGCAGTTCAGTTACCTTTTACACAGCAGAGATGCAAGAGGTCCTGGCACATTACGTGTATATGTGCGAGTCAATGGTGGTCCTTTAGGCACAGCTGTTTGGGAAGTATCAGGACCTCGTGGAAAGCAGTGGCAGCATGCAGAACTTGCTGTTAGCACTTTCTGGCCCAGTGAATACCAGGTAATTAAAAATATGTATTTATACAGATGCTGGTCCTATATGTTGTACACGGGTCCTGCATCTATCAGACATGTATGCCATACATGTCAGTGACACAGAGTTTCTCTGCACGTACTGGTAAAATCACATTATTACAATGAACCATGAACAAATTCAGTGTTTCTCTGAGAGTAAATGCTGTAGGTGACTGTTGGAATTTTTGTAATTGTTGTGTAACCTTTCTCTCCATAGGGAAACATAGAAGTCTAATACCAGTAAGGGCTCATTCAGACGGCCGTATGCTGTCCGCAAAAATACTGATAGCTATCCGTTTTTTTGCGGATCCGCAAAAAAAATGAAACATGTCCTATACTTGTCCGTGAAAATCAGGACATGGCCCCATTGAAGTCTATGGGTCCGCAAAAATACTGAATGCTATCCGTTTTTTTGCGGATCCGCAAAAAAACGGATAGCATTCAGTATTTTTGCGGACAGCATACGGCCGTCTGAATGAGCCCTAATGCTGCAGTTTTACATTGATTTGCAGGTGAACCTTTCTGCATTGGAGCTCTAGCCTAACTCTATCTCTGAATTTAGAACTCTGCTGAATGTCACTGAATATTGATCTGTTCTAAGATGTTCTTTGAATTAGAGATGAGCGAATGTCTTGAAATTAGTTTTGGGTCCTATTCTAACAAATCAGTAAAAAAAATTAGATTTGGGTCCGTATCAGTTCTACCCAAATCAAAAGTGCTCTAATTGGAGTGAAAATTCAAGCTCTTTAATGTGAACATCATTAGTAATTCATGTCAGAATGACACCGACATATGTAGCTATGGGTAAACGGATGGTTGATTCTGTTAACAAACAGCATGTTAAAAAAAACACACTGCGCAGTTGGGTTTATGCTTTTTAAAAATAAAAATATTTTTAAAAATTGTCACTTATTGGGGGCAGATGCCATGCCTGCTGGTGTTTAAACATACACGGTGGTGTCGGAAGAAAACTGTGGATTGTTCTGAACAAATTGTCCAAAGTTATGACTTAATGGGGGTAGATGACTACCCCTATTTATGCATGCTTACAGTAGTATCAGAAGAAGCAGTGGCTTTTTCTAAACTGTTATTGACACACTGAAAAAACACTTAATTGTATACTTCTGTATGGAAGAAAAATTACAACAGTTTTTTGGAGAGAAATACAGGCTCGATTGTACGTCCCCTTGATGCAACCAAACTATACAATGCTATTGATGTACTAACATACGCTTAACCACCTCAGCCCCCAGTGCTTAAACACCCTGAAAGACCAGGCCACTTTTTACACTTCTGACCTACACTACTTTCACCGTTTATTGCTCGGTCATGCAACTTACCACCCAAATGAATTTTACCTCCTTTTCTTCTCACTAATAGAGCTTTCATTTGGTGGTATTTCATTGCTGCTGACATTTTTACTTTTTTTGTTATTAATCGAAATTTAACGATTTTTTTGCAAAAAAATGACATTTTTCACTTTCAGTTGTAAAATTTTGCAAAAAAAACGAGATCCAACGAGATTGCAAAAAAAAAATGTTTGGGTAAAAAAAAAATGGTTTGGGTAAAAGTTATAGCGTTTACAAACTATGGTACAAAAATGTGAATTTCCGCTTTTTGAAGCAGCTCTGACTTTCTGAGCACCTGTCATGTTTCCTGAGGTTCTACAATGCCCAGACAGTACAAACACCCCACAAATGACCCCATTTCTGAAAGTAGACACCCTAAGGTATTCACTGATGGGCATAGTGAGTTCATAGAACTTTTTATTTTTTGTCACAAGTTAGCGGAAAATTATGATTTTTTTTTTTTTTTTTTCTTACAAAGTCTCATATTCCACTAACTTGTGACAAAAAATAAAAAGTTCTATGAACTCACTATGCCCATCAGCGAATACCTTGGGGTCTCTTCTTTCCAAAATGGGGTCACTTGTGGGGTAGTTATACTGCCCTGGCATTCTAGGGGCCCAAATGTGTGGTAAGGAGTTTGAAATCAAATTCTGTAAAAAATGACCTGTGAAATCCGAAAGGTGCTCTTTGGAATATGGGCCCCTTTGCCCACCTAGGCTGCAAAAAATTGTCACACATCTGGTATCTCCGTACTCAGGAGAAGGTGGGGAATGTGTTTTGGGGTGTCATTTTATATATACCCATGCTGGGTGAGAGAAATATCTTGGCAAAAGACAACTTTTCCCATTTTTTTATACAAAGTTGTCATTTGACCAATATATTTATCTCACCCAGCATGGGTATATGTAAAAAGACACCCCAAAACACATTCCTCAACTTCTCCTGAGTACGGGGATACCAGATGTGTGACACTTTTTTGCAGCCTAGGTGGGCAAAGGGGCCCATATTCCAAAGAGCACCTTTCGGATTTCACAGGTCATTTTTTACAGAATTTGATTTCAAACTCCTTACCACACATTTGGGCCCCTAGAATGCCAGGGCAGTATAACTACCCCACAAGTGACCCCATTTTGGAAAGAAGAGACCCCAAGGTATTCGCTGATGGGCATAGTGAGTTCATGGAAGTTTTTATTTTTTGTCACAAGTTTGTGGAATATGAGACTTTGTAAGAAAAAAAAAAAAAAAAAAAAAATCATCATTTTCCACTAACTTGTGACAAAAAATAAAAAATTCTAGGAACTCGCCATGCCCCTCACGGAATACCTTGGGGTGTCTTCTTTCCAAAATGGGGTCACTTGTGGGGTAGTTATACTGCCCTGGCATTCTAGGGGCCCAAATGTGTGGTAAGGAGTTTGAAATCAAATTCAGTAAAAAATGACCAGTGAAATCCGAAAGGTGCTCTTTGGAATATGGGCCCCTTTGCCCACCTAGGCTGCAAAAAAGTGTCACACATCTGGTATCCCCGTACTCAGGAGAAGTTGAGGAATGTGTTTTGGGGTGTCTTTTTACATATACCCATGCTGGGTGAGATAAATATCTTGGTCAAATGACAACTTTGTATAAAAAAATGGGAAAAGTTGTCTTTTGCCAAGATATTTCTCTCACCCAGCATGGGTATATATAAAATGACACCCCAAAATACATTCCCCACCTTCTCCTGAGTACGGAGATACCAGATGTGTGACACTTTTTTGCAGCCTAGGTGGGCAAAGGGGCCCATATTCCAAAGAGCACCTTTCGGATTTCACAGGTCATTTTTTACAGAATTTGATTTCAAACTCCTTACCACACATTTGGGCCCCTAGAATGCCAGGGCAGTATAACCACCCCACAAGTGACCCCATTTTGGAAAGAAGACACCCCAAGGTATTCCGTGAGGGGCATGGCGAGTTCCTAGAATTTTTTATTTTTTGTCACAAGTTAGTGGAAAATGATGATTTTTTTTTTTTTTTTTTCATACGAAGTCTCATATTCCACAAACTTGTGACAAAAAATAAAAACTTCCATGAACTCACTATGCCCATCAGCGAATACCTTGGGGTCTCTTCTTTCCAAAATGGGGTCACTTGTGGGGTAGTTATACTGCCCTGGCATTCTAGGGGCCCAAATGTGTGGTAAGGAGTTTGAAATCAAATTCTGTAAAAAATGACCTGTGAAATCCGAAAGGTGCTCTTTGGAATATGGGCCCCTTTGCCCACCTAGGCTGCAAAAAAGTGTCACACATCTGGTATCCCCGTACTCAGGAGAAGTTGAGGAATGTGTTTTGGGGTGTCTTTTTACATATACCCATGCTGGGTGAGATAAATATCTTGGTCAAATGACAACTTTGTATAAAAAAATGGGAAAAGTTGTCTTTTGCCAAGATATTTCTCTCACCCAGCATGGGTATATATAAAATGACACCCCAAAACACATTCCTCAACTTCTCATGAGTACGGGGATACCAGATGTGTGACACTTTTTTGCAGCCTAGGTGGGCAAAGGGGCCCATATTCCAAAGAGCACCTTTCGGATTTCACAGGTCATTTTTTACAGAATTTGATTTCAAACTCCTTACCACACATTTGGGCCCCTAGAATGCCAGGGCAGTATAACTACCCCACAAGTGACCCCATTTTGGAAAGAAGAGACCCCAAGGTATTCGCTGATGGGCATAGTGAGTTCATGGAAAAAAAAATTTTTTGTCACAAGTTAGTGGAATAGGAGACTTTGTATGAAAAAAAAAAAATAAAAAAAAATCATCATTTTCCACTAACTTGTGACAAAAAATAAAAAATTCTAGGAACTTGCCATGCCCCTCACGGAATACCTTGGGGTGTCTTCTTTCCAAAATGGGGTCACTTGTGGGGTAGTTATACTGCCCTGGCATTTTCCAGGGGCCCTAATGTGTGGTAAGTAGGTAAATGACCTGTGAAATCCGAAAGGTGCTCTTTGGAATGTGGGCCCCTTTGCCCACCTAGGCTGCAAAAAAGTGTCACACATCTGGTATCTCCGTACTCAGGAGAAGGTGGGGAATGTGTTTTGGGGTGTCATTTTACATATACCCATGCTGGGTGAGAGAAATATCTTGGCAAAAGACAACTTTTCCCATTTTTTTTATACAAAGTTGGCATTTGACCAAGATATTTATCTCACCCAGCATGGGTATATGTAAAATGACACCCCAAAACATATTCCCCAACTTCTGCTGAATACGGGGATACCACATGTGTGACACTTTTTTGCAGCCTAGGTGGGCAAAGGTGCCCAAATTCCTTTTAGGAGGGCATTTTTAGACATTTGGATACCAGACTTCTTCTCACGCTTTGGGGCCCCTAAAATGCCAGGGCAGTATAAATACCCCACATGTGACCCCATTTTGGAAAGAAGACACCCCAAGGTATTCAATGAGGGGCATGGCGAGTTCATTGAAAAAAAAAATTTTTGGCACAAGTTAGCGGAAATTGATTTTTTTGATTTTGTTCTCACAAAGTCTCCCTTTCCGCTAACTTGGGACAAAAATTTCAATCTTTCATGGACTCAATATGCCCCTCAGCGAATACCTTGGGGTGTCTTCTTTCCAAAATGGTGTTATTTGTGGGGTGTTTGTACTGCCCTGGCATTTGAGGGTCTCCGCAATCATTACATGTATGCCCAGCATTAGGAGTTTCTGCTATTCTCCTTATATTGAGCATACGGGTAATGAGATTTTTTTTTTCCGTTCAGCCTCTGGGCTGAAAGAAAAAAATGAACGGCACAGATTTCTTCATTCGCATCGATCAATGTGGATGAAAAAATCTCTGCCAAAAAAAGAAAAAGGAGGGGAAAGGCGTCTGCCAGGACATAGGAGCTCCGCCCAACATCCATACCCACTTCAGCTCGTATGCCCTGGCAAACCCGATTTCTCCATTCACATCAATCGATGTGGATGAATAAATCATTGCCGGGATTTTTTTTTTTTATATATACAAAGTGTTTGCCAAAGTATATGAACACCGCCACCTCCTCAGCTCATATGCCTCGGCAAACATATCTTTTACTGCAGAGGAGAAATCTCGTCTTGCAGCGCCGCATACACCGACTTGCGTGTAATCTGACAGCAGCGCAATGCTTCTGTCCGAATGCACATCAGTGCTGCAGCTGGTCGATCGGTTGGTCCACCTGGAAGGTAAAAAAAAACAAAACAAAAAAGAAAAAACCAGGCCGCAAAGCAATAACTTTATTAACTTTAGAACAGAACATATTAACTTTTTTAAACTTTTTTAACTTTTTTACTTACCGGTAATTTTTTTTTTGTTTAGTTTTTTTTACCTTTATAGAACAAACCTCTCCTTCCCCATGGGACAATGTGCAAAGCGCAAATCGCCCAAAGATGTGGCGAAGTACGTTATGCACTTTATCCCAGGTGAAAGGAGAGGTTTGCAGCAGCTGAGAGTAAAAGGGCCCTAATAGCCCTGTGTGCCTGTCCTGTGAGATGCAATCCCTATGCTAAGTGTACCTGTGTGTGGTACTTCCGGAAACACTCTCCATAGCATAGGGCAGGGTGGTCCGGACAGTCAGGACAGACACGACACTCCTGCTACAGACACGACATCTTTTTCGGGGTGACGGTTGGGTTGAGGTACCAGGAACGACACTGGGGAAATGTCGCTCGTGTAGACGGCTAACTACACTGGGGGATGGGGCCACGGAACCTCCTGGGTAAAGGAGGTTCTCGATGATCTCTTCCTGGAATTTGAGGAAAGATCGTGTTCTCCCAGACTTACTGTAGAGAACAAAACTATTGTAGAGCGCCAATTGAATTAAATATACAGACACCTTCTTATACCAGCGTCTGGTTCTGCGGGAAACTAAATACGGAGACAACATCTGGTCATTGAAGTCCACCCCTCCCATGAGCGCATTATAGTCGTGGACACAGAGGGGCTTTTCAATGACACGGGTTGCTCGCTCAATTTGGATTGTCGTGTCTGCGTGAATGGAGGAGAGCATGTAAACGTCACGCTTGTCTCTCCATTTCACCGCGAGCAGTTCTTCGTTACACAAGGCAGCCCTCTCCCCCCTTGCAAGACGGGTGGTTACAAGCCGTTGGGGGAAGCCCACGCGACTAGTTCGCGCGGTGCCACAGGCGCAAATCCGTTCTAGAAACAAATGCCTAAAGAGGGCCACACTTGTGTAAAAATTGTCCACATAAAGATGGTACCCCTTGCCGAATAAGGGTGACACCAAGTCCCAGACTGTCTTCCCACTGCTCCCCAGGTAGTCAGGGCAACCGACCGGCTCCAGGGTCTGATCTTTTCCCTCATAGATCCGAAATTTGTGGGTATAGCCTGTGGCCCTTTCACAGAGCTTATACAATTTGACCCCATACCGGGCACGCTTGCTTGGGATGTACTGTTTGAAGCCAAGGCGCCCGGTAAAATGTATTAGGGACTCGTCTACGCAGATGTTTTGCTCGGGGGTATACAAATCTGCAAATTTCTGGTTGAAATGGTCTATGAGGGGCCGAATTTTGTGGAGCCGGTCAAAAGCTGGGTGGCCTCTGGGACGGGAGGTGGTGTTGTCGCTAAAATGCAGGAAACGGAGGATGGCCTCAAATCGTGCCCTGGACATAGCAGCAGAGAACATGGGCATGTGATGAATCGGGTGCGTTGACCAATATGACCGCAATTCATGCTTTTTTGTCAGGCCCATGTTGAGGAGAAGGCCCAAAAAAAATTTAATTTCGGAAACTTGGACTGGTTTCAACCGGAAAGGCTGGGCATAAAAGCTTCCCGGGTTGGCGGATATAAATTGTGTGGCATACTGGTTGGTCTCTGCCACGACTAAGTCCAAGAGCTCCGCAGTCAAGAACAGCTCAAAAAATCCCATGGCCGAACCGATTTGAGCCGTCTCAACCCGAACTCCAGACTGGGCGGTGAAAGGGGGAACTACAGGTGCGGCTGAAGTTGGTGACTGCCAATCAGGGTTTGCCAGCACCTCAGGGATTCTAGGGGCTCTACGGGCCTGTCTGTGCGGTGGCTGCGACGGGGTAACTAGTGCACGTGCCACCGTACCAGCTTCAACTGCCCTTCTGGTGCTCGCCACGTCACCATGTTGTACGGCAGTGCTGGTACTAGGTCCAGGGAGGGCTGTGCTGCTGGTGTATGCCTCACCACGTGATCCGGCAGCGACAGCCCCACTCTGCTGCTCTTGAAGCGGATCCTGCATAACCTGTGGTCTAGCGTCACGGGGCCGGGTACGCCTGGTGCTGCCAGGGACCTCCACCTCCTCGTCCGAACTTTGGGTCAGAGAGCCACTGCTTTCCACAGGTTCATATTCTGACCCGCTAGATTCGTCAGATGAGGGTTCCCACTCCTCATCCGACTGGGTCAGAATCCTGTAGGCCTCTTCAGAAGAATACCCCCTGTTTGACATTTTGGACTACTAAATTTAGGGGTATTCCCTGAGACTACCCAAGAAAAAAAGCAAACCTGTCTTACAAAGGGGAGGCTAGCGAAGTACCAGAGGCCGCTGCGGTTGATAAAAAATATCAAAACTGATTTTTTTATCGCCGCAGTGCGTGTAAAATGAATGTGCAGTGATCAAAAAATATATATTTTTTGTCACTGCGGTGTGGCGGGCGTGGGTAAACGCACGTGTGGGTCGACCGATCAGGCCTGATCGGGCAAACACTGCGTTTTGGGTGGAGGGCGAACTAAAGTGACACTAATACTATTATAGATCTGACCGTGATCAGTTTTGATCACTTACAGATACTATAAAAGTACAAATGCTGATTAGCGATACGCTATTCAGCGAATAAAAGTGACTGCGGTGCGGTGGGGTGGGCGCTAACTGACGCTAACTACCTAACCAAGGGGCCTAAACTATCCCTAAAACCTAACAGCCAATACTAGTGAAAAAAAAAAAGTGACAGTTTACACTGATCACTTTTTTTCCTTTCACTGGTGATTGACAGGGGCGATCAAAGGGGTGATCAAAGGGTTAATTGGGGTGCAGGGGGGTGATCAGGGGCTACAGTGAAGTGTTTAGTGTACTCACAGTGATGTCTGCTTCTCTGCTGGATCCAACCGACGAAAAGGACCAGCAGAGGAGCAGAGAAGCCATATAACAGATCATATTTACTAATATGATCTGTTATATGGCTTGTGATTGGATTTTTTAAAAATCGCCAGCCTGCCAGCCAATGATCATTGCTGGCAGGCTGGTGACGAACTTGTTCTTTAACTTTTGCCGGCCCGCGATGCGCATGCGCGGGCCGGCTTGGAGCGAAATCTCGCGTCTCGCGAGATGACGCGTATATGCATGACTGTGCGCAGCGCTGCCACCTCCGGAACGCGAATCTGCGTACAGCGGTCCGGAGGTGGTTAATTGCACACATAAATACAGTAGAAAAATTGCAATAGGTTTACAGGTGTTTTGGAAAAAAATATGGGCCTAATTGGAAGTTCCCTGGTTGCGACCAAACTTAACACTGCTATTGATGCACTAAAATACACTTACTTTCACACTTATAAATCGTAGAAAAATTGCAACAGATTTTTGGGAAACAGGAAAAGCAGCAATTGGATGTCCCTTGGCTCTGAGTACACTACACACTGCAGTTAATGCAGTAAAATTTTCCTTAATTGCACACTTATAAATAGTAGAAAAATTGCAACAGGTTTTTGGAAAGAAAAACATGCAATTACACAGCGTATGCAGCACAATACGTCCTGCTGGGAAATCTGCATTTTGCACAATTACAGTATGAACTTTAGAAACTTTGCAACAGTTTTTAGAAAGAAAACAGCTGTCTTTTGCACATAAAACAAAACAGAGTACTGTCTTTTTAAATCATCTTTTTGCAGTGCAGAACTCTAAAAATCAGTTCTGGCTACAGAGACTGTAACTGCCCCTATGATTTCATTAATGATAAAACCTGACTTTCTACCTAGTAATTCAATCTACCTAACTAAATATATCTTCTTCACAATCCCTACACTGTCTCTTCAAAACGATAAAATAGTTGGCTTGTGTGTCTAATTGTTTGTCTGTCAGAGAAATGGCAGACACATCCTATCGTATCAGTGGTGTCTGAACTAACATAGAGCTTGATAGATCAGCCGAAACCCTCCCTCCGATTGGCTGTCAAGCTGGCTATAAAGCATGGTCAGCCAGCACCCCCCCCCCCCTTCCCCCCAGGGTCATGTGATCCTGCATCTTCATCCTCCCTGCAGTTTCCCTTGCAAGTGTATGGAATTTTAAAAGTAAAATGGCAGGCGCCGTTTGCATGAATTATCTGAAGTGAATCACCAAAACTTCAGATTTGTGTGGAAGAAGAATTTTTGGAAAATTTGTGAAGAATCCATTTCATTCAGAATCAGTGTTGAATGATCTATATTTACAAGAAAGCTAAGATTCTCTTTAACCCTGAAGCTAAATGGATTTCTTACTGTATAAAAACAGAACATATTAAGCCAATGTATAAGTTGTGACGCTGTCTTCAATAACCCTGAGTATATCCAAGAACAGTTATGATAATAGAGACCTTAACTTATTGTGACACAGTGAGGGGTTGTGTCTGGCAAGGCAGGTATTTTTTTCCTCCCAGCATGTGCAGCTGGGCTGGTTTCCTGCCAGGTGAGGTCAAATACCGGACCGGAGTTTAAGTGCCGATTCGGGTTTTGGCAGCACCTGGCTGTCCTTAAATAGGCAGCTGGGATCAGCAGAGATGTCTCTTTTTTGGGATCTGAGGCTTTGTGCTGTGCTGGAGGGCTGAGAGCCACACGCTGGGGAAACAGACCTCTAAAGCCTGCTGTGGACTACTGGAGGCAAAACTGCCAGAAAGGTGACTTGTGTTATATGAATTTTCCAGTGTGTGTGAATTAACACCAAGACTGCAAAGTTACGTGCTGTTTTGTGCAGTTGCCTCAAGTGTGAATAAACACTGATGTTTTGAGTTAAGAACTTGTATTTTGCCTCTGTGCTGCGCCCGCTTACCCTATCTACCAGAGCGAAACCCCACACTATGTAATAATATGTGAATGTAGCCATTATTTCTCTCACATTCCTTTCTAACGTCTCTACATTATGAAGTGTAACCTTGAAGCTGTGCTAGACTATAGATAGTCATCTTTAGGTTACATGCTGTCTGCATTCTTGTATCATTTGCACAGAATAGATCTAGATTATGTTAAAAGATTGTACAAAATATTTATTTTACTGATGAATTTTCCCATATTTAATGGAATTTGGAGGTTGAAGGGAACCTATCACCATAAAATTCAGATCAGTCTGTAGGCAGCATGTTATAGAGCAGAAGGAGCTCAGCAGATTGATATATAGTTTAAAGGGGTTGCCCGAGTTATGAAAAAACAACAACATATAGCACTGTAAATCTGATGGTCAGCAATACATAACTAAGCTAAGCAAGTTTTAGGCAAAAAAATTATATTTCCTAATTTCCTTGGTTTTCTTCTGGTCCTTTGTTTACCTGTAATAACAACAATCTCTGCCCCTCCCCTTGCTCTGCAAAAGGAAGTAAATAAGTCTGCCCTGAGTGACATGTCTGACTGCTGGGATACTCAGCAGCATGTTGTATGTGTAGGACTACAAGTCCCAGCTGTACAATGACACTGCTGATACACACAGGATCTTCCCCCTACCTGTTCTTGTGCAATGCTCTGCAGAACTAGTCTAGTCTGTCAGCTCCTGTGCCCAACATTTGTCTCCTCACTGCCTGCAGCTACTCAGTAAAGCCTTTAGCCCTGAGTCTGTGCTGATGAAAGGGTTAACGTTTTTCCTGAAGAATCCAGGGAGAGCAGATGGCAGTGCAGGGGGGCGTGGCCAGCACAGTGACGCTTTGTGTACAGACACAGACCTGCTCCTCAGGCTTGTGCAGGAAACATCATCATAGCAGGGAGAGAAGCCGACATCACAGGTCATGTGACCCTCAGTGAAATCTGGGAAAGCAGCAACTGCAGATAAAGTAAGTGCATGGTAAAGCCTTTACATTTGATTAGTTAGAACTAAAAAAATAACTTGGACAACCCCTTTAATGGGAAAAGATTCAATACATTTGTAATAAAATGTATTAATCTTTCTCTGCTTAGGGGCCATGTCAGTGGTCCAATCAGGAATATAAAGGTATAAATTACTGAAGTTTTGCAGATTTTTTTTCCCCCTATAAAACTGTCAATCTGCTCAGATCCTTCTGCTCTACAGCATTCTGCCAGCAGATTGCACTGAGCTCCTCCTACTCTGTAAACTGCTGCCTGGAGATGGGACAGCAGGTTTGAGGTGACAGGTTCCATTTAATGAAAATTCTCCCTTGTGAAAACAGTGAAAAATCCTCAGGGAATATCAACTCCTAGCAAGATATTGAATATATTTCCAATTAGGTTTACAATTAGCAACAATTTGGTTGGAGCTGTGACTCTCTTCCTCTCCCTCTCCTCTCCGACTTGACTACCAGTTATAATGTTATCTGCTAGTGAAAGGTGAACATCTCCCAAGTAATGTTCTTCATTCACCAGCAGAAGCAGATTCTTTATAGACCATACACACTATCTAAACTGTCAGAGGTTGAGACCTGGGAGATGAACCAAGTTTTTGGAGGTATTAACCCCCTAAAAACTCATTGTGTATGCCCTGCTACTGTGCATGTGTCTTGTATTGCAGTGCAATCCTGTTCCTTTAAAGGGGTTCTCCGGGAATTAAACAAATTGTAATACTTAAATATTGCTTTATTATAAATATGTTCCCAAATACCTTTCATTAGTTATAATGGCTTGTTTCTTCTAGGGAGCAATCATCAGGGGAAATAAAATGGCTGCCGTCCTATTAGTACACACAAAACTTGTCCTAATCACACAGCGGCACAAGTTACTTCACAACACTGAGCTAAAGAGCTGCCTCATCCTCCTCTCTGCTCTGTTTGTCACTATACAGCTGATAAGATCATCAGCTTAATCTTTGTAAGAATGGAGGTCATGAGGAGACATGAAGTACAGAGGGGAGGGTGTGGATAATGAGCAGCAGCTATTATATTCAGTCTCCATTACCACAGTCTGTCCTGTCCATCCTCTCTGTACTTCATGTCTCCTCATGAACTCCATTCCTACAGAAATTCAGCTAAAGACCTTATCATCTGTATTCAGGATCATAACCCCTGACAAGCAGAGCAGAGAGGAGGATGAGGCAGCTTTTTAGCTCAGTGTTGTGAAGTAACTTGTCCTGCTGTGTAATTAGGACAGATTTTGTATGTACTAACAGGATGGCGCCCATTTTGTTCCCCCTGATGATTGCTCCCTAGACAACATGAGCCATTATGAATAATGAAAGGTATTTGGGAATATATTTATTATAAAGTAATATTTAAGTATTTTCATTTTCTAAATTCCTGGAGAACCCCTTTAAGCGAAGATCCTTCATGAACCAGATGCCATAATAATGGTGTAACACTGGGCAACTCTCAACTTATTTATGCCATAAATAAACAACATTCTGAATCTCAAACAAGCAGTACATGATAGTAGACTAGCAAAAGAGCTAGTATGCAGAGCCACCAGAACCATAATAATTACCTTGTGCATGGTGTTACTGAGCTGACAACATGAGCAGAGATGAACAGTTGGACACACTGCTGCTACAGTATGAATTACTTACTAGTATATTGTTGATACAGTGACTGAGACATACATTGCTTTACAGCACTTTTCTCTGCATTATTTGTGAGTAATACTTGCAGTGACTTTTTTGTGAAGCCCTAAGTAGACAAAAGTTGATTGTCCAATATGCCATGTACGTCTATGGAGTTTCATTATTCTGTTATTCTCTGCTTAAATTGGGCACCCTGGTATTTCATATCTAAGTTCTTCTTTATATTGTAGGTGCTGTTTGAGGCTGAGGCGTCAGGAACTCCCTTAGGCTACATCGCACTGGATGATATTCTTCTTCTTAGTTACCCCTGTAGTGAGTAATTCAAAATGTGACTCATTGGTCTTTTATTAACTATAGAGTTGTATATGAAAGAAATCTCATTAACCACTTCCTTTCTCACAGCTCAGGCTCCCCACTTCTCCCGGCTTGGGGAGGTGGAAGTTAACGCTGGGCAGAATGCCACATTTCAGTGCCCTGCCGCTGGCAGGGCAAATGAGGGCGAGACCTTCTTACTGCAGGTGAGAAGCTTCATGTGATTCTTCTCTCTTATGAATACTGAATTGAATGGGGCATACAGATGGCAGGTGTTTAAATGGGATGGCATGAAGCCAATTAGAGAGTGTGGCGTCTGAATCAGAAAATGTTGAAGGGATGGCCATAGTTATTGTATCGGTGATACAATTCCTCAGCATGTCTACTTCATTGTGCCTTTTCAGCTGCATGGACGACTTTTCTGTGCAATGCAGATGAACAGAATGTAGGAAGGATATGACAGTATAAGGTTTCTATGGTTACATCTTGAACAAATGATAGTTTGGACTGATAGTTTAACTTCAGCATAATTAGTGATTGGAAGGCTCCTGGAAAATGAGTTGGTTCTGTGTCAAAGGCATGTGATGGCTTATATTCATTCATAAACAAAGTAATCACATTCATTCACAAGCAGGAAAGTACGACGTAAGACACTTGTCTCAGCTGAATACGTTTTTTGTGAACATTGCTGTAGTAAGATGTAGCCTGATTGGTTCTAATCATCTGAATTTATTGTTGGATTACAGAGGCAAAATGGAGGCATCACATCTTCAGGGGTAATTCAACATGTCAGTCACTGGCGGCTCTTGGCCTCTTTCCAGCTAATTGAAGCTGGGAGAGATGATCAGGACCTGTATCGCTGCGTGAGTCGCTCCATTTATGGCGCAGGAGTGTCTAACTTTGCCGAGCTTGTGGTGAAAGGTGAGAGCTGCTAGTATTTTTCCTTCATTACTTAGTGTTACAGATATCACATTCAGTGTGGATTATATATATATATATTTTTCATTTTGCGCCACCATCTGTTTCTCATTTAAATAAAATGCTGATGAGACAGAAATTCCCACCTTTGGCAATCAAATTCTATAACGAATGCATGCGCATTAAAATTAAATATTTAAAATCTATAAAGCATTCAAATTTTCTTTAAATCACTTTGCTCCGTATGCTAACTTATTACTATTGAATGTCACACAGAACCACCAACACCCATTGCTCCACCTCAACTGCTAAGGGCTGGTCCCACCTATCTGGTTGTGCAACTAAACACTCGCTCCATAACTGGCGATGGGCCCATTGTGCGCAGAGAAATTGAGTACCGCGTGAGCGGCGGAACCTGGCGAGAAAGGCATGCTGTCACATCACACACATATAAACTATGGCACTTGGACCCTGATTCACAATATCACCTGTCTGTGTTACTTACTCGGCCTGGTGAGGGAGGCACTGGGAGACCTGGGCCCGCACTCATCAGCAGGACAAAGTGTGCAGGTAGGAGTCCTTATGAAGATGATGTATGTAAAATATTAAAGGACCGATAGGCAGCAGTTTAATTGTATTGATGAGATGCACTTAGTAACATCAATCTGAAGACCAATAAAACAGTAAAGAATTTGCATGTTATAGCTTCTGGAGTCTATAGTACCATATAAAATCTGAGTAGGACCCAAATTCATCTATAGCTAAGAGTTTAGGCAACTCCATAACGGTCTGTCACTTTTGTTCTTCTTGCAGAACCCATGAGAGCACCTAAAGGACTCTCATGCACAGCAGAGCAACCGCGCCAGCTGACTCTGCACTGGGAAGCAGTTGGCTTTAATATCACTCGCTGTCACACCTACTCGGTGACGCTGTGTTACCAGTATGAATCCAGTACTTTGCAAGACTGTGTAACAGTGGAGGGTGGAGCTAGTCATTATACCCTTCGAGCGCTCCCTCCATACAGTGCTGTCCACTGTCGCCTTGTTTTATCCAACCCTGAGGGTCGGAAGGAGGGCAAGGAAGTTACTTGCTATACACAGGAAGATGGTATGTATGATCAGTTAGATTTACCTTCTGGTTTTCCTACTGTTAAAACCACTGTTGTTTGACTGGAAAGGTTCTTAGGTAAACCCTATAAAGGAGTTGTCCAAGTTAAAATAATACATCCGCGGCAGTGGTATGTGATAAATTAGCAAACAAAGTCATACTTACCACTCTACTATCCTGCCAGTTCCAGTGATGCACTCTCATCCTCCCCATCTGTGGTTTGAATTTTCCATGCACACCATGTTATCACTGCAGCCAATCACTGGCCACAGCTTTTATGTGCCATATTATGCAGAGGCCAGTGATTGGCTGCACATTGACCTGTGAGCACGAAATATCACAGCTGCAGCCAAGAAGGTGAGGTCAGTGCTGCAGGACTGGAAGCAGCAGAGGAAAGGAGTGGTAAGAATGACTTCTTTTGTTATTTTATCACATTTCCTGCTGCTGGGATATTTATATTTAACTTAGACAACTGCAGTAAAGGGATCTGTACAGACCAAGAAGTGGCGCCTATTATTAGGCTTAGTGGCCAGTGTGAAAACTGCAGTAAAGGGATCTGTACAGACCAAGAAGTGGTGCCTATTATTAGGCTTAGTGGCCAGTGTGAAAACTGCAGGATTTTATGTTTTTTGTTTAAATATAGTTATTGACATGGAAAATTTAAAATAACATCATCAAAAATTCTTTAAAAATATGTTAAACATAAAAACATGATTTAAACAATAGTTGATTTTCAGATGACACATTCCGTTTAAGCTATCTGTTAAAACCTATTAGAAATGGTGTCTATAAAGTGCCTTATGTAATAGGTTTTACAAATTATTAACATAGTAACATAGTACATAAGGCCGAAAAAAGTCATTTGTCCATCCAGTTCGGCCTGTCATCCTGCAAGTTGATCCAGAGGAAAGCAAAAAAAAAAACAACCCTGTGAGGTAGAAGCCAATTTTCCCCACTTTAGGGGAATAAAAAATTCCTTCCCGACTCCAATCAGGCAATCAGAATAACTCCCTGGATCAACGACCCATCTCTAGTAGCTATAGCCTGTAATATTATTACACTCCAGAAATACATCCAGGCCCCTCTTGAATTCCTTTATTGTACTCACCATCACCACCTCCTCAGGCAGAGAGTTCCATAGTCTCACTGCTCTTACCGTAAAGAATCCTCTTCTATGTTTGTGTACAAACCTTCTTTGCATTCAGAAAATAGTAATAGCGTATTTGCACCAATCTCATCCCATACCACTTACATTCCTGCCACTCCAATCCTCAACACCGCTGCAGCTGATGTCACTAATTCTATGCTATATTACTAGATTAAATTATTAGGGTTTTTGTAACAGTATTGAAATCACCATGTTGAATGTGTGTCTAGTAATATAATCCCAGTTTCAAGTTTGTTATCCCTCAGAAATTATTATCAGTAAGTGTGCTTGTTTTTGCTTTATTGCTCAGTACCTGGGGGAATTGCTTCAGAGTCCTTGGTGCTCACTCCACTGGACGATGCTATTCTACTTTCCTGGGATGAACCTGCTGAACCCAATGGTATCCTTACCCAATATGAGGTAGGAATACACAAATAATATGACCTATGTATGTTTCTGTTTTAAAATATCAGTATTACTAATTGTGAAAACCTGAAACTAGTTTTGACCTTCTTCAGCTCATTAAAGGGAACCTGTCTCCTTGAAAATGCGATGTAAGCTACAGGCAGTATGTTATAGAGCAGGAGGAGCTGAGCAGATTGATATATAGTTTTATGGGAAAATATTCAGTAAAATGTCTAATTTGGCCCACCAGCAGCCTGTCATAATATATGAACAGGACTGGTTACCACCATTTGCAGAGCTGCTTAGGTGTGTGAGGGGGCAGGGCCTCATTACACTCTACACTGCTCTACAATAGACGATCCTGTCTATGATATGCCATTATGGCTGAGCAGCCTGACAGGAACACTCACCAATATGTACAGTGAGGAACAGAAGTATTTGAACACCCTGCGATTTTGCAAGTTCTCCCACTTAGAAATCATGGAGGGGTGTGAAATTTACATTGTAGGTGCATTCCCACTCTGAGAGACAGAATAAAAAAAAGAAAAATTCTGGAAATCACATTGTATGATTTTTAAAGAATTTGTTTGTCTTGCACTGCTGAACATAGAAAATCTGTGTTAATATTTGGTACAGAAGCCTTTGTTTGCAATTACAGAGGTCAAACGTTTCCTGTAGTTCTTGACCAGGTTTGCACACACTGCAACAGGGATTTTGGCCCACTCCTCCACACAGATCTCCTCTAGATCTGTCAGGTTTCGGGTCTGTCGCTGAGCAACACAGAGTTTCAGCTCCCTCCAAAGATGTTCTATTGGATTTAGGTCTGGAGACTGGCTAGGCCACTCCAGAACTTTGATATGCTTCTTACGGAGCCACTCCTTGGTTATCCTGGCTGTGTGCTTCAGGTCGTTGTCATGTTGGAAGACCCAGCCACGACCCATCTTAAATGCTCTGACTGAGGGAAGGAGGTTGTTGTTTAAAATGTTACAATAAATGGCCCCATTCATCGTCTCCTTAATACAGTGCAGTCGTCCTGTCCCCTTCGCAGAAAAGCACTCCCAAAGCATGATGTTACCACCCCCATGCTTCACAGTAAGGATGGTGTTCTTGGGATGCAACTCATCCTTTTTCCTCCAAACACGACGAGTGAAGTTTAGACCAAAAAGTTCTACTTTGGTCTCATCTGACCACATGACTTTCTCCCATGCCTCCTCTAGATCATCCAGATGGTCATTGGCAAACTTCAGACTGGCCTGGACATGTGATGACTTGAGCAGGGGAACCTTCCGTGCAATGCATGATTTAAAACCATGACGGCATAGTGTTCTACCGACAGTGACCTTTGCAAGACAAATACATTCTTAAAAAATCATACAATGTGATTTCCTGAATTTATTTTTTAATTCTGTCTCAGAGTGGGAATGCACCTAAATGTGACTTTCAGACCCCTCCATGATTTCTAAGTGGGAGAACTTGCAAAATCGCAGGGTGTTCAACTACTTCTGTAGTATATGCAAGTACCAGAACGTAATGTTTAGTGAGGCCCCGTCCCCTCAGACCCAAGCAGCTCTGTAAGTGATGGAAACCAGTCCTGCTCACATTCTGAAACAGGTTGCTAGCAGCCATCATTCCCAGAGAACCCCTTAAAGTTAACTTGTATTACTGCCACTTAGGCTTTTCATGTGCTGCTGGTACTGTGGCATTTCTCACTCACAGGCTCTAATTGTAATACCTCGGTACCTTCCTGACCTATGCCAGAAGCATCCTCTTTTGGCATACATCGGTAGAATTGGAACTTGTGAATGCTCAGTATGTACTGGGAACTTTCCTGCCTTGTGAACTAAGGCTGGCATTGTGTTTTCAGGAACAGTCTTAGGCTACGTCCACACTAGCGTTTAGAATTCCGCTCACCGCTGGCGCTCGCTGGATCTCATTCAATGTAATGGGAGACGCCGGATTTCTGCCATGGATGCCAGCATTCTGCCTGACAAAATCCGGCTGCATGTATCCCAGAAACAGAATACCGGAATTCTAAACACTAGTGTAGACGTATCCCAACTATTTGTGGCTGAGATAACTACTGTATCTGGATCTATAAACTGTTTAGGTAATTCTTCGCTGTAATCTCTTTTAGATAGCTTTCTTGCCATCTCTCTATAACAAAATTGACTTCTAAGATTAGTTTACCCATCACTACCTCTTTATCATCTTTGCAGCTTAGTTATCAAATCATTGAGTCTTCAGACCCTGGGGTGAGCGTTCCAGGACCACGCTCAACTATATGTAAGCCTCCTAATGCAACTTCCCACCTTCTTACCAACTTGCACCCAGGAACCACCTACCTGCTGAGTGTACGGGCACGTAATAGCAAAGGCTATGGACAGAGTGCACTTACTGAGCTCACCACTAACATTTCAGGTAACAATTTATAACCAGTGAGAGAGTTTTGTACTAAATTTGTTATCTAGTCTTTGGGAGGTACTGAACTATAGAGGCTCAGTGACGCAGGGCCTACATACTTGAGGGGACCGAAAAAACTGTGGTATTATACAAGAAGAATGAATAGATGTGATAGCATGTTATGATAATTAAAAAGTAATGCACTAACTGTAGATATATCACTTTACAGATTTATACTTTTATATTGTACATTTATCTTACACAGCAAGAATTAATTACATGCAGTGCCAGGGTCGACGGGGCCCTGGATCTGATCTTTTACCAGAATCCAGGAGCTTCACATATGCCTCAGCCTTTATACTGGGAATTCTACATAGACATCACTGTGCATTATAAAAGGTGTTTTCATCAATTTCTGGGAGTGTTAACATTTTTTTACTTACTTTTATATTCCCCAGCTCCTGCATTTGACTATAGAGACTTACCTGCTCCAATTGCTGAGACAGATCATACTATCACTGTTCTCTTAAGGCCTGCACAAGGAAGAGGATCCCCTGTGAGGTTAGTTTCCTGGTGATATATGTAATATATTTTTATTGCAGCTGTGGTGATGGGAAGGGCATATTTGTGCCTCAACAAGATTTAGTTTAAAAGTGGCTACTAATTCATTGCTTCGGTTGTAGTAGAAGTTCTCTATATTCCTGCCTATTCCTTGTAGCATTCACAAGAATATTTCCTATATAATATAAATCATTACAATCATTGCAGCTTTCACAGACAGTGTTTCCCTTGTGTTTGCCCATTAAATAGGGGATGATGATTTCCCATAGCAGTCCTCAGGACAACGGGCCTCTGATAAATGAGTGCCTGTTGGACTGCTGTGGGCAACATTCCCTTTACAGTATTTCATTTGTTTCCAATATTTCTTTTTCAAGCAGTTTTAGGATTCATTCACAGAGGGCAATGATCGGAATTAACAGTTTGCTCCCAATCATTGCCCACATGTTTAAACTACATTTACATGCTACAATCATCCACTCTGTATGGGGATGAATGATTGCTGCTACGATTGTTCATCCCCATATAGATTCACATCCTTGTTTACACAGGGGGGGGTTCTGCTCCTGGCAAACAATTATTTTACATGCCGCATAAACTGGATTTCCCAAAAACTGAGCATTTTGCTTGTCTGTTGAATAATTGTTGGCACATTTACATGGGACAGTTATTAGAAATGAGCGTTCACATGCAAGTTAATTCCTGACAATTGGCCCAATACTGGGAGCATGCAAACGGATCTTTACTGTACTTTGAATATAAAATTGAGGCATAAATGCAAAAGTCATGTCTACCTTGTTATTTTCCATGTATCAGCTTTTACCAGGTACTGGTTGAAGGAGAAAGTTCCAGTCGAGCTAAACGTGAACTTGCAATTCCTGGCTGTTTCCCTGGGGCTGGTGGTTATGAGGAGGCGGAGATGGAAGGTGCTACCAGCTATGTGGGAGCAGAACTTCCGCCAAGTGACTTGCCTCGAGATACCACCTTCATAGTTGGGGATAATCGCAGTTACGGAGGGTACTGGAATCCACCCTTGGATCCTCGAAAGGGCTATCTTATCTACCTGCAGGCAGCCAGCCATCATCGTGGGGTAAGATTTTCAGAGCTGGGTACATTCACTTTTATGGACTACGTTGTGTGAGACATTTAATGGTTATTCTAGGGATGGCAAGGGGGAAAAGCTTACTAAAAACTATCTTTTATTCCTCCTAGGAAACACGGCTAAATTGCGTTAGGATTGCCAGGAAAGGTACAAACTTAAATGAGTCTGTGTTCTTTTACATGTAATTAAATTTAACACCATTCATTCATTTATGCTTTCCTTTCATTATCTCTAATCCTATGTGCATATATGTAACTTCTTCTACAATAATAAACGCTCTCCAGTGCTATGACTTTAGAAAGTAAAAAAGGTACTCCCATCTGGAACATCTATCCACAGACCGAGTAACTGTACTTTGCTCCATTTTGAAGTGATTGGAGGGCTGCTCATGGTCAACACATCTCTATTCATGTGCTGGCCCCATTCTTGAAATAGGAGTGGGTCCCAGAGGTGAGACTTCATCTATCGGACATTCATGGCATATCCTGTGGATCTGCCATAAATGTTTCAGATGGGAATATCCCCTTAACCCCACTAGTTTTCTATTCTGTATGATTTGCAACCCTTCTGTCCATAGTCTGACAGTCAATTCTTAAAGGGGTTGTCCAAGTTACTAAAAAAAAAAAGTGCACAGAGCCACTAAATGTGATAAAAATAAAAAAGAAGGTATGCTCACCAGGTAACCCCCCACTGCTTCAAGCACCGCTCTGTTATTTCCCTCAGGCTTTTCTCACTTGGCTGCAGCAGTCACGTGGTATATACAATATGTTATTTCTGCAACCAAGCAAGCAAAGCCGGGCAGGGAAGACTGGAGCTGCCATTCTGGTAATGGTGGGGGATTATCTGATGAGTATATACAGTATATGTATATGATCATTAGATAATCCATCTTTTAATGGCTTTGCACACATTTTGTAATAATTTGGACAACCCCGTTAATATTTCTTAATTACGGCAAGTTTGAACCATGACATTTTTTTCTTCTTTTGCAGCACCATGTAAGGACAGTCACAGGTTCTCCATGGCTCCTCAGCATTCAGAGGAGATGGGACTTGTACTAGGAATTTGTGCTGGTGGTCTGGTTGTATTTATCATTCTGCTTGGTGCTGTGATTCTTATTGTCCGCAAAGGGTAAGTGAGAAATCACAACTGAAGAGTTCAAATTAGCGATAATTTTTAGATAGGGAATGGCGGTTTTGGCAGTGTATTATTTTTTGATTGTAAGGCTAGCTCATAGTTTCCTTCTTTTCTCCATTGCTGGCAGAAGAACCCAATTTTCTTATGCTTACTATCCGTGAGTATGGCGATGAAACACTTAAACAGAGACTGATTTTATATTTTAATGTCACTGAGAAACTCACTTTAGGAGTTTACACTTCACCCTGCATCTCATTTAGCCATAGTGATGGGCAAATTCCACTAACCAGACAGCCAGCGTGTCTAGAGATTGTCCACTGGATTTTTTACTTGTTTTTTGCTGACCTTACTAACTCCTAATGCCCATTGTGTTTTGTCCATCCCTGCTATACCATATTCTAGACTAGTATAACCTACCCAAGTACCAGTTCTGTTGTGTACTATGCATGTAGCCCAAACAGTCTGAGTTACTGGGATGAATTATCTTGAGTGTATGGTTAAAAAAAACTGCAAATTTATTGGCAGATCTTTCTGAATTACGTCATTCTTTTGTTTCAGGAAACCTGTGAGTCTAGCTAAGTCTGCCTTGCCAGTGCGCCATGAAAACTCTTGCATGGGTCCCACTAGAGAGCATACAAAGATCTTGGATGAACCCAAATTACTTCAGGAGGAGGCAGCTTTAACATTTTTGCACAATTATGGTTCTCGAGGTATGAAAATGGTCCTTCTTTATACTCTGTAAAACAGTATAAGAATTCAGGCAGCTTTTGTGCCATGTTAGGGGTCCTCTTAAGTGATTGTTCATTTTTCTTGTAGTTAGGGAGGATCAGTCATTATTGCCCATACAATCTGTAAACTGTTGAGGGTCTGAAAACACAAAAAAGGGGGATTGTATCTTGAGGGTAATATATGAAGTCAGTTTTGCTTCAGTCTGTGTTGGTGTACTTTGTGCCAAATTAAAATTTATATATTATTATATTTATTTATACAAATATTGCACGCCATTTGTTAAATGTGGTGCATCTTTAAACCTAACATTTTTTCTAGAAATGCTACTTCAGTTTTTATATGCAACCCCCAAATGAAGTGACCTTGCAACTTTTTACTTAGACTTTTTTTTAAAGTCTTAGTTGATAAAACTGGAGGGAAACTCATTAACATAGCTAACCATGGCATCTTGTGTGCATCTTCCATTTTTATATATATGAAATGACTCATGGGTGGTAAGTGCCAGTCTGTAGGTGACAATGCTTAAAATGATATTTAAGGTCCTAAATTTTCCTTAGGGGAGCCACGTGTTGGGTCTGTGACAGAATCAAGCAGCCTTCTGGGAGGCTCTCCACGACGAAGTAGTGGTAGGAAAGGATCTCCATACCATACAGGACAATTACACCCAGCAGTACGTGTGGCAGATCTACTTCAACACATTAATCAGATGAAGGTGGCGGAGGGGTATGGATTCAAACAGGAGTATGAGGTAAAAGCTTTGCTCTTAGTTTTTTTTTATTGATCTGCTGTTATTGTATTCATTTGTTTTGGTAGAATTGTAATGAACAAAGAGTTGAGTATTATGTAAGATTCTTAGTTTATAGGCAATTGTTTTCATTTTTATTGTGTTTTGTACAGAATGATGACATAATCTAGTGATGGTTATCAATGTTTTCCACAGTATAGGAATATCTGCTATTGCTATGCTATGTTCTCTAGAATGTGCTATTTGTGTTTGCACATGTAATATATGAATCAGGCTGATGCTAAATAGCATAGCCTTAAAATGTGTATACAGCCATGGTTTAAAATTGCATTTTCGAAGATATAATCTAAATAATTGTGTGAGAGACAAAGCCTCACCTAAAGCCATCTTTGACTTCAAACTGTGTTCTTTCTGCATCAGAGTTTTTTTGACTGGGATGTGTCTAAGAAGAAGGACAAAAGCAAAGGAAGACAGGAGCCACCTCCAAACTGTAAGTGACTCTATGGGACCTCTGCGTTGTTAAGCACAGTATGTACAATGGGCAGTTGTTACATATCCTAAAGTTTTACTTTCAGATGAGCGGCATCGTGTTAGACTCCACCCTCTACAGGCAGAATGCAGTTCAGAAGAAATCAATGCCAACTACATTGATGTGAGTATAAGACATACATGATTTATCCTATCCTGTGTACTTATAGTGATGCGGGGGGCTGTATAAACAGAGCAGATTAGAACTCAATACAGTATGCCTATTATGGTGGAAAAAAAAAGATTTGGGTATAACCTATCGGTGAGACATAGAGCTGTTACTCTGTAGTTTGAACTATTGGGGACATTTATCAAGACCATTGTTTTCTACCCCGATCTTGAAATCCCCTGCTCTGTCGGAGGATGTTCTTATTTTATGATGCCTTGCTATTAAGTGCATCCTCCGGCAGTCTGTGCACCTGGAATGAAATATACAGCAGATTGTAGTTTTATATAATGCACTTATATAGCGCTGCTATATTCCGCAGAGCTTTACAGACATTGGCATCAAGCGGTCCCCAATGGGGCTCACAATCTAAGTTCCCTATCAATATGTCTTTTGAGTGTGGGAGGAAACTGGAGTACCCGGAGGAAACCCATGCATCCATGTAGAACATACAAACTCCATGCAGATGGTGTCCTCGGTCGGATTCGAACCTAGGACCCCAGCGCTGCAAGGCACCAGTGCTAACCACTGAGCCACCATGCTACCAGATTTTAGTCATTTACACCAGAAAACTGATGGAAATTATGATAAATCTGCCAGGGCTAATGGTCCTTCCCGCACCATGCCCAGTCCACACCCCCCTGTTGGAAAGTGGCGAGGGTGGTGTAAAAAAGCCACATGTACACATTTTTTTTTGCACAAATGGTGTTTAAAAAATAATCGCAATCCTGCAGTATGCACCTTTTTAAGGTCAGTTTTCTGACGTAGGGAGTTGCTAAATCCCCCCATGTTTAAAATATGCTAATTTATATTTAATTAAAGATTCCATGGTTAGAGATAGTATATTGATATATCTGTGCATGGCCAAGCCACTAAGCATCAGTAATGAGTTAGTTTCTTTAATTTATCTGCCATATGAAAACTTGTGAAGAACATTTAGATTTTATCAGATTCATTTCAAAGCAGCACTGAACATTTTAGTAATTGAAAGTTGTTTGGGCATGAACAAATTGCTTTGAGCAACAGGGTATCAATAGTTATTAAGGTATACTTAAAAAGAATGTCCCCCCCCCTCCTAAAATCAACAGAAAATCACCCAGCTGTAAAGCTGTCATTTCCATATCTGTTTCTTACTTGAATAAGTCTACACTGTAGTACCAAAGTGTCGTTGTGCCTTAAAGCAACCCTCCAAATAAATTGTAGGTAATCATTTCTATAGTTACTGACCTATGTATCTCTTTTGAGCTCCTGAGTGGACATTCGTTTTGATTGACATTGAAGGGCCACGGTGATAACTGGAGCACCGCTGCTGCTTCGTTCATTGGATACTAACTAATCACACATTGGAGGTCTCATAGCCTCATATATAATATTCCCTGTAAACCACTTTAAAGTTGGTGGATTCTGGCAACATTGGGATATATTTCCTACCGACTGTCCTCTGATGGCTGATGTTGGTGGAAAAGGATCATACTTAATCCTTTGTTTTGCTTAGAGACCTGCTTCTGCCCAACATCTCTGCCAGCAATTTCTCTTCCTCCTCCCACAATGTGCATGTTTATGGGGAGGTCAACTGTTATGTGTATAGGCAATTAAAAATAGTTCAGTAGTTATTTTGCATCTTGATAGAGGAGACAATATAATGGTCTTATATAAGTCTAAAGGTTTTTATTGATTATGAGTCAACATAGAATGGTTGGCCTATGGGTTGCAGAATAAACTTGGGAAACCTATTTTACTTTAATATGTAGACTTGAATTGAGCATGAGTTGTTAGGCACCCTTGGTCACTTGTGGAGTGAAATGGCGCAGAATCAGATACAATTGAATATAGTGATAGCTGGGGCCAAGGCACCAGGCAAAAAAATATCGCTGTCCACAATGTTCTTAAGAAGCGATTTTAAGATTTGCCATGTTGTATCCATGGCTTTCCTCATAAAGAAAGTATGTTAAATAACTTCTTTGCATCCATAATTTGTCCTCTAATTTGAGGAAAACTGACCAACCATAGTGCTTTTGCTTTTCCCTGAACTAATTTTTCTTAATGATAGGTTGAACTAGATGTCTTTGTGTCTTTTTGCAACCTTACCTACTTTCACTATCTTTATAACTGATCACCATAGCAATGTTGTCCAAGAAGAACTTCCTTAACTGCTTATATACTGTTCGTAATGTTCTTATAAATAGGTTGCTATAAAATTGTTACGTTCTGTACATGATTGTGGAATGTAACTCCCGGTGATTAAACCAATACTTTGTAATTAATTTGGGTACTTTTATGCTGGCAAAATTAATGTTGCACAGGGCTCCTTATGTGCACCTAGTCATGTCCAATAATTATTTATGCTTGGCCTTTGGGCCAAAGGGCACCTTGACTCTTTATTACACTTTCACTGTAAAATCCACATTGTTGTTTGCCAAAGTACAATAGTTGCAGCTGCTTTGTTCACATTTTCTGCCATTGCTGCCAACATATTTAATTGAGAGTTTATTTTACATTATTTTTGACACTTTGGAATTCTGTACCTTGAGCGCAGATGTACAGTAACATAGTTTAAATATTTTCTTAATGTACCTGCATCTAAGCCAAAATGGCACCATGTATAGCAATCTTAAAAAAGCCAAAAGTGGAATGAGTTGTGTTTGAAATGGAACGAATGTTAATTGTGCATAATAATAACAACTGTTCTTTTCAGAATGCATGATGAAAGACCGTATCTAATGAGTTGGCTCAGTAGTTAAGAGAACCGTTTCTAAAACTGTAAAGCCAGGCCTCTTACTGGAGAGTTTGATTTCAATCCCAGGTTTTTGTAGAATAAATTAATTTGGATATCTTTGAAATAGCTTTCAAATGTTACGTTTTAAGATTTAATGTTATTCCATAGTGACTAAAACACACAGTGGGTACTGCTACTGTGAGAAGTCACGCATGCAGTTGTTGGTGCAAACACAATTGGAATACCAAAGGGAGAAATATAAATATTTCCTTTTAAATTTCTCCTTTTGGATCCACACAAGGCTTTAGTTAAAAAAAAGTTTATAAAAAAATTCATTAAAACTGCATGTGTGATTTCTAAAATACAGAGGAAAAAACCTAAACAGATTTTATAATAGAAGTAATAAAATTAGTAAAATAATAGTTACTGCTTATATGGGAGTTATGATGAATTTTCATCAGGTATAAAGATAATGTGAAAGATGTCTGGTCAGTTATGCCACTCTTTATTGCTATATTAACTCTGAAAAAGTAGACGCAGCTCAAATGCAAACAAGAAATTGCAGGAAGTCATGTACAATCCTGGTGCAAACAACGAGCTTGCTCCGCCAAGATCCCTTATCAGGAAAGAAGGAGGGCAGCCCAGAATAGTGAAGCACAGCAGAAATAATTGAAAACGCAAATGCAGTTTATTATACTCACGAACACAGATAAAATCAATCACATCAATCGATAAAACGCCACCCTAATTTCAGCAGCATCAAAGGTCCCAACTTGAGTCTCACCAAAGCTTCTTCCGGGGTGATTTTATCTATGTTTGTGAGTTTAATAAACCCCATTTTGCGTTTTTGTATATTGCAGTGCATCACTATTTTGCATTGCATTTCTTTCCTGATATGGCGCAAGATCAGCTTAAGGCTACTTTCACACTGCCGTTTCTGGGTCCGCCTGTGAGATCCGTTTCAAGATTGTAAACGGATCCGTCCCCCATTGACTTTCAATGTAAGTCAGGACGGATCCGTTTGACCTACACTTAGACTTAGACTTTTTTTTTACATAGTAATGCAGACGGATCAGTACTGAACGGATACCAGCGTTTGCATTATAGGTGCGGATCAGTCTGTGCAGATACCAGACAGATCCGCACTGAACGCAGGTGTGAAAGTAGCCTAACAAGTTCATTACATCTGCTGCAGTTCTGATTAAGCAGTGAAGAACAACATCATTGTGTTTGTCAGGTCGTACAAGACTTTCTGCAAGTAAAGTATGTTTTACCCAGTTCTTGTTTGCTTTTCACCTGACTGGACCTGCTTTTTCTGCAGTGCTTAGCATGAATAGGCTACCAAGGGTTTTTTCTTCTTTTCTTGTTCCAATATATATATATATATATATATATATATATATATACACACTGCCCGTCCCAAAAAAAAGTCGCTACCAAAAATATTTAGTTGGACTGCCTTTAGCTTTGATTATGGCACGCATTCACTGTGGCATTGTTTCGATAAGCTTCTGCAATGTCACAAGATTTATTTCCATCCAGTGTTGCATTAATTTTTCACCAAGATCTTGCATTGATAATGGTAGAGTCTGACTGCTACGCAAAGCCTTCTCCAGCACATCCCAAAAATTCTCAATGGGGTTAAGGTCTGGACTCTGTGGTGGCCAATCCATGTGTAAAAATGATGTCTCATGCTCCCTGAACCACTCTTTCACAATTTGAGCCCGATGAATCCTGGTATTGTCATCTTGGAATATGCCCGTGCCATCAGGGAAGAAAAAATCCATTGATGGAATACCTGGTCATTCAGTATGTTCAGGAAGTTAGCTGACCTCATTCTTGGAGCACATACTGTTGCTGAACCTAGACCTGACCAACTGCAGCAACCCCAGATCATAGCACTGTCCCCACAGGCTTGTACAGTAGGCACTAGGCATGATGGGTGCATCACTTCATCTGCCTCTCTTCTTACCCTGATGCGCCCATCACTCTGGAACAGGGTAAATCTGGACTCATCAGACCACATGACCTTCTTCCATTGCTCCAGAGTCCAATCTTTATGCTCTCTAGCAAATTGAAGCCCTTTTTTCTGGTTTGCCTCACTGATTAGTGGTTTTCTTACGACTACACAGCTGTTCAGTCCCAATCTCTTGAGTTCCCTTCACATTATGCGTGTGAAAATGCTCTTATTTTCACTATTAAACATAGCCCTGAGTTCTACTGTTATTTTTCTTTTATTTGATTTCACCAAACGTTTAAGTGATCGCCGATCATGATCATTCAGGATTTTTTCCTCAAATACACATTTCTTCCTCGAATACGATGGGTCCCCACTATCCTTCCAGTTTTTAATAATGCGTTTGGACAGTTCTTAACCCAATTTTATTAGTTTATGCAATCTCCTTAGATGTTTTTTTCTGCTTGATGCATGCCAATGATTTGACCCTTCCCAAACAGACTAACATCTTTTCCACGACCACGAGATGTGCTGTTTAAGAAATAAGGAGCAACTCATTGCACCAGTTGGGGTTAAATAACTTGTTGCCAGCTGAAAGATAATCGCCCATGCAGTAATTTTCCAATAGGAGGCTCATACCTATTTGCTTAGTTAAATCCAGGTGGCGACTTTTTTTTGGGACAGGCAGTGTATATATATATATATATATATATATATATATACACACACACACATACATACACTCTTTTCTTACATAGAATTTGATATTTCCATTTATATATCTTTACAAAAACTCAGACATATACACCCCTTAGGTACTTCTGAAACGGAAGCGCTAAGGGCATTAAAGGGGTTATTCCAAGATATAAGCGTATCCCCTACCCACAGTATAGGGAATAAGTATCTGATTTATGAGGGTCAAATTACTGGAACACGAGAACTAGAGTCTTGAGTTCCCCAAATGAATCGAGGTCTGGTTGAGGATGTGCGCTGCTGCTCCATTCATTCTATGTGATGGAGATAGCGGAGTACAGAGCCCGCCTACCTCCAGCTGGTCCATCGAGAAAGAATGGGTTAGCAGAATGCATGCTTGAACACTGCATTAATTTGGGGAAAACTCAGGACTCCATGATTGATGGGGGTCCAAAGCTGTCAAACCCCCACCAATCATATGCTCATTGCTTGTTTTTTAGCTGATTGCTTCTAATTACTGTTTTGTAAAGTGGTCATTGGAGTTTTCCCATTTGCGGCATTATGATTGGATATATCTTAGTCTGATCAGTCTGGATCTGATCTCCATGTTGCTCCTATGAACAGATGCAGTACTGGATTCCAATCCATACTAATGAATGAGAAATGAACATGACACTGGCTAGGCTCCCACTGATTGGACATTTACGGTATATCCAATCAATATGCCATGAATGTCTTTAGTGGGAAAACCCCTTGAAACTCTTAGTAGTACTATGCTGCCTGTCTTTTTGTTTCTGCTAATACATCTTTATCCTTTCTTTTCTCTGCTGCCTTTTCTCTATCTTCTGCATTTCTTCATCCTATCCGATCTTTTATGTTACTGATCTCACACTGATCTGTTCCATCCACTTGTAACTTTTTTGTTCTCCCGATCAACCTTTCCAATGCTCTATTTGTTTCTCATTGAAATATTTATGTTTATCTCTGCTCCCCTTCCAATATTCCCAAACATCATCCCATCATTTTATCTATTTGTTTCTTCTTTCCTCTTTCCACTTTTTTCCCCTTGACATCTGTGCCCCTTTTCACTGTCTTTCTGTCTTTGGGATCACCGGTAGATCCGGATAAACAGAGAAGTGAGTATCAAGCTTGTGATCCTATTCTCCATCTCCCATAACCAGGTGCTTTACTGCCCTGGGATAAAGAGTAAAGGATAAAAACTCTCTTATCTTTTGAAAGTATCTTCTCTTTCCAGAAATGTATACATTCTAATATTGATTTAAGCTGCTTCCCACAAATCTTGGAACTTCTCAGCTATATTCTTGGTCACCCTCTGTCTATTTACTTGCCTTATTCTATTCTTTTGGCCCACTGTATATTATGTTCCTCACACATCCTTATCCTTACCCCTTCTTCCATACTAGTTATACCTTTTCTCTTTCTAATCTTGCTCTGTGCATCATATTTAGTCACCCTTCCATGAAAATACATGTTTCTGTCGAAGGCTGGTAATCTAAGATTCTCAAATCTTTGAGATCTCCTTTCCCATAGCTTTCAGTTTAGTTTTATGATATGTTTTTTCAACCACTGCCTGCAAACACAAGGAGCTCTTCTTGAGAAGATTTCTCTCAGAAATGGTTTCCAACCTGCTTCTCATATCATCCATAATTTCCTCATTTCTTACATTCTTTTCTTCAGTCTTGTTCCTGGAATGTGTTTATGTTCTTTTAAAGGTTGATGGTTTGAGAGTTAATTGATGCACACACCATTTGTCTGTCTTCCCTAATCCTGTGTCACTTCTCCTCTTTGTGGATTAGAGTGCTTGTCTAAGGGTACTTTCACACTTGCGCTGCTGGATTCTGGCAGGCAGTTCCGTCGCCGGAACCGCCTTTCGGATCTGGCAATCTGTATGCAAACGGACAGCATTTGTAGACGGATCCGGATGTGGATCCGTCTCACAAATGCATTGCAATACCAGATCCGTCTCTCCGGTTGTCACCCGGAAAAAACAGATCCGGTATTTATCTTTTTAAAATTTTTAAAGGTCTGCGCATGTGCAGACCGCAAAACCGGATTCGTTTTTCCGGAACATTTGGGGCCGGATTCGGCATTAATGCATTTCAATGGAAAATAATGCCAGATCCAGCATTCCAGCAAGTGTTCCGGAATTTTGGATGGAAAAAATACCGAAGCATGCTGCCCATCCAAAAACCGTACAGTGACTGAACTGAAGACATCCTGATGCATCCTGAACGGATTGCTCTCCATTCAGAATGCATTAGGATAAAAATGATCAGTTTTTTCCGGTATTGATCCCCTAGGACAGAACTCAGCGCCGGAAAAGAATAACGCTAGTGTGAAAGTACCATAATGCATGTTGGGAATGTTAACCATACAATATCACTAGCGATACGTTTAAATCTTTTTTCTTTTTATTTGTAGGGTTATCACAGATCGAACCACTTTATTGCTACACAAGGTGAGTGGGTCACTAGGAACAGCACTTAATCACTTGATTTCACGCACCTTGTCATTTAAGGAAAAAGTAAGATGCCTCAGTAATGCCAGGTTCACACAAACCATTCTTTTTTTTTAGAATCACCTAGCTAAATTATGACTTTAAATACTGTATATACCATAAATATAGTGATCAGTGGACAAGCCAAAATTTAACCACAGTTATAATCGCTTCTGGCCGCTTAACTCATTAATAAATAGGTCAGAAGATTAGCGTACGTACAATTTGTAAACTAAGGGGTTACAGAGGATCACGAGATAGCCACCCACTGGCTTCCTCGGTGTGGGAGACAGTGGCCTGTTAATAATAACATGGTGGATTTGGTATGAGACCTGAATCTTCTGCGGAACAGGGGGCTTATTTTAACCTCTAAAAACACTGACCATTATAATAATGTTCACATAACACAGGGGTCTGCATCCCGATCTCCAGTCCAATCTACTAAATAGTGAACCAGGATAGTTAAGTCACTTGAACTTTGGGTGCTGGAAGCTTGTTTTTCACAAGGGACCCATGGATTCCCCTTCTAATATTACCATCCAAAGTCGGTTATGCTAATCTTTTGTTAGTTTAGATCAGACAGTCACCAGTTTTATATGTGTGACAATTCTATAATTGTAATCTAATAAACAATTTAATTGCCACATTAATATCTTTATTTAGCTGCTGTCCCTGAACACCTGCAGTAACAGGAGCAGATGTGAAAACGTATTGGGGGACATTTATCAAGACTGGCATTTTCTTTGTCAGTCTTGATTTCCCCAGTGCAGCCAGTGGATGCGCCTAATTTATGCCAAGGCACAGGTCTCGTACTAGATTTGGCACATCCTCCAGCAGGTTGTGCTCCAAAACGAAATCTATAACATTAAAAAACAAACAAACACATGGTTTGCAACTTTTTTTTTACTCCAGAAAACTGGTGTGGGGGAATAATAGATTTCCCCCATTAACTTTATATTAAAATGGGGCAATCAGTTTTTAAATATTATAATCAAAAAATGGATTACTTATTCAAACTTGGGAATATGTGAGGAGAATTATTTGTGAAATTGATGGGCTTTTCTAAACAACATTATCTGATTAAGGCCTCATGCACACGACCGTAGTTATGGTCCGTATCTGAGCCGCAGTTTTTGCGGCTCGGATGTGGACCCATTCACTTCAATGGGGCCGCAAAAGATGCGGACAGCACTCTGTGTGCTGTCCGCATCCGTTTCTCCGTTCAGAGGCTCCGCAAAAAAAATATAGCATGTCCTATTCTTGTCTGTTTTGCGGACAAGAATAGGCATGTCTACAATGGGCTGCCCGTTCCGTTCTGCAAATTGCCAAAGGCACACGGGCGGCTTCCGTTTTTTGCAGGTTTGCGGACCGCAAAAAATAGGAACGGTTGTGTGCATGAGGCCTAAACTGGACATTTATTTACATTTGGGATGATTATACAGTCCTGATCAAAAGTTTAAGACCACTTCAAAAATGGCAAAAAATCATATTTAGCATGGCTGGATCTTAACAAGGTTCCAAGTAGAGCTTCAACATGCAACAAGAAGAAATGGGAGTGAGACAAAACATTTTTTGAGCATTCAATTTAATGAAAGCAACGAATAAACTGAAACAGGCTGTTTTTCAGCTGATCAAAAGTTTAGGACCACACCTCCAAAAAAAACTAAACCCCCCCAAAACAGAAATCCAACTTCCAAACATGAACTCAGTAATGAATAGCTCCGCCGTTATTGTTTATCACTTCAAAAATGCGTTTCGACATGCTTGATGCAAGCGTTTCCATGAGGTGAGTGGAAACATTTCTTCAAGTGGTGAAGACGGCCGCACGAAGGCCATCTACTGTCTGGTACTGTTGTCCATTTTTGTAAACTTCCCTTGCCATCCATCCCCAAAGGTTTTCAATTGGATTTAGATCGGGGAACACGCAGGATGAGCCAAAATAGTGATGTTATTCTCCTGGAAGAAGTCCCTTGTCCTGCGGGCATTGTGTACTGTAGCGTTGTCCTGTTGAAAAACCCAGTCGTTACCACACAGACGAGGGCCCTCAGTAATGAGGAATGCTCTCTGCAACATCTGGACATAGCCAGAGGCCGTTTGATGCCCCTGCACTTCCTGAAGCTCCATTGTTCCACTGAAGGAAAAAGCACCCCAGACCATTATGGCGCCCCCACCACTGTGGCGCATAGAAAACATCTCAGGTGGGATCTGCTTGTCATGCCAGTAACGTTGGAAACCATCAGCACCATCAAGGTTACATTTTTTTCTCATCAGAGAATAAAACTTTCTTCCACCTTTGACTGTCCCATGTTTGGTGCTCTCTTGCAAAGTCCAAACGAGCAGTTCTGTGGCTTTCAAGGAGACGAGGTCTTTGAAGACGTTTTTTGTTTTTGAAGCCATTCAGTCTCAGATGCCGTCTGATGGTTATGGGGCTGCAGTCAGCACCAGTAAGGGCCTTAATTTGGGTCGAGGATCGTCCAGTGTCTTGACGGACAGCCAATTGGATCCTCCGGCTCAGTGCTGATGAAATCTTTTTGGGTCTCCCACTTGACTTTTTTGTTCCATAACCCTCAGGATCATTTAAGAAATTCCAAATGACTGTCTTACTGCGTCCCACCTCAGCAGCGATGGCGCGCTGTGAGAGACCCTGCTTATGCAGTTCAACAACCCGACCACGTTCAAAAAGGGAGAGTTTTTTTGCCTTTGCCATCACAACGTGTGACTACCTGACAGAAAATGACATTGAATCCACATCTTTGCATAGATTTGGCCTTTTAAAGGCATGTGGTCCTAAAATTTGGATCAGCTGAAAAACAGCCTGTTTCAGTTTAATCGTTATTTTCAATTAATTAAATGCTCAAAAAATGTTTTGTCTCACTCTAATTTCTTCTTGTTGAATGTTGAAGCTTTACTTGGAACCTTGTTAAGATCCAACAATGTAAAATATGATTTTTTTGCCATTTTTCAAGTGGTCTTAAACTTTTGATCAGGACTGTATGTCAGTAATTTCAAGTCAGTTAAAGTGGTTCCCAGCTCAAACAAATCCATGAACTATTGCAGTGGACCCTCAAGTTACAATATTAATTGGTTCCAGGACGACCATTGTATGTTGAAACTATTTTAACTTGAGTAGTTGCCCCAAAATGTTATCCAAGATAAGACAAAATGAAGATTTAAGAAAAATAAGCAGATAACTAAGGTAGATCCTTACATATAACAGTCAGGAATAGCTGATAACTAGCAATAATACAGCTATTTTACCAGAGAAGTGGCCTTGATTGGTTGGATCTGAGTCTGAGGCATTGTATGTTGAGTCTAGTTTCAACTTGCGATGGGTCAGAAAAGACCATTGTATGTTGAAAATATTGTATCCTTAGGGACCACTGTTTTAGGATATGTATAAGTATACTATAACACTTGTAAATGATGCTTAAATAAGTCTTTGTTTTATTAAAGGCACTCCATTACAGACAAATTTATAGGCCGACACTAGAGTTTCAGTCTAACCAAACAAGGTCATGGCCATGAACAAGGTCCATGGTTAGACCGAAACACTGTCAGCCTATAATGTTATCTGTTATGGAGTGCCTTTAATAAAACAAAGACATATTTAAGAATCATTTACAGGTGCCGTGGTATTCTTATTAGTGATGGGAAGTTCGAATCTTTTAGGTGAATCGGTTCATTTGAATCGGCTCATTCAAATGAACCGATTCATGAATCGGATCTTCGGTTCACTTGGTGAGTCAGACTGCTGAGAGCTGACTCGCAAGTGCCAGCCCCTCCCCTCCCCGCCCACCAACCAATCACCGACCAGCGCTGAGGGGGCGGGGCAAGCACAGTAGCAGCTCTGACTAGAGTCCTCTTAGTAGTACAGTCTCGCAAGTGCCAGCCCCTCCCCTCCCCGCCCACCAACCAATCACCGACCAGAGCTGAGGGGGCAAGGCAAGCACAGCACAGTCTAGCAGCTCTGACTCGACTCCTCTCTAAATACTAGTACAGGGTCAGGGAGTCTAAATGAATCGAATGAGTCACAAGATTCTAAAGATCCGACTCAGTTAGAGACTCATTCGATTCATTGAGTTGAAAGAGCCGTGAGTCAGACTGTAGAACAGGTAGAGGCTGTCGGCTCTCGGCTGCAGCAGTGATAAGATTAAGGGACAGACAGGAGCAGAGAGATAAGAGAAGGGACAGATGACACAGTTTAGATTACAGGTTGAATTAAATTAACCCTTTAGAATCAAATTGGCTTCTCAGGAGATATATATGACATATAGGCATCTCATTCAGTAGCTATATAACTAAGGGTGGGTTGTGAACCCACCCTTAGTTATTTATATAGCTACTGAATGAGATGCCTATATGTCATATATATCTCCTGAGAAGCCAATTTGATCCTAAAGGGTTAATTCAACCTGTAATCTAAACTGTGTCATCTGTCCCTTCTCTTATCTCTCTGCTCCTGTCTGTCCCTTAGGGCTCATTCAGACGGCCGTATGCTGTCCGCAAAAATACTGAATGCTATCCGTTTTTTTGCGGATCCGCAAAAAAAATGAAACATGTCCTATACTTGTCCGTGAAAATCAGGACATGGCCCCATTGAAGTCTATGGGTCCGCAAAAATACTGAATGCTATCCGTTTTCTTGCAGATCCGTTTTTTTGCGGATCCGCAAAAAAACGGATAGCATTCAGTATTTTTGCGGACAGCATACGGCCGTCTGAATGAGCCCTTAATCTTATCACTGCTGCAGCCGAGAGCCGACAGCCTCAGTGTAACCTGTTCTGCAGTCTGACTCACGGCTCTTTCAACTCAATGAATCGAATGAGTCTCTAACTGAGTCGGATCTTTAGAATCTTGTGACTCATTCGATTCATTTAGACTCCCTGACCCTGTACTACTCAGAGAGGAGTCGAGTCAGAGCTGCTAGACTGTGCTGTGCTTGCCTCGCCCCCTCAGCTCTGGTCGGTGATTCGTTGGTGGGCGGGGAGGGGAGGGGCTGGCAGAAGCAGCTTCCACTCTAAGATCATATTACTGACTCCTCCCAGTCCCTCCCTCAGGCTCCTGCTGCCAGCGTTAGGGCTCTTTCACACTTGCGTTCTTGTCTTCCGGCATAGAGTTCCGTCGTCGAGGCTCTATGCCGGAAGAATCCTGATCAGGATTATCCCCATGCATTCTGAATGGAGTGAAATCCGTTCAGGATGCATCAGGATGTCTTCAGTTCCGGAACGGAACGTTTTTTGGCCGGAGAAAATACCGCAGCATGCTGCGCTTTTTGCTCCGGCCAAAAATCCGGAACACTTGCCGCAAGGCCGGATCCGGAATTAATGCCCATTGAAAGGCATTGATCCGGATCCGGCCTTAAGCTAAACGTCGTTTCGGCGCATTGCCGGAGCCGACATTTAGCTTTTTCAGAGTGGTTACCATGGCTGCCGGGACGCTAAAGTCCTGGCAGCCATGGTAAAGTGTAGCGGGGAGCGGGGGAGCAGCATACTTACCGTCCGTGCGGCTCCCCGGGCGCTCCAGAGTGACGTCAGGGCGCCCCACGCGCATGGATCATGTGATCACATGGACACGTCATCCATGCACATGGGGCGCTCTGACGTCATTCTGGAGCGCCCCGGGAGCCGCACGGACTGTAAGTATACTGCTCCCCCGCTCCCCGCTCCTACTATGGCAACCAGGACTTTAATAGCGTCCTGGGTGCCATAGTAACACTGAACGCATTTGGAAGACGGCTCCGTCTTCAAATGCTTTCAGTAAACTTGCGTTTTTCCGGATCCGGCGTGTAATTCCGGCAAGTGGAGTACACGCCGGATCCGGACAACGCAAGTGTGAAAGAGGCCTTAGGTGGTAAGCTGAGCGTCTGCATTCATTGTCTGTCTGCTGGGACTGAGAAGAGCCGTTTCAAACGGATCGGATCATTCAAATGAATCGACTCCTCCGGTTCACTGAACTGAATCGATTCAAATGAACGATTCGTTCATGAACCGGACATCACTAATTCTTATACATTTACATGGGAGGAAATACCAATGAGCACCTCATCATATCCCTGGGTGCTGACCAATCACTTTTAATTATCAGGATAGGCCAACAAATCAGATTGCTGAAGGTCTGACTCTCAGCACCCCCAGTGATCAATTGATTGAAGGGACCTTGAAACCCATATTTCCCATGCACAGTTCCATGCTTTTTGTAGTGTCTGTACCTGGAATTGCAGCTTAGCCCCATTTCATTTTCCTGAATGAGACTGAGCTGCTCAGAATTGCAATACCAGGCACGACCACTCCTACAATACACCACTGCTGGAGCTGTGTCTGGTAAACAATGAAGAGGAATGGAGCTCAAACCTCCTCCAATCTAATATTGATGGCCTACCCTAAGGATAGTCCATCAATTTTATTTACCTAGAGAATCCTTTAAGACATCTGTGATAAATGCACTTATCAGTCATAGTTATTTGCCTGTAGCTTCTAAACCTTGAGTTATGTTGTTTATAAGCTCTAGCATGTACAAAATCGGTGTAAAATATCCAGTTAAAAAGCATTTTAGGGACAGTGGCAAGAGGCAGTGGGTTACTATAATGGGTAATAAATAACTTTGCTCCAGCTAGAACATACTAACAAACTGCTATTTTAAAATTGATTTGTTGCACAACAACAACAACAACACAAAAAAATCAGAGGTAACTGTTTTACATCCAGACAGATATCCCAACCTTGCAGTCAGATTAAGGGGGTATAAGATTCTACTTGACTGCTTTCAAAGCTGAATTTTCAGGTTTTAAATGGCATTAAGCTTTATAAAAAGAGAAGGTAAAATGTGAATTATTTGTTCTAGTAATGCATCAATTTTTGTCTAAATAACTGATGTACAGGTCCAAAACAGGACATGATCTATGACTTCTGGAGGATGGTTTGGCAAGAACACTGCTCAAGTATAGTGATGATTACCAAACTAGTGGAGGTTGGAAGGGTAAGTTCATTTATATGCTAGCCTTTTGTGGTGGAGTTTTGTTTTCACAAGTTGAGGTCAGCCCAAAATGAAAGTGGATAGATCTGCATCTGGATCTTTCTGGCATATTTGTGGTCTATTATTGTAATTAGAAAATGCATACTTGTGCAGGAGTGTTTAGGACTTCTTTTGTCAATTTCCATCTTCTACTTCATCAACATTTTTCTGTAGAGAGAGTCTTTGTAAAGGCAGTGAGGAGTACTACAACCCCCATCATAGTTCATATCAGCTATTGGGGAAGATTTGAACTGTTAATTGTTTGGAACTGTTTGATACCATTGGGTGTATTACAACTCCCATTCTGCACTGTAGTAAAGAGAGACTTGTCTATTCTACAACTAGCCTGGTTGCTTACTTCAGTACCTACCGCTGGCCACAGTACCTACATCTCCTGCCTTGCACCTGTACCAGACACTTAACACCAAAGGCACTCCAACTACCCCCAGGCAGGAGCCCTAACATCAGGGTGTGCCCCAAAGGAAGAAAGGGTACACCCTCCTGTCAATGCCTGCCCCTAGGGAGCATTGATGTCTGCCATTGTGATTTATGTGAATAACTGTTGCAGCCAGAGCCACTACCACTTCCATCCTCTGCTCCTCCCGGGTTGCGGCACATTTAGAGAAGACACATGGCATCATGCCAGCTAGTAGTGCATGGGTACAACATTGTGGCTGTCTTACACATGTTAAAAATGTATATGAGAAAAAGTGTTTAGCTACTATAGTCACCGTCACCGAGTAATCAAGCCATATGCCTCGGCTTTACTTGCAACATCATGCTGCCATTGGCAGCCACAGTGGCGGATTCCCATTACATGTGACACATATATGACATCATTCTAATTTCCAGTGTCTTCTGGCCAGTGTATTTGGACAGTGCATTTGGGTGTGAATGAAGCCACATTAGAAAAATAATGCTTAAACAACCTAATCCGTTTTTGCTATGGTTTTCGATGCAGTTTCCGTTTTTATGTTTCACCTGTAAAAGCTGCAATTGCACTAAAAGCAGCATGCCGTTTTCCCTTGCGGTTTTTATTCAATTTTAATCACATTAAATTCACCCTTAGGGCCAGTGGCGTGCCTAGGGTGTTTGGCACCTGGGGCGGTCCTTTCTCTGGCACCCGCCCTCAATTCTTTAAAAAAATTGTACCCCCTCACAGTAGTATTGCCCTCATTGTAGAACCTTCACAGTAGTTTTGTCCAGATATGTGCCCCCTCACGGTATTTATGCCCATATTGTGCCCCCTCACGGTAGTTATGCCCACACAGTGCCCCCTCATAGTATTTATGCCCTCACTGTATAACTTTCACAGTAGTTATGCTCACATTGTGCCCCCTTAAAGTACTTATCCCTTTATTGTGCCCCCTTCACAGTAGTTATTCCATCATTGTGCCTCCCGCACAGTAGGTATGCCCTCTCTGTGCTGCTTTCACAGCAGTAGTGCCCTATCTGTGCCCCCTGCACAGTTGTAATGCCCTCCCTGTGCCACTTTAGAGTAGTTATGCCCTCACTGTGCTCCCATAACAGTAGTAATGCCCTCTGTGCCTCTTCACAGTAGTAATGCCCATTTTGCCCAGTAATAATGCCCACTCAGTGCCCCATAACAGTTACGCCAACCCCTTCACAGGAGTAATTCCCTCTGTGCCCCCTTCACAGTAGTAATGCCCTCTGTGCCCCCTTCATAGTAGTAATGCCCATTGTGCCCCCTTCATAGTAGTAATGCCCTCTGTGACCCTTTGTAGTAGTATTGCCCTCTGTGACCCCCTGACGAAGGCACGCCGAAACGCACGTTGGGGTAGCGCCATCCTGGTTGTTACACTTCTGGTCTTCTTTTGGTGAGTCCCTCCTGCATGTTTACCCCTTTTACATTTTTTCCTTCCCTTGGATGCTCACTGACCTCTGGTTTGCATTCAGTGCGGCTATTCTCATAGCTGCTTGTCTTTATTTATCATCATTATTATCAATTTTGGGTTTTTCTGCAGTTGATTAGTGACTCACCATTTACCATGTATATGTATGTGATCTTAGGGTAGGTTATTATACCATACACATCCCTATCTGATCCTTTATATTCACGTATTTTTGACCAGTGTGTCCCTCCCAGGGTGGCGCTGTTTTTTCCTTCCCTGTTCCTTTTTTGTCCCTTGTCTCCTGGCATCATATGCATGTAATTGCATTTTTACTTGTGCATTTTTACTTGTGCTTTGTTACATAATAAAAGTCTATATTTTTACCATCTATCATTTGGCATTTTTGGCTCCATTTTCTTCCGTTGTTTCCCCTTTGTAGTAGTAATGCCCTCTGTGCCCTCTCCATTGTAGAAATGCCCATTGCGACCCCCTAATAGTAGTAATGCCCTCTGTGCCCCCTTTGTAGTAGTATTGCCCTCTGTGCCCCCTTTGTAGTAGTATTGCCCTCTGTGCCCCCTTTGTAGTAGTATTACCCCCTGTGTCACCTTTGTAGTAATAATGCCCTCTGTGCCCCCCTAATAGTAGTAATGCCCTCTGTGCCCCTTTGTAGTAGCATTGCCCTCTGTGCTCCCTTTGTAGTAATGATGCCCTCTGTGCCCCCTTTGTAGTAATGATGCCCTCTGTGCCCCCTTTGTAGTAGTATGCCCTCTGTGCCCCCTTCGTGGTAGAAATGCTCTCTGTGCCCCCTCCATGGTAGAAATGCCCTCTGTGCCTCCTCCATGGTAGAAATGCCCTCTGTGACTGCTTTGTTAAAAAACAAACAAACAAAAAAACACAAACTACTCACCTTGTCCCGTTCCTGAAGCTCACAGTCCTCTCTCCCCTACAGACACAGATCGCTCTGCAGCACTGTGTGGGAGGAGCTTAGACAGATTCCCTGCTTCACCATTCATTGCGGTAGAAAAGAAGCGCAGGGACCTGAGTGAAAGGACCGCAGCTCCCGGCGATCCAGCAATGAGCGCTTCTATTTGTATTGATGGAAGCGCTCATTGATTCTGGGCCCTGGCACCCCCCCTGACAGCGGGCACCCGTTGCGGAACCAAAACCCCCGCCGCCTCCCTTGGCACACCACTGCTAAGGGCCCATCTATCCATTGTTTCTGCCTCTTGAATCCCTTCTCTTTAATTTATGCTGTCTTTTCATATTAGAAGAGAAAGGGTTAACCCTAATCGTATAGATCTGTGTTTAATCTGTGTTTAATATTTTCCAGTTCAGGTAGACTTGCCAACCCTTGATTAAGCCCATTTCTTGAATGCATAATGTGTCTGCTAAACTGCGATTGGAAGGTGTCATATAAGAGTAGATTGTGAATGGGACGAGCATAGAACAGCAAAACAAAGCAGATGTTTGCTTTACTGAATGTATTTTTATTGCTTTAAATCTGGCTTTTGCTGTAGATATGTGTGAAAAAACAGCAGTTAATGCTGTGAACTGGATTGTTCTCGGCTAATATGATTAGTATTGTCGCTGTGTTGCTCTGACGGATAATTAAGAACAATGTTCCTTACATCAGATCATTTTTTAAATTGTGTTTTCTCGTAAATCTCCATTAACTGTAATGATTTTGTTTGGTCTCTGCTGGTCTAATTTTCCTTTCTCATTAGCACTCTTCCTTCAGCACCCTACCAAACAGTGCTGACGTGAACGCATTGTAATTAGTTTACTCTCTTTATCACTGCGTGTCTTGTATTGCATCCATCACACAGTCGTGGGATTAACACACAAGGTGCAGTCCCCTTCTGTTTGGTTGGATGGTCTCCATGTGCCTTAGAAGCATTTTTCTTGTCCTTTCCTTAAGAAAAATATGCTCAGTTCTAGGTACATTATTTTTTCTGTTACCACTATGAGAAGAGGTTATAGATACATAAATTACCCTGCAGGGAAAGAATAGATATTTTGTCCAATATTCCAATCTATCTATGTCGTAGCTTTACATTTATCTCCTTTAATCCCTCAGGATATATACAGTATGCAACTAAAATATATTGTAAATATGTTTTTTCTTGCATAGAAAGGGGTAATCAGGGGCGTACCAAGTAACCATGAGGGCCCATAGCAGAACTTGGTATGGACCCCCACTTTATCAGTTCAGAAAAACTCATAACTACCTACAAATGATACGCAACTGACAATACTAGATAATTCCTCAAGCCGATGTTAAAAGCTGAGAACTTTGCCAATATCTTCCAGTCAGGAACATATCGGAGCCCCTCATTCATTGTGTATCATTTTGGTGCCTTTTCTGCAGTGATTTTTGTATTTATATATTATTTCATCTGCACAATGTATCATTTTGTGTAAGATATCCTTGTGGTGCATGCGGTCCGCTCTGGCATCCTCCATTGTACGCATTTTTTTGCTGGGGATTGCCGTTATCTCCGGACCGCATGCGGAGGAATTGCTCCCCCAGTTATAGACACGCTACACTGTTTGGGTTTAGAGCATTTCCACCCGTTTAGGCCACTTTTTTCAGTGAGTTTTTTTTCAAGGGTTTGGCCAAGATTAGAAAAACATGGCTGCCACAGGTTGTGTGTGGTATTGCAGTTAGGCCCAATTCTTCTCAGTGGAACTGAGCTACAGTACCAGACACAATCCATGAACCGGTGTAGCTTGTTATAGAGTAGAAGCTGAACTAATGGGAATTGATTTTACCTGTAATATTTTGGTTTTAATCTCTGCTACTACTTGGCTTCTGAATTCCAATGGGGCATATCAGTCTCAAACAATGATGATCACCATTATTCTTCATTATGGATAGTTTCTCCTGACCTAATGACCTATAGAAATCAGAAAGTATGAATAAATAAAAGGATTGACTTTTAGTGTACAGTGTATTCCATTGCCATTTTGGATCCCGCCTTTCATGGAGTGTGAAAGTTGGGTATTCTCTACCTTTGGAACAGTTTATGCCCATTTAAGTGTTGCCTGAAGATATAGGAAGTTTTGACAATGTTAAACTGCATGACTGAGACCCTGCAAGTGCCCAGGAAGTGGTGCTTGACTGTGACGGACTCTCTTCATTGAGCTCCTTGCCTCTTTGAGTGGAAAATGTAGCATCCAACCACTACAGCTGTCACTCAGAGCAGAGAGGAGGGCAGGTGAAAATAATTATAATACAACATTTAGTATTTATTGATGAATCCAATAGTGTTAATTTGACGTGTCCAATGTTTCAGTCCTACCAGGACCTTGTTCACAGCCAGTAAGTCAGGAGATGCACAGAGAGTGGATGGTAGCATTCTCCCTGTTGAGGAATGCTATTGTCCACTCTCCGTGCATCTCCTGACTAAATGGCTGTGAACAAGGTCCTGGTAGGACCGAAACGTTGGCCATGTCAAATTAACACTAATGGATTGATTGATAAATACTAAATTTTGCATTACAAATGTCTACAGAGTGCCGTGGTGTATTCTGATATGTACTTGGGAATAACACCCTACCACTGAGCACCAGAACGACATTGCTACATTGGAGTGCCAACCATTTTCTTTCTCTAAATGCAGAGAAAACTTCACAGTGAAGCCCCTCCTAGGTATCTGAGAGAGATAAATCAGGCAGAATAAAACTTAATATTCACACTACTCCTCATAAAGCACCACAAAATGCATCCTTGTCTTTATGCCCCTATTTAGTGCTGTCATCAGTTTGGCATGATCAGATCTGATGAAAGACTGTCTTTAATAATATTTTACATTTCTGTATGTGAGAGCAACATCTTTTAGTAGGTGGTTGTTAATATTCCAGTTTTATTTTCCATTTTGAGGCTTGTTATTTCTCAGTTGTGCCGTATAATATCATCCTCTGCACAGGTCAAATGCAGCAAGTACTGGCCCGATACTACAGAAACATATGGGGATATACGCATTACCTTACTTAATACAGAAACTCTGTCAGAGTATACAGTTAGAACACTTTCGTTGGAGCGGGTAAGTGAATAAATAGCTTATCTATATCAATCTGTTTCAAAGCTTCCCTTTTTCCTGTGTTTATAATGAATATAGTGATTTTTTTTTTTTTTTTAAGCGGGGTTATACTGCCAGACATGAAGTAAAGCAGTTTCACTTCCTCTCATGGCCTGAGCATGGAGTACCCTTCCACGCTACAGGTCTCCTTGCTTTTATTCGAAGAGTAAAGTCTTCTACACCACTTGATGCTGGGCCTGTTGTGGTGCATTGCAGGTCGGTAATACCAAATGGCTGTTTGTTGTCTTGTGCTGTTATTATCTATATGTGTATCGTTAAAGTGGGTATACTATGCAGAATAGTAGGCGAGATTTACAAATCAAAACCAAAATTCTGATGCAGTTTGCTCCAAGAAACTGCCATGCATGAATTAAATCATATTTTCGACCCTGTCAACAAAAGGAAGTTAATACAAGACACTTGCTAATATATTATCATTTCCCATATTGCTTATTTTGCCGACTTGATTAATTTGTCCATCACATTATACACTTCTCATTTCCATGGTTACAACCACCCTGCAATGATGGCCGTACTTGCACACTATAGGAAAAAGTACCTGTCTCTCTAATGGCAGGTACCATGGGAGTGCCCATAGGTCGGCACTTTCTCCAATAGTGTGCAAGCATAACCACCACTGGTGGATTGCAAAGTGGTCATAACCATGGATACAAGTAGTGTATAATATAATGAAAAATGAATCCAGCCAGCAAAGGAAGCAATATGGACAATTACAGGACATTAGTAAGTGCCTTGTATTAGCTTTCTCTACATGATAAAGGACATTTGCTGAACCCCCTTAAGGCGGGTTTACACTGCACAGTGTAAGGCTACTTTCACACTACTGCTAATATTTTCCAGTATTGAGATCCATCATAGGGTCTCAATACTTGAAAAAAAAACGCTTATGTTTTGTGCCCATTGTCAATGGGGACAAAACTTAACTGAACAGAACGCTCCAAAATGCATTCGGTTCCATTTGGTTGCGTTCTCATACCGGAAAGCAAACCCATGCTGCGGTTTGCTTTCCGTCATGGGATACGGAGCAAAACGGTCATTGTCATGATCCACAATGCAAGTCAATGGGGACGGATCCGTTTTCTCTGACACAATAGAAAACGGATCAATTCCCAATTGACTTTCAATGGAGTTCATGACGGATCCGTCTTGGCCATTTTACAGATAATACAAACGGATCCGTTCATAACAGATACAGATGGTTGTATTATCTGTAACGGAAGCGTTTTTGCTGAACCCTGCCAGATCCAGCAAAAACGCTAGTGTGAAAGTAGCCTAACAGCTGATTGAGGGGAAAGAAGTGTTTCTTCTGGACAGTTGGCTGCTTCTCTGCATAGACATCATCTGATCATTGCAGAACAGCCAATAGAGATAGCTTTCTGGAGTCTCTGCAATAACATGGCATTTATAGCTGAGAAGACTCCTCAGTTTATTAGGATTGTAAAGCTGGATTGGTAAAGGGACTATATTGTCAGCTGCCAGATGAGGAAGGAGACTGATATTACTCAGAGCCTGCACTAGCAGCATGAATTATTACCAGCTCCAAGAAAGATACATGGAAGCAAAAGAAAATGAAAATATTTTTTTGTCTGTGAAGGTTCTCATCATCCAGCATCATTCACTCTAACAAATCAGTCACTTTGCTAGTTTTTTTGTAATTGCTAGAAATACAGTGAATTAATTCAAAACAGACATTAACTTAATTTCAGGACTTTTAGTTTGAAAATTATTCATGTGATCGACCCTTTACGTGTCTTGTGTCTTCTAATAGCTCTGGAGCTGGCAGGACGGGATGCTACATTGTCTTAGATGTAATGCTGGACATGGCTGAGTGTGAAGGAGTTGTAGATATATACAATTGTGTGAAAACACTGTGCTCTCGACGCATCAACATGGTGCAGACTCAGGTAAGATGGCTGGAAAGAACCTCAATGGAGAAGGTCATATTGAGATTACCTGCTGGTTTGTAATATAATGATTTGTGCAATGTTAATTTTAATGCTTCAGGAGCAATATGTTTTTATCCATGATGCCATCCTTGAGGCCTGCCTTTGTGGTGACACAGCTATTCCTGCATGTGACTTCAGGCAAACATACAAAGAAATGCTACAGATAGACACCCAGAGCAACTCAACACACCTGAGAGATGAATTCCAGGTAATATGATAATCCTTAAAGGGCTTGTCTAAAGACCCCAAAAATTCTTCAGGGGTTTGCAAATGTAAATGAATGACATTCACCAATATAATCTAATTCTGAAAGCTTTATACATGGCCTGATTTCAGACCCAGTCCTGGAAGTGCAGTACTCCAGACCTGGGGGTGTCTGCAGTTTATATGTTACTTTCTAAAATGTTATGTAATGTGCACCAGCATGACGTGGTATGGTTGGCAGGGACAGGGTTAACCACCCTGTTCCTCTCCTCTTGGTGGGAGTAGGCTGGTTAAAATAATTTAAGAAATAAAAGTTACGTTTTAACTGAAGAGAGCACATGTAAAATAAAGGCGCTTAATAGTCAGTTGACTAAATGTAATTAATCTCCAAAGGAATACGCCATTACATGGGCTAAGGGGTCTAATATATTATTATCATCAGCAGTAAAATAACATGTCATAGGGGAAAATACATTGCCACTTTGCCCACCACCATACCTCAACATCTGGCGATAGAAATTACATTCTTTTGCACTAACATTTTTATTCTTTTACTTCTGCCCTACGCTTTTCCACTGCACCGATCCCCAGGGAGCAAGGGTCTGAGGGAGTACACCATGACACAACATCTCATCAGCGCCACTACCACTCCCATCCTCTGCACCAGCTCCTCAGGAGCTCACTGCAGAAGTGGAGCTTTATCTTTAAATGATGATGTTCCAACACAGACTCTGGTGACAGGGAACTTTCTTCTCCTCCCTGTGTGTCCATGACATGTTGAGGAGGCTAAGCTAGCCTCCTTCCCCGCTTCCTTTCTCCCTGCCACTGGGATATGTGTCAGAATGTGATTGCTTACAGCAAACGTTCCACTTCTGGGACCATAAAAAAGAGCCTGAAGTTATCTATAAAGTTTTAATTTTTCATTCATTTTCATTTGCAAACTAATTAAAGGGGTTGTCCGGGTTAAGAGCTGAACACGGACATATCCCCATTTTTACCCAGGCAGTCCCCCTGACTTGAGCATCGGAGCAGTTCATGCTCCGATGCTCTCCTTTGCCCTGCTCTAAATCACGCAGGACAAAGGCATTTTCTGGAGTTCCTGTGACAAAGCGGGCTCTCCATAGGGCTGCCAGGCGGAGGCTTCCACCCAGCAGTGAGCCCAGTGACTTCACTGGCAATGATGGGCGGGCTTAAGCGCTGCCCTACCCTGTAAAACGGCTAGGGCAGCGCTAAAGCCCGCCCATCAGAGCCGGTGACATCACCGAACACACTGCTGGGCGGAAGCCTCCGCTGGACAGTGTCTTATTGTAAATAAAGAGCCTTTGCCCTGCGCGATCCAGCGCAGGGCAAGGGAGAGCATCAGACATGAACTGCTCCGATGCTAACATCAAGGGGCCTGCCTGGGTGAAATTATTAACATTACCATTAAGAACTTTTTTGTGTTGTGGGGCAACTCTTTTAGTACTGCATATTACTTATATCTACATGGTTTATTTGCTAACTACTGTGTTATTTCTCTGCAGACACTAAATTCAGTGACAGCGCAACTAGGTGTAGAGGAGTGCAGCGTTGCTTTGTTACCGCACAACCGAGACAAGAACCGAAGTATGGATGTATTGCCCCCTGACCGTTCTCTGCCTTTATTACTCTCTGCACATGGAGAGGATACCAGCAATTACATTAATGCTGCCCTGACCGATGTAAGCTGCAGTCATTGATTTTCAAATATAAGCCTCCAATTGTGGTATTTTTTGCAATGTGCAATTAAAAGATACATCAGGGTCTCTCTGAACTATTGCACTAATAAAGTTCCATTAAGTTGAGAAATTAACAATTATAAACAATGTAACTCCCGAAAATATAACCCCTCTTTATATTAAAAAGGTTTCCCAGGATTTCTTTTACTGATGACCTATCCTCGTGATAGGTCATCAGTCTTGATCGGTGGGGGTACGACACCTGGGACCCCCACCAATAGGCTGTTTTGAGAAGGCAGTGGTGCTCCTGTGAGTGCTGCAGCCTTCTCGCAGGTTACCAATCACAGTGCCACAGTGTATAGCGGCTGTGCTTGGTATTGCACTCAGCCACTTTTATTTGAATAGGGCTGAGCTGCTCCTAGGCCACGTGAACGATGAACGTGATGTCACTGGCCTAGGGAAAGCTGAAAGAAGGCCACGGTGCTCACAGGAGTGCTGTGGCCTTCTCAGATACTGATGACCTAATTAGAGGAGTTTAAAACTCCTGGAAAACCACTTTAATAGGGGGTAGTGACTTTCCCATAGGTGTATTTTTCACCTTAAAGTGTTCTCACATATTGTTTTTAAAAAAAGGGAATCCATTGCTTTCTCTAAAGTTTATCGATAGCTTAGTTGAACTGATGGAAACGCTTTTGCAAAGTTTTACCGAAGAGGCGGGAGAGATAATACTTGGTCGAATATAAAAAACATGAAATATGATCCTGCAGCTTCCAAGAAAAAGTCTAGGAAATAACAGCGCTGCTTATGGTGCAACAGTGTGTGTCAACAATTGCACTAAAATTTGGGTGCACTGTGCACAAAGGTCTCTTTACATGGGCTGACCGTACAGACAATTTTTGGGAATAAACTGTTTGTTCCTGATAATTGGCGGCTTTTCAGAGGAGGTTACCGCTGTGTTCATATGCAGCAATTATCCCTTCTGTATGGGGACAAGCGATTGCTTATCCCCAAAAATTCTTTTTTTTTTTTCCGAGGCATTGGGATAATCTGCTACCCAGAAATTATGATATATATATTTTTTTCCTCATCAAGGATGCATTGACCCGATATACAAGCTTTTGCCCGTTCATCAGGTGATTGATGGTACTTTTACATAGGCCAGTTATCCAGCCACTTTGATAAATCTGGCATAGTTTTAGACTATCTAAAAACTAGACAATATTAGTAAATCTGCCCCTGTGTGTTTAACGTGTCAATTGTCAAGTTAATGTTTGCTGCATCAGCATATGATACATTTCCCTGCAGTCAAGTACAAATTCCATGTTCACAGACAAGCATATATCTATTATTCAGGCTGACCAAACAACTGCTGTGGGGGTCAATGAAAAATAGAGGTACCACATCAGGATAGACCTGTTTCCCATTCGTACGGTCTGTGTGAAGCTGTGTGTTCTCTCTCCATAATCACAGCTACTGTATGTTAGCAAGCAAGTGAGGAGTAGGCCATTCTCATGTCCTTCAGTGGACAGCATGGTTCCTCAACAAATATCTGCCAGTCCAGAAATAGCACAATGTTATTTCATGAACTGATGCCAGCAAGGGGTCACATTAAGATTGTTGGGTTCTTCTCCACTCTATAGACACATTTTGAGTCTTTACCTCTGATAATGGTCCATCTGACAAAATGATCTACTTTTATAGCAACACGTCCTACGTGGTGAAGATCTACAATTGTGTCTTGCTGTTTTTCAGAGTTACAAAAGAAGTTCACATGTCATAGTCACAGTACACCCTTTGCAGACCACAATCACCGATTTCTGGAGGCTGGTATATGACTATGGCTGCACTAGCATTGTTATGTTGAATCAGCTGAACCAGTCAAATTCTGCCTGGGTAAGAGAAAACTGTTTATTTTACCCATGAACTAATAAATGTATTAGTGCTGGATGCGTAATTATGTTTGCATATTAAATATATCCGGCTATTGCTGGTTTCATGGTAAATGTGCTAATGTGAAAGCAGAATTATCGCTGTGGGAGACAGACTGGATGTAGTGTTGCAGCTGCATTGGGTTCCGGCAGAGGAAACCAGTCATATAAATTATGATACAGTTATTATAGTTACAGTCCCAGTAACCTAATGTTAAAGGGCTTCTGTCACCCCACTAAAGTCTTTTTTTGGGCTAGTTAAATTACTTATCCTGCGATATATGAAAATATAATGGTGTTACTTACTTTGATTCAGCAGTTTCTTCTAAAAACAAAGTTTTATAATATGTAAATTAGGTCTCTACCAGCAAGTAGGGCGGCTACTTGCTGGTAGCAGCTGCAGAAAACCGCCCCCTCGTCGTGTTGATTGACAGGGCCAGCCGGGATCTCCTCCTCCGGCCAGCCCTGTCGGCATTTCAAAAATCCTGCGCCTGTGTTCATTCGGCGCAGGCGCTCTGAGATGAGGAGGCTCGCCTCCTCAGAACTCCCTCAGTGCGCCTGCGCCGATCACGTCTTCTATTTCGGTGATGTCATCGGCGCAGGCGCACTGAGGGAGTTCTGAGGAGGCGAGCCTCCTCATCTCAGAGCGCCTGCGCCGAATGAACACAGGCGCGCGATTTTTGAAATGCCGACAGGGCCGGCCGGAGGAGGAGATCCCGGCTGGCCCTGTCTATCAACACGACGAGGGGGCGGTTTTCTGCAACAGCTACCAGCAAGTAGCCGCCCTACTTGCTGGTAGAGACCTAATTGACATATTATAAAACTTCGTTTTTAGAAGAAACTGCTGAATCAAAGTAAGTAACACCATTATATTTTCATATATCGCAATATAAGTAATTTAACTAGCCCAAAAAAAAAAAAATGACTTTAGTGGGGTGACAGAAGCCTTTTAAATACTATACATTGTCCTTCCAATTGTGAACAAATGGTAGTTTATGGGAGAGCAGAAATTTAAGTGGTTGTCCCACAATGAAAACTGTATTCAGGATGTGAGAAGTGGTCATTGGGGGTCCCGCCGCTGGACCTCCAACTAATCACTAGCCCTGTCACTCCATTCATGGGGCTGACCAAGACAACGGATGACGTACTAATCTTTCTCTGCGAGTCCCATATTGGAGTGGCACTGTGCATGCTCCACTCCTTGCAGAAGTGATGCAGTGAGGAGAAACTGGGACCTCATCTCTCCCATTTCCTGAGCTCAGAGCTGGGGCACCCAGCAATCAGACATTTATCATCTATTTTTTAAAGGAAAATTCCAACTTATTTAGAGGGTTTTCTGGGAGTTTAACATTGATGGCATATCCTCAGGATATCAACATGTTATGGTGGGGGTTTGCCAGCACCCCCTTCAATCAGCTGTTTGAAAGGGTGCTGAACTCCTGTGAGCCTCTTCAAGTCACACTCAGCCTCTTCAGCAGATCGGCAGGGTTTTCAGAAGTTATCAGAGGATAGGCCATCAATATTAAACTTACGGTAAACCCTTTTAATAAAAGTACCTAGTATATCGAAATACCGCATATGTGCCCTGTTTATGTTGTTTATTGAACAGGGGTCTGTCACCTCTCCTGACATGTCTGTTTTAGTAAATGTGGGTATTCCCCTTGAAATAACAATTCTGAAACATCTTTTCTTAGAATACATTGAGCTGTTCCTCTGTTATTACTCCTAGATATTTAAAAGGACTGGCACAATATGAAGTTCTAATAAAAGATGCTCCATAATTGTTACAATAGTTATTAGGGCAGGACAAATGGCATATGCCATAAAGTCTTTATTTCTGTTTACAGAATAGTCCCCTTACTATTTTTAACCGCCTAAAGACCGGGTCTATTTTCATTTTTGCATTTTTTATTTTTCCTCCCCACATCCCAATAGCCATAACTTTTTTATTTTTCCGTTCATATAGCCATATGAGGGCTTATTTTTTGCGCAACAAGAAACATTTTTTAATGGCACCATTTAATTCACCATGTCTGCTATGGGAAAACAGGGTAAATTGAAAAACAAAAAAACACAATTCCACCAAGGTTTTTGGGGTTTTGACATCACTGCGTTTACTGTGTATTAAAAAGGACATGATGTCCTTATTCTGCAGCTCAATACAATTACAGCAATACCAAGCTTGTATAGGTTTTATTTTGTTTTATTACTTTAAATAAAATTAAAACTTTTGCAAAAAAATCTAAATTTTATTTAACCATCATTTTCTGATAGCAATAACTTTTTTATATTTCAGTCTACAGAGCTGTATGAGGGCTTCTTTTCTGCTAAATGTACTGTACTTTTTATTGGTACAATTTTGTGGTTTTTGATTACAGATTACAGTACATTTTTTGGGGGGCCAAGGTGACAAAAAAAATGGCGAATCATTTGTTTTTAATATATTTTTCCATTACGGCATTCAACGCACATGAAATAAAAAAAATATATTTAAATATTTCAGACATTTTGGACGCGCAGATACATAATATGTTTATTTTTTATTGTTTATATATTTTTTTATGTAAAATTGGGAAAGCGGGGTGATTTAAACTTTTTCTATTTTGTTGTATTGGTGGGGGTTTTTTTAAGCTTTTTTTTTTAATTTTATTTTATAACTAGTATCCCCCTTAGGGGGCTAGAACCTGTGATATTTTGTTTCCTTGTCCTATTTACTCTAATGAAAAAAAAAAACCAAAAAAAAACCCCGCACCTAGATAGAAATGTCAGTGTCATGGCAGGGCTTCTAACTGTTTCAGCAGGATAATGCACACCTACATACAACTTTGGTTGCACACTTCCTTGACCTGCTGAGACACCAGCTTTGGAAGCCTACTAGTGTGTAGAAGCTACAGGTCCAGCTGCAACAAACATCATGTGCCGCAGGATACCATGCAGAACCTGTATGCCCCCATGGCCAACAGTATCGCGTATCGAGGCTGAAGGTGGCCCGACAGGGCACTAGCACCTCCTTTCAGTTGTACAGTTTTCCCCAATAAACGTATCATTTTGCTCTAATATTGTTATCACTTACATATGCCATCATTACATTCTCACATATAAACTTTCATTCCATTCCAACTTCTTCTTGGTAGGTTACTTTTTTTTGTCAATGAATGTATCTGATGGTGTGGGAGCCTCATACATATGACCAGTTTGCAAAAGTAGCACTGTTCACCATAGCAATCAATAAGATTATTTTTAAAAACTAACAAATTTTTACCCCGAGCCACTGACATACACACAGCACTGCACATGTCTTTGAATAAATCCTTCCGAATAAATCTTTACTTTTAAAATCCTTTGTTCTGTATCCTAAATCCTAGCCCTGCTTGCAGTACTGGCCAGATAATGGTATATCCAGATATGGACCAATGGAAGTTCAGTTTGTGTCTGGGTCTGTGGATGAAGATGTAGTGACCCGTCTGTTCCGAGTACAAAACATTACAAGGGTAAGTACTTTGCAGATTTTAGAATTTTGGTAAAAGACTGCTTTCTTTAAGAGAGGGAGTGCTATATTGGCAGTAGGGTGGTTGCACACGTAGGTTGTTTTTCAAAAATGGCCAGACGTTACATGTTGGCCAATAGGAAATTATAACTCACCGTGGTGGAATGAGATCTCTCTATTCTAAAGCCCCTTGCACACGAGCTTGTCCGGATTAGGTCCGGAAGCGTCCCGGTGCATTGCGGCAAACCCGCGCGAGTAGGAACGCAATTGCAGTCAATTTTGACTGCGATTGCGTTCCGATGTTCAGTTTTTATCGCAATGTGTTTTGCACTCGCGTGATAAAAAACTGACTGTGGTACCCAAACCCGAACTTCTTCACAGAAGTTCAGGTTTGGGTTAGTTGTAGTGTAGATTGTATTATTTCCCCTTATAACATGGTTATAAGAGAAAATAATAGCATTCTGAATACAGAATGCATAGTAAAATAGGGCTGGAGGGGTTAAAAAATTAAATAAAAATCATTTAACTCTAACCTTAATCCACTTGTTTGCGCAACCGGCATCTCTTCTGTCTTGTTCTGTGAGGAATAGGACCTTTGATGACGTCACTACGCTCATCACATGGTCCGTCACATGATCCATCACTATGGTAAAAACTGATCACAGGTTTTAGCAGTTCGCAGGTCCTTAAATATTCAGTCATATGACATATGACGGCACAACTACACTGCTATATGCATGGGGGGCAGGGGCCACTAGTAAATGGAGCTGTGGAGTTCACTGTTAAAGGGGCGGGCACTTTGGAGATTACTGTTAAAGGGGCAGGCACTGTGGAGGTCACTGTTAAAGGGGCAGGCACTGAGGAAGTCACTGTTAAAGGGATGGGTACTGTGGAGGTCACTGTTAAAGGGGCGGCCACTATGAAGATCACTGTTAAAGGGGTGGTCAATGTTAAAGGTGCGGGCACTGTGAAGGTCACTGTGAAAGGGGCGGCCACTATCAAGATCACTGTTAAAGAGGTGGTCAATGTTAAAGGGGCGGGCACAGTTAAGGTCACTGTTAAAGGGGCGGTCAGTGTGAAAGTCACTGATAAAGGGGCGGTCACTGTGAAAGTCACTGCTAAAGGGGCGGTCACTGTGAAAGTCACTGTTAAAGGGGTAGTCAGTGTGAAAGTCAATGTTAAAGGGGAGGTCCCTGTGTTACTTTGCCCGCACGGTGAACGCCATAAAAATAAAAAAATAAAAACTATGAGAAAATTGAAATTTTGCCCACCTTACTTCCCAAAAAAGATAATAAAAGTGATCAAAAAAGTCGCATGTACGTCAAAATAGTACCAATCAAACCGTCATCTCATCCCGCAAAAATCATACCCTACCTAAGATAATCGCCCAAAAACTGAAAAAACTATGGCTCTTAGACTATGGAAACACTAAAACATGATTTTTTTTGTTTCAAAAATGAAATCATTGTGTAAAACATACATAAATAAAAAAATTGTATACATATTAGGTATCGCCGGGTCCGTGACAACCTGCTCTATAAAAATACCACATGATCTAACCTGTCAGATGAATGTTGTAAATAACAAAAAAAAAAAAACTGTGCCAAAAAAGCTATTTCTTGTTATCTTGTCTCACAAAAAGTGTAATATAGAGCAACCAAAAATCATATGTACCCTAAACTAGTACCAACAAAACTGCCACCCTATCCCGTAGTTTCTAAAATGGGGTCACTTTTTTGGAGTTTCTACTCTAGGGGTGCATCAGGGGGGCTTCAAATGGGACATGGTGTCAAAAAAAACAGTCCAGCAAAATCTGCCTTCCAAAAACCGTATGGCATTCCTTTCCTTCTGCGCCCTGCCGTGTGCCCGTACAGCAGTTTACGACCACATATGGGGTGTTTCTGTAAACTACAGAATCAGGGCCATAAATGAGTTTTGTTTGGCTGTTAACCCTTGCTTAGTAACTGGAAAAAAAAATATTAAAATGGAAAATCTGCCAAAAAAGTGAAATTTTGAAATTGTATCTCTATTTTCCATAAAATCTTGTGCAACACCTAAAGGGTTAACAAAGTTTGTAAAATCAGTTTTGAATACCTTGAGGGGTGTAGTTTCTTAGATGGGGTCACTTTTATAGAGTTTCTACTCTAGGGGTGCATCAGGGGGGCTTCAAATGGGACATGGTGTCAAAAAAAACAGTCCAGCAAAATCTGCCTTCTAAAAACCATACGGCACACCTTTCCATCTATGCCCTACTGTGTGCCCATACAGTAGTTTATGGCCACATATGGGGTGTTTCTGCAAACTACAGAAATGGGGCAAAAAATATAGCATTTTGTTTGGCTGTTAACCCTTGCTTTGTTACTGGAAAAAATGGATTAAAATGGAAAATTTGCCGAAATTCTGAAATTTTATCACCATTTGCCATTAACTCTTGTGGAACACCTAAAGGGTTAACAAAGTTTGTAAAATCAGTTTTGAATACCTTGAGGGGTGTAGTTTATAGAATGGGGTAATTTTTGGGTGGTTTCTATTATGTAAGCCTCGCAAAGTGACTTCAGAACTGAACTGGTCCCTAAAAATTGGGTTTTTGAAAATTTCTGAAAAATTTCAAGATTTGCTTCTAAACTTCTAAGCGTTGTAACATCCCCAAAAAATAAAATATCATTCCCAAAATGATCCAAACATGAAGTAGACATATGGGGAATGTAAAGTAATAACTATTTTTGGAGGTATTACTATGTATTATAGAAGTAGAGATATTGAAACTTGGAAATTTGCAATTTTTTACAAATTTGGGGTAAATTTGGTATTTTTTTATAAATAAAAATGATTTTTTTTTTACTTGATTTTACCAGTGTCATGAAGTACACTATGTGACGAAAAAACCGTATCAGAATGGCCTGGATAAGTCTAAGCATTTTAAAGTTATCAGCACTTAAAGTGATACTGGTCAGATTTGCAAAAAATGGCCAAGTCCTTAAGGTGAAATAGGGCTGGGTCCTTAACCTCTTAAGGTCATAGGGCGTACAGGTACGCCCTTGTGCCCTGGTACTTAAGGACACAGGGTGTACATGTACGCCCTGTGTATTTTCGATCACTGCCGTGCGGCTGGCGGTGATCGGAACCCGGTGCCTGCTCAAATCATTGAGCAGGCACCTAGGCTAAATGCGCGGGGGGGTCCCGTGACCCCCCCCATGTCGGCGATCGCGGCAAACCGCAGGTCAATTCAGACCTGCGGTTTGCTGCGATTTCTGAAGTTTCTGGTCCCCGCGCGGGGATCAGAGACTTTATATGCCTAAAAAAAAAGTTTTATTCACCCCCCCCTGCACCCCCGAATGATTTTTATGGTGGCGGGAGGTGCAGGGGGAGGGTTGCGGGCGGTGTGGGCGGTGCGGGAGGCGGGCGGTGCGGCAGGCGGGATCGCGATCCCCCGCCCGCCTCCCCTTGTATAATCGTTGGTGTCTAGTGGGGATACCAGGGTGCCAGCACATTGCTGGCACCCTGGTATAAACGGCTGACATCTGCGATGCGATGTCAGCCGTTTAACCCTTTCCATACAGCGGTCCGTACGGACCGCTGTATGGAAAAGGTTAACAGCGCAGGGAGCTCCCTCCCTCTCCCATCGGGGGGCTGCTGTGCCTTTGCAGCCCCCCGATGGGGAGGGAGAGAGCCCCCAGAGAGCCCCCCGAGAGATCCCCTCCTTACCCTTCCCCGTCTGCGAAGTTCTGAGCAGTACTGAGCAGACGGGGAAGGTTCCCATGGCAACAGGACGCCTCTCAGGCGTCCTGCTGTCCATGGTGCTGAACAGATCTGTGCTGAAAGGCATAGATCTGTTCAGTGTAAGTAAAATACAGTACAGAACAATATATATTGTACTGTATTATACAGACATCAGACCCACTGGATCTTCAAGAACCAAGTGGGTCTGGGTCAAAAAAAAGTGAATAAAAGTGAAAAAAAAGTAAAAATCAAAAAACACATTTATCACTGATAAAAAATGAAAAAAATAAAATTCCCTACACATGTTTGGTATCGCCGCGTCCGTAACGACCTGATCTATAAAAATTTTGCCCACCTTACTTCCCAAAAAAGGTAATAAAAGTGATCAAAAAAGTCGCATGTACGCCAAAATTGTAACAATCAAACCGTCATCTCATCCCGCAAAAATCATACCCTACCCAAGGGTAAACAGCAGAGTCAGGGCAATAAAGATACAGTCTTGTTTGGCTGTTAACCCTTGCTTTGTTAGTGGAAAAAATGGGTTAAAATGGAAAATTAGGCAAAAAAATGAAATTCTCAAATTTCATCGCCATTTGCCAATAACTCTTGTGCAACACCTAAAGGGTTAACGACGTATGTAAAATCAGTTTTGAATACCTTGAGGGGTGTAGTTTCTTAGATGGGGTCACTTTTAGGGAGTTTCTCCTCTAGGGGTGCATCAGGGGGCTTCAAATGGGACATGGTGTAAATAAACCAGTCCATAAAAATCAGCCTTCCAAAAACCAAACGGCGCACCTTTCACTCTACGCCCCGCTGTGTGGCCGTACAGTAGTTTACGGCCACATATTGGGTGTTTCTGTAAATGGCAGAGTCAGGGCAATAAAGATACAGTCTTGTTTGGCTGTTAACCCTTGGTTTGTTAGTGGAAAAAATGGGTTAAAATGAAAAATTAGACAAAAAAATGAAATTCTCAAATTTCCTCCCTATTTGCCAATAACTCTTGTGCAACACCTAAAGGGTTAACAACGTATGCAAAATCAGTTTTGAATACCTTGAGGGGTGTAGTTTCTTAGATGGGGTCATTTTTGGGTGGTTTCTATAATGTAAGCCTCGCAAAGTGACTTGAGACCTGAACTGGTCCCTAGAAATTGAGTTTTTGTAAATTTCGGAAAAATTTCAAGATTTGCTTCTAAACTTCTAAGCCTTATAACATCCCCAAAAAATAAAATATCATTCCCAAAACAATTCAAACATGAAGTAGACATATGGGGAATGTAAAGTCATCACAATTTTTGGGGGTATTACTATGTATTACAGAAGTAGAGAAACTGAAACTTTGAAATTTTTGTTAAATTAGGTATTTTTTGGTGCAAAAAAAAATTTTTTTTTTGACTCCATTTTACCAGTGTCATGAAGTACAATATGTGACGAAAAAACAATCTCAGAACGGCCTGGATAAGTCAAACCGTTTTAAAGTTATCAGCACTTAAAGGGACTCTGGTCAGATTTTCAAAAAATGGCCTGGTCCTAAGGTGTAAAAAGGCTGTGTCCTTAAGGGGTTAAGGGGTTAAGATCATTTACATTTTCTAGGACTTTGAGTTTTTCCCTTCACAACAACTGTATGATCCTCCACTTTTTTCTCCTGTAATTTTTTTCACAAATGCAGTGTAGGTATATACCCTAGTAAGCTTGATATTATTATGGCTTTAGCCTGGTCTTTTATGCACATACAGAGAATTGCATAAACAAGAGGAGGACTCCGCGTCTATACCTTAGATAGATATGTGCACAAAGATTCTGTTGTATATGGCAGTATTCTGGAGGCAAATTTTATAAGGTTGACATACCTTTAAGATAAAAAAATATATTTTAACTCCTTGTTGGCTGACGGGTCATATTTGGAGGGCTTGATCGGCAGCTAAAGTGAAGGCTTCATAAATGTCTAGCTTCAATAGGAAGACGATATACTTCAATATGTTCAAAGCAATACTAACCTAGAGCTGTACCCTGTGTGATCACTTGACCTAAGAGTAACTAATATTCCACCTACATTACTGCGTAAAGTGAGAATAGTGGCATTTATACATTTTATCTTACTAGGATAGTGGCTTGTGCTAATAAGATGGTGTCTTATGCACTTAAACCATTAATTTGCACCCTTGATTGACAGTTTCAGCAAATGTTTGTGTAGCACTTAAATGAAATTTGCATGCAGCCAATGTAGCTGTTATTTCAGATTTTCTCTGCGTTTATCTGTCTTCTTGGCTGTTTGACATGTAAGTTCGATTTGTACATTGATTTTCTTTAGGCCGTGTCTGATTATTTTTTTCGATACAGCGTCTTTGGAAGTCAACTGTTGTAGGAGCTTAATTGTCACTGGTGCTGCAGTCTTTCAGGATCTTATTCAATACTTTATAATTTAGCTTAGAACTGGGTTAAAATATGTTAACAAGCTATGCTATATGGGGCAGAATAAGTGGGTGAATTTAAATATATTTTAGTTTATGGCATTACCTAATCCATCAGCAGGCATCTGTAACCTGATTACATGTACCAAACAGGAGTAGGAACCTGGAAAACTTCTTAACAGGTCATTGATTTTAGAGATGTTATGTTGGTTTGATTGGAATTAGAAACAATACCATTCCAGTCCATGAGCTGCAGCTTAGCATTATCCAAGTGAATTGGACTGAATTCCAATTTCAGACACAATCCATGGATAACAGTGGCGCGGTTTAAAGGGTCTGTCTGATTACTAAAACGTATCCCCTATCTTACTTGTCTTCCTAGGGGATAAGTGTCTGATCAGTGGAGGTCTGACCGCTGGGGCCCCTGTAACGTTATATTTCCCTACCTCGTGAGATTTCCATACCCTCATCACTTCCGGTCGCACCGGACATGACGTGAGGAGGTGTGCCGTGCCGCGCAGGCACACAACAACGGGGTAGGGAAATTTCACAGCAGAGTGCGCATGCGCCGGGAGCCAGCGGTTAGGGTAGGGAAAAATTATGGGCCAGTGCGCAGGCGCGGTGATCGGATGGATGTTCTCAGCTGGACACCGGCCGACACTGCGCATGCCCCAGGAGCCTCACCAGGGAAAAGTTACGGGCCAGTGCTTTTTTCCTACTCTAACCGCTGGTGAGGCTCCCAGCGCATGCGCAGTGTCGTCTGGTGTCCAGCTGAGAACATCCATCCGATCACTGCGCCTGAGCACTGGCCCGTAATTTTTCCCAACCCTAACCGCTGGCAAGGATCCCGGCGCATGCGCACTCTGCTGTGAAATTTCCCTACCCCCTCGTTGTGCGCCTGCGCGGCACACCTCCTCGCGTCATGTCCGGTGCGACCAGAAGTGACGAGGGTAGGGAAATCTCATGAGGTAGGGAAATATGATGTTACACACCCACCAATTATAAGAACAAATGCACTGTGTACAAGCACTCTGCTATCTCCAGCAGTCTGTAGAGTTGGAAAAAGCAGCAGTGAGCATTGCATGGCCGCTGCTGTATTCAAACTGGGGAAATCAGGGCCCAGTTCTCGTGATCTGATTGGGCCCCGTAATCGGACCTCTGCTAATCAGACACCTAGGGGGTCATTTATTAAACATAAATACGCCTAAATTAGGCGTATTTCTGGTGCAGATTCGCGCTGCAATCTGCGACTTTTCCCCGCTCACACTAGGTCTAAAATAAAGTGGTCAGGAAAGGGCACAGACCTGTAGGCCTGTCTCATTCATCATTTTCTATGCCTGTTTTAGGTGTAGAAAATCGTCTAAATGTAAGCCAGCTAGGAAGCTGGCTTATATTTAGACTGGCACTGGATGGGCCGAAGTTATGTAAAGGCCTGCTGCAGATCCACCACCAGATATAGGGGTTATTAAGACCGGCGCCCAAAATGCCGGTCTTAACAAATGACCCCCTTATTCCTTATTTTGTGGAGATAAGTCTTAGTACTATAGCAACTATTTTAAGGTAAAGATTTTAAAATGGTTTGGACAAACTGCCTGGCTTCAGAATGTCAGAGAGAATGTCAAAGAAATCATAAGCCAGAAGTGTCCATTGACATTTGAATACCTAATTTAAGCATTAAAATTTTCTACAGTTATTGGAATACTAAACACACAACATGAATAAAAATGGCTGGTCTCCTTGTACTTAAGGCACCATCCCCTGTGGGAAAGTGCCTGAGCAATAGGTTCCGCTAGTGTCCTGCAAAAGTGTGCTGTTTTACGCTTTTCTGCCCATGTAACAAATTCTGCCTGTCTCTGGGATTTGAACCTTCTCTGCCTGAACTGATCTTTACTTGGTCTCTGTACTGACCCTGAGCTGCCCGCCCTGACCTTGGACTGTTTATCGGATTGCACATACTCTGCCCTCACCTTGGCCAGTCCCTGACTACAGTTTTTCTCCACACTGGTGTCTTTTGACCCCCCCTGGGTCAGCTGTCAACCAACTAGAGACTGTTCTAGCAGGTAGCAGCCTGGTAGTTCCCATGCAGCAAACTCCAGATACCTTTATAGCAGGGGTGCACAACCTGCAGCCCAGGGGCCACATGCGGCCCTCGATACCATTCTGTGTGGCCCCCAACCATCTGGTAACAGATATGTATTGGCTGCTTACATGTATTTTTCATGTATTCTCCCATTAGATGGGAGTTATAGAAGTGTAACTAGACATTTATGATATATAGGCCTCATGCACAAGGCCGTGTAACCCGAGAGCGGTCCGTGGTAACCCGGCCGGGATTCCTTCTGACAGCAGGAGCGCACGGCGTCATTGGTTGTTATGACGCCGTGCGCTTCATGCCGCCGCTGCTGTACAGTGATACACCCTTGGAATTGGTCTAGGCTGACAACGTAGCCCCTAACCAAAAAAGGTTGTGCACCCCTGCTTTATAGGGTTTAAAGGATGAAGACCAGGGGACTGTCAGGATATCGTCCTTATGAGTATCCCCAAGTCAAATCTGTTTGGTTGATACAGTATAACAGAACCTATATTCCTTTTTCTTATTTTTATCATTCATTTCTAGGTTTAGTGTTCCTTTTAATAAAAATGTAAAAAAATTGTGGGGTTAATGAGCTGGGCTGTTCCACGCTTTTACAAAAGCTATAATTAAAAAAATAAACCTATAATAGAGAATTGGCAGCAGCTGTAGCCATCTAGTCTGCTGGTTGTAACACTTTTTTTTTTACCCCCTAATGATAATTTAAAACACAAAAAAAGAAATAACTATTACCAAGATTATATTTTTTTTAGTTTATTGACTATAATTTCAAACACCTTGGCTTGTTATAAACAAGGTAGTAGTGGTTATGAATATGTGACCCATCGTGTTTGCTTCCCTTTAAGAACTAAAAATATTGAATTAATTGCATATCATTCTGTGGTCCCAAATAATTTGTAATGACCAGTAATTTTCATTGTTCTCTTTCTCATTTCATGGCTTTCTTATTCACACTATTTTCATATGGTATAAATGTAAAATTGAAAGTAGTTGCCCAGTGAAAAAAATATCTATACAGTATATATAAAATGGCCATGCATGATATAAAAAAGACATACTCACCTCACATGCTCCCGTTCCGATGCTGCCCACTATATAGAACCACCATTTAGATCCATGTTCTTCAGGGGTATTGCAGTGTGACTCAAGTACATTTGTATTATCCTTCCTGTAGGATGAACATCTCCTGGTCAAGCATTTCCAGTATCTAAGATGGTCTCCATACAGAGATACTCCAGACACCAAAAGATCCTTCTTACAACTCCTTTCCATGGTCGAACAGTGGCAAGAGCAGAATAGAGAGCATAGGACCCTTGTGCACTGTCTGTAAGCATCCATTCATTTTCTGTAGGCTTTCAGTTTCTACGTCAATCTTTTTGCTTTTGTGACATTTCTTCTGCACGTTTTTTACAGAAACGGCGGAGGTCGGAGTGGGACATTCTGTGCTTGCGCAATGCTGTGTGAGATGACTCGATGTCACCATGTGGTTGATGTTTTCTATGCTGTCAAAAGTTTGCGGAATATTAAGCCAAATATGGTGGAAACACTGGTAAGACCGTAGCTACTAAATATGAAATTATCAATGAAATAGGCAACTTTGAACCCTTTTTTATAGTTGGTATAGAAAAATGTAGCATTATTACTAATCATGGAATCCCAATCTTTCTCTTGACAGGACCAGTACCGGTTTTGCTATGAAATTGCCCTGGAATACCTAGAACTGCATGATGCCAGATAGCATTCATGGAAACAGCAATTTGGGTGCCAGCCCTGCTGCCTGTGCCCTGTGAAATAGACATGTGCCAATCAGATGCATTTATATTTTGTGGCCAAAAAAGACTTCAGTCACCTCTCCTAATCCAGTATGAAAAGGGCTTCTCTCTGCTGTCTCTGTGGGAAGTGGAAGTTATACCAATCAATGCCTGTACATATTTCTAGCTGTACATATGAGCCTGATTATGGAAAGTGTAGCTCCAAAATTAAAGCCTATAACATATTTTACTTGTGATGTATATTCATATCAAATTTGCATATGCAAATCAGCGCAACTATCAAAGAGATTTCTCAGTGTCAGAGGTATTCAAGGACACCTGAGCTGTAAATAAGTGATCTTCACCTTTCATCTCTCAATGGGTTGATCTTATACTAGGTGGGGAGGGTGACCGCAATGGGGTAAACTGCATCAGCTGAAAGGCAAAGTAATGTGTCTTCTCTATATGTGTAATGGATGTCCCTATGTGATCCTCTAAGCCACAGTATACACTGAGCGTCATGATCACTATATGTATATAATGGTGAAGGATGTACTGACCCCACAAGTAATGAAGGGGTTTTAATGCTTTATTGTACTCGAATAAACTGCTTGTTTTTATTAGTTCTGTGTTCTAAAAACTGGGTTTTTTAGGATGGAATTTCTCTGGTATGAATGTGCAAATGTCTGCTCTGTGCTGATTTATAGCCATCCGGCGCATGTCACTGATGTTTTACATTACTAGGAGGTGATAGGTTTGAGTGCTGCTGCCTTTGTATTAAATGGTAATAGCATCTCTCCCTCATGGCACAGTTTATTAGGAGGAGATGAAAAGTTTATGTCTGTACATTAGATAAAGATGACAAGTGTGTTCTTCACGGCCACCCAGGGGACAATATATATATATATATAATATATATACATACACACACACTGTATTTACATATTATATATGAGACTGGCTGTGATGTGGTGACAATATTGTGCATTATGTGACAGTGTTGTTAGGAAGGGGCCAACAGTTCTCTAGTTCTGCATTGGTTTTTATTTTCTGCCTTGCAAGGATGATTAAAAATAATTGGACAGACAGATAGTTGGTGATTTGTCCTTGTGTCAGGGGACAGGGCAGCCTAGTTCATCAGTGCACCAAATTTACCACTATTTTACTGTTGATTCAGTTGCCCTAGACAGGGCCTGTCAAAGGAAGAGCTATAATAACATTCCTGGAAGTGATTACCTTCTTCAGTAGCATAAGAGTGAGCACTTTCAACTGCCCTCCCTATTAGAAATTCCATACTTGAACATATGATGATCTCAATTGCTGGATATGCTTATCTAGATAGCACTAATTATATAGAACATAATGTGACAAGTGAAAAGATGGAGATGTTCACAGATAAATTGGTTATTTCTTTCAAACGACAATAACATTTTACTGTCATTTTAACAACAGAATGCATCAAAAATAATTCAATTACAATCTTGCCACATGCGAATAGTCATTTGTGTCAAATTAACATTTTTTTTGCTTCTATTTGAAATTGTTTCTATATATTTTATAGTATTCACAGAGGTGCACCTAGTCTTCCTGCTGCCATAGGCGAAAACTGAAATGTCAAGCCCCCCCCCCATACCAATTTCTTAACCTAACCCCTTCCCTCCAGCCTTACTATTAAAGACATACTTGGAAAACATTACATACAGAGCTGCAAAACACACAGGGTAATACAGCGCCACATACGTGCCCACTGAGCTTTCCAATACTATACTGCAGAAACAGATAATCCCCCTTCTGCTGCCCCCCTCTTGCTCCTACCTGGTGCTGCCTGAGGCAATCGCCTAACCTCGCCTCATTGGTGATGCACCCCTGAGTATTCAGTAGCATAACGATATGTTTACTGCATGTAAACGTGTTACTGAAATTTCAACTAAAAATCAGCTCTATGTATCTGAATGGAGATGTTTCTTCAATAAACACATGGATTTCTACAAACCCCATTCAGATGTTTGGGGACAGTTTCAGAAATTTCTGATACAAATCTGCCATGTGTGACTATATCCTAATAGTTCCCCTGGAGTGAAGCAACTTAATCAGCATTGGGTTAGTTTAAACTCGTCCTTAGACTGTTCACTGTATGGGTCTTGGAAATTTACTAAATTAATAACTCATAACAGTATAGTCAACTACGGAGACCCTTACAAATAACATTTTTATACATAAGTTCACGATGTGATTTGTTTCAGAGCCAAAGCAATCACCCCTCCTGAGAAACAATAGGTCATATGAATATGCATATTACGTGTACACCCTGTGTGCTCAGTATACTTTTATATACTTCTGTTTGACCCTAGAAGCCAGGATATATATAGGAATATATGCACAACAGATTTCCTTACATATGGGGTCATTTATCAAACTGGTGTAAAGTAGAACTGGCTCAGTTGCCCATAGCAACCAATCAGATTCCACCTTTCATTTTTGACAGCTCCTTTGGAAAATGAAAGGTGGAATCTCATTGGTTGCTATGGGCACCTAAGCAAAAACATTGTTAATGGCTAAGCGGTTACCGCAAAACTGCACAGCCATTAACGATAAGCAAGTAACTGCCAAACTGTGTTTAACGATTGATACCTGGATGGCTGCACCATTCGCGGCCGTATCTCCACCATGTGCAGGACACCCAGTCTAACTGTAACCTTTAGGCCTCTTTCACACGGGCGAGTTTTCCGCGCGGGTGCAATGCGGGAGGTGAACGCATTGCACCCGCACTGAATCCGGACCCATTCATTTCTATGGGGCTGTTCAGATGAGCGGTGATTTTCACGCATCACTTATGCGTTGCGTGAAAATCGCAGCATGTTCTATATTCTGCGTTTTTCACGTAAGGCAGGCCCCATAGAAGTGAATGGGGTTGCGTGAAAATCGCAAGCATCCGCAAGCAAGTGCGGATGCGGTGCGATTTTCACGCACGGTTGCTAGGAGACGATCGGGATGGAGACCCGATCATTATTATTTTCCCTTATAACATGGTTATAAGGGAAAATAATAGCATTCTGAATACAGAATGCAAAGTAAAATAGCACTGGAGGGGTTAAAAAAAATAAATTATTATTTAACTCACCTTAATCCACTTGCTCGCGTAGCCCGGCATCTACTTGTGTCTCCTTTGAGGAAGGACCTGTGATGACGTCACTCCGGTCATCACATGGTACGTCACATGATCTTTTACCATGGTGAATCACCATGGTAAAAGATCATGTGACGTACCTTGTGATGACCGGAGTGACGTCATCACAAGTCCTTGATCAAAGGAGACACAAGTAGATGCCGGGCTACGCGAGCAAGGGGATTAAGGTGAGTTAAATAATTATTTATTTATTTTTAACCCCTCCAGTGCTATTTTACTTTGCATTCTGTATTCAGAATGCTATTATTTTCCCTTATAACCATGTTATAAGGCAAAATAATACAATCTACAGAACACCGATCCCAAGCCCGAACTTCTGTGAAGAAGTTCGGGTTTGGGTACCAAGCACGCACGATTTTTCTCACGCGAGTGCAAAACGCATTACAATGTTTTGCACTCGTGCGGAAAAATCGCGGGTGTTCCCGCAACGCACCCGCACATTTTTCCGCAACGCCCGTGTGAAACCAGCCTTAGGCTACAAAACAGATTAGAACCCAGGGGGCTGTTGTAAAACATGAAGGAAAGTTGTTACAGCAGCGAAATCATTGTGGTAACATAGTGTAGTTTATGAATGTTTAATCAAAAATGTACAACTGCTACATGAGTATATCAAGGAAAGTATTACTAGAATTACATATTTAGGATTTTTTTTCTTGCTTTGAAGTTATTCTCCAGCCAAAACTGAAAACTGTGTCAGCAATGCATAAATGACATTGCTAGCAGAAGATCCAACATTTATAGAGCAAATAAAGAATTAATGAAAAAATAATTGCATATAGTATGAAATCCAATGCCCCAAGGAATGTGGTTAGTACAGCCAGGTGACTGATGAAGTGAGCAAAAGATGAGGACATATTCTTTTAAACCAAAACACATCAATACAAATTTCATTGGATCCTTCAGATGGAAGATGAAGATGAATTATAGGCCAGGAATATATTCTAAAGTTCTTGACAACCCCTTTAGGGTTGCATGAGAATTGGTTTTGGGACAGTATCAGAGGATAGTTCTCTTAAATGTATCTCTTGTATCAAGACTATTGTCAGAACATGTAATATCTAGAAACAGCTTGCACTCATTATTGTTAAAGCTTTGTAATATTTTGGACTGTTGCTGTCATAAAATAAGAAAGTATATTCAAAACAAGATCATCCGCTTAGAGGTTAAAAAACGAGTTTATTAAAATCCTCATAATTTCTTGTAAAATAGTTTTACATATTCATATATACCGTAGATAAACTAACATATGTCTGCAAAATTAATCCAAAGATTTTTGAGCAGTTTCAGATGCCAATTTACTCTTAATTTTAGAGGGGGAAAACCATGAGAGATGAAGAAGATGGAGGATCACATGACACTGGGAGGAAGTGGGATGAAAGGCTTGCCCTGATTGAGAGGCTAAAAGACAGCCTCATCAGCCAATTAGAGGGCAGTAGGTAGGGAGATGACTATGCTGAACAAGCAGAAGAGCCAAATTGTCGCAAGCAATTGTTGTAGTGTGATTAGGGACAATATAGGGAAACTATATGGAAAGAATAGAACTATAATTGTATAGATTTTAGAGATGCTTTGAGAGGGTTGGTCACAGGGGCTGTATTTAAAGGGCATCAGTCAGCAGATTTGTACTTATGAAACTGGCCGACCTATTGCACCTATTGCATGTGCACTTGGCAACTGAAGGCATCTGTGTTGGTCTCATGTTCATATGTGTCCGCATTGTTGAGAAAACAACTTTGATTGACTTTAGGAGAAGCCGGGCCAGGAATCATCACAATTAGGCCTCATGCACACGACCGTTTTTTTTTTAAGGTCCGCAAAAACGGGGTCCATTTGTCCGTGATCCGTTACCGTTTTTTCGTCCGTGGGTCTTCCTTGATTTTTGGAGGATCCACGGACATGAGCCCCGTTTTTGCGGACCTTAAAAAAAAAAACGGTCGTGTGCATGAGGCCTAATTGTGCATGAGCCAAACGGATCCGTCCTGAATTACAATGCAAGTCAATAGGGACGGATCCGTTTGACGTTGACACAATATGGTGCAATTGCAAACGGATCCGTCCCCCATTGACTTTCAATGTAAAGTCAGGAGTCCCTTTTATACCATCGGATCAGAGTTTTCTCCAATCCGATGGTATATTTTAACTTGAAGCGTCCCCATCACCATGGGAACGCCTCTATGTTAGAATATACCATCGGATTTGAGTTAGATCGTGAAACTCAGATCCGACAGTATATTCTAACACAGAGGCGTTCCCATGGTGATGGGGACGCTTCAGGTTAGAATATACTAAAAGAACTGTGTACATGACTGCCCCCTGCTGCCTGGCAGGTGCTGCCAGGCAGCAGGGGGCAGACCCCCCCTCCCCCTGTATTTAACTCATTGGTGGCCAGTGCGGCCCCCCTCCCTCCCCTGTATTTAACTCATTGGTGGCCAGCCCCCCCTCCCTCCCTTGTATTTAACACATTGGTGGCCAGTGCGGCCGGCCCCCCCTCCCTCCCTTGTATTTAAGACATTGGTGGCCAGTCCGGCCGGCCCCCCCTCCCTCCCTTGTATTTAACACATTGGTGGCCAGTGCGGCCCCCCTCCCTCCCTTGTATTTAAGACATTGGTGGCCAGTGCGGCCGGCCTCCCCTCCCTTCCTTGTATTTAAGACATTGGTGGCCAGTGCGGCCGGCCACCCCTAATTAAAATGACCGACCCCCATCATTGGTGGCAGTGGAGAGTTCCGATCGGAGTCCCAGTTTAATCGCTGGGGCTCCGATCGGTAACCATGGCAACCAGGACGCTACTGCAGTCCTGGTTGCCATGGTTACTTAGCAATTTTTAGAAGCATTATACTTACCTGCGAGCTGCGATGTCTGTGACCGGCCGGGCGCTCCTCCTACTGGTAAGTGAAAGGTCTGTGCGGCACATTGCTTATAGCACAGACCTGTCACTTACCAGTAGGAGGAGCGTCCGGCCGGTCACAGACATCGCAGCTCGCAGGTAAGTATAATGCTTCTAAAAATTGCTAAGTAACCATGGCAACCAGGACTGCAGTAGCGTCCTGGTTGCCATGGTTACCGATCGGGGCCCCAGCAATTAAACTGGGACTCCGATCGGAACTCTCCACTGCCACCAATGTTAGGGGGGGAGATTTTAATTAGGAGGGGAAGGGGGGCCCACTGGCCACCAATGAATGGACAGTAATACAGGGGAGGGAGGGGGGGCCCACTGGCCACCAATGAATGGACAGTAATACAGGGGAGGGAGGGGGGGCCCACTGGCCACCAATGAATCTACAGTACTACAGGGGAGGGAGGGGGGCCCACTGGCCACCAATGAATGGACAGTAATACAGGGGAGGGAGGGGGGGCCCACTGGCCACCAATGAATCTACAGTACTACAGGGGAGGGAGGGGGGCCCACTGGCCACCAATGAATGGACAGTAATACAGGGGAGGGAGGGGGGGCCCACTGGCCACCAATGAATCTACAGTACTACAGGGGAGGGAGGGGGGGCCCACTGGCCACCAATGAATCTACAGTACTACAGGGGAGGGAGGGGGGCCCACTGGCCACCAATGAATGGACAGTAATACAGGGGAGGGAGGGGGGCCCACTGGCCACCAATGAATGGACAGTAATACAGGGGAGGGAGGGGGGCCCACTGGCCACCAATGAATCTACAGTACTACTGTCACGACTGTGACTGATCCAGACAGGTCTGGGAGGAGAAGGTCGCAGCGACTTGCTACTCGCGATAGCTTGTGAGTTTGCTCCGTGGTTCAGGGTATGTCATCTGGGTTTTGCCTTGTGAACCTTTTTGTCCTGACTGGGAGTTTGTAGGCATCCTTCTCAGGTGAGTCCTGTCTGCCAGTCTCAGCTACTATATTAGTTTCACTTTCACTTCCAGTCATTGCCAGATATACTCCTTACTTCCAGTTCTATTCTGACCTTTGAAGGAGATCGTTTGATGGTGTTGCTGTGGAGCTCTTGTCCGGCGTGGACTGTCGTGATTGGGATCGCCTTCTCTGCTCGTGACTGGATAAGTCTATCTCTGATATAAGTTTGTTTGTTGCTGTCTTCCCCTGCTGTTCTCCTAGACATGAGTGATGGTGACTAGTGCTCCCATCGGCCTTTCCCCACTCTAGGCTTTAGGGTGACTGAGGGTTTAGGCATCCTGCTCGCCGCACGGGTTCACACCCCGTCTAGGGTATCAGGGCAGACAGGTGCCAGCTTAGGGTTAGTCAGGGGTGGCCATACTATTCCCATCCGTAGATAAGGGTCCCCCTACCCCTCCGTCTGGTGCGACACGACTGCTGCTGGGGTAGCGGTCGTGACAACTACAGGGGAGGGAGGGGGGCCCACTGGCCACCAATGAATGGACCGTAATACAGGGGAGGGAGGGGGGGCCCACTGGCCACCAATGAATGGACAGTAATACGAGGGAGGGGGGGCCCACTGGCCACCAATGAATGGACAGTAATACAGGGGAGGGAGGGGGGGCCCACTGGCCACCAATGAATCTACAGTACTACAGGAGAGGGAGGGGGGCCCACTGGCCACCAATGAATGGACAGTAATACAGGGGAGGGAGGGGGGGCCCACTGGCCACCAATGAATCTACAGTACTACAGGGGAGGGAGGGGGGCCCACTGGCCACCAATGAATCTACAGTACTACAGGGGAGGGAGGGGGGCCCACTGGCCACCAATGAATCTACAGTACTACAGGGGAGGGAGGGGGGCCCACTGGCCACCAATGAATTTAAAACTGGGGAGGGAGGGGTTAATTGTGCGGATCACAGCCCCCTGTAAGAGATCAGGTGCTGCCAGGCAGCAGGGGGCAGTCATGTACACAGTTCAAAGTATATTCTAACTAGAAGCGTTCCCATCACTATGGGAACGCCTCTGTGTTAGAATATACTGTCGGATCTGAGTTTTCATGAAGTGAAAACTCAGCTCTGAAAAAGCTTTTATGCAGACGGATCTGCGGATCCGTCTGCGTGAAAGTAGCCACGGACCACGGATGCGGATGCCAATCTTGTGTGCATCCATGTTTTTTCACGGACCCATTGACTTGAATGGGTCCGTGAACCGTTGTCCGTCAAAAAAATTGGACAGGTCATATTTTTTTGACGGACAGGAAACACAGATCACTGATGCGGCTGCAAAACGGTGCATTTTCCGATTTTTCCACGGACCCATTGAAAGTCAATGGGTCCGTAAAAAAAACGGAAAACGGCACAACGGCCACGGATGCACACAACGGTCGTGTGCATGAGGCCTTAAACTGTGACCCTGTCAATAAAAGTGCATAGGGCGTGAAAGTTGCAGAGAGAGCTGAGCCTCTAGGAATAATGGTTTAGAGCTGCTGCACACCAGAAAACTGGTGTAAATGAAGATAAATTTGTCTCTGCTGTTGACCACGCCCCTTTGATGTCTTTGCCACAGGGAAATGGTGGTGGAAAAAGGCACTGGCGACTTATTTTTTTTAAAAAGTCGCATTTAAAAATTCACAAACACACATTTTGTCACTTCTTAACCACCTCAGCCCCCAGTGCTTAAACACCCTGAAAGACCAGGCCACTTTTTACACTTCTGACCTACACTACTTTCACCGTTTATTGCTCGGTCATGCAACTTACCACCCAAATGAATTTTACCTCCTTTTCTTCTCACTAATAGAGCTTTCATTTGGTGGTATTTCATTGCTGCTGACATTTTTACTTTTTTTGTTATTAATCGAAATTTAACGATTTTTTTGCAAAAAAATGACATTTTTCACTTTCAGTTGTAAAATTTTGCAAAAAAAACGACATCCATATAGAAATTTTGCTCTAAATTTATAGTTCTACATGTCTTTGATAAAAAAAAAATGTTTGGGTAAAAAAAAAATGGTTTGGGTAAAAGTTATAGCGTTTACAAACTATGGTACAAAAATGTGAATTTCCGCTTTTTGAAGCAGCTCTGACTTTCTGAGCACCTGTCATGTTTCCTGAGGTTCTACAATGCCCAGACAGTACAAACACCCCACAAATGACCCCATTTCTGAAAGTACACACCCTAAGGTATTCGCTGATGGGCATAGTGAGTTCATAGAACTTTTTATTTTTTGTCACAAGTTAGCGGAAAATGATGATTTTTTTATTTATTTTTTTTTTTCTTACAAAGTCTCATATTCCACTAACTTGTGACAAAAAATAAAAAGTTCTATGAACTCACTATGCCCATCAGCGAATACCTTGGGGTCTCTTCTTTCCAAAATGGGGTCACTTGTGGGGTAGTTATACTGCCCTGGCATTCTAGGGGCCCAAATGTGTGGTAAAGAGTTTGAAATCAAATTCAGTAAAAAATGACGAGTGAAATCCGAAAGGTGCTCTTTGGAATATGGGCCCCTTTGCCCACCTAGGCTGCAAAAAAGTGTCACACATCTGGTATCCCCGTACTCAGGAGAAGTTGAGGAATGTGTTTTGGGGTGTCTTTTTACATATACCCATGCTGGGTGAGATAAATATCTTGGTCAAATGACAACTTTGTATAAAAAAATGGGAAAAGTTGTCTTTTGCCAAGATATTTCTCTCACCCAGCATGGGTATATATAAAATGACACCCCAAAACACATTCCCCACCTTCTCCTGAGTACGGAGATACCAGATGTGTGACACTTTTTTGCAGCCTAGGTGGGCAAAGGGGCCCATATTCCAAAGAGCACCTTTCGGATTTCACTCATCATTTTTTACAGAATTTGATTTCTAACTCCTTACCACACATTTGGGCCCCTAGAATGCCAGGGCAGTATAACTACCCCACAAGTGACCCCATTTTGGAAAGAAGACACCCCAAGCTATTCCGTGAGGGGCATGGCGAGTTCCTAGAATTTTTTATTTTTTGTCACAAGTTAGTGGAAAATGATGATTTTTTTTTTTTTTTTTTTTTTTCATACAAAGTCTCATATTCCACTAACTTGTGACAAAAAATAAAAACTTCCATGAACTCACTATGCCCATCAGCGAATACCTTGGGGTCTCTTCTTTCCAAAATGGGGTCACTTGTGGGGTAGTTATACTGCCCTGGCATTCTAGGGGCCCAAATGTGTGGTAAAGAGTTTGAAATCAAATTCAGTAAAAAATGACGAGTGAAATCCGAAAGGTGCTCTTTGGAATATGGGCCCCTTTGCCCACCTAGGCTGCAAAAAAGTGTCACACATCTGGTATCCCCGTACTCAGGAGAAGTTGAGGAATGTGTTTTGGGGTGTCTTTTTACATATACCCATGCTGGGTGAGATAAATATCTTGGTCAAATGACAACTTTGTATAAAAAAATGGGAAAAGTTGTCTTTTGCCAAGATATTTCTCTCACCCAGCATGGGTATATATAAAATGACACCCCAAAACACATTCCCCACCTTCTCCTGAGTACGGAGATACCAGATGTGTGACACTTTTTTGCAGCCTAGGTGGGCAAAGGGGCCCATATTCCAAAGAGCACCTTTCGGATTTCACTCATCATTTTTTACAGAATTTGATTTCTAACTCCTTACCACACATTTGGGCCCCTAGAATGCCAGGGCAGTATAACTACCCCACAAGTGACCCCATTTTGGAAAGAAGACACCCCAAGCTATTCCGTGAGGGGCATGGCGAGTTCCTAGAATTTTTTATTTTTTGTCACAAGTTAGTGGAAAATGATGATTTTTTTTTTTGATTTTTTTTTCATACAAAGTCTCATATTCCACTAACTTGTGACAAAAAATAAAAACTTCCATGAACTCACTATGCCCATCAGCGAATACCTTGGGGTCTCTTCTTTCCAAAATGGGGTCACTTGTGGGGTAGTTATACTGCCCTGGCATTCTAGGGGCCCAAATGTGTGGTAAGGAGTTTGAAATCAAATTCTGTAAAAAATGACGAGTGAAATCCGAAAGGTGCTCTTTGGAATATGGGCCCCTTTGCCCACCTAGGCTGCAAAAAAGTGTCACACATGTGGTATTGCCGTACTCAGGAGAAGTTGAGGAATGTGTTTTGGGGTGTCTTTTTACATATACCCATGCTGGGTGAGATAAATATCTTGGTCAAATGACAACTTTGTATAAAAAAATGGGAAAAGTTGTCTTTTGCCAAGATATTTCTCTCACCCAGCATGGGTATATATAAAATGACACCCCAAAACACATTCCCCACCTTCTCCTGAGTACGGAGATACCAGATGTGTGACACTTTTTTGCAGCCTAGGTGGGCAAAGGGGCCCATATTCCAAAGAGCACCTTTTGGATTTCACAGGTCATTTTTTACTGAATTTGATTTCAAACTCCTTACCACACATTTGGGCCCCTAGAATGCCAGGGCAGTATAACTACCCCACAAGTGACCCCATTTTGGAAAGAAGAGACCCCAAGGTATTCGCTGATGGGCATAGTGAGTTCATGGAAATTTTTTTTTTTTGTCACAAGTTAGTGGAATAGGAGACTTTGTATGAAAAAAAAAAAAAAAAAAAAAAATCATCATTTTCCACTAACTTGTGACAAAAAATAAAAAATTCTAGGAACTTGCCATGCCCCTCACGGAATACCTTGGGGTGTCTTCTTTCCAAAATGGGGTCACTTGTGGGGCAGTTATACTGCCCTGGCATTTTCCAGGGGCCCTAATGTCTGGTAAGTAGGTAAATGACCTGTGAAATCTGAAAGGTGCTCTTTGGAATGTGGGCCCCTTTGCCCAGCTAGGCTGCAAAAAAGTGTCACACATCTGGTATCTCCGTACTCAGAAGAAGGTAAGGAATGTGTTTTGGGGTGTCATTTTACATATACCCATGCTGGGTGAGAGAAATATCTTGGCAAAAGACAACTTTTCCCATTTTTTTTATACAAAGTTGGCATTTGACCAAGATATTTATCTCACCCAGCATGGGTATATGTAAAATGACACCCCAAAACATATTCCCCAACTTCTGCTGAATACGGAGATACCACATGTGTGACACTTTTTTGCAGCCTAGGTGGGCAAAGGGGCCCAAATTCCTTTTAGGAGGGCATTTTTAGATATTTGGATACCAGACTTCTTCTCACGCTTTGGGGCCCCTAAAATGCCAGGGCAGTATAAATACCCCACATGTGACCCCATTTTGGAAAGAAGACACCCCAAGGTATTCAATGAGGGGCATGGCGAGTTCATTGAAAAAAAAAAATTTTGGCACAAGTTAGCGGAAATTGATTTTTTGGATTTTGTTCTCACAAAGTCTCCCTTTCCGCTAACTTGGGACAAAAATTTCAATCTTTCATGGACTCAATATGCCCCTCAGCAAATACCTTGGGGTGTCTTCTTTCCAAAATGGTGTTATTTGTGGGGTGTTTGTACTGCCCTGGCATTTGAGGGTCTCCGCAATCATTACATGTATGCCCAGCATTAGGAGTTTCTGCTATTCTCCTTATATTGAGCATACGGGTAATGAGATTTTTTTTTTCCGTTCAGCCTCTGGGCTGAAAGAAAAAAATGAACGGCACAGATTTCTTCATTCGCATCGATCAATGTGGATGAAAAAATCTCTGCCAAAAAAAGAAAAAGGAGGGGAAAGGCGTCTGCCAGGACATAGGAGCTCCGCCCAACATCCATACCCACTTCAGCTCGTATGCCCTGGCAAACCAGATTTCTCCATTCACATCAATCGATGTGGATGAATAAATCATTGCCGGGATTTTTTTTTTTATATATACAAAGTGTTTGCCAAAGTATATGAACACCGCCACCTCCTCAGCTCATATGCCTCGGCAAACATATCTTTTACTGCAGAGGAGAAATCTCGTCTTGCAGCGCCGCATACACCGACTTGCGTGTAATCTGACAGCAGCACAATGCTTCTGTCCGAATGCACATCAGTGCTGCAGCTGGTCGATCGGTTGGTCCACCTGGAAGGTAAAAAAAACAAAACAAAAAAGAAAAAACCAGGCCGCAAAGCAATAACTTTATTAACTTTAGAACAGAACATATTAACTTTTTTAAACTTTTTTAACTTTTTTACTTACCGGTAATTTTTTTTTTGTTTAGTTTTTTTTACCTTTATAGAACAAACCTCTCCTTCCCCATGGGACAATGTGCAAAGCGCAAATCGCCCAAAGATGTGGCGAAGTACGTTATGCACTTTATCCCAGGTGAAAGGAGAGGTTTGCAGCAGCTGAGAGTAAAAGGGCCCTAATAGCCCTGTGTGCCTGTCCTGTGAGATGCAATCCCTATGCTAGGTGTACCTGTGTGTGGTACTTCCGGAAACACTCTCCATAGCATAGGGCAGGGTGGTCAGCACAGTCAGGACAGAAATAGCGGGTGTCACGCCTTATTCCACTCCTGCTACAGACACGACATCTTTTTCGGGGTGACGGTTGGGTTGAGGTACCAGGAACGACACTGGGGAAATGTCGCTCGTGTAGACGGCTAACTACACTGGGGGATGGGGCCACGGAACCTCCTGGGTAAAGGAGGTTCTCGATGATCTCTTCCTGGAATTTGAGGAAAGATCGTGTTCTCCCAGCCTTACTGTAGAGAACAAAACTATTGTACAGCGCCAATTGAATTAAATATACAGACACCTTCTTATACCAGCGTCTGGTTCTGCGGGAAACTAAATACGGAGACAACATCTGGTCATTGAAGTCCACCCCTCCCATGAGCGCATTATAGTCGTGGACACAGAGGGGCTTTTCAATGACACGGGTTGCTCGCTCAATTTGGATTGTCGTGTCTGCGTGAATGGAGGAGAGCATGTAAACGTCACGCTTGTCTCTCCATTTCACCGCGAGCAGTTCTTCGTTACACAAGGCAGCCCTCTGCCCCCTTGCAAGACGGGTGGTTACAAGCCGTTGGGGGAAGCCCACGCGACTAGTTCGCGCGGTGCCACAGGCGCAAATCCGTTCTAGAAACAAATGCCTAAAGAGGGCCACACTTGTGTAAAAATTGTCCACATAAAGATGGTACCCCTTGCCGAATAAGGGTGACACCAAGTCCCAGACTGTCTTCCCACTGCTCCCCAGGTAGTCAGGGCAACCGACCGGCTCCAGGGTCTGATCTTTTCCCTCATAGACACGAAATTTGTGGGTATAGCCTGTGGCCCTTTCACAGAGCTTATACAATTTGACCCCATACCGGGCACGCTTGCTTGGGATGTACTGTTTGAAGCCAAGGCGCCCGGTAAAATGTATTAGGGACTCGTCTACGCAGATGTTTTGCTCGGGGGTATACAAATCTGCAAATTTCTGGTTGAAATGGTCTATGAGGGGCCGAATTTTGTGGAGCCGGTCAAAAGCTGGGTGGCCTCTGGGACGGGAGGTGGTGTTGTCGCTAAAATGCAGGAAACGGAGGATGGCCTCAAATCGTGCCCTGGACATAGCAGCAGAGAACATGGGCATGTGATGAATCGGGTGCGTTGACCAATATGACCGCAATTCATGCTTTTTTGTCAGGCCCATGTTGAGGAGAAGGCCCAAAAAAATTTTAATTTCGGAAACTTGGACTGGTTTCCACCGGAAAGGCTGGGCATAAAAGCTTCCCGGGTTGGCGGATATAAATTGTGTGGCATACTGGTTGGTCTCTGCCACGACTAAGTCCAAGAGCTCCGCAGTCAAGAACAGCTCAAAAAATCCCAGGGCCGAACCGATTTGAGCCGTCTCAACCCGAACTCCAGACTGGGCGGTGAAAGGGGGAACTACAGGTGCGGCTGAAGTTGGTGACTGCCAATCAGGGTTTGCCAGCACCTCAGGGATTCTAGGGGCTCTACGGGCCTGTCTTTGCGGTGGCTGCGACGGGGTAACTAGTGCACGTGCCACCGTACCAGCTTCAACTGCCCTTCTGGTGCTCGCCACGTCACCATGTTGTACGGCAGTGCTGGTACTAGGTCCAGGGAGGGCTGCGCTGCTGGTGTATGCCTCACCACGTGATCCGGCAGCGACAGCCCCACTCTGCTGCTCTTGAAGCGGATCCTGCATAACCTGTGGTCTAGCGACATGGGGCCGGGTACGCCTGGTGCTGCCAGGGACCTCCACCTCCTCGTCCGAACTTTGGGTCAGAGAGCCACTGCTTTCCACAGGTTCATATTCTGACCCGCTAGATTCATCAGATGAGGGTTCCCACTCCTCATCCGACTGGGTCAGAATCCTGTAGGCCTCTTCAGAAGAATACCCCCTGTTTGACATTTTGGACTACTAAATTTAGGGGTATTCCCTGAGACTACCCAAGAAAAAAAGCAAACCTGTCTTACAAAGGGGAGGCTAGCGAAGTACCGGAGGCCGCTGCGGTTGATAAAAAATATCAAAACTGATTTTTTTATCGCCGCAGTGCGTGTAAAATGAATGTGCAGTGATCAAAAAATATATATTTTTTGTCACTGCGGTGGGGCGGGCGTGGGTGAACGCACGTGTGGGCGACCGATCAGGCCTGATCGGGCAAACACTGCGTTTTGGGTGGAGGGCGAACTAAAGTGACACTAATACTATTATAGATCTGACCGTGATCAGTTTTGATCACTTACAGATACTATAAAAGTACAAATGCTGATTAGCGATACGCTATTCAGCGAATAAAAGTGACTGCGGTGCGGTGGGGTGGGCGCTAACTGACGCTAACTACCTAACCAAGGGGCCTAAACTATCCCTAAAACCTAACAGCCAATACTAGTGAAAAAAAAAAAGTGACAGTTTACACTGATCACTTTTTTTCCTTTCACTGGTGATTGACAGGGGCGATCAAAGGGGTGATCAAAGGGTTAATTGGGGTGCAGGGGGGTGATCTGGGGCTAAGGTGTAGTGTTGGTGCTACTCACTGTGAAGTCTGCTCCTGTGCTGGATCCAACCGACGAAAAGGACCAGCACAGGAGCAGACAAGCCATATAACAGATCATATTTACTAATATGATCTGTTATATGGCTTGTGATTGGATTTTTTAAAAATCGCCAGCCTGCCAGCCAATGATCGTTGCTGGCAGGCTGGTGACTAACTTGTTCTTTAACTTTTGCCGGCCCGCGATGCGCATGCGCGGGCCGGCTTGGAGCGAAATCTCGCGTCTCGCGAGATGACGCGTATATGCGTGACTGTGCGCAGCGCTGCCACCTCCGGAACGCGAATCTGCGTTAGGCGGTCCGGAGGTGGTTAAAGCCACTTTTCTGAAGCAAAGGAGATGGTGAATCTCCCTCAGAGTTCAAAGCCATTTCACCACCAACACTGCATCGTTATATTGGTGGTAAGTGGACACATTATTTCATTGCACACTGTGTTTTATGCAACAAAAATAAAAAATTTTAACAAGTGCTATTAAACACAAATTACATAGTTCAAAGAAATGTCACCGCCAACAATGCATTGTTATGTAGGAGGTAGGCGGATACCCTATTCCATTCCATGTGTTTTATAGTATGAAAATTTCTTTTTGAGCAAGTGTTATTAAAAGTATACATAGTTCATAGAAATTTCACTGCAAACACTGAATTAATCCCAATGTAAGTTGCCAATAAAGCATCAATTGCACCTCTGTCTTTAAATTACAGAACGTAAAAGAAAATATTGGGTTGCACTCGATGTCCCAGATTCTGAGGTGTAACGTGAAATGTGTATATACCACAATACAGATACTGTTGAAATATATACCACTGCACACTGGTTTGATGCAAATAAAATATATTTTTTTATGGGGCTGAGCTGTGCCTAGGTCATGTGATCGATGAACGTGACATCACTCGGCCTAGGGAAAGCTGAGAGAAGGCTGCGGCGCTACTGCCTTCTCAAACAGCTGAACGGCGGGGTCCCAGGTGTCTGACCCCCACGATCTTATACTGATGACCCATTTATATTTTAGATAGCACTCTCTGTGGTGTAATTATGTACAATAGGGTTGTTATTCGCAAACCTGATCCCTATCAATTATTTTTGGTTTGTTTTTATTAAAGCACAATAAAAAAGTGTTAGCCCAGCGGCCTGTGTCGGCGCCGCTGCCTCTATCAGCAGGCACGGGCACCAGGCTCCCTCTTTTCCCTCCTGCCGCCTAGCTGACAAACACTGGCAGCAACTAACTTAACTCTGCTACATGTGATCCATGCCAGTGTTTCCTTGCTGCTGGAAACTTGCACTGCTGCTGAAGCTTGCGTGGGTGTGTCTCTCTTTCCTATGTGGCAACACACACATGCCCTCTATCTCAGCAGCCAATGGCCGGATTGCAGCATGTATTTAAAGGCACTTCCTACTACAGGAAGTTGCCTGAACAACCTCAGTGTCTAGCCTCTGTGCAAAGGTGTTTATCTTGTCCACCTTCCTGTATACCGAATCCTGCTATTATACTCCTGGACTTTGCTTTCTGCCGCCTGCCTCTGACCTCTGACTTCGTTTATGGACTTTGCCTGTTTTCCGCCTGCCCCTGACCTCGGATCTTGTTTGCTGACTTTGCTTGATTGCCGCCTGTCCTGACCCATACCTCGAGGCCTCGTACATCCCCCTCGGTGCTTGCACCGAGCACGCTGACCCCCCTGGTCAGCTGCCACTGACTTGGGGACTACTCTGGAGTGGCACCTGGCAGCTACCCTATGGCCCAAGCCTATCCCCACCATCAGGGGCTCTAGTGAATACCAGGTAGCTGCTTAGTTACGCCCCTCCGGAGTATATCCAGTAAGTGGCGCAGTGGGTCCACACCCGCTTGCGTAACAAAAAGTTATGTTTTAATAGGTCAGATAGAGTGGGGTGTTATTACAGGCGCTTATAAGCCCTTGAATTTAGTGTTTAAAGTCCATTAACAGTAGCATTGCACTCCTGGTGACTGGCTCACCTGTGACGAGATCGCATGAGCCATTCAGTTGCTGTGGCAGCCTGGAGCCTTTTGAATGCGCGGAGGCCTGTCCAGGGTTGCCAACCAGAATTTTTTCATTTTTCTGGACAACTTAGCCCAAAATCATGGACAGCCAACATTATTTATAGACAAATTGGAAAACTATAATTAATGATTATAAATAATACATATCTATAGCACAATATACTAATAGGAACTCATTACCACCATTTACTGTCAGCTGTAAAATGATGATAATAAATAGTCTAGTCCAGGGATGCTCAATCTGCAGCCCTCCAGCTTTTGTAAAACTACAATTCCTATCATGCCCTGCTGTAGGCTGATAGCTGTAGGCTGTCCGGGCATGCTGGAAGTTGTAGTTTTGCAACAGCTGGAGGGCCGCAGGTCTAGTCAATTACCACCAGCCTCAAAAAAAATCATGGACACATCTATTTTTTTTCACAGACACAAGAAAAGAGTCAATTTCTGGAGCATTGGCAACTGCTTGTGGCAGTGCTTGATAATATCTTACCGTAGTTATTCTCCTATAGGCTGCAATGGTAAATCATTGGTCTATAGAAGAAGCGATGAAACATTTCCCCCTTAGGGGGGACTAAAAAGAAATGTAAAACATGTTTTAAAAAAAAAAAAATATAACAATTTAAATCATCCCCCTTTCCTTATCTTAAAAATAAAATAAACATATTTAGTATCACTGCATCTGAAAATGCTCTTGCTAGTAAAATATAAAGCTATTTGTCCTGTACACTGGCATTACGTCAGCTCCCAAAAATGTAAAAGTGATCAAAAGTCAGACACACCCCTGTATGGTATTAATGAAAAATACAGATCCCCCCCAAAAGTCCTCACACAGTTCCATAGACTTAAATACAGAAAAATGTATGGGGTCAAAATGTTATATTTTTTTTTTGTTAGTACAGTTTACAAGAAAAATGACAAAATGTGGTATTGCTGTAATTGTAAAAACAAAATCCAAAAAGCTATAACAGAATTATTGCCTTTTTTCCAGTTTCATTCCATTTAGAATTTTTTTTCTAGCTTTTCACTATATCGCTTCCAATATTAACCACCTCCCGTCACACTAACGCCGACGCGTCAGGATGGTGGTGCTCTCAGGTCTCGATGACGCCAATAGGTTTACTGTGAACGCGCGCTCACAGGATCGCGAGGTAAACAAGTTGATCTACAGCCTGCCAGCGGCAATCATTCGCTGGCAGGCTGTAGATGCAATTTTTTTTTAACATCAGAAAGGTATATTAGACGCTGTTTTGTTAACAGCATCTGATATACCTGCTATCTGGTCCTCTGGTGGTCCCTTTTGCTTGGATCGACCACCAGAGGACACAGGCAGCTCTGTAAGTAGCACCAAGCACCACACCTCACCACACTACACTACACACACCCCCCCCCGTCACTTATTAACCCCTGATCACACCATATACTGTAGATCACCCCCCTGTCATTGATCACCCCCCTGTAAGGCTCCATTCAGACGTCCGTATGTGTTTTGCGGATCTGCGGATCCGCAAAACACGGACACCGGCAATGTGCTTTCCGCATTTTGCGGATCCGCACATTGCCAGAACTATATAGAAAATGCCTTTTCTTGTCCGCAATTGCGGACAAGAATAGGACATTTTCTATATTTTTGCGGAACGGAAGTGCGGACCCGGAAGTGCAGATCCTTAATTCCGGATCCGAGCGGGACAAAGTCTGTCCCCATAGAAATGAATGGGTCTGCAATTCCGTTCCGCAAAATGCGGAACAGAATTGCGGACGTGTGAATGGGGCCTAAGGGTCCCTTATCACCGCCAGTTAGTTATCTACTTGTTAGGTAGTTAGTGCCCAGCCCACCGCACCGCAGTCACTGATTAGCGTCATCGCTGTCGCTAATCAGCACTAGTATTATATAGTATCTGTAAGTGATCAAGACTGATCGCAATCAGATCTATATCAGTACATTAGGGTCACCTTAGGCTCTACAAAAAACGCAGTGTTCGCCCGATCAGGCCTGATCTTGTGCGCACACTTGCGTTCAGTCCGCCCCACCGCAGTGACAGAAATATTTTTTTCCTGATCACTGCAAAAACACCGTAAAATCGCTGCGGCGCTATAAAGATCACTTTTTTGCTTTCTGAATCTTTATTAGCGATCGCAGCTTTTTTATTTTTTGCACATTTTTTGGCAGAGATTTTTTCATCCACATTGATCAATGCGAATGAAGAAATCTGTGCCATTCATTTTTTCTTTCAGCCCAGAGGCTTAACGGAAAAAAAAAATCTCATTACCCGTATGCTCAATATAAGGCCTCATGCACACGACCGTGCCGGTTTTTGCGGTCCGCAAATAACGGAAGGCGCCCGAGTTGACTTCCGCAATTTGCAGAACGGAACGGGCGCCGGCAATATAAATGCCTATTCTTGTCCACAAAGCGAGGACAAGAATAGGACATGTTATATTTTTGTAGCGGGGCTGCGGAACGGAGCCACGGATGCAGACAGCACACGGAGTGCTGTCCGCATCTTTTGCGGCCCCATTGAAATGAATGGGTTCGCATCCAAGCAGCCAAAACGGTGGCTTGGATGCGGACCCAAACAACGGTCGTGTGCATGAGGCCTAAGGAGAATAGCAGAAACTCCTAATGCTGGCCATACATGTAATGATTGCGGAGACCCTCAAATGCCAGGGCAGTACAAACACCCCACAAATGACCCCATTTTGGAAAGAAGACACCCCAAGGTATTCGCTGAGGGGCATATTGAGTCCATGAAAGATTGAACTTTTTGTCACAAGTTAGCGGAAAGGGAGACTTTGTGAAAAAAAAAAATATTATTTCCGCTAACTTGTGCCAAAAAAAAATAAAATCTTCTATGAACTCGCCATGCCCCTCACGGAATACCTTGGGGTGTCTTCTTTCCAAAATGGGGTCACTTGTGGGGTATTTATACTGTCCTGGCATTTTAGGGGCCCTAAAGCGTGAGAAGAAGTCTGGAATCCAAATGCCTAAAAATGCCCTCCTAAAAAGTACTCGTTGGACTTTCGACCCCTTTGCGCATCTTGGCTGCAAAAAAGTGTCACACATGTGGTATCGCCGTACTCAGGAGAAGTAGGGCAATGTGTTTTGGAGTGTATTTTTACATATACCCATGCTGGGTGAGAGAAATATCTCTGTAAATTGACAACTTTGTATAAAAAAATGGAAAAAGTTCCATTTTTTTATACAAAGTTGTCAATTTACAGAGATATTTCTCACACACAGTATGGGTATATGTAAAAATACACCCCAAAACACATTGCCCTACTTCTCCTGAGTACGGCGATACCACATGTGTGACACTTTTTTGAAGCCTAGGTGCGCAAAGGGGCCCAAATTCCAATGAGTACCTTTAGGATTTCACAGGGCATTTCTTACGCATTTGGATTCCAAACTACTTCTCACACTTTAGGGCCCCTAAAATGCCAGTGCAGTATAAATACCCCACAAGTGACCCCATTTTGGAAAGAAGAAACCCCAAGGTATTCCGTGAGGGGCATGGCGAGTTCATGTAAAATTTTATTTTTTGTCACAAGTTAGTGGAATATGAGACTTTGTAAGAACAAAAAACAATTTCCGCTAACTTGTGCCAAAAAAAAAAAAATCTTGGGGTGTCTTCTTTCCAAAATGGGGTCACTTGTGGGGTATTTATGCTGCCCTGTCATTTTAGGGGCCCTAAAGCGTGAGAAGTAGTTTGGAATCCAAATGCGTAAAAATGCCCTGTGAAATCCTAAAGGTACTCATTGGAATTTGGGCCCCTTTGTGCACCTAGGCTGCAAAAAAGTGTCACACATGTGGTATCACCGTACTCAGAAGAAGTAGGGCAATGTTTTTTGGGTCGTATTTTTACATATACCCATACTGTGTGTGAGAAATATCTCTGTAAATGACAACTTTTTAAAAAATTTTATACAAAGTTGTCAATTTACAGAGATATTTCTCTCACCCAGCATGGGTATATGTAAAAATACACCCCAAAACACATTGCCCTACTTCTTATGAGTACGGCGATACCACATGTGTGACACTTTTTTGCAGCCTAGGTGCGTAAAGGGCCCGAAACTCGAAAGTCCAACGAGTACCTTTAGGCTTTAAAGGGTTGCTCACAATTTAGCCCCGCCCAAAATGCCAGAACAGTAAACACACCCCACAAATGACCCCATTTCGGAAAGTAGACACCCCAAGGTATTCACTGAGGGGCATAGTGAGTCCGTGGGAGATTTTTTTTTTTTGCCAGAAGTTAGCAGAAATGGAAACTTTATATATATATATTTTTCCTCCGAAAGTGTCATTTTCCGCTAACTTGTGAATTTTTTTTTTATCATACATGAACTCACCATGCCCCTCCGCGAATACTTTGGGGTGTCTTTTTTCTAAAATGGGGTCATTTGGGGGGTATTTATACTATCCTGGCATTCTAGCACCTCAAGAAACATGACAGGTGCTCAGAAAGTCAGAGCTGCTTCAAAATGCGGAAATTCACATTTTTGTACCATAGTTTGTAAATGCTATAACTTTTGCGCAAAACAATAAATATACACTTATTGGATTTTTTTATCAAAGACATGTAGCACAATAAATTCTGACACAAACTTGTATAGAAATGTAATTACTGTATATTTGAACAATTTTACCAGAAAAAGTTAAAAATACACTTTTATTGAGAAAATTGCGGTCTATTTTGATTATTATCAGAAAAAGGAAAAATCTCAGCAGCAATCAAATCCCACCAAAAAAAAGCTGTATTTGTCAGAAGAAAAGGAGGTAAAATTCATTTGGGTGCCAAGTTGCATGACCGAGCAATTAACCGTTAAAGTTGTGAAGTGCGGGGGGCGTGGCCAACTACCGTCATGGACGGTTGCATCTGAGAGCAGCTCCGTCTTCCACCAGTAATCCTGAGCCATCCTGTACTTACCGACTGTTGATTTTACCCTCAGCGAGGAAGTCTGAACCTAATACTGAGCCCGGTTGAGCACCATGAGTCCCAGCAAGGCACAGCTAGCGGCGGAGCGGCTCAAGGAGTTCGCCAGGCAGGACTCCCAAAATGGCGCCGCGGCCTCTTCACCATCCCGCACAGCCAGCACGCGGAGTCAGTCCTTGCAACAGCCTCCGACTGACACAGAAAACGCGCCAGAACTTACCCTGCAGACCTCTCACCAGCAGCTGATGGCGGCTATTACAGGTTGCCAGGTCTCCCTGACAGGGAAGATAGAGGAGGTCAGGGTGGATTTGGGCCTACTGCGGCATGACGTGCAGCAGCTGCGGGAGAGAGTTAAACTCACCGAAACCAGAGTGTCTGACTTGGAGGACATTACTACTCCCCTGCCGGCGAGAATTGCAGCTGTGGAGGCTTCTGCGGAGCTGTACCGCCAGAAATGCGATGACCTGGAGAATCGCGCGCGTCGCAATAATGTGCGTATCATAGGTATGCCTGAACGGGCGGAGGGTGCTGACCCGGCGGCTTTTCTGGAGGGGTGGTTCAAGGAGGTATTCCCGAACGCCACCTTCTCCACTGCCTACGCTGTTGAGAGAGCACATTGTGTCCCGGCTAGACCGCTGCCGCCAGGCGCCCCGCCAAGGCCTTTACTTGCCCGCATGTTAAATTGGCGCGACAGAGATTTTATCCTAGCGCAAGCCAGAGTCGCACAGGCTATTACTCTGGGCTCGGCGAACATATCCTTATACCCGGACTTTTCTGCTGACCTGCAAAAAAGAAGGGCTACCTTTGTCTCCATCAAGAGACGACTCTGCGAGATGAATTTCAAATACTCCATGGCATACCCTGCGCGTTTGAGGATCGTCGATGGCGAAAAATCGTTATTCTTCTCTACACCTGCTGAGGCGGAGGACTGGCTTTCTGGGAGACCTCGCCGTTCACCTCCAAACTGATTTGGGAAATGGATGAAGATCCACTGTCATCAAAAGAGTCTTAGGACATTCTACGCAGAATATGTGACGCGGCTGTCCCATGTTCTTACTCCTCCATTTTACCTGGGTCCTCATTTGGTGATGTATTACCTCTTTTGTATCTGGACTCAGAGTTGTTGAGGGTTAATCATGTACATATATACACGTTACTGGGTTGAAAGTGAATATCCAGTCGGCACACCCCGCTACAAATGGTGGGGGTCCGCTACTCTACCTGCACTGGGTTGACATCCCTATACACCGTGCAGGTCCCCCAATGTACGAGGCCACTAGCTACAAAGGCCATGTTTATGTTTTACTGGTTCACCCTCGGTTTGGGTGGTTAAATATATGCCTTATGTTAATCGCTTTTTCTAAAATGTACAGTCGCTTACTGTGTATTCTGATCCATATACATTTCCTCTGTCATAGTGTACCCCAGTATCTGGGATTCAATCCTCCTTCAATATCTGGTGCTCACTATGGCAGACATTAGAGTAATGTCATGGAACGTCAGAGGGCTAGGCGGGCCCAGGAAACGCATGGCTGTATTTTCACATATCCGAAGTTATGCTCCCCATATCTTAGGGTTACAGGAAACGCACCTCACCGCTGAGACCGGGGGGAGGGTACGGAAACCCTGGGCTCAATGGGTGGAAAGTGCGTATGGGAACTCATACTCTAAAGGGGTATCATTGTTGATTCATCGAGCGGTCAGATGGGAACCGCACCACACAAATATTGACCCAGAGGGGAAATTTTTTTTGTTTATGCTCACATAAATGGTATGCCATACGTGGTTATGAATATGTACAATCCTCCTCCGGCTAGTCTATCACTGCTTCAGGCAGCGGCAGGATTTGCAGCGCAGTTTCCCACTGCCAGGATTCTCGGCATGGGAGTCCTTAATATGATACTGGATGACTCGAAGGACAGATTTCGCAATCCGTCTGCCGGTCATTCTGGAAGGCCCTTAAATAAAACCGCTTTAGCGCGCCTCCTGTCTGAGCTGGGATGGATGGACATATGGAGAGAGAGATATCCAGACAGGATAGAATATTCTTGTTTTACACCTTCTAGGGGAGCTCTGTCAAGGATTGACTACCTCCTGGGCACCCCTGGCACCTTTATGGCAATACGAGAGATCCGATATGGGTTTCAGGGCCCATCTGACCATGCACCAATAATGGCCTCACTAATTGACCCTTACGTGGCAACCCGAACACCCAAACAGCGTATTCACCCATTTTGGCTGTCTCTAATATCTATGAATGACAGGGTGCCTGATCAACTTCACACCTTTTTAATGGCTTACCCAGCTGATACGGACCCGGCCTTACTGTGGGATACTTTGAAGGCCTTCCTGCGTGGATGTCTGAAATCCTCTATCTCTTATATCAAGAAGGTCACTCGCCAAAAAGAGGAGGAGTTGGGCATACAGTGCAGAAATGCTGAATGTGCGTTTGTTTTAGATCCCACCGAGGAGAGTAGGAATGACTGGTTGCTGAAAGGTAGGAACTATATGAACCACTTGCAGGAGAAGGGCGACCGCAAAATGCTTTTCTTGAAGCAACAGACCTTTGAACAGGGAAGCAGAGTGGGTAAAGTCTTGGCGCAGATAGTGAGGAGGAATAACATGTCCCCACCGATACTTCGCATCTCGAACAAGGATGGAACAGTGGTGTCGGACCCTGGGGGTATTCTAGACCGATTCAGGGAATTTTACCAGGACCTCTACTGTTCCCACGCTGAGTACTCTCCTCAGTCATTAGAGAATTATTTACAGGAAGTAACTCACCCACAATTATCTGAGGCGGATAGGGAAATACTAGATGGAGAGATTACACTGGAAGAAGTAAGTGAGGCGATCGCAGGGTTAAATCTAGGAAAGGCCCCCGGGCCGGACGGGATACCATTGGAGGTATACTCCAAATATGCGGAGATTCTAGCACCGCAGCTCCTGCGCATGTACAAGAAATCTCTGGACAGAGGTACCCTCCCGGAGTCACTATACGAGGCTTCCATTGTAGTTTTATTAAAACCTGATAAGGATCCCCTAGAGTGTGGCTCATATAGGTCTATTTCGCTGCTGAACTTAGATTACAAAATTCTTACTAAGTTATTAGCGAATAGACTGAACAGAGTCATATCTACTATTATACATGACGACCAATCTGGTTTTATACCAGGCAGATCTACCTCTAGCAACATACGTAGAGCGCAGGTTATAGCTCAGCTGGGTTGTGCGGATGGGAGGTCATGGGCTTTGGCGGCCTTGGATACTGCCAAGGCATTTGACTCTGTCGAGTGGCCCTTCTTGGGGCAGGTCTTGCAGTTTTTGGGCTTTGGTCATAGGTTTATCAAGTGGATTAATATACTATATAGCTCCCCATCTGCAAACATAATGATTAATGGCTTTTTATCATCCACGTTTGGACTATACAGAGGTACCAGGCAGGGATGTCCCCTTTCTCCCTTGTTATTTGCAGTAGCTATAGAACATCTAGCGCTGAGAATTCGTCAAGATGATGTATATTGCGGTATAAAGCTAGGTAACAGAGAGGATAGGCTGGGCCTATATGCTGACGACCTCATTTTATACATGGACTCAGTGGAGTGCACTTTACCGAGAGCGATATCCATTATTGAACAATTTGGCACATTCTCCGGACTATGTATAAACTGGGCCAAGTCGGCTATTATGCCCTTGTGGACCTCAGACTGGCCAGCGGTATATAGGAATTTGGTAGTAGTAGATAAATTTAAATATTTAGGAGTGATTATTACGAAAGCCCCGGAAACATCCCATTTACTGAACATAATTCCTCTGATGGCATACTTCATAGACAAGTTTAAATCTTGGAACACTTTACCGTTGTCCACAATGGGACGAGTGAACTTAATCAAAATGGTACTCCAGCCCAAAGCCCTATATCTATTAGAGCACGCTTGCACGCCTATACCACGCGCGTTCTTTGATAAGTTGCACTCCCTTATGGCAACTTTTATCTGGGGTAGGAATAGAAGGAAATTAGCCGTCAGATCTCTACAGAGAAGTTGGGATCAGGGTGGAGCAGCTCTACCGGACTTGCACTTATATTTTCTTGCTGGTCAGTTGAGGTATCTGGTGCCATGGGTGACCCGGGACGAGCTCCCTAGCTCTGAGTATTATTTGCGGGAGTTTTTGCAGCTCCCCACCCTGTGGCCTGTACTTGAGGACCGATCTTCGGTGTCAGGTTCGCTCCTTCCGATTCATAAATTGGCGCATCAGGTGTGGGGGGCTGCAAAGATGCAGCAATACAAGGATCTACCAGAGGATATACCATTGTGGAACAATCCGATGTTACCACATTTGATGCAGAATGTTTGGGAGGTTATATGGAGAAGTTATGGGGTGTGCTATTTGAGGGACCTATATGCAAAGGGTATACTGTTTTCTTTCTCCCAGTTACAGTCCAAAGCAGGGGTTCTGAGATCACATTTTTTCAGGTATCTGCAACTGAGACATGCCCTCCAAGCCCAGTTAAAGGATCTGAAGAGGCCCGTGTCAGTTTATCCTTTGATAGGGGTCTTCAGGACTCAAGGCCCGAGGGGATTAATATCAGCTATCTACACGCACTTACTTGGTCTTAAAATTTCAGCTTCTCCATTGGGAGCGGAAAGTAAATGGAGAGGGAATATACCTACTATGACGAATGAGGAATGGGGAGAAGCTCTGGAGGCTCCAGTGGCTGTATCTCCATCTCTCAATAACAGATTGACACAGCTCTTCATTCTAAATAGATGTTATTTAACCCCAACCAGGCTTTTTAAAATGGGTAGGAGACAGCACACAGAGTGCCACAGGTGCTCACAACTGAATGTGGATTTTTGGCACCTAATGTGGGATTGCAATCACATACAATCGTTCTGGAGGGGGGTGGTGGATGTAGTTTCGTCCCTGATCCCGGACTCACTAGTGGTTTGCCCTAAATCTTGTCTTCTTGGTATTGTGGAAGATGAATCACGCTCACGTTACACCCTTACCTTCATTAGAGAAACCCTATTTATGGCTAGGAAAGCCATTGCAATCAGATGGATGGCGGATAGACCTCCTACGGTTGGACAATGGAAAACCATGGTTAATAATATTATTCCCTTCGAAAGGATCATTTATTCTCGTAGGGGTTGTCCTCAAAAATTCAAGAAAATATGGGGACCTTGGTGTGCTTCCCATCTGACTGCTACGACGGCCCATCTGCATTCGATGGTTTGAGGGTTGCATCCATCCAAATGTGCGATATTAGGTTCTATCAATTCGATGTAGCTGAAATAATTCACAGCATGAACTGTATTGTTTTGCCCAATGACGTCAGTCTAAACGAGGGAATATGGATAATGTGTCCTGTTTATTACTGTATGTACTGTTGCGAAATGTATAATTGTACATTACTCTCCTTACAACACTGTATGACTATGTTTATTGCAGTAACTTTGGAATGTACTGTCACATAATTTGCTTACCATTTTTCAATAAAGCGAGTTTAAAAAAAAGTAGTGAAGTGCCGATTTGTAAAAAAGGGCCTGGTCACTAGGGGGGTATAAACCTGTGGTCCTAAAGTGGTTAAATATGTGCCATTAGAAAGTACATCTTGTCCCGCAAAAAAACAAGCCCTCATATGGCTATGTGAATGCAAAAATAAAATAAAAATTATATGGCTCATGGAAGGCAGGGACTAAAAAATTGGAAATTGCTGTGTCAGGAAGAGGTTAAAGAAATGTATCTGTTATGTAAGTCATCTATTGTTAAAGAAATTAAATGTAGAGAATGTGTTAAGCTATGGGAAGAAAAGCACCCTTTTACAAAAAGCATGGATATTGTCACAAAATTAATATAAAAGAAATCTCACCAACCAAAAGTAGAAAGATTTTCTCTGGATTCTTTTAAATGGGTAGATTCTAGCACGCGTCACTAAGAACCAAAGAGGTGTCGGAACTTTTCCTGTTATTAGGACTGAGCAGGGTACCTTTTCGGAACAGTGCAGTTCCTCTTTGACGGTTCATTCCATTAAAATAGAACAGTTGTTAAACTCAATTTCATTTACTAAACTATTGAATCAGATTTTTAGATGTGACTATTTTTTTTTAAACTTCTTTTTTAAATCCATAAGGAGTAATTCTGATGGATTTACTATTTGAGGGGTATAGTAAATACAGTATTGGTGTTTAAAGGGGTTGTGTAATTTCAGCAAGTGGCATTTATCGTGTAGAGAAAGCTAATACAAGGCACTTACTAATGTATTGTGATTGTCCATATTGCCTGCTTTGCTGGCTGGATTCATAGAGGCTCAGAGAGTACTGGGGGGGGGGCTCATATAGGCCTCAGGGGGACCGTCTGCTTTCGTCCCCCCCCCCCCCCCCCCCCGGGCATTTTGGGGGGCATTAGGGGTTGGATAACCCTTTTAACTCCTTGCTGCTGATGCTGAGTGTGCACATAGCCACCAATCATATTCCGCCCCCCCCAGCACACCAGTCACCTTTAGGGGGGGATATGAGTTAAAGGGGTTATCCAACCCCTAATACCCCCAAAATGCCCCGAGGGGGTATGACACAGGCAGGAGGAGTGATGTGTATGCTGGCTCCTGCCCTGCTCTTGCTCAGCTGTGCTCGCATACATATCGTGCCCTGTGTCCACTGTCCTGTGCCCACTCTGCTAAAGCCTGACATAGCCCATCTATGCCCGGCTTTACCAAAGCAGACAGGCAGGAGCAGTGATGTGTGATGTGATCATATTTATTTTATGTATGTGTGTGTGTCCGTGGGAGAGACACAGGGAGGCACACTAAGGACGTAGGTAACACTATTACATTATCAGCACTAGTGTTTTCTGTGGTTTTACATAGGACTGCAGGTACCTCTACCACATTATCAGCACTAGTGTTATCTGTGGTTTTACATAGGACTGCAGGTAACACTACTACATTTTCGGTAATCGGAGAGCCATCACTGTGTTATCTGTATTCAGAAAGCTATCACTGTGTTATTTGTAGTGTTACATAGGACTGCAGATAAAACTTTTATGGAATATCCACAGGCGTCTCATAGATTCAGATACCACCTGGTTTTGTTCCTACGGCATTCACTTTGCAGCAAAACTGACCTGTGACCTTTATTCTCTGGGTCAGTACGAATACGTACCGTACAAACGTATGTATACATTTCTTTTTTGGCAAATGGGTGTGTGGCAGGGGAGGAGCCAGGACAGGAGGTGGGATGGGCCAGTGGTCTGTAGTGGGCGGGGTTAGGGGGCCCAATTCAGATTCTTTCTATGGTGCCCAGTGATTTCTATGTATGCCCCTGGTCCCAGCCACCAGAGAGGCTGACGCTTTTTCCTATAGTGTGCAAACACAACCACCACTGATGGATTTGAGGGTGGTCTGTAGCCATGGAAACGAGCAGTGTATAATGTGTTGGAAAAATGAATCCAGCCAGCAAAGGAAACAATATGGATAATAACAATATATTAGTAAGTGCCTTATATTAACTTTCTCTACATGATAAAATGCTACTTGCTGAATTGAGACAACCCCTTTGACTTCTAAGTTCTAACTAATTTATTATCTATCTGAAGTCAAAACTGGTTTAAAGGGAGTCTGTCACCAGATTTTGACTTAATAGACCGCTTACATAGCGCTCTAGCATAGCGGTCTATGATTCTAATGGTACCTTTGATGTTTGCTTGTGAAGTTCCCCCAAGGCAAAAACTGACTTTTATTCATATGTAAATTAGGGCTCGCAAGTGCCCAGGGCGGCGCTCACCTCGTTGTAGCCCAGGCTGTTCTGCCTCTTTTCGTCATATCCCCGCCCCAGCCTCTTCCTCTGCCCGCCCCGCTCTTCCTTTGCGTCCTCCTTCTCTGCAGCGAGATCCCGCGCTTGCACTATTCATTGCTTGGCCGGGGCATGCGCACTGCGATGCCCATTGTGGGCACGGCATCGCAGTAGCTACTACGCATGCGCCGGCCAACGGCGAGAAAGAGCGGCAAGGAGGCGGACCAGAGACACCCACAATGGGCATCGCAGTGCGCATGCCCCGGCCAAGCAATGGATAGCGCAGGAGCGGGATCTCGCTGCAGAGAAGGAGGACGCAAAGGAAGTTCCTGAGATATTCCTGAGATATTCCCAAAAAAATAGGTCATTCTGAGATTGTTTTTTCATCACATATTGTACTTCATGACACTGGTAAAATGGAGCAAAAAAAAATAATCATTTTTATTTATAAAAAAATACCAAATTTACCAAATATTTTGAAACATTTGAACATTTTTAAATTTAAATTTCTCTAGTTCTATAATACATAGTAATACCTACAAAAATATTTATTACTTTACATTCCCCATATGTCTACTTCATGTTTGGATCATTTTGGGAATGATATTTTATTTTTTGATGATGTTACAAGGCTTAGAAGTTTAGAAGCAAATCTTGTAATTTTTCAGAAATTTTCAAAAACCCACTTTTTAAGGACCAGTTCAGGTCTGAAGTCACTTTGTGAGGCTTACATAATAGAAACCACCCCAAATGACCCCATTCTAGAAACTACACCCCTTAAGGTATTCAAAACTGATTTTACAAACTTTGTTAACCCTTTAGGTGTTCCACAAGAATTAATGGAAAATAGAGCTACAATTTCAAAGATTTTCCATTTTAATATTTTTTTTCCAGTTACAAAGCAAGGGTTAACAGCCAAACAAAACTCAATATTTATGGCCCTGATTCTGTAGTTTACAGAAACACCCCATATGTGGTCGTAAACTGCTGTACGGGCACACGGCAGGGCGCAGAAGGAAAGGCATGCCAGACAGTTTTTGGAGGGCAGATTTTGCTGGACTGTTTTTTTGATACCATGTCCCATTTGAAGCTCCCCTGATGCACCCCTAGAGTAGAAACTCCAAAAAAGTGACCCCATTTTAGAAACTACAGGATAGGGTGGCAGTTTTGTTGGTACTAGTTTAGGGTACATATGATTTTTGGTTGCTCTATATTACACTTTTTGTGAGGCAAGGTAACAAGAAATAGCTGTTTTGGCACCGTTTATTTTTTTTTATTTACAACATTCATCTGACAGGTTAGATCATGTGGTATTTTTAGATAGCAGGTTGTCACGGACGCGTCTATACCTAATATGTATACTATTTTTTTTATTTATGTAAGTTTTACACAATGATTTCATTTTTGAAACAAAAAAAATCATGTTTTAGTGTTTCCATAGTCTGAGAGCCATAGTTTTTTCAGTTTTTGGGCTATTATCTTGGGTAGGATATGATTTTTGCGGGATGAGATGACGGTTTGATTAGCACTATTTAGGGGTGTGTATGACTTTTTGATCGCTTGTTCTTACACTTTTTGTGATGTAAGGTGACAAAAAATACCTTTTTTTTTTTTTTTTTTTTTTTACGGTGTTCACCTGATGGGTTAGGTCATGTGATATTTTTTTAGAGCAGGTTATTAGGGATGCGACTATACATAAATAAAAAAAAAGTATACATATTAGGTAAGTTTTACACAATAATATCATTTTTGAAAGAAAAAAAAAATCATGTTTTAGTGTCTCCATAGTCTCAGAGCCATAGTTTTTTAAGTTTTTGGGTGATTATATTAGGTAGGGTCTCATTGTTTGCGGGAGAAGATGACGGTTTGATTGGCACTATTTTGGGGTGCATATGACTTTTTGATCGCTTGCTATTACACTTTTTGTGATGTAAGGTGACAAAAAATGGATTTTTTTTTACACAGTTTTTTTTTTTTTACGGTGTTCACCTGACGGGTTAGGTCATGTGATATTTTTATAGAGCATGTTATTATGGACGTGGCGATACCTAATATGTATATTTTTTTATTTACTTAAGTTTTACACAATAACAGCTTTTTTAAAACAAAAAAAATGATGTTTTAGTGTCTCCATATTCTGAGCCATAGTTTTTTTATTTTTGGGTGATTGTCTTAGGTAGGGGCTCATTTTTTGCGGGATGAGGTGCCGGTTTGATGGGTACTATTTTTGTGGGCATACTCCTTTTTGATCGCTTACTGTTGTACTTTTTGTGATGTAAGGTGACAAAAAATGGTTTATTTAGCACAGTTTTTATTTTTTATGGTGTTCATCTGAGGGGTTAGGTCATGTGATATGTTTATAGAGCCGGTCAATACGGATGTGGCGATACCTAATATGTCAACTTTTTTAACCAATTTTTTTTTTTTACTTTATTTGGGGAAAATTACTTTTTATTATTTATTTTTACTTGAAACTAAATTTTTTGGGGGAAAACTTTATTTTTTCAACTTTTTTTCACTTTATTTGTTGTACCACTTTGGGACTTCAACTTTTGGGGGTCTAATCCCCTTTACAATGCATTCCAATACTTCTGTATTGGAATGCATTCGCTGTATGAGTAATACAGTGTGTATTACAGGGGGCTGGATCTCACAGGCTCGTCACAGAAAGGCAGCGCCGATGCCTCAGTAAGGCATCGCGCTGCCTTCCATGTCATTGAGTCCCCCCTTCAGCCCCACGGGGACCCGATGGCACTGCCACCTGCCGCAACATGTAAAAGCCGCAAACCGCAGGTCTTGATTGACCTGCGGTTTGCAGCGATTGCAGACACGGGGGAGTCACGGGACCCCCCGCGCATTGACCCCGGGTGTCTGCTCAATGATTTGAGCAGGCACCCAGTACCGATCACCGCCCGCTGCGCGGCTGTGATCGGAAATACATAGGACGTACAGGTACACCCTGTGTCCTTAAGTACCGGGACATCAGGGCATACCTGTACGCCCTATGTCCTAAACAGGTTAAAGGGTCGTGGTGCAGTGGGGGGCACTGTTAAAGGGGAGCCCTGTATAAAGCCCCCCCCTTCCCCAGCAGTCTGGTTTCCCCTGTAACTGGGGCTTCTTTGGATGCTCCAGTTACAGTGGAATTAGTACAAAAAAAGTCTGTATACCCCAAGGTCTGTCATGGACCTTTTGGGGACAAATTATGTGGCAAATTATATATATATATATATATATATATATATACACATACAGTGGATATAAAAAGTCTACACACCCCTGTTAAAATGTCGAGTTTCTGTGCTGTAAAAAAATGGGACAAAGATAAATCATTTCAGAACTTTTTCTACCTTTAATGTGACCTATAAACTGTACCACTCAATTCAAATAAACTAACTGAAATCTTTTAGGTGGAGGGAAGAAAAATAAATAAAACTAAAATAATGTGGTTGCATAAGTGTGCACACCCTCTTATAACTGGGGATGCAGCTGTGTTCAGAATTAAGCATTTACATTCAAAATTATGGTAAATAGGAGTCAGCATACACCTGCCTTATTTTAAAGTGCCTCTGATTAACCCCAAATAAAGTTCAGCTGCTCTAGTTGATCTTTCCTGAAATTTTCTTAGGTCGCATGCCACAGCAAAAGCCATGGTCCACAAAGAGCTTCCAAAAAAGGATCTCATTGTTAAAAGGTATTAGTCAGGAGAAAGGTACAAGAAAGGTACAAAAGAATTTCCAAGGCATTAGATATACCATGGAACACAGCGTAGACAGTCATCATCAAGTGGAGAAAATATGGCACAATAGTGACATTACCAAGAACTGGACGTCCCTCCAAAATTGATGAAAAGATGAGAAGAAAACTGGTCTGGGAGGCTACCAAGAGGCCTACAGCAACATTAAAGGAGTTGCTGGAATATCTGGCAAGTACTGGCTGTGTGGTACATGTGACAACAATCTCCCGTATTCGTCATATGTCTGAGCTATGGGGTAGAGTGGCAAGACAAAAGCTTTTTCTTACGAAGAAAAACATCCAAGCCAGGCTACATTTTGCAAAAACACATCTGAAGTCTCCCAAAAGCATGTGGGAAAAGGTGTTCTGGTCTGATAAAACCAAGGTTAAACTTTTTGGCCATAATTCCAAAAGATGTTTGGCCCAAAAACAACACTGCACATCACCAAAAGAACATCATACCCACAGTGAAGCATGGTGGTGGCAGCATCATACTTTGGGGCTGTTTTTCTTCAGCTGGAACTGGGGCCTTAGTTAAGCTAGAGGGAATTATGAACAGTTCCAAATACCAGTCAATATTGGCACAAAACCTTCAGGCTTCTGCTAGAAAACTGAACATGAAGAGGAACTTCAGCATGACAACGACCCAAAGCACACATCCAAATCAACAAAGGAATGGCTTCACCAGAAGAAGATTAAAGTTTTGGAATGGCCCAGCCAGAGCCTAGACCGGAATCTGATTGAAAATCCGTGGGGTGATCTGAAGAGGGCTGTGCACAGGAGATGTGCTGTAATAAAATCAAAAGGTGCTTCAAAGTATTAGTTTAAGGGTGTTCACACTATTATTTTATTTTTATATTTTTTCTTCCCTCTACCTAAAAGATTTCAGTTTGTTTTTCAATTGAGTTGTACAGTTTCTAGGTCACATTAAAGGTGGAAAAAGTTCTGAAATGATTTATCTTTGTCTCATTTTTTTTACAGCACAGAAAGCTGACATTTTAACGGGGGTGTGTAGACTTTTTATATCCACTGTATATATGCTGTATTTAATTATTTTTTTTAATGAAAAAATAAAATGTAAAAAATTACAAATACAAGGAGAAAAGTGCAAAAAAATTTAAAATAAAGTCGGTGTCCCCCAGAGTTTTTTTTAAAGACCTCTTGGGGAACATAGTGTTGCACAAATATATTAACCACTTCACATCTGGTGCATTTGCCCCCTTCCTGATCAGGCCTAATTTTGCAAATCTGACATATCTCACTTTATGTGGTAATAACTTTGGAGCGCTTTTACTTATCCAAGCCATTCAGATATAGATTGTTTACTCGTGACACATTGTACTTCATGCTAGTCATAAATTTGAGTCAATATATTTCACCTTTATTTATGAAAAAATCCCAAATTTACCCAAAATTTTGAAAAATTAGCAATTTTCTAAATTTCAATTTCTCTGCTTTTAAAACAGAAAGTGATACCTCATAAAATATTTATTACTTAACATTCCCCATATGTCTACTTTATGTTGGCATCATTTTGGAAATGTCATTTTATTTTTTTAGGACGTTAGAAGGCTTAGAAGTTTAGAAGCAATTCTTAAATTTATTTTTTTACATGTGAAACCTTTTTTTTTAACACTTTATTTTATTTACCGTATATACTCGAGTATAAGCCGACCCGAATATAAGCTGAGGCCCCTAATTTTACCCCCAAAAAATGGGAAAAATTATTGACTCGAGTATAAGACTAGGGTGGGAAATGCAGCTATAATGCAGAGTGTATGTGTATATAATGCACACACTCTACATTATATACACACATCTGCAAGAGGGTGACTCAGATTGATGGGAGTCTGACTCTGACTCCCTGTATTTAATGCAGAGTGTGTGCATTATATACACACATTATATTATACAAAGAAGAAAAGAATACCGAGATAGTAGCCCCACATCTATAAAAATATCTAATTTATTTAAAGCAACAGACACAACAAAGAATAGGTTAAAATCATTGTATACAATAAATCTGGGTCATGTGAACTGGATATAGACACATGTCCCCCTGACTCACCACAAAGTCATGAACATTCCCCCACATATGCAAATAAGCAGCAGCTAACGATACATGTAATCCATCAACAATGAAAGAAATGAGAAGCTATAATACTTATCATTTAGTATAGCATGGTGGGGGTATGCGTGGTGGTCAGAAAACAAGCCCAACGCGTATCGCCAGGCTCTGCTGGCTTCCTCAGGGGTGCCTGTTCCTGAATGACACATGGACTCATATATACACATAATAATCATTAGTAACAATCAATTGAACCTGTGTCGAGGCGGCAAAGTGGAGTGTGGGGGCGGCAACCATCCATTCAGCTGATCAGTGCAATAAAGGTTTTTTATTAAATGGTCATATAGTCTGGACATCATGTTTATGGGTATCTATGCAGTATTGAACTGTACATGCCAATTGATGGTGCTATTATAATATATGGCCATTTCAATGAGCATGTTGCTCGATATATATTTATTGTGGTTGCCAAACTTGGGACAGTCCATTGCTGCATGGTTTCCATAGGACTTGACTTTTCACTAGTATTTTATTTATTTTTCGTTTCTTTGTTTGATTTTGTTGTGTTTTGCGGAAAATGCCGATTTATGCTCACTTGGATTATGGCTGACTGTGCCTGGTGTGTCTAATTCAGGCCAGTTAGACTTTGACATTGTTTCTTCCCCCCCCCCTTTTTTCCTTGTGGCTATGCCCCGCTTGGTCTCCTTGTCCGCGGGACCCTCTGTTCCGGGTGTATCCACGGTGATTATAGGACTTCCGGTGATTGGCACGCAGTGTGTGTCTTGTGAGCATGCGCGCCCTGCTCTTTCCGGTACTTGGAACGCAGGATGCGCCGGCTCGGCGGCGCACACTGGTGCACGTCATTTCCGGCCGCTGCTGAGGTCTTAACTTACATGAGCAGCAATAAGCGCGTATCTAAAGCGCATATTTAATGTACTCAGACCCGCTTCATCTCCTCATCCCTCCCACTGATCAGCTGAATGGATGGTTGCCGCCCCCACACTCCACTTTGCTGCCTCGACACAGGTTCAATTGATTGTTACTAATGATTATTATGTGTATATATGAGTCCATGTGTCATTCAGGAACAGGCACCCCTGAGGAAGCCAGCAGAGCCTGGCGATACGCGTTGGGCTTGTTTTCTGACCACCACGCATACTCCCACCATGCTATACTAAATGATAAGTATTATAGTTTCTCATTTCTTTCATTGTTGATGGATTACATGTATCGTTAGCTGCTGCTTATTTGCATATGTGGGGGAATGTTCATGACTTTGTGGTGAGTCAGGGGGACATGTGTCTATATCCAGTTCACATGACCCAGATTTATTGTATACAATGATTTTAACCCATTCTCTGTTGTGTCTGTTGCTTTAAATAAATTAGATATTTTTATAGATGTGCGGCTACTATCTCAGTATTCTTTTCTTCCTTGTATAATATATTGTGCATTCATACCGTGTGCCGGCACTCTTGCTTTACTTCTGATGTGCCCCCGCTCTCCGTATTACATCATTATATACACACACACTCTGCATTAAATACAGGGAGTCAGACTCCCATCAACTGGGCATTTATTTATTTATTTTAATTTTTTTTATATTTATCAGGTTGTTTATTTTATTTTTTTTGTTCCTTCCCCTACTTCATACTTGGCCAGGGAGGGGGGGCTGTCCAGGGGGAGGGGGGGCTGTCCAGGGGGAGGGGAGGCTGTGCAGGGGCCGGTACTTACTGCCGGTGTAAATCTCGCGGTCTGCTCCCAGTGTAAATCTCGCGGCCCGCGTGTCTAGCGAGATTTACACTGGGAGCTTAACAGAGGTGCTGCGCGGACGTGCTGGGAGCTGACCGGAGCAGCTGTAAAGGTAAGTAACAGCTTCTCCGGCCCCCAACATGTCATGGTCTGTATTATGGCAATGTAAGTTGCCATAATACAGACCTAGACTCGAGTATAAGACGAGGGGGCTTTTTTAGCGCAAAAATATGTGCCAAAAAACTTGTCTTATACTCGAGTATATACAGTATTTATTTTATTTTACACTTTGCGTCCCCCATAAGGTCATACAAGACCTCTGGGGGACATTTAACTTACAGCGCTGTACAGCCTCAGTGCAGGGCTGATCGAGGTCTCTGAAAGACTTCACAGCTCCTGCACTCTCCTGGCCCCGGCGGTTCCTGCTCTGTATACACAGCGCTCGGTGAGAGCTGTGTATACAGCAATCTAGAAGGCAGGGACACCTGGGCACTGTCCCTGCCTTCTCTAAGGGCTGTTTCACACGAGCGGATGCCGTGCGTGACATCCGCTCCTTGAATGACAGCCAAGACCCGATGCAGACTGCAGAAGCACGGAGCATTAACATGACTGATAATGCTCCGTGCCTCTCTGTGATCTCTTTACTACGAAATCAGTGAGATAAAGTTGTCAAGAGATCACAGAGAGGCACGGAGCATTATCAGTCATGTTAATGCTCTGTGCTTCTGCAGTCTGCATCGGGTCTTGGCTGTCATTCACGGAGCGGATGTCACGCACGGCATCCGCTCGTGTGAAACAGCCCTAAGGGTTGCCCTGCTGTCACTGACAGCGGGCAACCCTATCAGCAGCTGCACGATTAGCGTGCAGCTGCGATCTCTGAATGGGCGTTTTAAAACGTCCATTCAGAGATAGAGAACCACCTCCCGGACGTTTATATTCTATGGGCGTACGGGAGGTGGTTAAAAGAAAAAAGAATTTTAACAAAAAATATTAAAAAATAAAAAACAAAAAGTGCAAAATAAAATTGTTCACTGTCCCCCAATGGCTTTTTTATGACCTCTTGGGGGATATATGTAGCAAAAATATATTTTAAAAATAAAGTTATTATAAAAAAAATATTAAAATACAAATAAAAAGGAAAATGTGCACAATAAAAGTCAGTGTTCCCCAAAAGTCTTTTTGTAGCAGAAATCTATTTAAAATAAGTTAGCAAAAAAGAAAAAAAAAGAAAATACATAAAATATAAAAGACGGCCACATCAACCAAAACCATCACCATTATCACCCCATTCACATGAAACTATACATATTATATAATAAAACGATCCAACACAAAATAGGGAATTAATTCTAAAAATTTTAAAAATAAGCTATAGTTTGAATAAAAACGACTTAAAAAAAAAAGGCCTCATGCACATGACCATACTGTGTTTTGTGGTCCGCAAAACATGAATACCAGCCTTTTTTGCATTTTGCGGAACAGAGCAACGGATGCGGACAGCACACGGAGTGCTGTCCGCATCTTTTGCGGCCCCATTGAAGTGAATGGGTCCGCATCTGAGTCGCAAAACATGCAGCTCGGATGCAGACCAAAGCAATGGCCGTGTGCAAGAGGCGGTAATAACCAATAACGTCTGTGGTGAAGGAAAGAGCTTACTGGGGGCAGGAGGTGATAATAACCAGTGAGTGCCGTCCTCTGCAGTGAAGGTGTCACGGTGGGGTGTGGGGGAAACCCCCCACCGTACAATGTAAAGGGATAAGAGTAGCCGCTAGGCCAGTCTGCCAAGAAAAAGGAGCTGGTCACCTCCTATAGCATCCCTAAATCTGGCCCTGTTCTCCTAACTGTATGAGCAGACCCTTAAGGTAGGAGGGCCCATACGCTAGAACCTCAGAACCCTGAAATCCCTGAATATCCCTGAGGTTAGGAGACAGGGACAAGAGACAACCAGGTTTATCCAAGACACGGATGAACCAGAGTCTCCACCGACCTAGCAACAGAGGGAAAGCACACCAAGTGGAATGACAGGCAAGTAACCAGTGGCCAGTAACAACTGAACCAAAACAACAGTAAACCTGGTCACTTACCTGCCGCAGCTGCCGGAAGTCACCAACAAAGAACACACCAGAAATTAACTGGAACCCAGACGCACACCATACAGATGCAGTACGTACTGACACATGGAAACCACCATTCCAGCAACTGCACCACCTGGCAAATGGTTCACCCCTCCGGGAAACCAACCCCCTTCCGGAGGAATCAACATACCGGGTGACGTATTGCATACATGTAGGGACCAACACCAACAACAGCCCAGACATGTAACAACCAACAAAACGCTTCATACACCCAGACCACACATACAACAAGTGAGGGTAAGGTACATGGAGGGTACATAAGGGAGGACAATTTATGTTCTATAAGGTGGCCCTCAAGGACTGGGCAGAAACACCCAGGCGAGGAGCAAAGCTCCAACACCAAGCAAGGCTGTAGTACAACTGCCCCCAGCCAGCAAGCCACAGGATTATATCAAGCTCGCGGCCACACCCAGGAAAAACCTTAATCCCCACTAGCAAGAATATTAACCCCTTGCTCAACAAAAAGCAGGGTGGCAAACCTTAAAGGCGGAAGTGCACATGCAAACTGCCAAAAACACCAGTCTGCATGGCAACCGCGTCACGGTTAAACACCAATATGACCATAACAGAAGGAAAGTGCTTACTGGTTATTGCAGGGCCCCTATAACTGGGGGCAGGAGGAGGTAATAACCAGTGAAAGAAAGTGCTTACTGGTTATTGTCTCGCTGTCTCCATCTTCCTCTCCAGCAAATGACTGACTTCAGTGATGAAACACTGCTTGTGGCCACATCACCACTGAAGCCAGTCATTGGCTGGAGCAGAACATATGACTATGCCCATAGCCAGCCAGATGTGAACAGCGCGGGGACTGGAAGATGGAGTCAGCGGGAGCAGGAAAGTACACTGCTCAAAAAAATAAAGGGAACACAAAAATAAAACATCCTAGATCTGAATTAATTAAATATTCTTCTGAAATACTTTGTTCTTTACATAGTTGAATATGCTGACAACAAAATCACACAAAAATTAAAAAATGGAAATCAAATTTTTCAACCCATGGAGGTCTGGATTTGGAGTCACACTCAAAATTAAAGTGGAAAAACACACTACAGGCTGATCCAACTTTGATGTAATGTCCTTAAAACAAGTCAAAATGAGGCTCAGTAGTGTGTGTGGCCTCCACGTGCCTGTATGACCTCCCTACAACGCCTGTGCATGCTCCTGATGAGGTGGCGCACGGTCTCCTGAGGGATCTCCTCCCAGACCTGGACTAAAGCATCTGCCAACTCCTGGACAGTCTGTGGTGCAATGTGACGTTGGTGGATAGAGTGAGACATGATGTCCCAGATGTGCTCAATTGGATTCAAGTCTGGGGAACGGGCGGGCCAGTCCATAGCATCAATGCCTTCGTCTTGCAGGAACTGCTGACACACTCCAGCCACATGAGGTCTTGCATTAGGAGGAACCCAGGGCCAACCGCACCAGCATATGGTCTCACAAGGGGTCTGAGGATCTCATCTCGGTACCTAATGGCAGTCAGGCTACCTCTGGCGAGCACATGGAGGGCTGTGCGGCCCTCCAAAGAAATGCCACCCCACACCATTACTGACCCAATGCCAAACCGGTCATGCTGGAGGATGTTGCAGGCAGCAGAACGTTCTCCACTGCGTCTCCAGACTCTGTCACGTCTGTCACATGTGCTCAGTGTGAACCTGCTTTCATCTGTGAAGAGCACAGGGCGCCAGTGGCGAATTTGCCAATCTTGGTGTTCTCTGGCAAATGCCAAACGTCCTGCACGGTGTTGGGCTGTAAGCACAACCCCCACCTGTGGACGTCGGGCCCTCATATCACCCTCATGTAGTCTGTTTCTGACCGTTTGAGCAGACACATGCACATTTGTGGCCTGCTGGAGGTCATTTTGCAGGGCTCTGGCAGTGCTCCTCCTGTTCCTCCTTGCACAAAGGCGGAGGTAGCAGTCCTGCTGCTGGGTTGTTGCCCTCCTACGGCCTCCTCCACGTCTCCTGATGTACTGGCCTGTCTCCTGGTAGCGCCTCCATGCTCTGGACACTACGCTGACAGACACAGCAAACCTTGCCACAGCTCACATTGATGTGCCATCCTGGATAAGCTGCACTACCTGAGCCACTTGTGTGGGTTGTAGACTCCGTCTCATGCTACCACTAGAGTGAAAGCACCGCCAGCATTCAAAAGTGACCAAAACATCAGCCAGGAAGCATAGGAACTGAGAAGTGGTCTGTGGTTACCACCTGCAGAACCACTCCTTTATTGGGGGTGTCTAGCTAATTGCCTATAATTTCCACCTGTTGTCTATCCCATTTGCACAACAGCATGTGAAATTGATTGTCACTCAGTGCTGCTTCCTAAGTGGACAGTTTGATTTCACAGAAGTGTGATTGACTTGGAGTTACATTGTGTTGTTTAAGTGTTCCCTTTATTTTTTTGAGCAGTGTATAAATCTTCTGTTTCAAGGATTGATGGTGCAGGAATGTGTTATTAATAATTATTTTTTTTACCAGGAAATCTCTAAGTTCCGATTACACTGCAGAATATTCAGGACAATTACTGGGAACAAGTCTTCATAGATATGCTAATTCCTGATATCATTCAGCATGTGGCATAGGAGGCAGTGCACATGCGCTATTTAGTGCTGTCTTCTGCAAAAGTAGCAGGGATGAGATCAAAGCATAGCAGCTGGATGTGCGATTCATTTCTTTTCTTTTCTCCCTTTTTTTATATATGTATAGAGATTCTGTCCCTGGATCAGCACTCCTTCCATTCGGCCAGGTGATTTTAATTAGCCAAGTATTCTGCAGTAGGGGTTAAATTAACCTACCATGCTCTCAGTTGGAGTTCCTGTGGGCTTCAGGTAAGGTGAGCTTTGACAACTGTTCACATGGTGCGGTTCTGCATGGGGGCACTGTGCTGATTTTCTGGCTGGTTGATGGGGCCCAGTGCTAGGTATGGCATGGTCAGGCAGCAGAGGTGCTGTTTGGCTGCTGGGTCCCGCCGCCGGCCGGGATGGCGCCGCAGCGTCGGTGGTCGCATTGCAGCGCCGCGCCAATTTTAGGTTAGGACCCATTAATAGAGGCAACCTTGGAGTGGTGAGTGGGCTTATGCCTTTTGATCAAAATGTACACTAATGCCTCATTTAGCATGTAGCATAGGAGGCGGTACACATGCGCTATTTAGTGCTGTCTTCTGCAAAAGTAGCAGGGATGAGATCAAAGCATAGCAGCTGGATGTGCGATTCATTTCTTTTCTTTTCTACCTTTTTTTATATATGTATAATCCTGCCGCTGATCAGCTGATAAACAAAGAATCACTCGTTTGTCAGCTGATTTGTATATTTTATCAGGATGAAAGATGTGCAATTATTGTCAGCATATCTCCCCGTGTAATCAGGAATGTGCTGCCAGTAATCAACAGAACTGAATGAGGGAGCAGTGACTGTGGTAGCGATAATTCCCCCCCATTCACTTTTCATCGGCCTGTGTAATAGGCTGATGCAAACAAACGCTGATTAACTTTCTTTTTTTTTTTGCTGCCCCTTGAAATAGAGCAATGTGACAATGCGGCGCTCAGACCGAAAAAGTTTGTGCACCCCTGCTGAAAAGGGGGCGGGCCACTGTGGAGGTCAGTGTTAAGGGGGTGGGGTGCTGTACAAGTCACTGTTAAGGGGGCAGGGGGCTGAAGAGGCTACTTTTAAGGGGGCAAGGCATTGTGGGGTGACTGTTAAGAGGGTGGGCCATTGTGGAGGCCACTTTTAAGGGGGCTGGCCACTGTGTAGGTCAGTGTAAAGAGGGCAGGGAACTGTGAAGCTCACAGTTAAGGGAGTGAGCTTCTGTGGAGGTGACTGTTAAGGGGGTGGACTGCTGTGGTGGGCCCTCTTAAGGGAGTGGCATACTTTGGAGGTAACTGTTACAAGGGAGCGGTGCTATGGATGTCATGGTTAAGGGGGAGGTCACTGTTAAGGGGCAGGCTGCTGTGGAGGTCAATATTAAGGGGCAGGGTGCTGTGGAGGGTCAGTGTTAATGGAGGGGCGGCTGTGGAGAACACTGGTATGGGGGCAGACGTCTGTGAAGGTCTCACTTAATGGGGTGGGTCACGGCGGAAATCACTGTTAAAGGAGCGGGGTGCTGTGGAGGTTAAAGTTAAGGGGGTAAGCTGTTGTGGAGCTTACTATTAAGGGGGAGGCATGCTGTAGAGGTCACTCTCATGGGGAACACTATGGATATATTTTATATTCACACATAAACATTAAATGAAATACTGGAAATATACTGAATAATGGGGAGAGGAGGGACACTAGAAAGACAACAGAAGGGAGAGGTCAAAAAAATAGGCCTCAAGGCTAGGAAGAAGGGAAAGGTCACCTCCTAGGAAACCCCTAGATCTGGCCCTGACTCCTGTCCGTATGTATAGACCCTGAAGGTGGGAAAATACATACACCATAACCTAAACCCTAGGAGCCCTGAGATGCCCTAAAGGCAGTCAAAAGTTTGAGACTACTGGTTCCTTCCTAGGTGAACAAACCAGTATCTCCCTGAGGCCTAGTAACAACAAGCACAAGGCAACAGCCAAATACAAGAGCAGTACAACTTATCTTATAGAAAATGGATGAGCAGGAACACAAGCAAGGTCCACACACCAACTCCTCCAAATCCAAGCAGAGAATATCAACTGCATGGTATGAAGTGTAAAACCAAACTAAATAGGGAAGCAGTAATGACCGCCAGCTGCACCTGACAAGAGGTGTGGTCATTACCAATCAACAACACTGAGAATCAAGAGTCTCTCAGTTAACCTCACGTGCAGTCAGTCTCTCTGATCTTCTAACATCTGTCACAGAAGGTACCGTGACAGTGCCTCCCCTTCTACGGGTGACCTCTGGACACCCAGGACCGACCTTATCCGGATTAGCCCTGTGAAAGGCTTTCACAAGGCGACTGGCATTAACCCCTTAGTGACCACCCATACGTGTTTTTACGGCGGTCACTAAGGGGCCTTAGGCTGGGCCGCCCGTTTTTACGGCGGCCCAGTCTAAGCACTGCACGGCTCCCCCGTGCAGCGGGGAGCGCGGACCTGGCTCTCACATGAGAGCCGGGGCCCTGCTCTAACAGCCCGGACCGGCAGGAGTGCCGATCCGGGCTGTTTAACCCTTTACATGCCGGGCGCAATGGCGCCCGCTGCATGTAAAGTGGTGACAGAGGGAGCGGTCTCCCCCTTTGTCTCCCATCAGCACCCCAAAAATGCGATTGCGGGGTGCTGATGTGTTGGGAAGCTTACCTTGCTTCCGATCAGGGCCCCGAGCCTGTCTTCCGTTACCTCCAGCAGGCTGTGCCTCTCTGGCGCAGCCTGCTGGTCAATGTTTGAATAGCATTGCTATTGAAATGCAATGCATTATAGAGATAATGCATTACATTTTAAAAGCAATCAAAATACTGTATATTATAGTCCCCTTGTGGGACTATTAAGTAGTAAAAAAAATAGAAAAGAAATACACATTTATTAAATAAAAAAAATTCCATAAAATAAAAAAAATATGCTTTTTTTTCCATTGAAAATCCGCTTTTCAATGAAAAAAATTGCAAAAAGAAAATATCCCCCATATGTTTGGTATTGCCGCGTCCGTACCGACCGGGACTACATAAATATTACATAAATTATCCCCTATGGTGAACGCCGTAAAAAAAAAGACTGAATTTCGAATTTATTCTTAGTTTCCACCGAAAAAAACGTAATAACAAGCGATCAAAAAGCGGAATTTGCTCCAAAATCATACCAATAAAAAATACAAGTCGTCTTTCAAAAATCAAGCCCTCACACAATTCCATATAAAAAAAAAAAAAAAGTTATGGGTCTTGTGAAGTGGCAATGCAAAAATTTTTTTTTTGGTAATAAAAGGGGTTTTATTGCAAAAAAAGTAGTAAAACGTAAACAAAATTATAAGTATTTAGTATCACTGTAATCGTACTGACCCAGAGAATAAAGATATTATGTTATTTGTACCATAAATTTGTACGCCATAAAATTTATAATGTAAAAACCCAGTGGCAGTATTGCTATTTTTCCCCATCTCCCTCCCAGAAAGGGTTAATAAAAGTTAATCAGAAAGTTATGTCTACCCCAAAATGGCGCCATTAAAAACTACAACTTGTCCTGTAAAAAACAAGCCCTCATAAAGCTATATAGACGAAAAAATACAAAAGTTATAGCTCTTGGAACGAGACCATGAAAAAAGGAAGAAAAACGCTTGGTCATAAAGGCCCAAACAAGCTTGGTCACTAAGGGGTTAGCGTCGGCTGCTGGAACCCACATTCTCTCCTCTGGACCGTAACCCTTCCAGTGAACGAGATATTGGAGGGATCTACGGAGAATTCGGGAGTCCACTATCCTGGCGATCTGAAATTCGAGATTACCGTCCACCATGACAGGAGGGGTTGGCAGGGAGGAAGGTTCAGCAGGTTCGGCATATCTCTTCAGTAATGATTTGTGGAACACATTATAAATCTTTAAAGCCTGCGGAAGTTCAAGATGAAAGGCTACTGGGTTAATAATAGCAGAGATCTTACAGTATATAGACCAATAAATCTTGGGCCCACCTTCCAAGAAGGTAAGATCAACTTAATGTTTGTGGACAGACACACAGAAGCACCCACTCTAAGGTCCGGACCACTCATACGTCTCTATTCAGCCATACGTTTATACTTCTTGCCCATTTTTTTTAGATTATTTTGAATTTTCCGCCAAATAGATGTCAAAAAAGAGAAAAATCTTTCCTCTTCAGATATACCAGAAGTCTCAGTACCAGAAAATGTGCCAAACTGCTGATGGAACCCATATGCCCCCAAAAATGGCGACTTAATGAACTCCTGACTATGGTTATTTATGGTTAACTTGGCCAAAGACAAAAAAGAAGACCACTCCTTACCTGAGATGAAACATCTCAGATAAGTCTCCAGATTCTTTTTTTTTTTTCTGTTTTAAAAATATTTTATTTAACATTTTTTAAATACAGACCAATATAAAAAAAATTTAAGTAATCAAAAACATTATTTTATCGCTGAACCTCCACCCCCCAACCCAGACTGAGAGAGGAGAAAAAAAATATAAAAAAATTTAAATTACAATTTAAACAGTAATAAACCAATTATTCCATATTTCTCTACAACCATCTTTTTTCCCCCTATTATCCTTGATAGTCCTTTCCATTTTTATGATTTGATTCACTGCTCTCTTTCATTCACTTACAAGCGGTTGATCTTTTTGATTCCATTTTTTTAAAATAAGCAACCTAGCTTGAAATAATAATAGGCACAATGCCTGCTTGTCCACTTTCCTTAGTCTCAAATGATTAACACACCCCAAAATACAGGCCACAAAATATCCGCAGTCCCATAACTTTCTCAATAACGTTTGTGATATCAGTCCAAAATCTAAATAATTTTGGACATCTCCAAACCAAATGGACCAGCCCTGCTTGTTCTTCCTGCATCTCGGACATTCATGTGTTGCTCTTAGTCCCATTTTTTTCATAATGACAGGGGTACGATGTAATCTATGAATAAAAAAAAAATCGGAAACCCTATGTGAGGCTTTTGACGGAACCAGAGACCTACTATTAAGAACATCCTCCCATTGCTCATTTGATAGATCTGGAATATCTTTTTTCCATTTCTCTTTTACTTTTATTTTTATCTTTTGTTGTGATACTTTCATCAGAAGTTTATATCTCCTTGACACAGAACCCCTGACCTTTCCATCCCTGAGAAACTGACCAACCTCCTCTGAGAATATCTTTTTATAGCTCTCAATATCGACTACTGACTTAATTGCCGCCCTCATTTGCAAGTATTTAAATCGATCTTTATTTGGGATCCCAAGCTCACCGGACAAGGTCTCAAAATCCTTCAACCTATGACCTTCAAACATATGTGCTACCAAACTTACCCCTCTACCCTCCCAATCTATATATTGTTTAATCTTATAAACCTCCTATAAATTTATATTATCCCAGAGTGGAGTGAATTCCAAATAACCTTTTATACCCATTATTTTTTTTACCTCTGTCCAAATATAATCCATCAGATTTAATATCCGATTATCCGTGCTAATCTTACCCAATAAACCCGACTCCAACAACTCCAGTAGGCTATTTCGTTTAAATATAATCCCCATTTTCATTAAATATCCTCTCAAAAAAGTACTTATTTCAATCTCTTTAACCACCTCAGGACTGCTGTACGCAGGATTGCGTGCTGGCGGCGGCCATGTAAATCCTCCTGGACGTGCCGGCGCGTCCTCTCGCGAGAGGCGAGATTTCCTGTGAACGCGCGCACACAGGAGCGCACATTCACAGGATCCGGAGGTAAACGAGTACATCTACAGCCTGCCAGTGGCGATCATTCGCTGGCAGGCTGTAGATGCGATTTTTTTTTTTAAACCCCAAAAAGGTATATTAGACGCTGTTTTGATAACAGCGTCTAATATACCTGCTACCTGGTCCTCTGGTGGTCCCTTTTGCTTGGATCGACCACCAGAGGACACAGGCAGCTCTGTAAAGTAGCACCAAACACCACTACACTACACCCCCCCGTCACTTATTAACCCCTGATCATCCCATATAGACTCCCTGATCACCCTTCTGTCATTGATCACCCCCCTGTAAGGCTCCATTCAGACATCCGTATGTGTTTTGCGGATCCACGGATCCGCAAAAACACGGACACCGCAGATCCGCAAAACACGGACACCAGCAATGTGCATTCCACATTTTGCGGATCCGCACATTGCCAGAACTATATAGAAAATGCCTTTACTTGTCCGCAATTGCGGACAAGAATAGGACATGTTCTATAGGCTCTACAAAAAACGCAGTGTTCGCCCGATCAGGCCTGATCTTGTGCGCACACTTGCGTTCAGTCCGCCCCACCGCAGTGACAGAATAATTTTTTTTTCTGATCACTGCAAAAACACCGTAAAATCGCTGCAGCGCTATAAAGAATACCCCTCACGGAATCCAAATGCGTAAATTTTTTTTGACATTTAGATTCCAGACTTCTTCTCACGCTTTAGGGCCCCTAAAATGGCAGGGCAGTATAAATACCCCACATGTGACCCCATTTTGGAAAGAAGACACCCCAAGGTATTTCGTGAGGGGCATGGCGAGTTCATGTAAAATTTTATTTTTTGTCACAAGTTAGTGGAATATGAGACTTTGTAAGAGAAAAAAAAAATATATATATATTTTTTTTCCGCTAACTTGTGCCCAAAAAAAAATATTCTAGGAACTCGTCATGCCCCTCACGGAATACCTTGGGGTATCTTCTTTCCAAAATGGGGTCACTTGTGGAGTATTTATACTGCCCTGGCATTTTAGGGGACCTAAAGCGTGAGAAGAAGTCTGGAATCCAAATGTGTAAAAAATGCCCTGTGAAATCGTAAAGATAGTCTTTGGAATTTGGGCCCCTTTGCGCACCTAGGCTGCAAAAAAGTGCCACACATGTGGTATCGCGTACTCAGGAGAAGTAGGGCAATGTGTTTTGTGGTGTATTTTTACATATACCCATGCTGGGTGAGAGAAATATCTCTGTAAAAGATTGATTTCAATGGTTCCGCAAAAAAAACGGAATGTAATCCGTATGCATTCCGTTTCCGTTTTTCAGTTTTTCCGTTCCGTTAAAAGATAGAACATGTCCTATTATTGCCCGCAAATCACGTTCCGTGGCTCCATTCAAGTCAATGGGTCCGCAAAAAAACGGAACACATAGGGAAATGCATCCGTATGTCTTCCGTATCCGTTCCGTTTTTTGCGGAACCATCTATTGAAAATGTTATGCCCAACCCAATTTTTTCTATGAAATTACTGTATACTGTATATGCCATACGGAAAAACGGAACGAAAACGGAAACACAACGGAAACAAAAAACGGAACAACGGATCCGTTTAAAACGGACCGCAAAACACAGAAAAAGCCATACGGTCGTGTGAAAGAGGCCTAAGAGTTCCGTCCTTTTTCTTAACAAAGAAAAACCCTGCATTGTCGGGGGGTAATAATTCAATAAGAATTATTAATTATGGTCATAAAAATAATTAACCATAAAAAAAAAAAATTTTTAAAAAATTTGTCATAAATTCTTAAAATCATGACCTGGTGAATTGTAGACAACCTAATTGATACAATTCACATCTGAGGCCGACTATTTCCTCAGATAAATAAGTTCTTTTTGACGTGAGATGACGTTAATGATAAACATGTAGTTCTGCATTATACAATAATACAAAGGCTTATTGGTTACAAGGTTATAAACATATATAAGTAAATAAACACAATGATACATGCAAATATATATATATATATAACGTTGATATAAAGCATTACAAGCTTACCAATACATGTGAGTGGAAATAACTTGTCACATTATAACCAAGCTATTATTAGGTTAGGATATCAAAGTAGGAACATGAGTTATATATATTACTTCTGTTCAGAGAAAATATAGAATATAGAATGCTAAATACATTCCTTCCCCTTCTAACCAACTACACATCACATTACCTCAAGATGGGCAAATCCATCCAAGGATATAATTTAGAAGAGATAACTGTATCCTTCCGCCCGATCCTGGACTATTTTCACACATATGACTTTGGTAAAAATATTAAGACAAATAACAGGGATCTAGGATCTTTGCTAGACTATATCTTAAATGGGAAGGACTTGAAACCAGTCTTTCCTGTGGGAATCCATCACTTAGCTTGGCAAAGAATATTCTATCAATATATATATACAGTGGGGGAAATAATTATTTGACCCCTCACTGATTTTGTAAGTTTGTCCAATGACAAAGAAATGAAAAGTCTCAGAACAGTATCATTTCAATGGTAGGTTTATTGTAACAGTGGCAGATAGCACATCAAAAGGAAAATCGAAAAAATAACTTTAAATAAAAGATAGCAACTGATTTGCATTTCATTGAGTGAAATAAGTATTTGAACCCTCTAACAAAAAAAGACTTAATACTTGGTGGAAAAACCCTTGTTTGCAAGCACAGAGGTCAAACGTTTCTTGTAATTGATGACCAAGTTTGCGCACATTTTAGGAGGAATGTTGGTCCACTCCTCTTTGCAGATCATCTCTAAATCCCTAAGGTTTCGAGGCTGTCTCTGTGCAACTCTGAGCTTGAGCTCCCTCCATAGGTTTTCGATTGGATTAAGGTCCGGAGACTGACTAGGCCACTCCATGACCTTAATGTGCTTCTTCTTGAGCCACTCCTTTGTTGCCTTTGCTGTATGTTTTGGGTCATTGTCGTGCTGGAACACCCATCCACGACCCATTTTCAGTTTCCTGGCAGAGGGAAGGAGGTTGTCGCTCAGGATTTCACGATACATGGCTCCGTCCATTTTCCCGTTTATGCGAATAAGTTGTCCTGTGCCCTTAGCAGAAAAACACCCCCAAAGCAAAATGTTTCCACCCCCATGCTTGACGGTGGGGACGGTGTTTTGGGGGTCATAGGCAGCATTTTTCTTCCTCCAAACACAGCGAGTTGAGTTAATGCCAAAGAGCTCTATTTTGGTCTCATCAGACCACAGCACCTTCTCCCAGTCACTCTCTGAATCATTCAGGTGTTCATTGGCAAACTTCAGACGGGCCTGCACATGTGCCTTCCTGAGCAGGGGGACCTTGCGAGCCCTGCAGGATTTTAATCCATTGCGGTGTAATGTGTTTCCAATGGTTTTCTTGGTGACTGTGGTCCCTGCTAATTTGAGGTCATTAACTAACTCCTCCCGTGTAGTTCTAGGATGCTTTTTCACCTTTCTCAGAACCATTGACACCCCACGAGGTGAGATCTTGCGTGGAGCCCCAGAGCGAGGTCGATTGATGGTCATTTTGTGCTCCTTCCATTTTCGAACAATCGCACCAACAGTTGTCACCTTCTCTCCCAGCTTCTTGCTAATGGTTTTGTAGCCCATTCCAGCCTTGTGCAGGTCTACAATTTTGTCTCTGACATCCTTGGACAGCTCTTTGGTCTTTCCCATGTTGGAGAGTTTGGAGTCTGCTTGATTGATTGATTCTGTGGACAGGTGTCTTTTATACAGGTGACTAGTTAAGACAGGTGTCCTTAATGAGGGTGACTAATTGAGTAGAAGTGTCTAACCACTCTGTGGGAGCCAGAACTCTTAATGGTTGGTAGGGGTTCAAATACTTATTTCACTCAATGAAATGCAAATCAGTTGCTATCTTTTATTTAAAGTTTTTTTTTTCGATTTTCCTTTTGATGTGCTATCTGCCACTGTTACAATAAACCTACCATTGAAATGATACTGTTCTGAGACTTTTCATTTCTTTGTCATTGGACAAACTTACAAAATCAGTGAGGGGTCAAATAATTATTTCCCCCACTGTATATATATATATATATATATATATATATGCAATTATTTAATGCTTTGCTAGATTATGAGTCTTGATTCTTCTGCAGGTAGAATGAAGCCTCACAATATCCTAAGACTACATCTCAATATGGAGATGACCAATTAATTAATTTATTTATTCGCCAATCTAGATGGTATAATTTCACCCACACTATCAAATTAGTCTTAATAAAAGGAAATATAATTTTCTGTGTCTCTTACCAAATCCTAGTAGGAATCTCACTTCTGCTCCTAGGAAAGCTGGGTGGTCCATCATAGCGCATCTCACCCTGGCTTTCATCTTGATAGACCCCTCTAGAGAGCTCAACTTCTCCTTTCTTTTGTGTATGGTTTATGATCACAAACTTATCAGTTAGACACACCTACCTAGTTTGGAACTTTCCAATGATTGTCGGATGGGTGTGACTATTGATAAGAAATATGACATCATAACCTTACCCAGAATGCACTTTTGCTACTGTTGTAATGTCACCTACTGATACCTAGGTGGCACTGCTGTATAAGCTATTTGCATCATAGTATAAAGGGTTAACTTATGTAAGTCTGAATAAAATATATTTTATACATTTGACCTTAGAAGCTTTAATTCAAAGCTATAGGGATTAATTCTGACACTTGTAGCAATTAGAGACAGACCTCTAGGCATCTATCTGAATGTTTCTCACACTGTTGATTTATGGACCATAATGATACTGATATCTCTGTGAGAAAACAAGGCCAAACTAGGTTTTCTCACAGAGATATCAGTACCTCCTGTCATACCAAAGATGTGATTTAATTGTTACAAAACACACATCTTTAAAGACACTCTTTTAGAGACAAAGATTCTCCTAATGAGAAATATATATAATATACTGGATGCATGTTGTCTTCATAACATATAACAATATAATATAAAGTAATATATATATATATATATATATATATATATATGTCCTACTTAGCATAAAATAATAAGGACTAACTAAGGTTCATTAAATTAATACATACATATTATATATTTTGCTTCATTAATAAATACCTAATTGTATAGGTAATTATCACCAGCTGCATAGAGCTTATCTTTATCTCCCGTCATAAATTTATAAGTAGACAAGGAGTATTCTTCTCAGACCGGTACATTCATGAGAAGAATAACACTAAAAAGCAGAAACCTTTGTACGACCTTACTTTGGCCTACTCAAGACATACAAAATTGTAAATATAGTCGAGCATGGCTCTTAAAGGCAATGAACATCCATCTTGACTAGAATGAATTGGATATCAATGCATTTACCTATGAAAAGGCACAACAGCATCCACTGGGGATTTGGATGGTCTAATATGACCTTTAGCCAAACTCTCGGTGATATATTCTTGCATGGCTACTCTTTCGGGTTCAAAAATATACAACCGAGACTTGGGCAACCTAGCTCCAAGAATAAGGTTGACGGCGCAATCATACTCCTGATGTGGAGGTAACTAACTCCTAGTCTCTACTTTCAGAGAATACATCAGAAAAATCAGAAATAAACAAAGGTATAACTTTAGTGGTTCCAACAGAAAGCGACGTACTAAGACAGTTGTCTATTCAATAATCACTCCAATCAAGAATCTGTCGAGCTTGCCAATCGATGGTAGGATTATGTTTGCTTAACCATGGTAAAACTAGCACCAAGGGAGCAGGCAGACCCTCCAGCATAAAACACGAAATAGATTTTTGATGAAAATCACCCACCATTAAACGAATGTCCTGCACCATTTGTGATAAACATTTTTGTGTGAGAGGAGTGGAATAAATAGCACTATTTTTGTCCAATGCACTTGTTGTCAACCCATGCATACGAACGAACTGACCATCAACTAGGTTAACCCCTGCCCCACTGTCAATAAATACTTCAATTCCCACAGTTTTGGAGTCTAGCGCCACCTTGGCAGGCAGGAGAAATCGTGTACTACTGGCAAAAGACAAAAGTAATTTCTCAGATTCCCCACCCACATCACCAAGAGTGAGATCAGGACTAAACAATTTTTTTTTCTTTTTCACCTTGATGTTTAACATAAGTGCATACGTTAACAAAATGTCCCCCTTTTCCACAGAAAAAGCAGAGTCTCATCTTAAGCCTAAAGTTCTTATTACCATATCCAGGGGTAGCTCCCCCCAGCTGCATTGGCTCATCACCAGACATGTGCTCAAGTGTCTCTTTACCCAAAGTGTCGGAAGAGGCCGCCACCTTATATGATAGTATGTCCTGAGTGTGAGGAACCTTAGATCTCTACCTCAAGCGTCTATCAATACGTATATCAAGGGACATAGCTGCCTCCAATGACTCGGGATATTCGTGAACCGCCAATGCGTCCTTCAGGCCCTCGGATAGCCCTTGGCAGAATTGACTATAGAAAGCAGGATCATTCCACTCCGTATCCATAGCACATCTCCTAAATTAAGAGCAATAGGTCTCCGCAGAACGGCCTCCCTTGGTAAGCCACGCAACTTGGTCTCGGCCAGGGAGATCCGATCTGGGTCATCATAGGTAAGCCCTAGAGCTCTGAAAAATTCATCTACCGACCAGATGGACTGTGATCCGGTCAGCAACGAAAAAGCCCAAGACTGAGCGTCACCTTTTAGCAAAGAAATGATTATACCCACTCTTTGACTCTCGTCCCCAGAAGAGCATGGACACAGTTTAAAATTTTATTTGCACGACTCCCTGAACCGACTAAAATTGTCACTTTCCCCGGAAAATCTGTCCGGAAGAGCCACCTTGAGGGCAGACCTGGTTCCTGATGTCAGAACCAACCGCCTGTGGTCTCTGGATCTGTGAGTCGGTGGTATGGAGGTCAGCTACCTCTAGAGACAACCCCTGTAGTTGTCCGACCAGTGCAGAAATAGGATCCATTGCCGCAGTGATACATATAAAATGGATGTTATTTGGCAGTTGATAATGTCACAAATAATGGGAAGAGGAGGGACACCAGAAAGACAACAGAAGGGAGAGGACAAAGAACTAGGCCTTAAGGCTAGGGAGAAGGGAAAGGTCACTTCCTAGGAAACCCCTAGATCTGGCCCTGACTCCTGTCAGTATGTATAGACCCTAAAGGTGGGAAAATACATATGCCGGAACCTAAACCCTAGGAGCCCTGAGATGCCCTAAAGGTAGTGAAAGGTAATGAGACTACTGGTTCCTTCCCAGGTTAATGAACCAGCGTCTCCCAGAGGCCTAGTAACAACAAGCACAAGGGAACAACCAAATACAAGAGCAGTACAACTTATCTTATAGAAAATTGATGAGCAGGAACCAGCAGCAGCAAGCAGCACTGTCCCTCCTCTCACACACGGGCAGGCAACTGCAATATATGTATATATATATATATATATATATATATATATATATATATATATAAAAAAAAAAAAAAAGCAGACTGATGTACCAGCCCTGAAAAGGGCTTTTTGGGGTGCTGTCAGGACGCTGTCCTTACAGCAGATGAGTCTGTGGACACAGAACAATGCCCTAGCTAACGCTTTCCCTATTGAATCAGCAGCAGCAGCAGCACTGTCCCTCCTCTCACTGAGAATGCAGATTCCGAATGAATCTAAAATGGATGCTGTCCAGGAGGTGGGAGGGTCTGGGAGGGAGGGTCTGCTGCTGATTGGCTGGAATGTGTCTGCTGACTGTGAGTTACAGGGTCAAAGTTTACTCAATGATGATGTATAGGGGGCGGACCGAACATCGCATATGTTCGCCCACCGCAGCGAACGCGAACAAGCTATGTTCCCCGGGAACTATTCGGGCCTTCTCTATTTAAGAAGGCATTTGCGTTCACAGTAGCATCACGCCCTTCTCTCTGCTCACCAAACACAATGCCGTACATAGTATAGTGGTTGTGCTTGGTATTGCAGCTCAGTCATGTTCAATTCTATGCGGCTGAGCTGCTCTTTGACTGATGAATGTGTTGGACCCCCACCAATCAGATACTGATGACTTATCCTTTGGATAAATCATCAGTAAAAGAAAACTCTCGGAAAACCCCTTTTTAGTGGTGAAACCCTCTCCAAGATGACACTGGAAGCTGGGTAAGAAAGAAGAAAGAGAGTGTCCATGGAGGAGGCGGAAAAGTGCCTGCTGTAGGAGCAGTAGTGAAGAAATTGTGGGTAAGGGGGGTTAAAAGTAACTGTCCTGGCCATGTTACTGGGGTGGTGCCTCGTGTGTTACAGGTCCTGGTCCCATGTTGCTGTTGGAGATGGGCTGTGTGCTGCTACGCAGTTAAATTTATATAGTTTAATTCATTGAACCATTCATATATTCTATATTTGGTTATATGCTCCCATCTAGTGGCCTTTTTTGGTATTGCACTTGTTTTCTTGTTTGTGATATCTGTGATTGATTCATTTCCTTGCTCCACCACTTCTTCTGTGTACCTCACTTCCTGTTTCTTCATTCTGCTCCAGACATATGCACAGGTACTGTACACATGTATTCTCATGTACGCTTACAAAAGCATCCTCTTTTGACCGCACAATACCGAAATCCATTTGTTCTGCTGTACTCTTTTATCTGGCTTACAGAATAAAGCAACTTACACGGATAAACTCGGTGTTGGTGAGTTTAAGCTATCTGATAAGGATTGTCTGCAGTGATTACTGTATCTGCTTATACAGGCTAGGCATAGAGGTCTCACTAGGGATAAATCGCTATTACAACAATCGGAGTCAGAATAGGCTGAGTGTCCATGCATGTAGGAGCCTGCTATAGAACATCCCAAAGAATTTGTGGGTAATTGGGTCAAAAGGACCTGTCCTGACCATGTTGCTGGGTGTTGCCTTGCCATGTTTTATGTCTCTTGGTCCCATGCTGCTGTTAGACCGAGTGTCAGTGCATAAAGGTACCTGCTGTGGAAGCTGTCCTGTGGGTAAGGGGGGGGGGGGGGTTAAATGGACCTGTCCTGTCAGCCATGGGCGTCCGCAGAAATTTTTCCAGGGGGGGGGGGGGCATAATTTTATTGACATCCATGCTCTGCTTGTTTCTGAGAATGTAATGAAGGGGAGGGGCATATTCATTATCACAAAGTATAAAAACGCATGAGCTGTGCAACGTGATGGAAAAGCTTAAATGTATATTATAAGTGCCAGGAATACAAAGTTGTATCCCTGGTTCTATAGCTCCCTCTGCCTCCTCTCTCCCTCCTTGCCCCCTCATATATAATAAAATCGCACTTTTATTCCAGTCTGCAGTCACAGTGTGCAGCACTGCCCTAGGAAGTACCTCTAGCTGCCATATGAGGAGTGGTCAGTGGATGTAAACACTGGATTTTCTCTGAAAACACAGGGTTTACTGCAAAAAGCTTGAAGGGGCTGATTATACTCAACAGAACTAATATAATAAGCTGTAGTTGTTCTGGACCTGGTGACTATAGTGCGCCTTTAATGTAAACATTATTCAATGCACCACATTAGTCATACACCCATGATCATTTTCCATAATTTATTTGATAGACCGCTAGAGTAGATATTTCTTAATTACCGATAATGCTTTCCTATACTGTAAGTGGAGCCAAAAAATGGTTTCCAAAAACGAGCTTTGGGGAAAAAAAACTTTCATGCAGGATGCAACCTCCTACATGGAATTATAAAACGGGCACGTGTATGAAGCCTAACTGCAGATATAAGAGGGTGGAACGGAACCCCGTTTGTGTACAGGGACTAAACTTTAAAATAGGAAGCCACCACAAAAGGAAAGACCAATTCTTCTTATTTCACTTGAATGTCTATTAATTCTATATTATTTTTGCACCCCTTTGTTATAGTCTCAGCATTCAGCAATATGTTAATTTGCATTTTGTCGCCAACAAATGAAATGTGTTCTGTACCTGAACGCTTCCAGGCTTTTGTCATATGTAGCTTACAAGCAGATGGTCTGCACAGGGCCGGATTAACGTAGGGGCGGATGGAGCTACAGCTCCAGGCCCCTGCATGAAAATAGGCCCAGCAGCCCGCATAGGCCAACCGGAGCTAGGCCCGCATAGGCCGCCTCGCTGAGGTTGCCTGGCGGCCGCCCCGCAGCCCTTTAGTGGGACCGAACCGTGCCGACTGTCAGATGATGACAGGGCCGGCGCGCAAGGAGAAATCTCCCAGGCCGGCCCTTTACAGAACTCACCAGGACAGTGACAGCTGACAGATCAGGTCAGGTGACAGGTCAGCTGTGCACGCCGCGCTGCATCGTCACGTCAGACTCCTCCACTGGGGCCTAGGCCATGCCGTAAAGTGAAAGACTGTGACGGCTGCTGCGCGCTGGAAGTTCAAAATTCTTCCTGCGTGGAGTCAGGGGTGCTGCCAACGGTGAGTCGCGTTCAGCAGCCTTCAGTGTACTGCCCAGAAAACAACTCATAGGCGGTAAGTAAATCAGCATTGGCTCACCTCACCTATTATGCTGTATACTGTATAATTTATACATGTCATTCAGGAGCATGGAAAAGCTGGGGGATGATTTTTTTCCACCTAGCTTTTCCATGCTTCTGAACTGCATATCTGCTTATAGGCATATATATCTTTATAATAGCTGAGCCTGATCTATTATAAACAGATATGCCATTCAGGAGCATGGAAAAGCTAAGTGAGAAATAGTCACCTAGCTCTTCAATGCTCCTGAGTGGTATATCTGCTTATCAGGTATTATAAACAGATATGCCTATAGGCAGATTTGCCAATCAGGAGCATGGAAAAGCGACTATTTCTCACCTAGGTTTTCCATGCTCCTGAATGGCATATCTGCTTATAATAGATCAGCTATTATAAACAGATATGCCTAAAGGCAGATTTGCCATTCAAGAGCATGGCATGGAAAAGTTAGGTGAGAAATTGTCACCTAGCTTTTCCATGCTCCTGAATGATATATCTGCTTATAATAGTTCAGCTATTACAAACAGATATGCCTAAAGGCAGATCTGCCATTCAGGAGCATGGAAAAGCTAGGTGACTGTTTCTCACCTAGCTTTTCCATGCTCCTGAATGGCAGATCTGCATATAATCGCTTGGCTATTATAAACATGTATGCATATAAGCAGATATGCCATTCAGGAGCATTGAAGAGCTAGGTGACTATTTCTTGCCTACCTATCTTTTCCAAGCTCCTCAATGGCATATCTGCTTATAATAGATTAGCTTTTATAAACACATATGCCATTCAGGAGCATGGAAAAGCTAGACGTGAATAGCTTTTTCATGCTCCTGAATGACATATCCAGCAGCACTAGTTAACTCCTTGGGGGGTGGCTATACATAATACAGCCATCTATACAGGGAGTGCAGAATTATTAGGCAAGTTGTATTTTTGAGGATTAATTTTATTATTGAACAACAACCATGTTCTCAATGAACCCAAAAAACTCATTAATATCAAAGCTGAATATTTTTGGAAGTAGTTTTTAGTTTTAGCTATTTTAGGGGGATATCTGTGTGTGCAGGTGACTATTACTGTGCATAATTATTAGGCAACTTAACAAAAAACAAATATATACCCATTTCAATTATTTATTTTTACCAGTGAAACCAATATAACATCTCAACATTCACAAATATACATTTCTGACATTCAAAAACAAAACAAAAACAAATCAGTGACCAATATAGCCACCTTTCTTTGCAAAGACACTCAAAAGCCTGCCATCCATGGATTCTGTCAGTGTTTTGATCTGTTCACCATCAACCTTGCGTGCAGCAGCAACCACAGCCTCCCAGACACTGTTCACAGAGGTGTACTGTTTTCCCTCCTTGTAAATCTCACATTTGATGATGGACCACAGTTTCTCAATGGGGTTCAGATCAGGTGAACAAGGAGGCCATGTCATTAGATTTTCTTCTTTTATACCCTTTCTTGCCAGCCACGCTGTGGAGTACTTGGACGCGTGTGATGGAGCATTGTCCTGCATGAAAATCATGTTTTTCTTGAAGGATGCAGACTTCTTCCTGTACCACTGCTTGAAGAAGGTGTCTTCCAGAAACTGGCAGTAGGACTGGGAGTTGAGCTTGACTCCATCCTCAAACCGAAAAGGCCCCATAAGCTCATCTTTGATGATACCAGCCCAAACCAGTACTCCACCTCCACCTTGCTGGCGTCTGAGTCGGACTGGAGCTCTCTGCCCTTTACCAATCCAGCCACGGGCCCATCCATCTGGCCCATCAAGACTCACTCTCATTTCATCAGTCCATAAAACCTTAGAAAAATCAGTCTTGAGATATTTCTTGGCCCAGTCTTGACGTTTCAGCTTGTGTGTTTTGTTCAGTGGTGGACGTCTTTCAGCCTTTCTTACCTTGGCCATGTCTCTGAGTATTGCACACCTTGTGCTTTTGGGCACTCCAGTGATGTTGCAGCTCTGAAATATGGCCAAACTGGTGGCAAATGGCATCTTGGCAGCTGCACGCTTGACTTTTCTCAGTTCATGGGCAGTTATTTTGCGCCTTGGTTTTTCCACACGCTTCTTGCGACCCTGTTGACTATTTTGAATGAAACGCTTGATTGTTCGATGATCACACTTCAGAAGCTTTGCAATTTTAAGAGTGCTGCATCCCTCTGCAAGATATCTCACTATTTTTGACTTTTCTGAGCCTGTCAAGTCCTTCTTTTGACCCATTTTGCCAAAGGAAAGGAAGTTTCCTAATAATTATGCACACCTAATATAGGGTGTTGATGTCATTAGACCACACCCATTCTCATTACAGAGATGCACATCACCTAATATGCTTAATTGGTAGTAGGCTTTCAAGCCTATACAGCTTGGAGTAAGACAACATGCATAAAGAGGATGATGTGGTCAAAATACTCATTTGCCTAATAATTCTGCACGCAGTGTATAGATGGCTGTATATTTAAACTGTGGCCAGAGATGTACACTTAGGCCTCTTTCACACGGGCGTTGCGGGAAAATGTGCGGGTGCGTTGCGGGAACACCCGCGATTTTTCTGCACGAGTGCAAAACATTGTAATGCGTTTTGCACTCGCGTGAGAAAAATCGCGCGTGTTTGGTACCCAAACCCGAACTTCTTCACAGAAGTTCGGGGTTGGGATCGGTGTTCTGTAGATTGTATTATTTTCCCTTATAACATGGTTATAAGGGAAAATAATAGCATTCTGAATACAGAATGCATAGTAAAACATCGCTGGAGGGATTAAAAAAATAAATAAAAAAAATTTAACTCACCTTAGTCCACTTGTTGCCGGCATCTCCTTCTGGCTTCATCTGATCTCTGTGCAGCAACAGGACCTTGGATGACGTCACTCCGGTCATCACATGGTACGTCACATGATCTTTTACCATGGTGATGGATCATGTGATGACCAGAATGACGTCACCAAAGGTCCTGTTGCTGCACAGAGATCAGATGAAGCCAGAAAGGAGATGCCGGGCTACGCGATCAAGTGGATTAACGTGAGTTAAAAAAATTTGCATTTTTTTTTTAACCCCTCCAGCGCTAGTTTACTATGCATTCTGTATTCAGAATGCTATTATTTTCCCTTATAACCATGTTATAAGGGAAAATAATAATGATCGGGTCCCCATCCTGATCGTCTCCTAGCAACCGTGCGTAAAAACGCACCGCATCTGCACTTGCTTGCGAATGCTTGCGATTTTCACGCAACCCCATTCATTTCTATGGGGCCTGCGTTACGTGAAAAACGCACAAAGAGGAGCATGCTGCGATTTTCACGCAACGCATAAGTGATGCGTGAAAATCACCGCTCGTGTGCACAGCCCCATAGAAATGAATTGGTCGGTATTCAGTGCGGGTGCAATGCGTTAACCTCCCGCATCGCATCCGCGCGGAATACTCGCACGTGTGAAAGGGGCCTTAGGCTAAGTTCACACAGCAGATTTTTCACACGCAAACCCGTACGTAAATCTGCTTCAAAATTCCGCATGAACTTTAGTCCAATAGACTTGAATGGGATTACGCAGACCCGTTCACACTTCAAACTTTATGCATGCATATTTTCACATGTGTAATTTTGCGTAAATTCACACTTTATTTGTGCTATAAAAAGTTGCTCTGCGTTGCGTTTTCATTTTCTATAAAAAGGTCCATTAAAATCTTCTGCACCAGGCCCATGATGCTCTTAATCCGGCCCTGGGTCTGCAGAATACCAGGCCTACCACCAGTATTACCCCTTCATATACCGCCTGCCTGGTCACCCTGACCAGGCGGGCAGGCGGTATATGATTGAAGGGGCAATACTGCCTGGTATATGGACAGCAGAGATGGCATCCTCTGGGCAGTACTGTCTATGGTCATCCTTCACCAGCACCCTGACTGCCACCTGCTTTTGCCTGGCTCTCATGGCACTTCACTGCCTGCTGCTTGGCTATCAGTGACTCACCCCACACCTAACACTCAGGGTCAGGGAGTGACTCAGTAGTCACACTGTGACACTGACTGACTGTCACTCACTGATAGCCAAGCAGGTGGTAGTCAGGGTGCTTGTGAAGGATGACCATAGACAGTACTGCCCAGAGGATGCCATATCTGCTGTCCATATAATACCAGGCAGTATTGCCCCTTCATATACCGCCTGGTCACCCCACACCTAACACTCAGGGAGTACTGTCACACTGACTGGTCTGTGACACTGACTGTCACTCACTGTGTTAGTGTCGCTATTGCCCATTCATTCGAGCTGCCTGTGGTTGTGGAGTCCTGAAGCGGCCGGCACACTGCGGGCGGCTCTTCTTCTTGCTCTGGTTTCGCAATATCTTTCCCACCCGGAAGGTGGGCGGAGCTTCCGTGATTCATCAGGGCGCGTGTATGCTCCTGATAGATACCGCTCCTCACTCTGCGGTGCTTCCATGCTGTCAGCCATAATAACACCTGGCATTCAAAAAGTCAGTCTGTCTGGTTTTGGTGATAAACAAGTCTGGCTTTTTCCCTCAATGACCAATTTCTCATTATTAGTAGAGATGAGTGAATCGAAATTGACGAATTTCAGGAAAAATTGAATTCGCACCAAATCCGAATTTCCTCAAGCTTTGTGGTAACCAATCGCATTTTTCCTAAAATGGCTGCTGCACGTGTGAGGACATGGAGCAAGGAACTCTGGGAACGCGGGATCACCCATAATGCCATGCATGCAGCCAATCAGCAGCCAGCTCTAAGATGACACAGGACTATAAATAGCCTCAGCCATCTTGGATTCTGCCATTTTCCAGTATATTTAGTGCAGGGAGAGAGGTCAGCAAGCGCTAGGGACAGTGCTAGGAAAGACTTCATTGTGCTAAAAAAAACAATTTACAAGTTCAGGGAAAGATTATTCAAGGTATAGGGAAAGGATAGGGAGGAATCATTCCACAGCATTTATGTAGAACAGGGTTCAGTAGGGGAGGGTTACAGCCTGGGTAATAGGAACAATCCTATTACACCTTGCTGCACTGACTGGGGATCCAAATTGCCATTATACAGCTCTGTAATTCCAGCAAACTGTTCTTGTGGCCTCCTGATGCTGCTGCTGCCACCTCCACACTCTGTCATTGTGCCACTCTGTGGTTTCCTGATGCTCCCGCCACATCCATACTCTGTCATTGTGCCACTCTGTGGCCTCCTGATGCTGCTGCTGCCATCTCCACACTGTCATTGTGCCACTCTGTGGCCTCCTGATGCTGTCGCCACTTCCAGATTATGTCATTGATCTGTCAGAAGGAAGAAAAAATTAGACGCACAATGGATCCTGTCTGTGTAGCAGCTGTAAGGCCTGTATTGTCCCATCAGAATCGGCTTATGATTTGGTAGCCAAAAGCAGGAGTGGGTACAAAACACAGAAGACATGCAAATATTCCATTCACGTGTCATCTCTGTTTTGCATCGACTCCTGTTTTTTTTGGGCATTAGCAATACTGATGGATTATTGAGCCAATGCTGACCGAGTGAAGGCAGATGCTCAACAGACAGGATATGTTTTTTGGGGGTTATTGTTCTGACGGATCAGAGGAAGGACAAAATAATAAGTGACGTCAACACAAACTTACTGCTGCCACCCTCTCCACTCTGTCGGGGGGCTCTACTTGTATAAGCGTTTAATAGAACAGGTTCTATAGACATCTATGTGGAATCTGCTGACGATGGTGTAAAAGGAGTGCTCTTCTTCTTCACACTAACATCAACCTGTAAGGCTAGGTTCCTAGTTATTTGGCCAGTTTTGGCCCTGTGACTGTCTAAATAAGTAAAGTGTGCAGTGATTCTAAGAGTGACGCCTGTCATCTGCATGTCATATGGACTCACAGTATTATTTCACTACCAAAGTAGACTCCCTATGCGTGTTACTGCAAGGCACAGTGTTCCACACCACTATAAAAACTCTGTGCAGCCAGGAAATAGCCATTTTTTTTAACTCGATTCGCCGCTAATAAATTCGGATCGAACTGAATATATATTTTTTTAATTCGATGAACCGGCCAAATAGAATTTTTGAGAAATTCACTCATCTCTAATTATTAGCTAGAAAGTGCCAAAAGTCTCTCAGTATCCATTAACCCTTTCCACAGTGCTATGCAAACACAGTGCAAATGAACAGAATATATATCACAACTTACATATAAAACGCAGTTAAACAGTATTAAACAGTATAAGTCAGTGCATGTTAACCCTTTAAAGTGAAATAAAGTAAGTAGTTGATGACTTTGCATAGGGGAAACAGGGGTGAATGTCCACGAATGTCCAGACTTAAAAGTATTCCTGGTCCAAGGTACTACACATGTGAAGTAAAATGGCACTGAACGATGTTGTACTGGATTCGTCCGAAACTAACCTAAAATGGTTCAGGGTCCTCTTCTGGACAAAATTTTGAACCTTTCTAACACGCAGACAAAAAAAAAAAAATTGTGAGTGCTTCTTTAAATAAAGCAACAAGAAATATGTAAATATGAATGCAAATAATATTAAAACTGCCTTCCTCTGTATGACATAAGAGCTGAGTGAACAACACAGTTTTCCTTCCGTACCCCTAGAGATAGAAAAAGAGAGGAATGTAGTGACTCCAGCTAAATTCTCACATAAAACAGCAGGGACGCAAACTAGAATTAGCTGTAACTTTTACTCTACTGAATCACAGATGCAGCTACCACAATCCAGGACTAATATTTCTCTTAAAGGCACTAGCACCTGTGATGCTGCGAGATATAAGATAATTGGCTTCCTATGGAATTGGCTCCATGGGGCGTATATGCATGCCTGAAATGGCAAATTTGATGATAAGCTTTAGAGAGGACAGGGACTGATGAAAGCACAGTGCTATATAAATAACAAGAAAGGCACCTTTCACATCATGTTTTTGAATGTACAACTTTTTTCTTGGTCAGAAAAACAAAGTATGTCTGCCTCCACTGTATGCCAAAAACACTTACAATACATAAATAATATATCACAGTAAGGGCTCATGCTCATTTTGAGCCGGTCGAATGCGGACCCGTTCACTTCAACGGACCACAAAAGAAGCGGACATCACACCGCAAAATGTGGGACGCACATGGCCAGTTCCGCAAAACAGGCTACGATTGGGGGCATGAACCCTAAGAAAGTAAAAAATGTGATTTGAGGTCTTATATGGGGGTCTGATCTGAGTGAGGGCATTAATACTATTGGGGTAACTGTTAACACTAAGTGCACTCTGGCAGCTAATTATTTCTATCGATGGGACTTTGTGGAGCACTATTACTGTGGCACACCCTGGCACAGTATCAGCTTAGCACAATTATTTTTGGGGGACATTATGTGCACAATATTATTGTCAGGGACACTATTTACTGAGCGCAGTTACTTTTTAGGGCATTGCGTACCAGTAATTATTGAAGGTGGCACTATCTGTGTGGTACTAGTATTTTAAGGGGGATTATCTGTTTCTGCAGTATAGTATTGGGGAGCACAGTGGCTACATTATTGGGGTGCCAGGATGGGGTGCTCAGAAGGTGGGAAGACAACTGAAAAGTAGGAAACTAAGATGTCTGTTTGTCAAACTGCACTGATAAGAGATGACTGAAATAAATCATCATGGCGGTCTGGTCTAAATGGAAAAGATGAGAAAAGAGAACGTCTACATCAGAGGAGACATCACTGGATTAACTGGATTAAGAGGCATATATTACCTGGTATGTTTTGTAGAGCTGTATGTAATGTTTTCCAAGTATGGGGTTAGGTTGAAAATTTGGCATGGAGAGGGGTCCGTTAAATTTTTTGCCTCAGACAGCAGAAAGGCTAGGTGCACCCCTGCCCCTTGCCACAAAGCACTGAGCGAAGTGTGTGTGTGTGTGTGTGTGTGTGGGGGGGGGGGGGGCAAGCTGAATTTACCAGGGCCCATGTATGCCTCTGGGTGTGGATTCACACAAACAATTGACATGCTGCAGATTTTAAAAATGTAAAAATCCTCAAGGCAAGTCAGTTTTTGCACATAAGAACTACACAAAGTATATTTGAGATTTGTCAAATCTCATTCATTTTGCTGGTATTGGATTATACATGGAAAAAACAAGCGTAATCCGCAAAGGGTTCTGTTACATCAGTTATTTATGTAAGTTTCCAACCCTACTGTCCACCAGTGAGGAATAAAGTGAATGTCATACACACCCAAGAAGCTTGTAAAACACATTGGGGGTGATTTACAAAGACTGGCTTTTTTACGCTGGTCTTTGTTTTCCCCCTGCATTGCCCTAGGATTCAGATTATTTATGACGAAGCGTAAATTAGCCATTTTGCCTACATTTAACCCAGGAGAGAGGTTATTTAAAAGGAGAGAACTACAACTGTCAGTGTGTCCAGGCCGATGTGATACCAGAGGATATTACAGGGTGGAGGTATAAGAGAAGACTACAACTCCTAGCATGTCCAGTCTGTTATCAGATGATATCAGAAACATTACAGGGGGAGGTATAAGAAGAGAGAAGTACAACTCCCAGCATAGACATTATGTGATATCAGAGGACATTGCAGGGAGACGGTATAGGAGGAAAAAACTACAACTCCCAGCACTTCCCTGGCTCATCACAGGTCATACTCCACCACTTCTGCTCTTCGTTGCTGTTCTCCGTCACCTTTTGACATAATCACAGGTCCTTTAGTTCTTGCTATAGTCATTGGTGTTGTGTCTGGAGATCTTTTCTTGTTCTCTGCCATTAGCAGCCATTAACATTAGCCACAGTACCTTCACGTTTATTTCAGTCTGGTTTGCACACCAGGCACTTATTTGCCTTCTCCGTGTACTCCTCCATGGACATTCTCCCATTCCCAACAGAAGCAGGGCAGAGTGTCACTCCCCCTTCCTCCTATCATATGTGTAAAGTGAGTGAAGTATTGCTGTTACAGACAATGGTTGCCGAACCACTGTGCCAACTAACCGGTTTGGTATTGGGTTAGATCTAAGGGTGCTATTCTGGAGGTCCCCTGGCATTCACCCTTTAACCTCTATAAAGGTATATGGACTTCATTGCAGGGGAGCCACCAGGCAGCTACCTCTTGGAATATTCTCAGTAAAGCTGCCAGCTGACCTACAAAGGTGAGAAACACTAGTGCAAAGCAGCATATGCACAGACAAGACACTAAATCAGAACCAGGCAGAACACAGGTGAATCCAAGGCAAAAACAGATACAGGAATGAGACAAAACATGGAGCGCAGGCAGACAATCAGGAACCCAGACAAACAGATTACAAGAGCCAGGCATACATACTACAGGAACTTGTACAGACATATTGGATACTGGTCGACAGAGGTCAAGACGTCTAGGTGGAATGAAGCATCAAATGCTCACACTGTCGCTTCAGGTAATGGCAGACAAAGCTCCAACATATGATGCAGACAGAATCTAGCAGATTTAAGCAAAACATGTTGCTCAATCAGGGCATATTCCTCCCCTCTTGGTAGGAGTGGGCCTGTCCTACTTCCTGCCAGGAGCTCCTTCTTCAGGGAACTTTAATTAGTGTTCCTGGGAGACTTTAACTTGAGGAGGATTGTCAGAATCAAGAACACTGCTTCAAAAAGCTTCAGTGTGCCAAGACAGCAGAGTGATAAGAAAAATCACCACTTTACATACCCTGCTGCAGGTGAGGGACTATGGGTCAGACACTCATCACCTAGACTTCTCCCAGGCCAGTTAAACACCAGGCCTGTGTCATACTGTGGACATATACAGTATATGCACAAGTGCCTGCAAGTACCATTTGACTGTCACCTTACCAGCCACCATACCTCATCACCTGGTGACCCAAACTGCACTTTGTACCTACTACTGTTGGACGTTTATTCTTTTGTTTCTGGCCTGTTTCTTCAAACCACCTTTCCACTGCACCGATCCCCAGGGAGCAATGGCCTGAGGCAGTACACCATGACACAACACCTCATCATTGCTACTACCACTTCCATCCTCTGGACTGGCTCCACGGGGGCTAGCTGCCAATCAATAGCATATATTCTGTTGCAAACGTGCTGTGTCAAGATAGCAAGCATTATTAGTGAATGTGTTGTGCTGCAAAAACAGCATTTATATACCAATTCAGTTAACACGCTGTATTGCATCAAGATACCGTGCATTGTTAGTGAATGTGTTGTGATGCAATAACAGCATTTATATATATATGTTTCAGTTAATGCATTGGATTACATCAAGATACCGGTATTATTAGTGAATGCGTTGTACTTTAATAACTACATTAATATAGACTTTTCATTCCACATATTTTATTACCATTGTACATACCAGTGTGGAGTGTGTTTGTAGAAGAGGAGAGAGGTTAATTTGGAGCTCTGTTGTCACCAACTTACCTGTCGGGGCTTAAGCCCTGGAAACACATGCAAATCCATAGCAATAGGGTACTCGCTCTGTTTCCCCCTGCAGCGCATGAACGCTGGGGGAGATTTAGTGGTTTATTTGGCTTAGGTGTGTTGGTTTATAATGCAGGCTAAGTGACTGCACAGCCTGCCTATCTGGGCTACTGTATTTTGCTCCAATGGGGCTCCAAATCCCTGGATCTGAACCTAATTAAAATCCAATTAAAAGATTAAAACCCTTATTGACAATACACCCTTGTCAGTAATAGGTTTTACTTACTCCCTTGCTGTGTTCCTGGTTCCATTCTGTGCGTGGTGTTTTGCTATTTGTTTTGACATGGCTTGCCTTCGGTGACTCTCTGCCTCATGATTTGGTACTGTGACTCCAATTTGGTTCTGACTTTGGCTTGGCTATTTTTACTACTCTGTCTTCTGATTTGGCTCTGACCGCCAGGTTCTGACACATTCATTTATGACCATGTTTTTGTGTTTTCTCATCTCTGAGTGTGTTTGTCTTGCACTTAGGAGAGCAGGGAATGTTGACCAGTTGCGGACTTGCCACTTAAGGCTTGCACTGGCAAGTAGGGAATGTAAGCGGGCTGGGTTTCATTCAAGGCTCACTGTCTGTGTGTTTCCTGCCTACTGTGCAGACATCTGTCTTTAAATTACAGAAAAAGAGAAATGGAGAATAATATAATCCAGGACTGTGCTTATATATATATATATATATATATATATATAAATATAAAGGTAAAAATATGGCAGCACCAACCAAAAAAAACAGGTGGGTGCTATCTCAATGGGAAAAATCTTACCCAAATGTATGATGAAAAAATAGAGCAGCACTCCAAAGTAGCAGTACATTTTTTTATTTTTATTCACCCATAGGTGACGCAATGTTTCGGCTCCAACCTGAAGCCTTTCTCAAGCAATGTGAACTTTCCAAAGTGAACATATATAGTGAGAGGAAGTGACATCATCACATTAAAAAAGGGTGTTTACAAATGAACCAGCAATTAACCCATGCTGGCATGTGCAATAATAAATACATCAAAATATTACAATTGTTTTAAAAAAATCTTGTGTAACAAATTCATAACATCATGTAAAAAAGCAATACAGTAAATGTCAATACATAATTGGTACATAAAGTGCTACAAAATTACCCATGATTAAATGGTTAAAAACAATCATTCCAGTTCATTTGTGTGTGGAAAAAACCGTAACACATGATGGTGGGCGTAGGTGAAAGCACACGCCAAGGCAACTTACACAACCCCATTATAGATCAACTGCTATACACGGCGTCCCCTATCCACCAGTGCGCATGCTCCAGGCGGCGCATCATATCAGTATCATATAGCAGTGTCATAACGACCATGCGCAGCATTTGAGATCTCTTTCTTTGTGAGATCTGCAAAATGTTTAGAAACAGGCAGATCCACTTTTTTCTGTCGAATACTTAATTGATGGTTGTTCATTCTGGATTTAAAATCTGTAGAAGTTTCCCTGACGTATAAGATATTGCAAGGACAAGTAATTTCTCACATGGTCAGAAATACATGTCAAGTGAAAACGAATGGGGTAATTCACGCCTGTAGATGGATGAATAAATGCAGTAGATTTACACATATACTGTACCTACAATTGACACAACCTAGACAGGGAAAACACCCCAATCCAGGCCGTGTCAAAGTGGAATGTCTCAATACTTTTTTAGTTCCAACATCAGCCCTAACCAGCTGATCCCTCAAACTCATGGATCTCCTATAGGAGAACAATGGTGGACTGTTGAATTCTGGTACATCCTTAATAGACCCCGCTAGAGTGGGCCAATGTCGTCTGATAATACAACCAATATCATTGCTCACCTCTGTATAGGTAGATACAAAGGGAATTCTAGATGTTGTACCTTTCACCACTGGATTGGAGAGGATTTTCTTCTTGTCCAATTCCATTACTGCACTACGATGTTCTTCAAATAATTAATATGGATATCCACGATTTCAAAATTTGCGTATCATGTTATCCATAGTTTGTCCAGATTCCGCATCATCAGAGACAATTCTCTTGATGCGAATTGCAATGATGAATAAACACCATTGAGAAAACTATGGAAATCCATGAGTTGATCCTGACTACCTGTCCAAATGAGGAAGACGTCATCTATGTATCTCCACCACCTCAGTATATACCTGAAGTGGCTAGATAGATAGATGACGTCCTCCTCAAACACATGCATGTATGTATTGGCGTAAGTGGGGGCTATATTAGACCCCATAGCCACACCGCGCTTTTGGATATAAAAAGTATCTTGAAACAAGAAATAGTTATGTTCCAATAAGATAGTAAGTCCACTTTGACACGGCCTGGATTGGGGTGTTTTCCCTGTCTAGGTTGTGTCAATTGTAGGTATATGTGTAAATCTACTGCATTTATTCATCCATCTACAGGAGTGAATTACCCCATTCGTTTTTACTTGATATGTATTTCTGACCATGTGATATACGTATTATCTTGTCCTTGCAATATCTTATACGTCGGGAAAACTTCTAGAGATTTTAAATCCAGAATGAACAACCATCGATTAAGTATTCGACAGAAAAGAGTGGAACTGCCTGTTTCTAAACATTTTGCAGATCTCAACCACAAAGAAAGAGATCTCAAATACTGGCTTATTGATTGTGTACCAATGCCAAGGAGGGGGGCAATAGGGTTTCATTATTAAAGAAAAAAGAAATATGTTGGATATATACCATTAATTCTTTAAAACCATATGGCCTCAATGCAGACTTCAATTTAGGATAGGTATTTGGAGGGTAGCTTGCCTGGTCTAACTGTATGTGCGTTTGTCTTTTTCCTAGGGTTAGGTTGTAATGTAACTATTGTATTACAATATATGGAGGATATATGTATAATAATCTTTTCTCTCTTTCCTTTTCTATTCCTACACATAGATTGTGGCGGTAAAGGACCAGGGACTATGTGATTGGTGGACGATGTGATGCACAATCAACGCAACTTCAACCCCAGACTTATTCATTAGGAGTCTTTTTTTGACATGCGTTTTTTATTTTGCGATGATATGGCTGCTCACATTCCTTGTGCATGTGTGTGAAGATACGAGGAGATCCCTCATAATGTTGCGGGATCAGCAGGGTTAACACTGTGTGGAATTGCTAGTGGCTCGGCTCTTTCCGTACATGGTTCCCTGTGTATGATTCAACAATTGGTACCTCACTGTAATTTTTGTTGGCACAGGTGATCCTATTAGCAACAGTGTGTTTCATCTGTGAATAGTATGGTATCGCCATGCTTTGAATGGTATTCACACAGGTGGGGATGCTATGTCATAGTTGTGCTTCGCCTGTGTTTTACCTCTTCCAAGATGGCGACTGTGGAGGAATACTGAATACTGAATACTGCGCATGCGCCTGGTCGTTATGACGCTGCTATATGAGGATTGGGGACGCCGTGTATAGCGGTCGATCTATAATGGGGTTGTGTAAGTTGCCTTGGCGTGTGCTTTCACCTACGCCCACCATCATGTGTTACGTTTTTTTTCCACACACAAATGAACTGGAATAATTGTTTTTAACCATTTAATCATGGATAATTTTGTAGCACTTTATGTACACATTGATTTTGCACCAATTATGTATTGATATTTACTGTATTGCTTTTTTACATGATGTTATGAATTTGTTACACAAGATTTTTTTGATACAATTGTAATATTTTGATGTATTTATTATTGCACATGCCAGCATGGGTTAATTGCTGGTTCATTTGTAAACATCTTTTTTTAATGTGATGATGTCACTTCCTCTCACTATATATGTTCACTTTGGAAAGTTCACATTGCCTGAGAAAGGCTTCAGGTTGGAGCCGAAACGTCGCGTCACCTATGGGTGAATAAAGATACAATTTTTTACTGCTACTTTGGAGTGCTGCTCTATTTTTTCCTTATATATATATATATATATATATATATATACACAGTGCTGCCCATAATTATTCATACCCCTGGCAAATTTTGACTTAAAGAGGACCTTTCACTTGTAAAAACAATGTGAACTAAGTATGCTGACATATAGAGCGGCGCCCGGGGATCTCACTGCACTTAATATTATCCCCGGGCGCCGCTCCGTTCTGCCGTTATGCCCTCCGGTACCTTTGCTCTGTAAGTTATAGTAGGCGGTGTCTTCCCTTGTCCTGTGGGCGTCTCCTTCTCCTAGGCTGCAGCGCTGGCCAATCGCAGCGCACAGCTCACAGCCTGGGAGTTTATTTTCTCCCAGGCTGTGAGCTGTGTGCTGCGATTGGCCAGCGCTGCAGCCTAGGAGAAGGAGACGCCCACAGGACAAGGGAAGACACCGCCTACTATAACTTACAGAGCAAAGGTACTGGAGGGCATAACGGGAGAACGGAGAGGCGCTCGGGGATAATAGTAAGTGCAGTGAGATCCCCGGGCGCCGCTCTATATGTCAGCATACTTAGTTCACATTGTTTTTACAAGTGAAAGGTCCTCTTTAAAGTTACTTTTATTCAACCAGCAAGTAATTTTTTGACGGGAAATGACATAGATGTCTCCCAAAAGATAATACGACGATGTACGAGAGGCATTATTGTGGAAAAAAAGCATTTCTCAGCTTTTAGCACTCTACATCCAGCATTCCTCCATGCTGGATGAGGCATTGGTGTACATTTTGGCCAAAGCGTAATAAGCCACTCACCACGTCAAGGTCGCCTCTAATGAGTGGTCCCTAACACTAGTTCCTACCTGTTCATGGGCCATGACAGCCACACAAAGTCCAGGGAATGCAGGTCAGCATACACGCCAAACACACTCTGCTTTTAACCCCGTCCGGTGCCATTACAGCTTTCATCGGATCCAGGGATGCAAGTACCAACATGCACGCTGAGCCCACCATATACTTCTCCTTGACGTGGTGAGTGGCTTATTATGCTTTGGCCAAAATGTACACCAATGCCTCATCCAGCATGGAGGAATGCTGGATGTAGAGTGCTATCACATTTGTATTTTTCGTTTGTATATGTATTTCGCCATAGTGATGTGCACCTACATACAGGTTGTGCTGACCCAATCCCCCACATTTCTCAGCTTTTATTTAAATTTGAGCAAAAAATACAAGATGTTCCGCACTGTGGAAAATCTCAGAGGACGTGGTCGGAAGCCAAAAGTGACACCTGTGCTGGCCAGGAGGATAGTTAGAGAGATGAAAAAGAATCCAAGGATCACCACCAAGGCCATCCTGGTGAATCCTGGTGAATCTGGGCTCTGCTGGTGGCAATGTCTCAAGGCAGAGAATCCAACAGACACTGCACACTGCTGGGTCAACGGATGCAGACCAAGGAGGAGGCCTCTTCTCCAGATAAGGCACACAAAAGCTCGCTTGGCCTTTGCAAAAGCTCATCTGGACAAAGAAGAAGAGTTCTGGTCTTCTGTGTTATGGTCAAATTAAACAAAAATTTTATTGTTTGGTCACAATGATGTTTCCTTCATTTGGCATAAAAAAGGAGAAGCCTTCAACCCAAAGAACACCATCCCCACTGTCAAACATTGTGGTGGGAACCTAATGCTTTGGGGGTGTTTTTCAGCCAATGGACCAGGGAACCTAATCACAGTAAACAGCACCATTAAAAAAGAGCAATACATGAGGATTCTCAACGACAACATCAGGCAGTCTGCAGAAAAACTTGGCCTTGGGCACCAGTGGACATTTTAGCATGACAATGACCCAAAACACACAGCAAAAGTGGTGAAGAAATGGTTAGCAGACAACAACATTAACGTTTTGGAGTGGCCCAGCCAGAGTCCAGACTTGAATCCAATTGAGAATCTGTGGAGGGAGCTAAAGATCAGGGTGATGGCAAGAAGACCCTCCAACCTGAAAGATTTGGAGCTCATTGCTAAAGATGAATGGGCAAAAATATCTGTGGAGACATGCAAAAAGCTGGTCTGCAATTATAGGAAGCGTTTGATTGCTGTAATAGCCAATAAAGGCTTTTCTATTGATTATTGAGAAGGGTATGAATAATTTTGGCCTGGACACTTTTTGCTCAAATGTAAATAAAAGCTGAGAAATTTTATTTTTTTCCACAATAATGCCTCTTGTACATGTCTTATCTTTCGGGAGAAACCTATGTGATTTCCCGTCAAAAAATTACTTGCTGGTTGAATAAAAGTAACTTTAAGTCAAAATTTGCCAGGGGTATGAATAATTATGGGCAGCACTGTATAAATATATATATATATATATATATATACTAGCACATATAGTGATCGTATCATTGTGAGACAGGCATGTCATGAACACCCTGTGACTGTCAACAAATAAATAAACCAAGCACAGCAGACTATATATTATAGGTGTAGGGACAAAAAGAATGTACCTGCATGGCATAAGGCTCATAGCTGTCATCATCTCAATGAAAGGACGGCGCATGCGTCGCCAACATCATAGGTCGGCCAGTCGCTACATAGTGCACATGCGCTAGGGAAGCATACTAGCGCAAGGCAACTGGGAACACAGAGGAAAGCGTGTTCACAGTAAGGGCAATAACAGGAGATGGCTGCTGCTAGGTAGTGCTGTGCGCAGACGCTCTGAATGAATGACGTGCCTGATAGAGAAAGACCGTAGGTAGAGATAGAGATGCGCCTGGAGGGAAAAAGGCAATTTTCATTTAAAAGAGCAGGCAAAGCCTTATTGGTGATCAAAAATAGGAAATCACAATAAATAAGGGCAACAAGACCAACCGCACTATTCAGATAGATATTCAATAGAGGTAAATAAACTATGAGGTAAACATTACCCATGTCCAATAGCTATGTCCAAGTAAATAAGTTTCCAAAGAAAGGTCCAAAGTGAAAACCCGGGTACCCAAGGAAAGGGGAAAGGTTAAAAAAGGCACAACTATGTATAAAACCTAGAGCCTCTTCTCATATAACTTGCAACAGCTGCTACATGGACTACTGCACCAAAAGAAAATAAATCAATATTAAAGAGGACCTTTCACCGATTCTTACCCTATGAACTAAGTAAACAGACATGTGGAGCGGCGCCCGGGGATCTCACTGCACTTACTATTATCCCTGGGCGCCGCTCCGTTCTCCTGCTATGCCCTCCGGTATCTCCGTTCCCTAAGTTATGGTAGGCGGAGTCTGCCCTAGCGCTGGCCAATCACATTGCAGAGCTCACAGCCTGGGAGAAAATAACCTCCCAGGCTGTGAGCTCTGCGCTGCGATTGGCCAGCGCTAGGGCAGACTCCGCCTACCATAACTTAGGGACTGGTATCTCCGCCTACTATAACTTAGCGAGCGGAGATACCGGAGGGCAGAACGGGAGAACGGAGCGGCGCCCGGGGATAATAGTAAGTGCAGTGCGATCCCCGGGCGCCGCTCTACATATCTGTATAGTTAGTTCATAGGGTAAGAATCTGTGAAAGGTCCTCTTTAAATCCCCTTGGGGTCAGAGTGTCCAACTCGTAGATCCATATTAGCTTCTTCTGTTTCAACCTTGTTTCTCTATCACCACTTCTGTGTAATTTAGGTACATGTTCTATGATACGGAATCTCACCTGGCTGGTGTTATGCCCCACCGCTATGAAGTATTTGGGTACTGGGGGGTCCGATTATCTTGTCCGTATATGGATTATGATGGTTTGTTTTTGGTTATTCTTTCTCTGCATTCACCAGTAGTTTCCCCCATGTATAACAACCGGCAGGGGGGAACTAACTCTCCTTAGGGAGAGAGCACCTTAATCAGTGTGAGGAGACTTATAGGCCATACATAATCCTCTGGAATTCTGGAAGGGATGCAAATGAGCTCTTAACAAGCTCTGCCTCTAATGCCACCAGATGTAAGGCAGCTATCCAATAAGTCAATGTTCAGCTCATAAAATAAGCCTTGAGACATGACTTGAATATTAAATAAGCCAGCACCTCATCTGCAGACAGCTGTTTTAGGGTGATTGCCCCTCATCAGTGCAGAACAAAGAGTACTGGCTTAACTGGTTGAGAGGCCTGTGTCAGGGGGGGAACTAACTCGTCTACTAGGTAGAGCAGGGTCTATCACAGCCAAAAATTGTTGAATGTCACCCGAAAATGTAACAGAAAAATTTGTGAAATTTATTAAGCTGTCAGCTAGGTAGAGAAGTGGTATATCACACCCAAAAATTGGTGAATTTCACCCAATAATGTAACAGACAAATTAGTGAATTTTTTTTACCTGTCTACTAGGTAGAGCAGTGGTATATCACACCCAAAAATTGGTGAATTTCACCCGAAAATGTAACAGACAAATTAGTGAATTTTTTTTTACCTGTCTACTAGGTAGAGCATGGGTATATCACACCCAAAAATTGGTGAATTTCACCCGAAAATGTACCAGACAAATTAGTGAATTTTTTTGACCTGACTACTAGGTATAGCAGTGGCATATCACACCCACAAATTGGTGAATTTCACCCGAAAATATAACAGACAAATTAGTAAAATACGTACAAATAAAAAAAAACTTGATTTATGAGGTGGAGGTCCATATGGAGTAGGAATTTGAGGAGGCGATGGACGAAGCGGTGTAGGTGGAAGCGGCGGGGAAGGAGGACTAGGTAGCCAACACTGGTTTTTGGTTTCAATTTTTTATTATTTTTTTTAATTAGGGTACACTCCAAAAGAGTGTAAAATATTCAAAATACAAAAATGAGCAATTGCACTGTAGTATAACAATGGCTGGTTAAGGCCGTTATACATCTCTATTCTGCACAAGGTACAGACAAGTCCTGTGGGATCCATGCCTGGTTCATTTTAATGAACGTAAGCTTGTCCACATTGGCTGTAGACAGGCGGCTGCGCTTGTCTGTGATGACGCCCCCTGCCGTGCTAAACACACGTTCAGATAATACACTGGCTGCAGGGCAGGCCAGCACCTCCAAGGCGTAAAGGGCAAGCTCAGGCCATGTGCCCAATTTGGAGACCCAGAAGTTAAAGGGGGCAGACCTGTCATTCAGTACGTGTAGGCGTGTGCACACATACTGCTCCACCATGTTGCTGAAATGCTGCCTCCTGCTAAGACGTTCCATGTCAGATGGTGGTGCTGGTTGTTGTGGCGTGCTGACAAAGCTTTTCCACATTTCGGCCATGCTAACCCTGCCTTCTGAGGTGCTGGCGGTGCCCCAGCTGCATTGGCAACCTCTTCCTCCTCCTCTGCCTTCGCCACTGTGCCCCCGCTGTCAGGTGGGAATGCTACCAGCAGCACGTCTACCAGCGTGCGCTTGTACTCGCGCATCTTACGATCACGCTCCAGTAACGGGGATCCAGCAGCGTGGCCACCCAGTAATCAGCACAAGTTAGAATGTGGGCAAATCGGCGGTCAGTGCGGAGACACTGCAGCATGTAATCGCTCATGTGTGCCAGGCTGCCCAGAGGCAACGAAAAGCTGTCCTCTGTGGGAGGTGTATCATATGTGTCCTCTGTATTCCCCCAGCCACACACCAGTGATGGCCATGAGCTGGTCTGGGTGCCACCCTGCTGTACACATGGTTCCTCTTCCTCCATCTCCTCCTCCTCATCCTCCACCTCGTCATCCTCCAGAACTGTGTCCTGGCTGGACAATTGTGTACCTGGCTTTGTGGGTGCAGGAACCCACCCTCGGAGCCACTTGTGAATGACTGGCCGGAAACCCTATGAAATCCCTCTTCCTCCTCCTCCTCCTCCTCCTCCTCCTGTGCCACATCCTCTTCCATCATGGCCAGCAGCGTTTTTTTCAAGGAGGCATAGAAGTGGGATACTAATGCTGAGAACGGCATTATCGGCACTGGCCACGTTGGTGGAGTAATCGAAACAGCGCAACAAGGAACACAGGTCTCGCATGGAGGCCCAGTCATTGGTGGTGAAGTCAGAGGCGTTGCTAGGGTCTCAAAAGATCCGGGGCACAAGCCCCAATAAATATGTTGCCCCCCCCCCCCCCCGCACTTTCTCTGCCATCATCTTCTCTGTAGATCTTCTCTCTCATCATCTTCTCCACTCAGTCTGGACAACTTCTCTCAGCCGCCTCGTCTCTGCAGAGTGTGACACACAGACATCTTACTTCCTCACATTCTATCATTATCCCCCAATTGGAGTCCCCGCAGTGTTATCCTGCTGCTTGCTGTGCCCCCCCCCCCCCAGGGGTGTAGCTATAGGGGGTGCAGAGGTAGCAGTCGCTACCGGGCCCAGGAGCCTGAACGGGCCCAAAGACACTTGTGCCGCATAAGAAGACACATAAAGCACTGAGGGAAGGGGGGCCCAAGCTGAACTCTTGCACCGGGGCCCGTGAGCCTTTAGTTACGCCCCTGCCCCCCCCTCCAACGCACAATCCCATGTAAACATCACCCCCTAAGGCTACTTTCACACTTGCGTTCGTGCGGATCTGTCCTGTACTTGTACAGGACGGATCCGCACCGATAATACAAACGAATGCATCCGTTCAGGAACGATTCATTTGTATTAGATTTGAATTTCTAAGTCCCAATACGGATCCGTCCTGACTTACATTGAAAGTCAATGGGGGACGGATCCGTTTACAATTGCACCATTTTGTGTCAATGCAAAGGGATCCGTCCCCATTGACTTACATTGTAAGTCAGGACGGAGTTGTTTGGCTCCGCAAGGCCATGTGGACACAAACGCTGCTTGCAGAATTTTGGGGTCCGCCTCCAAAACGGAACGGGGGGCCGTACGGAGCCGAACGAATGCATTCTGAATGGATCCGCATCCATTCAGAATGTATTGGGGTTAAACTGATGCATTTGGGGCTGCTTGTGAGAGCCTTGAAACGGATCTCACAAGCGGATCCCCAAACGCAAGTGTGAACGTAGCCTAAACATTAAGTTCCATGTACATAAACATCATTCCCCCCCACCATCCACTTTCAACATACAGTCCCATGTAAATAACATCACTCCCTCCCCCAGCCACCTCAAGCACACAGTTCCATGTCAATAACATCCCTCCCTTCAGCCCTAACATACATCCCAGTTAAATAACTATAACTCCCAGCATTGCTCTGTCTCTCCCTTCACTTCACTTTTCTCATGTACAGACATCACCATTAGGCTCCTTCTCCTCTTCACTCCGGTCCAATCCTGCACTGGTCACATGATGGTGACATCATCCAGGTCATCCTATCACAGCCTCTTTCGCTGATCACATGACCTGTGATGTCACCACAGGTCCTTCAGCTCTTCCCAGTGTATTAGATTCAATTGTATTGCCATTCTGTGTACGGCAATACAGTTGTATCTAGCAGGCAGGCAGGACATTCGGGGCCTGGGACAAAACATCCGGGGCCCAGGCCCCGAATGTTTTAACCTAGCGACGCCCCTGGGTGAAGTGGTGCTGTTCCGCAGAGCAACTCACCCGTGCGTGCTGCAGCTGAAACTCCACTATCGCCTGCTGCTGCTCGCACAGTCTGGCCAGCATGTGCAAGGTGGAGTTTCACCTTGTGGGCACGTCGCATATGAGGCGGTGAGCGGGAAGGCCGAAGTTACGCTGCAGCACTGACAGGCGAGCAGCAGCTGGGTGAGAACGCCGAAAGCGCGCACAGACGGCCCACACTTTATGCAGCAGCTCTGACATATCGGGGTAATTTTTAAGGAATCTCTGCACTACCAAATTCAGCACATGCGCCAGGCAAGTGATGTGCGTCAAACCAGCTAGTCCCAGAGCTGCTACGAGATTTTGCCCATTATCGCACACCACCAGGCCGCCCTTGAGGCTCACTGGCATCAACCACTCATCGGTCTGTTGTTCAAGTCACGTCCACAGCTCCTGCGCAGTGTGGGGTTTGTCCCCCAAACAGATAAGTTTTAAAACTGCCTGCTGTTGTTTACCCCTGGCTGTGCTGAAGTTGGTGGTGAAGGTGTTACGCTGACCGGATGAGGAGGCGGTAGAGGATGAGGAAGCGGAGTAGGAGGAGGAAGCAACAGGAGGCAAACTGAAGCGCCCTGCAATCCTCGGTGGTGGAAGGACATGCGCCAAACTGCTATCCATCCCCCACTTGGTTGTGCAGGGAAGGGATGGCTCGCCTGGAAAAGTAGTGGTGGCTGGGCACGACGTACTGTGGGAAAGCCATCACCATAATGCTTTTAAAACTCTCCGTCTCCACCAGACGGAATGACAGCATTTCAAAGGCCAGTAATTTTGAAATACTGACATTCAGGGTCAGGGATCGCGGGTGGTTAGGGGGGTACTTCCTCTTCCACTCCAGTGTTTGGGAGGTGATGAGCTGAATGCTTCCGTGGGACATTGTGGAGATGCTTGGTGACCCAGATGGTGGTGTTGCTGGCAGATACTCTGTTTGCAGGGTGGCAGGTGGCACTGTCACTCCAGAGGTGGATGAAGAGGCCGAGACTGCAGCAAAAGAGGAAGCAGGAGGAGCCAGAGACCTTTCTTGGTTTTTGAGGTGTCTACTTCACTGCAGCTCGTGCTTTGCACTTAGATGCCTGTTCATGCAGGTTGTGCTCAGGTTGAGAACGTTTATGCCTTGCTTCAGGCTCTGATTGCACAGCGTGCAAACCACTTGTATCTTGTCGTCAGCACGTTGTCTGAAGAACTGCCACGCCAGGGTACTCCTTGGAGCTGGCTTTGGTGTGGTCGGTCCCTTGCTGCGGTGGACAGTAGCAGGCGTACTGTCTAGGGGATGGCCACTCCGCTTTTGCACCCTGCTCCCTCTTCTGCTGTGCTGGTGGCTTTGTGCGACCACTGCCTCTTCCTCCGAACTACACAGGTCACTCACATGACCTTGATTCCATGTGGGGTCGAGGACCTCATCGTCCTCCACATCATCTTCCACCCAGTCTTCACCCCTGCCCTCCTTGTCGGTCTGCACACTTTCGAAAGCCCCAGCAGTTGGCACCTGTGTTTCGTCATCATCCGAGACGTGCTGTGATGGTCCTCCCATGTACTCATATTGAAACATAAGTGGTTGGGCATCGGTGCACCCAATCTCTTCCACTTCTGGGGCAGGGCTAGGTGGATGGCCCTGGGAAACCCTGCTAACAGAGTCATCAAAAAGCAGAAGAGACTGCTGCATGACTTGGGGCTCAGACTGCTTGGCTGATATGCAAGGGGGTGAGGTGAAAGACTGATGGACATCGGCTACAGGTGCCAACTCTGATCTTTCAGCAGGAGACTGGGTGGGAGACAATGTGAAGGAACTGGATCCACTGTGAGCAATCCAATCTACTATCGCCTGTACTTGTCCTGGCCTCACCATTCGTAGAGCCGCATTAGGCCCGACCAAATACCGCTGAAGGTTCTGTCGCCTACTCGCACCTGAGGAAGGTGTTTCACTTGTGCGTGCAGCTGGCACAGATCGACCACGTCCTCTCCCTGCAACAGGAGCTCCACCAGCAGCACCACGACCGGGGCCATGTCCTTATTTGACGCTCTCCTCATATTTCTCTAATTTAGGATCTTGCCCAAAATGGTTTTTTTTTTATAACAGAATAGAACAACAGTATCTAACGCATGTATCTCACAATGACAGATGCAGCAAAGGCTACAAAATTAAGTTTTTTGCCCTAAATGGGTGTTTTTTTAATAGCAGAATCGAACAACAGTATCTAAAAGGTGTATCTCACACGTACAGATGCAGACAAGGCCGCAAATTAAGATTTCTGCCCAAAATGGTTGTTTTTTTAGTACCAGAATAGCACAGCAGTATGTAAATGGTGTATCTCACAATGACAGATGCAACAAAGGCTGCAAAATTAAGATTTTTGCCCTAAATGGGTGTTTTTTTAATAGCAGAATACAACAACAGTATCTAAAGGGTGTCTCTCACAATGACATATGCAGCAAAGGCTTCAAAATTAAGATTTTTGCCCTAAATGGGTGTTTTTTTAATACCAGAATAGCACAGCCGTATCTAAAGCGTGTATCTCACACGTACAGATGCAGACAAGGCCGCAAATTAAGATTTTTGCCCAAAATGGGTGTTTATTTAATACAAAAACAGCACAGCAGTATGTAAAGGGTGTATCTCACAATGACAGATGCAGCAAAGGCTGCAAAATTAAGATTTTTGCCCTAAATGGGTGTTTTTTTTAATAGCAGAATACAACAGTATCTAAAGGGTGTCTCTCACAATGACTTATGCAACAAAGGCTGCAAAATTAAGATTTTTCCCCTAAATGGGTGTTTTTTTTTATAGCAGAATAGAACAACAGTAACTAAAGGGTGTATGTATTATTATTATTATTATTATTATTATTAAAGCGCCATTCATTCCATAGCGCTGTACATATGAGAAGAGGTATACATACATAATACAGACAATTGCACTAATCATAAACAAGACGAGTTACAAACTGGTACAGAAGGAGAGAGGGCCCTGCCCTTGAGGGCTTACAATCTACATGGTATGGGAGATGGACACAGTAGGTGTGGGTGAAGTTGGTCATGGCGGTATAGAGGCAGCAGGGTCACTGGTTTTGTCTGAAGAGGTGGGTTTTCAGGTTTCTTTTGAAGGATTCCACTGTAGGTGAGAGTCTGATATGTTGGGGTAGCGAGTTCCAGAGTATGGGGGATGCACGGGAGGAATCTTGGAGTCGATTGTGGGAAGAGGCGATAAGAGGAGAGGAGAGAAGGAGGTCTTGTGAGGATCGGAGAGTGCGTGTGGGGGTGTATCGGGAAAGTAGCTCAGAGATGTAGGGAGGGGACAGGTTATGGACGGCCTTGTATGTACTTGTTAGTACTTTGAAGTGAATTCGCTGGGCAATGGGGAGCCAGTGAAGGGATTGGCAGAGGGGAGAGGCAGAGGAGTAATAGGGTGAGAGGTGGATTAGTCGGGCAGCAGAGTTGAGGATAGATTGGAGGGGTGCGAGAGTGCTAGATGGAAGGCCACAGAGGAGAGTGTTGCAGTAGTCTAGGCGGGAGATGATAAGGCATGTGCAAGCATTTTCACAGATTCAAAGTTAAGGAAAGCACGGATGCGGGAGATGTTTTTGAGTTGGAGGCGGCAGGTGGTGGAAAGGGCTTGGATGTGTGGTCTGAAGGAGAGGGCAGAATCCAAGGTCACTCCAAGGCAGCAGACTTGGTTGAGTGGGGAGAGTGTGCAACCATTGATTGTGATAGATAGGTCTGTTGGGGGGTTGAGCAAGATGGGGGAAAGATGATGAATTCTGTTTTATCCATGTTAAGTTTTAGAAAGCGAAAGGCGAAGAAGGATGATATAGAAGATAGACATTGTGGGATTCTTGATAGTAAGGTGGTGATGTCTGGACCACAGAGGTAGATTTGTGTGTCGTCAGCATAGGAGTGATACTGAAAGCCATGGGACTCTATGAGCTGTCCCAGGCCAAAAGTGTAGATAGAGAAGAGCAGGGGTTCTATGACAGAGCCTTGCGGGACACCAACAGAGAGAAAATGAGACGAGGAGGTGGTGCGGGAGTGGGAGACGCTAAACCGGTCTGTGAGGTATGATGTGATCCAGGAGAGGGCCAGGTTAGTGATGCCAAGGGATGAGAAAGTTTGCAACAGAAGGGAGTGGTCAACAATGTCGAAGGCAGAGGACAGGTCAAGGAGAAGGACATATGCAAATTTAGGTTCTTGCCCAAAATGTTTTTTTTATTTTTTATAATAGAATAGAACAACAGTATCTAACGCATGTATCTCACAATGACAGATGCAGCAGAGGCTTCAAAATTAAGATTTTTGCCCTAAATGGGTGATTTTTTAATAGCAGAATAGAACAACAGTATCTAAAGGGTGTATCTCAAACGTACAGATGCAGACAAGTCTGCAAAATTAAGATTTTTGCCCTAACTGGGTGTTTTTTTAATACCAGAATAGCACAGCAGTATCTAAAGCGTGTATCTCACATGGACAGATGCAGACAAGGCCGCAAATTAAGTATTTTGCCCTAAATGGGTGTTTTTTAAAACCCAGAAAATTATAGCTGTATTTCTAGTTTAAATTGCACACTGACTAATGTAGCAGAGGCCCAAGATGGAGGGTATTGCCAAAAATGGGTGTTTTTTAAAACCCAGAAAATTAATGAAGTATTTCAAGCTTGTTTTTAACAATAACAGATGCAGCAAAGGCTGCAATATTAAGTACTTTGCCCAAAAAGGGTGTTTTTTTATAACAGAATATGACAGCAGTATATAACGCTTGAATTTCACACGTACAGATGCAGCAAGGGCTGTAAAATTGAGTATTTTGCCCAAAAAGGGTGTTTTTTAAAACCCAGAAAATTATAGCTGTATTTCTAGTTTAAATTGCACACTGACTAATGCTGCAAAGGCACCAGATGTAGGATATTGCAAAAAATGTGTGTTTTTTTAAACCCAGATTATTATTGCAGTATTTCAAGCTTGGATTTCAATGTCACAAAAGCACCTATGCAATGCTGGTGCACTGAGCTTGCATAAAATGGCCGCCTCCCACCTAAATAACAGACGGATAAAAAATTTTTTTCTCTGTCCAGCTGAAGAAAAACAGCCCCAAAGCGAATGATGCTGCCACCACCATGCTTCACTGTGGGTATGGTGTTCTTTTGGTGATGTGCAGTGTTGTTTTTGCACCAAACATATGGTTTCATCAGACCATAACACCTTTTCCCACATGCTTTTGGGAGACTTTAGATGTGTTTTTGCAAAATATAGCCTGGCTTGGATGTTTTTCTTCGTAAGAAAAGGCTTTCATCTTGTCACTCTACCCCATAGCCCAGACATATGAAGAATATGGGAGATTGTTGTCACATGTACCACACAGCTACGGTAGTACTTGCCAGATATTCCTACAGCTCCTTTAATGTTGCTGTAGGCCTCTTGGTAGCCTCCCAGACCAGTTTTCTTCTAGTCTTTTCATCAATTTTGGATGGACGTCCAGTTCTTGGTAATGTCACTGTTGTGCCATATTTTCTCCACTTGATGATGACTGTCTTCACTGTGTTCCATGGTATATCTAATGCCATGGAAATTCTTTTGTACCCTTCTCCTGACTGATATCTTTCAACAGTGAGATCCCTCTCATGCTTTGGAAGCTCTCTTTGGACCATGGCTTTTGCTGTGGGATGCGACTAAGAAAATTTCTGAAAAGACCAACTAGATCAGCTGAACATTATTTGGGGTTAATCAGAGGCACTTTAAATGATGGCAGGTGTATGCTGACTCCCATTTAACATGATTTTGAATGTGATTGCTTAATTCTGAACACAGCTACATCCCCAGTTATAAGAGGGTGTGCACACTTATGCAACCACATTATTATAATTTTTTTTGTTTTCTTCCCTCCACCTAAAAGATTTCAGTTTGTTTTTCAATTGAGTTGTACGGTTTTATAGGTCACATTAAAGGTGGAAAAAGTTCAGAAATGATTTATCTTTGTCTCATTTTTTTACAGCACAGAAACCTGACATTTTAACAAGGGTGTGTAGACTTTTGATATCCACTGTTGTAGAAATATTATCTGTTGTAGAGATATTAATATTAGAATCCCGCTCTCATCAAGCTTTGTGTAAGGAAAGGTAAAAATCTCAACCGCAGTCAGTCAAAGGTGTTTTCATGTTAAGTTCTGCTGAGCAACCCCCTCCACCCTGCCCAGTCTGTTTCTTTTATTTACTCACAAAAGGTGTAAAAGGGGCTGGCCCATAACAAGGATGCAGGAAGTGATGACATACAGGAAGTGATGACACAGGAAGACAAGACACCATCATTTAGAATAACCTAGCCAGCTAACAAACACACGTATACAATAATCTACCATTACCACTGGAGCTAACTTTATCCAGCCTTGCTCAGTGATCAATGCCAGATAAAGTTATTATGATCCTCATGCATGTTTATTTACAGGACAACGTCATTATCTCCAGCGGCTGATCAGGCGCACTAGAGACAACAAATGCACATTCCTTTCATATATTGTTCTCTTAACGAATGCATCCACGCCAAACCAATAAATCCGCGTCTTGCGCAGGGGCCCTAGCCGGCGTCCATACATCAGCCAACAAAACACTGCTCTGCTGAACACATCAGTCTCCCCCGGCCCACAGCCCAGTGCTTAGCACATGGACCATTCACCGACGGAGACCTCTGCGCCCAGCAGCTGTGACAGGACATACATGGGAAGATATCCACTCCAATGGTTTACCCTGACACTGAGAGACATGATGACAATACACAATATATTAGAAACACATCCTAATAAAATTTCCACAACACCACTGTACATGCCGAAGCTGGCGGGGAACACTATATATGGATAGATGAACTAGTAGGCCGTAAGAAAACAACAAAAGCCTCACAGAGGCTAACAGATACTTCCGTATAGCGTGAGGCGGTAAGAGGCACCTTTTTGAAAAATCAACAACTGGATCTAAGTGATTGGATTCAGCTATCCTGTAAAGTGATTGGAATTAACTACCTTATAAAGTAATTTGAATTAACTATTCTACAAAGGAGATGTCATATCTGTCATAGTGGCAAGTGGAGACAAATCAAAAGCCTGCTGTTAATAGGCCACATATAAAGACATGAAGTGTACTATATAATTTCTTGGTACTGAGTTATACGTAGCCATATCTTGAAATTATTGATCATCTGGATGGACTTTAGCCTGCATGCATAAACGCTAGTATTAATAATCACCTATATCTGAACTGGTGGATATATATGTCTACAACTGCAGTACGGAATTAGAAACCATAATCTATAGAGCCACATTCAATTGATGCTGTATACAAGTAAAAAAGCATATATTTTGGATTATTTGACTATAGAAACGGAATTGTAAACCTACATCTAAAGGCATTAGCATCAATAAACATAGCATCACTGCACAATAATACTATGTATGCTGGATATAGGACTGCAATAACCTACCAAATTTTTATTAACAGGTTACACTCCTGGATATGAATAATTTTTTCCAATTTAATTTTTTATTTTTCCCACGAGGGCCCCATGGAAGATAATTAATATGTGTACATATACTGGAGAATAATAGAACTATCGTCAGGACATGCTCTGTACATATATGAATTGTTATTTTATATCAATTACATTTTTTATTTGTTTTTGGGGGTTGATATAATCAATAAATAATATCTATTTTTCTAATTTGTGTATATTCATTTGGTATCCCATACTCTTCCTCTATGATATTCAAATATATAATTGCCAGTGTGTGAAAGTACCAGTCTGAAGTGAATAGTATGGCAATTTTTTTACCCTGGTATCGGACAACTAGTGAGACTAGAGCACCCATCAAGCGGATTTGGTGAGCTACCTGTGTTAATACAAATCGAAATGTTTCTCATTAGCTTGCTCAGGGGCTGGTACAAAGCACTGTGTCTCAAGCTGGCTGGTGCTTCTCAGGGCTACTTCTTGCTGCCTCTCTTTTCACTCTCAGCCTCAACTGACTACACTAGCAAATCTAAACCACTCCCTCTGGAGGGTGTATCAGCCCCAGCTAGAAACTAGCTTTAAGGCCAGTTAACCCTTTGACAGCCTATAGAAAGGAAATATGCAACACCTCACCTCCTGCATTTTTTTTAACCCTTTTTAGCAGTAAGCTTCCAGCATACTGCATACCCTTTTGCTTTAACCACTTTCCAATCGCCCATTGACTATCAATGTCCTGGGCGGTCGGATTTATCTCTGAAGGGACGTTTTAGAATGTCCTTTCACAGATCGCAGCTGCATGTTAATTGTGCAGCTGTTGTGCCGGGGGCCCGCTGTCAGTGACAGCAGGGCACCCCAAACAGAAGGCAGGGACCATTCCTGGGTGTCCCTGCCTTCTAAATCACTGTATACGCAGTGCTGAACGAGTGCTGTGTATACAGCAAGGAAGTGATGTACCGCTTCCTTTCCTGGCCCGGTGGTCATATGACCGCCAAGGCCGGGAGACTGCAGGAGCTGTGGGGTCTTCCACAGACCTCGACCATCCCTGCAGTGAGGCTGTACAGCATAGCATATTGCTGTACTGCCTCTCTGAGGGTTGTATTCCTCCTGTTACTGGGGCTAATATGTCAGCCCCAGTTATAGGAGAAATAAAAAAAATGTGAAGTTGAATGTCCCCCAGAGATCTTGTATGATGTTACCTTACCTCCCAAAAAACATATTGTCAATCAAAAAGTCGTATGTACCCCAAAATGGTAGCAATAAAAACGTCACCTCATCCCGCAAAAAACAAGCCCTCATACACTACCATAGCCAGAAATATATAAAAAATATGGCTCTAAGAAAATGGCAACACAAGAATATTTTTTTTTCTAAAAATATTCTTATTCTTAGTGTTAAAAAATGAATAAAAAATAAAAAAAAACTAGACATATTTGGTATCGTTGCATCTGTAACAATCGAATATATAAAAATATCACATGGTCTACCCCATCAAGTGAACGGTGTAAAATTAAACTATAGAAAAATGACACCAAACTTCTTTTTTGTGACTTCACCTCCCAAAAAATACAGTCCTGATCAAAAGTTTAAGACCATTTGAAAAATGGCAAAAAATCATATTTTACATTGTTGGATCTTAACAAGGTTCCAAGTAGAGCTTCAACATGCAACAAGAAGAAATGAGAGTGAGACAAAACATTTTTTGAGCATTAAATTAATTGAAAATAACGATTAAACTGAAACAGGCTGTTTTTCAACTGATCCAAATTTTAGGACCACATGCCTTTAAAAGGCCAAATCTGTGCAAAGATGTGGATTCATTGTCATTTTCTGTCAGGTAGTCACACGTTGTGATGGCAAAGGCATAAAAACTCTCCCTTTTTGAACGTGGTCGGGTTGTTGAACTGCATGGTCTCTCACAGCGCGCCATCGCTGCTGAGGTGGGACGCAGTAAGACTTGGAATTTCTTAAATGATCCTGAGGGTTATGGAACAAAAAAGTCAAGTGGAAGACCCCAAAAAATGTCATCAGCACTGAGCCGGAGGATCCAATTGGCTGTCCGTCAAGACTCTGGACGATCCTCGACCCAAATTAAGGCCCTTACTGGTGCTGACTGCAGCCCCATAACCATCAGACGGCATCTGAGACTGAAGGGCTTCAAAAACAAAAAACTTCTTCAAAGACCTCGTCTCCTTGAACGCCAAAGAACTGCTCATTTGGACTTTGCAAGAGAGCACCAAACATGGGACATTCAAAGGTGGAAGAAAGTTTTATTCTCTGATGAGAATTTTTTTTACCTTAATAGTCCTGATGGTTTCCAACGTTACTGGCATGACAAGCAGATCCCACCTGAGATGTTTTTTACGCGCCACAGTGGAGGGGGCGCCATAATGGTCTGGGGTGCTTTTTCCTTCAGTGGAACAATGGAGCTTCAGGAAGTGCAGGGGCGTCAAACGGCCGCTGGCTATGTCCAGATGTTGCAGAGAGCATGACTGGACATGGTTGCCACGCATGTCGGTGCCGGCGGTAACAGGTGCAGTTTGTTAGTTGTTTGCACACTTCCCCTTTAAGTGGCTTTCTTCCCTTGCCTGGTGTAGGAAGGGTTAACTCCCTTCTTTGTGTGTGAACACTGGGTGTGTCTGTGTGTGGGTGTGGCTACTTGGGGTTATTTAGCTCCTGCTGGATGCCTGTATCTGGGGGGTACTTCAGCCATGGTTAGCTGGAGTCATCCTCCTGGTTATTTACCATCTGCCAGTGAGGGCCACCCTTGTGGTCATAAGTTATGTTAGACATTATTGTTCTTGTATTGTTATATGTCTAGTGGTGTCTGTATCTTTATTGCAGCTTATGGTCCTGGGTTCCTGTGTGATGTGTGGTGTTGGCTGTGTCCGTTTGTGTTCTTGTGGACAGCAGTACTCGTGCATGGGTTCCAGGCTGTGTGTCTGTGGCAGGTACGTGTAATACTTGTTTACTTACCTGCCATTGCCATATGCTGTACATGTTCCCCATTCCTTGCAGCTTGGCCTGTGAGACTCCTGTTCGTCCGTGTCTAGGAGGAACCGGTCGTCTTACTCTGCTCCTAGTCCAGGGCCACCCTGAGGGCTAGTAGGGATCTTAGCTTCCTGAGTATGAGCCCTCCTACCATCAGGGTCGGCTCATACGGCTAGGAGACAGGGTCAGATTTAGGGATGTGATAGGAGGTGACCTGCTCCCTGATTCCTGTCCTGGCCTAGCAGCTATCTTTCATATTGACATCCCACGGATTAGAGTTACCCCCACTCTGATTCGTGACACCTCCATTTTGCTTTAATTCCTGTGGAATACTTAAAACCATTTATGAATATTTCGAGGGGTGTAGTTTCTAAAATGGGGTCATTTATGGGTGGTTTATACTATGTGTCGTGGTTGGGGAAGGGGACGGGCTGGCAGGCCTGTCTCATTCATCATTTTCTACACCTGTTTTTGGTGTATAGAGTTTATTAAGACGCTGGTTTTAATAAATGACCCCCATAGTCTCTCCGGCTAAGGTAGTGTCATGGTGTCCTGTGACAGGGGTCAGAAGATCTAGGAGACTGGCTGCATGTGATGTTATCTGACAGCCTCTCTGGTTTCACTCTTCTGTGTTGTAGTTGGGTTTGACCACACCTCTGCTCTCAGGTGTAGCTTAAGTGGTCATTCCTACTTCTCTATTTAGTCTGGCCTCGCCCATCATGCTATGCAGTTGATAGCTCCTTTTGGTTGTCAAGAGCGGGTGTCTGGTTCTCATCTGAGTTCCTGCTCGTCTGCATATTTTGGAGTTAAGTGTCTTTTCCCTATTTCATGTTCATGATTTTCCCCTGAGGAAGTCTCCTGTTCCTTCAGCTGGGAAGGAACAGGTCATCTCTTGTCCTGACACTATTTCCAGGGCACTTTAGGGTCAGATAGGGCCCTAGGTTCCAGCGTATCAACATTCCTACCATCAAGGTCTGTTCATACTTATAGTAGTCAGGGCTCGGGTTAGGGATTCACTAGGTGGTGACCTTTCCCCCTTTCCCTAGTTTCCAGGCCTAGTACCTTCCCCTTTCCCTCTTGTTGTCGGTGTGGAGTTATCCTCCCACACCACGCTGTGACAGGTAGTGATGATGGGCCACATGACATGAATATACACACAGATCCAAATGTTTAAGTCTCCAAAGATCCATCCACTCCACTCCTGTCATTACTCCCCGCAAAGCGGGACAAGTCCCTAGCACCGGTAGATCTGGGTTGTAGGGTCTATAAGAAGCTTAAAGTCTCCCATACATAAAACCTCTGCCTCCAGATATGCAGCAGCATATAAGCCTTTAAGCAGGTGGGCCAAGAAGGGTATGGGAGGTGCCCCTGGGATAGAGGGTTTTGCAGGGACTCTATAAGCTTGCTACACGATAAAGACCCTGGAGAAGAGGGCTCCTGGGAATAGTTCTCACAACCATTTTTTCCAAGAAATCTTCTGTTTGTTGGCCCTCGGCTCTCTCGGGCAAGTCAGCAATACGCAAGTTATTCTCCTAGAATGGTTCTCTAGATCATCAGCCTTCTGGCACCATAACTCAGCTTTACATGTTAAATCTTGTACTATGGATATCATGGGGGCCGTGCGTTCATCCAGGGTGGAGATACGGTATTCAGCATGGGTAAATCGTCCTCTGAGATTCTGAAGATCTTGCCTAAGAAGACCAACATCTACTTTAACTTTATCTATTTTATGGTAGAGAAGCTACAGAACTTTGTATAGCAGTAATTAGTTCATCAGAGACATGTTTTAAGGTTAGCTCATCTTCTCCTGAATTGTACTTTTTTTGGAGGTCTCCTCCAGTTGTTCTGCCAGGTGTTGGTGTAGGGGGGCCAGACCCAGTTTGGGAGTCCTACCTGGCATAGTCCTTCAAGCTGGCCTGCCTTGTGGAGCCCATTCCCGCCTTCGACACACAGTTCCCACTCCTCCTAGGTTTTTAGAAGGAATGATGGAAAGAGGTAGGTATTTCCTTCCAATTAATCAGTAAATTCAAAGTCCCTTAGAAGTAAGGTAAAATATGGTATGTGAGCCTCCTGGCACAAGCAGCGGTCCCTCCATTCCTGTATGGAAATGCTGCCAGGAACTGGGGCTGTAAGGCAGTGATCCCCTCCAATACACACTATATTCAGGCCTCAGCAGGAGTAGCACCCACATTTGGTGCAAGGTAAGGTTCTTCAGTGAGGCTGACTAGCCTCAGGGCTGCCCTGGATGGTGGGAAGAATGAGACCCGCGGCTCTTCAATGTGCCCTAGGTAGATGGGCAGTAGATCGGGATTAGGGAGCTCAGGATAAGGTCAAGATTAGCCTTTATAGCCATATTAACTTCGGAGCGCACAAAACCTGCGACCGGCCATGTCAAGCGCTAGCCACACCCCCCAAAAATGGTGTTTTACTAGTGAAATGGCCATGTTGATTGATTGTATCTGTGACTGAGACATTGTATGTTTAGTCTAGTTTCAACTTATGATTGCCCTGTATCCTGATGCCATTGTATCTTTGAGGATAACTGTATAATATAATTCTGTAATATAGAGTTCTGGTAAATATATTTTTACATATTTTGGGATGTTCACACCTTGCATTTCCTGAGGACTGTCACTTGGCACTACATACATAGTGAAAGAGGTAGGCATTGTTATCTGTGATAAATGATTATAAGCCCTATGAAGATAGGTAGGATGGAAGACACTTTTGTTTGGAGTTGTTTTCACATTCTTTGCACATCCTCTCAAGCTCTTTTAGGCTGGATGGGGAAAGTTGATGTACAGAGCAATCCGCAGATACCTTCAGAGATGATAGATTGGATGAAAGTCCAGCCTGGATCACAAAAGGACATTGACAGACTTGTCCCAAAGCCAGTCCTGCACTGTCTTGGCTGTGTGCTTAAGGTCCTGCTGGCAGATCAATCCTTACCCCAGATCTCTCTGAAGAAGATAAAGTATCTTTCTGTACTCCATCTTTCCCATAACTCCACTTCATTGTAAGTATGGTATTGGCCGGGTTTCCTACAGACATGATGCTTACTTTTCAGGCAATGCTCTGATAAGTGCATTTCGAGAATTCCAAGCAGTCGGTAATGCATTTTGCCGAAGGTTTCTTCTGCCTACATAGGATCTATTTTAGAATAAGGCAATAAGGTAATAAAATGTGAACAAATTGATTGGAATACTTCTTGAATGCAATGTATATCATGTCTGTCTGGCCTCAATTAGAGCCACAGTCGGACAAAAACACATAAAAGCATACATACTGCAATCCACTCTCCAGAACCATTTCCTGGCTGCCATCTTCCTCCCCCTAGTAACAGAGACTTTAAGTGGTGGCAACATGTACCAGTTCAGCACTATTGATGAGCGGCAGGGGCAATATTCAAATTCGCGATATTTTGCGAATATTTTGTAGAATATTTTTCAAATATTTGCGAATTCGAAAATTCAAGATTATATTCTTGATTGCAAAAATCGGCAATGTATTATTCGCGTAAAGCATGAGAAATACCAAGGTGGGTCACTTATGCTACATTTTTCAAGCTGTTATAAGTTTCCTGAGACTGGAGAAAATGGTTGGCACGGCAGAACATTAGAATAGCTTTATATACAGATAGAGTGCTCCAATATATTTGCGCTTTCGAATTCTGGGCAATTAATGATGCGCATATTTTTTCGCAACATGTGCAACTTGTGACATCACAGCACTATGTCTGTAGCATGTATGTATGGACAGCAGAACTTATTACACTGCCTAACACCCTGCACTGGAACCTTCAGCTACACTATAGATCAATCTAACCTACACTGACTATCTCCCCCTAACTATCTGAATTATATATATAAGTTAACTGCCTAATGTAATACAACAAAGCACAGAGCACAGTAATGACACTGCTGTCTCTTTCATAACTGCAATAAACTTTAGAAAATAGCTGCTGGGGAGGTTCTTATATACTAAGGGGTAGGCAACTTTTCTATTGGTTGCTAGGGATGTTGCTAAGCTGTGACAAAGCCTTCTCATTGGCCCACAAGCTAAAAGAAGGGAGGGATGATCACCTGATATGTACTGTGTTAAAAAACAAACAAACAAAAAAAAGATAATAATTTGCTTTTCGAATATTGGCGCTCAACACTATTCAGCACCTGTTATATGTCAGATTGCCAACTCTGGACAACATGTTTGGCTAAAGGAAATCTCCATTAACAGGCTTTCCATCAGATTATTGTTATGTAATGAATGGCTGCTCACATTTTAGTGGTGCATCAAGGAAAATGGCCACTTTTATTTACCACTTTACAGGTTTGACTCGTTTGCTGGTTAGTGGCTCTATTTTAGTCTGCCTCTGACTTCTCACCATGCGGTTGATATTTTTTTCTGGAGTTCCTGCTGGTTGTTTGTGGATCCCTTGTTCCTCACTCTTCCCAAGCTAAGTTCCGATTTTGCTCTGTCTTGTTTGTGTTAGTCTAGGTCTCAGGGAGACGCTGGCCCCTTCACTGTGGAAGGTGCCGGCAGTCTCATTCCCCGTTCCCTAATCTAGGGTTTGCTACAGTATTAGCAGGGTCTAGGTATGAGTGTATGTGTTCGTCCACCATCAGGGCTTGCACATACTGTCAGGAGTCAGGGAGAGACTCAGGGATTGCTAGGAGGTAACCATCTCTCCCTCACTAGCTTCTATGCCTAGACTGTTATTCTATGCTGTCTGTTTATCTGGTGTACCTGTTATCCACATTACCCCATGATAGCCAATTAACCCTAAAAAGGAAAAAACAAACTTGGACACACTGCTTTGATGCCCTGTCCTCATATCATGCCCACCTCCTGTTTGAGTAAGTTTCACGGTCTCTCCTGTGACAGGGGTCAGAAGATCTAAGCAACCTAGTGAATCCCTAAACCGAGCCCTGACTACTATCAGTATAAACAGACCTTAATGGTAGGAATGTTCATACACTGGAACCTAGGGCCCTAAAGTGCTCTGTATATAGTATCAGGACAAGAGATGACCTGTTCCTTCCCAGCTGAAGGAACAGGAGACTCCCTCAGGCCTAATACCCTTTCCTTAGTTTCCAGGCCTAGTACCTTTTCCCTTCCCTCTTGTGGTTGGTATGGAGTTATCTACCCACAGCGCGCCGTGACATTATCAAACGCCATATACAGTGAGGCTATGTATCCAATCGTTGCACTGGCTAGACAATTGCAGGGTCTGTTTATAGAGATAACTGACCTCTACACGCAGATCCATGGATCACAGGCTGCTGGTGCCAGTAGTAGTTACCAGGCCTGTCCTGGACCTAAGGTTGCACTTCCGGACAGATTTTCGGAGGGAAGCTGTGGCGAAACCAACCTCGCCACTGGGTTTTGGAGAGGCCTGTTTATCAGCCTCTTGCCTCAGGATTATGGCCCATACTAACTTTTAAACCCCTGAACCGATTCAAGTGCATTTTGGATAGGTTTGTCCCCAAGTTATACTGTTTAAATTGATGTAAGTTATATGTATGGCCAATGTAAACTCACAAAGTTGTAACAATTTATAACAAGTGCAACTTGTCAGCTTGGGAGGAATATGCTGGGTGTGTTTCTATTGTGCCATTGTCCCATTGTGTGTTTAAAGGGTGCTGTCTGTCCTGTTGTCTGCACATGTGTATTGGTGATTTCTCTTTGTCTTGAGAGATAATTGGATTACGCCTCGGGTGTCTCCAGGGCAGAGAGGAGGAAACCATGATGCATTGTGGGGATGTATTGTCTCTGTGTATCCTACAGTGCTGCATATCTGTCCTATGTCACAGTCTTCATTCTGGTCCCCTAGGGGCGTGTACACCAGATGGGCTTGGTTGTTTTATACCTCCCTGTGGGCGGACCTGTATTTGCAAACAACTGTAATAAAAACCAGGCTGGGTGTGCCAGCACCTCAGACCACTGCTTGACCCTCAACACGGAGCCTTGTCTCGTTATTGGGGGGATCCGCTGTATGCTGTTAGAGACTGATTGCCAGGAGTGTAAGCTGATTCCTGTTCGTCTGCTAGCAGCTATTCGTGAGGTTCCAGTTTGGAGTGCTATTTTGTATCCAGTTCGGGAGTTGGTGTTCTGCAGTAGCGGTGCCTGTCTCTCAGAAAGGGGCATATCGCCTAAACAGATTTTAACCCCTTGTCTGCTGAAACGGTCCGTTACATTGGTGGCAAGCAGCGGGATCGTTCCTACAGCTAGAAGGACAGCTACAGGAGACACCATTTCTTTGGATTTTATAACTTAAGGGCAACGCATGTCTCAGTACAGCGACCCTAAAAGCACCAGGATGGAACCAGCAGTGGAGTACAGATACTCTGTGGAGGAATTTGACCGTATGATGTGGTTGCGGCTGAACTTCTTCGGACCCAATCCAGCTGAGAAATACGTGAAGTTCGTGAGGAGTCTAGTGTTCAAGACCCTACTATACCGGGCAGAAGGTGACGGTCAGATGCCACATTGGGTGGACCTCCACCGGAAGTTACAGTTGCGGGACAGAGAGAGCTCAGTCTCCCCTCCCCAGCGGCAGAGTGTCCAGCAGGGAATCGGGAGCCCAGTCTCCATTCCCCAGCGGCAGTGTGAATTGCAGGGAATTGGGAGCCCAGTCTCCATTCCCCAGCGGCAGTGTGAAGTGCAGGGAGAGGAGAGCAGCGTCCTCCCTCCCCAGCGGCAGGCTGAGTTACAGGGGGCAGAGGTAGTTGTTCCTGCCCCCCCCAGCAGCAGAGTGATATGCCGGGAAGGCAGTGTGAAATGCAGGGAGAGGAGAGCAGCGTCCTCCCTCCCCAGCGGCAAGCTGAGTTACAGGGGGCAGAGGTAGTTGTCCCTTCCCCCCAGCAGCAGAGTGATATGCCGGGAAGGCAGTGTGAAATGCAGGGAGAGGAGAGCAGCATCCTCCCTCCCCAGCGGCAGGCTGAGTTACCGGGGGCAGAGGTAGTTGTTCCTGCCCCCCAGCAGCAGAGTGATATGCTGGGAAGGCAGTGTGAAATGCAGGGAGAGGAGAGCAGCGTCCTCCCTCCCCAGCGGCAGGCTGAGTTACAGGGGGCAGAGGTAGTTGTTCCTGCCCCCCAGCAGCAGAGTGATTTTTTGGGAATTGGGAGCCCAGTCTCCATTCCCCAGTGGCAGAGTGTCCAGCAGGGAATAGAGAGCCCAGTCTCCTTTCCCCAGCAGCAGGACACTGTATGGGGAGCAGAGACGGTCGGTCGCCCTCCCCAGCGGCTGGAAGTATGTATGGGAGAGGAACTCGTTACCCCCTCTCCCCAGCGGCAGCTTAACGCACCAGGGGGAGACAGTAACCCCCACAACAGTGCAGATGGGACCGTGGTCTCTGCACCTACAGCACAGGGGGTAGAGACAGTCGGTCTCCCCCTCCAACAACCAGACTCTAAGCCAGGGAGCAACACAGAGACCGGGAGTACCAGCTTCCAACATAACCTTGGTGGACTCACTGGACAGAGACAGGCTACCAAATGCAACAGGTCCAGTATTGGGTTGTGGGTGGGCTGCCAGACTAACTCAGGTACCGACCGGCGTGAGGTCAGGTATCTGGTTAGTCTTCCCTGGGGGGGGGAGATGTGTGGTGAAACCAACTTCGCCACTGGGTTTTGGAGAGGCCTGTTTATCAGCCTCTTGCCTCAGGATTATGGCCCATACTAACTTTTAAACCCCTGAACCGATTCAAGTGAATTTTGGATAGGTTTGTCCCCAAGTTATACTGTTTAAATTGATGTAAGTTATATGTATGGCCAATTTAAACTCACAAAGTTGTAACAATTTATAATAAGTGTAACTTGTCAGCTTGGGAGGAATATGCTGGGTGTGTTTCTATTGTGCCATTGTCCCATTGTGTGTTTAAAGGGTGCTGTCTGTCCTGTTGTCTGCACATGTGTATTGGTGATTTCTCTTTGTCTTGAGAGATAATTGGATTACGCCTTGGGTGTCTCCAGGGCAGAGAGGAGGAAACCATGATGCATTGTGGGGATGTATTGTCTCTGTGTATCCTACAGTGCTGCATATCTGTCCTATGTCACAGTCTTCATTCTGGTCCCCTAGGGGCGTGTACACCAGATGGGCTTGGTTGTTTTATACCTCCCTGTGGGCGGACCTGTATTTGCAAACAACTGTAATAAAAACCAGGCTGGGTGTGCCAGCACCTCAGACCACTGCTTGACCCTCAACACGGAGCCTTGTCTCGTTATTGGGGGGATCCGCTGTATGCTGTTAGAGACTAATTGCCAGGAGTGTAAGCTGATTCCTGTTCGTCTGCTAGCAGCTATTCGTGAGGTTCCAGTTTGGAGTGCTATTTTGTATCCAGTTCGGGAGTTGGTGTTCTGCAGTAGCTGTGCCTGTCTCTCAGAAAGGGGCACATCGCCTAAACTGATTTTAACCCCTTGTCTGCTGAAACGGTCCGTTACAGAAGCGATAATTTAATTCGGTTCAGAGAGTCCTGTAAATTGTACTTTAAGTTACGTCTGCTCTCATCTGGGGATGAGAGTCAAACAGTGGGTATTATCAGGTCGTTGCTTAAAGGGGACACTCAGTCTTGGGCATTTGCTCTTCCGACCGGTTCACAGTCCCTCCGGTTGGTAGATAAATTTTTCAGAGTTCTAGGTCTTATCTACGATGACCCGGATTGGATTTCCCTGGCCGAGACCAAGTTACGTGGTTTACGGCAGGGACAGCGTTCTGCAGAGATCTATTGCTCTGAATTTAGGAGATGGGCTACGGATACAGAGTGGAATGATTCAGCTCTCCATAGCCAATTCTGTCAGGAATTATCCGAGAGGCTAAAGGATGCGTTGGCCTTTCACGAAAATCCTCAATCATTGGAAGCGGCTATGTCCCTTGCTGTAAGTATGGATAGACGCCTGAGAGAGAGATCTGAGGTCCCTTACTCTCAGGACGAACTATCATATAACGTGATGGCTTCCTCTGACACCTTGGGTGCAGATACTCCTGAGTTTATGCCTGGTGACAAACCTATGCAGTTAGGGGGAGCTACCCCTGGGCCTGCTTGTAAGAGTTTTAGGCATAAGAAGGGAGTATGTTTTTTCTGTGGAAAAAGGGGGACATTTTGTTAATGTTTGTCCTTATGTTCAGCGTCAAGGTGAAAACAAAAAGAAAGCAATGTTTAATTCCCATCTTACTCTTGGTGGTGTGGGTGGGGAGTCAGAGAACTTACTTTTGTCATTTACTGGTAGTACCCGATTTCTCCTGTCTGCCGAGGTGGCGCTAGCATCCAAAACTGTGGGAATTGAGTTGTTTATTGACAGTGGGGCAGGCTTAGTTGATGGTTAGTTCGTTCATTTGCATGGGTTGACGACAAGTGCATTAGAGATAAATATTTTGGTGTTTGCAATAGACTCCGCACCACTTTCTTAGAGATGTTTGTCACAGGTGGTGCAGGACATCCACTTAAGAATGGGTGATTTTTATCAGGAATCCATTTCGTGTTTTGTACTGGAGGGTCTGCCTGCTCCGTTGGTTCTGGGTTTACCATGGTTGAACAAACATAATCCTACCATTGACTGGCAAGCGAGACAGATTCTTGATTGGAGTGATTATTGCATGGACAATTGTCTTAATACATCTCTTTCTGTCTTGACCACTAAAGCTGTTCCCTCTTTCATTTCATATTTTTCTGATGTATTTTCTGAGATTGGTTGCTGGGGTTTCCCCCACACGGGGAATATGATTGTCCTATCAATCTTATTCCCGGAGCAAAATTGCCCAAATCTAGGTTATATAACCTTTCTGAACCCGAAAGAGCGGCCATGCGAGAGTATATTGCCGAAAGCTTGGCTAAGGGACATATTAGACCTTCCAAGTCCCCAGTGGCAGCAGGGTTTTTCTTTGTAAAGAAGAAAGACGGAACTCTTAGGCCATGTCTGGACTTCCGTGATCTCAATCGGATTACGGTCTGTGAGCTGTATTTCCTTCCTTTGATTCCTGACTTGTTTAATCAGATTGTTGGTGCCAAGGTGTTCTACAAGTTGGACCTAAGGGGGGGCATATAATCTGGTCAGGATCAAGGATGGGGATGAATTGAAGACGTTTAATACCCCAGAGGGTCATTTTGAGAATCTGGTCATTCTGTTTGGGTTAACTAATGCTCCTGTGGTTTTCCAGCATTTTGTTAATGATATCTTTCATCATCTGGTGTGGAGGTTTGTTGTTGTGTATCTGGATGATATACTAATTTATTCTCCAGATATGGAGACTCATCAGGATCACGTGAGACAGGTGTCCTAAGAGAGAATAAACTGTATGCTAAGACGGAGAAGTGTATTTGCAGTTCAGGAAGTGCAATTCCTGAGTTACCTACTCTAATCTTCAGGTTTTCGTATGGATCCAGAGAAGGTCCATGTTGAATGGGATCGACTCGAAAATCTGAAAGCGCTTATGTGGTTTTTGGGGTTCACCAACTACTACTGTAAATTCATTTTGAACTACTCGACTGTGGTTAAACCTTTAACGGACATGACTAGGAAAGGTTTGTATGTCTCAGTCTGGTCTAATGCAGCATTACAAGCTTTTTCTGCGGTGAAGGAATGTTTGGCTTCTGCTCATATACTGGTGAAACCGGATGTGTCACAGCCATTCATTGTGGAAGTTGACGCATCTGAGGTAGGGGTAGGAGCAGTCTTGTCGCAGGGTCCTTCACCTAGTAAATGGCACCCATGTGCATTCTTCTCTAAGAAACTCTCGGCTGCAGAAAGAAATTATGACGTGGGTAATAGAGAGTTGCTGGGCATTAAGTTGGCTTTTGAGGAGTGGCGTAATTGGTTGGAAGGAGCAATTCATCCTATTACTGTGCTTACTGATCACAAAAATCTGGCTTACCTGGAGTCGGCTAAACTACTGAACCAAAGGCAGGCCAGATGGTCGTTATTTTTTACCAGATTTTATTTCATCGTCACCTATCGCCCTGGGGTTAAGAACGTCAAGTCTGATGCTTTGTCACGTAGCTTTCCTGGAAGGGGGGGGGGGTTATTCGGAAGATCCCAGTCCGATATTATCTGAGGGGGTAGTTATATCCACCCTATATCCCGACCTTGAAGCAGAGGTGTTGGAGGCCCAGGGAGATGCACCGGATTCTTGTCCTCCGGGGAAGTTGTTTGTTCTTTCTGAATTACGTCACAAGGTGTTCAAGGAACATCACTGTACGGTTCTAAAGGGATACCCTGGGAGCAAATCCACTGTCGATCTCATCTCTCCTAGATTGTGGTGGCCAGGGTTGCGTAAGTGTGTTGAGGACTATGTGCTTGCAGTACTCGTGCACGTGCTAAGGTGACACATACCCGGCCTTCCGGATCTTTACTTCCGCTGCCCATCCCGGCCCGACCATGGACTCATTTATCCATGGATTTTATCATGGATTTACCAAATTCTTCAGGAAAAACTGTGATTTTGGTGGTTGTTGATTGCTTTGGTGGTTGTTGATCACACTTTATAGCTTTGCGAGGTCTACCTAATGCTAAAACTCTGGCACAAGTGTTTGTCAATAACATTGTGAAATTACATGGTATTCCTTCTGATGTGGTGTCTGATAGGAAGACTCAGTTTGTTTCCAAATTCTGGAAACCGCTCTGTACTCGTCTGGGGTTACAATTGTCCTTCTCTTCGGCCTTTCATCCTCAGTCGAACTGACAGACTGAACGCACTAACCAGAATCTGGAGACTTATTTGAGATTTTTTGTCTCAGAGAACCAGGAGGAGTGGTTCTCATTTTTGTCTTTAGCCAAGTTTGCCATAAATAACCGTAGACAGGAGTCCGCTGATAAGTCGCCATTTCTTGGGCATATGGGTTCCACCCGCAATTTGGCACATTTTCTGGTACAGAGACTTCTGGTATACCTGAAGAGGAACGATTTTCCTCTTCTTTGTCATCTATTTGCCGGAAACTTCAAAATAATCTGAAAAAAAAAAAAAAAAAGTATAAACGTATGGCCGACAAGAGAGGTATGAATGGTCCGGCCCTGAGAGTTGGTGATTCTGTGTGCCTGTCCACAAGAAACATTAAGTTGAAAGTACCTTCTTGGAAGTTGGGTCCAAGGTTTATTGGTCCATATAAGATCACTGCCATTATCAACCCGGTAGCCTTTCATCTTTAACTTCCTCAGGCTTTGAAGATTCATAATGTGTTCCATAAGTCGTTGTTGAAAAGATGTGTCAAACCTGTTGAACCGTCCTCATTTCCTCCTGCTTCTGTCATGGTGGATGGTAATCTGGAATTTCAGATCTCCATGATAATTGACTCCCGAATTCTCCGTAGATCCCTCCAGTATCTTGTTCACTGGAGGGGTTATGGACCAGAGGAGAGGTTGTGGGTTCCAGCGCCCGACTTTAATGTTAGTCGTCTGGTGAAAGCCTTTCACAGAGCTCATCCGGATAAAGTCGGTCCTGGGTGTCCGGAAGCCACCCGTAGAAGGGGGTACTGTCACGGTCTCTCCTGTGACAGGGGTCAGAAGTTCTAAGAGACTGGCTGCACGTGATGTGATCTGACAGCCTCTCTGGTTTTACTTGCTTCTGTGTTGTTGCTGGGTATGACCACACCTCTGGTCTCAGGTGTAGCTTAAGTGGTCATTCCAACTCTTCTATTTAGTCTGGCCTCAGCCATCATGCTACGCGGTTGATAGTTCCTTTTGGATGTTGGAAGTGCTGGTGTTGGTTCTCCTCTGAGTTCCTGCTCGTCCGCATACTTCGGAGTTAAGTGCCTTTCCTTTATTCAGCTGGGAAGGAACAGGTCATCTCTTGTCCTGATACTATTTACAGGGCACTTTAGGGTCAGATAGGGCCCTAGGTTCCAGTTTTTGAACATTCCTACCATCAAGGTCTGTTTATACTGATAGTAGTCAGGGCTCAGTTTAGGAATTCACTAGGTGGTGACTTTTTTCCTCTATCCTTAGTTTCCAAGCCTAGTACCTTTTCTCTTCCCTCTTGAGAACCACTGTAATTACCTTAGTTCCTAAATGCATCCATAGTGATGAAAAGTTCTGAATTAGTTGGGATTGTCCTTATATCCCAACCTAAACTACACCATCAGTTGTTTTTCTAAATGGGCTGTTATCTATAGGATTAACCAAAACAACAGTCAACATCTCACCTCTCCTTGTTCCCATCTAGACTTCAACATCCCATGCAACTTGGGAAATATTTCTCAGAAGGAACGATCTTTTTGAGAGATCTATAATATCCGATGAGGACCCTAACAATTCTAGTTCAGGGTAAGTTATCCGAGTATAGAAGTCAGGAAGTAGCAGGTTAAACGTTGCTTAGATATTGGAAGTAGTAGGATTTGTAAAAATTAGTAAATTGCCACCAATTTTTTTTACGAGTCAAATTTCTGTGCTGATAATTTATTAATGTATACCCGAGGATTTAGAATATAATACATTTGCTGCCTGAAGTCACCACTAGACGGGACATGGGTACATATTGCATTCTCCCAACCTCCCTCTAGTGGTGGATGTAGGCAGTTATGGTATTATGTTTTAAATCTGTCTATGTAGGAGATTAGTACAGAATTATAGACCTAAGAATAGGATTTTATTTGTTGTAGCTTTAACTAATGATAATACACATGCTGTTAACTACATTATACATTTCTTGCTACTTTTTTCTTTTCATTAGCATTTTTCTAAGTCTTCAAATAAAGAAGAAAAAAGCAGCATATCATTACCCTCTGCCCATTCACCAATGAATTGTCTTATTAAACACCGCCCTAGCTCATTCTCCAATTTCAGTTTTTCCATACTGCTTATAGAGTTTTTGCCATTAGTCTTTCATTCTATTTTATCTTTGAACATATGTATGCTTAAAATACATTTATACCTTTCACTTTTTCCCTTTGATCTTAAAGTTTTGTCTGTTGTATTACAATCGCTTGTTTTAAGAAGTCAGTAATATTATGTCTAAGCTGGAAGAAGCTGGAAAATGCTATTTAGAGATATTCCTGGGACAGTATTCTCCCCCTGCGGGTCTCCCAGCTCTTGAGTGGGGAGCAGATGGTGACCCACATACTGGTGTCTTACTGTATTAAGTGTTTTGTGCAGGAAGGTGCCTACAGCAGTGAAATAGTTAACCCTCTGCACTGTCCATTTTGCTTGTCCTTTTATTTTTCATGTGTACTGTGTCATTATTTTCTGCTGGACCATTTTTGAACAACTCTTCTCACTTGCATTTTCCATCTTTTATTGCTTTTTCTGTCTCCAGGTCGATCCTTTATTTGCTACATTCCCATATCTGCCTCCTGATTTCTCTTCTTTGTTCAGGGTGTCTGGTAAATTTCTGGTTCAATGTAATTTTCTTCTTTACTAACCTTCTCCCCATTTTCTTTTACCTCCAGTACCTTCTATCTGTATATTCACTTTGCTCTGTGTTACAGTATATCCTAAACTCTTTACATTCCCTTTATATTTTTTTTATGCATGTTCTTCATCCTTATGGCTTCATTTCTATCATATATCTATTCTTCCAAAAGCTTCTTTTTTTTTCCTCTGCTTTCAAATTTTTCACCCTCCTCGACACCCCTCCTTTTCTAAATGTCTATCCCATTTTTTCACTCTCTGGTCAGCCTGCAGGCTGGAAACCCTGCCTCGTAGTTCTATCTCCTTGTATTTCTGGGTCTTAATAAAGAGGTGAAGGGTATATTTCATGTCTAATAATCGTATTCTTGCTATTCGTCGTGTCCAGTTAGACAAACTCGGGTCTTTATCACTTTGTTTCTCTGGGCTGTCAGCAAGGTTCACACCATAGTTAGTCCTGACTGGTGGACTGCTGTCTGAAAATGTATGTAATGTGACAAAATACAAGTCATTTAGCCCCACCATATTGATAAATAGGGAATGTAGACACTATCGCACTTCTGTTTCCGATTGGTTGAAATGGGTCCCATATATTAAATCAAAGCACTCCACTGTGTGCAAATAATAGGCTGACAAACGAGTCTCACTTTGACTCTATACTTTCTATTATAACTTCTCTCTCTAGGATCGGCTGCTGGTTTTGGCTTACAAACATCGGGGGTCACACATGAGCAAGGGGGCGTGACCCCCGAAACGTCACGCATGAGTTAGTGTGGTACAGCTTAGCGTCCTCTCAACAAAAAGTGCCTGTGAGCCATATATGTCTTTTATCAAGAAGAATAAAGCTACAAATATATTGAAGATACTTCTGAAGCGTGAGTACCTTTTTCCTCATACGCTTGATCATAATACCAATGAATGGCGGCTGAACTGTATGTGAGAAACTGGAAATGAGTCCCAGACAATAAACTATCTGTTAGCAGCAGAGGGAGAGATTCATTGTCACCAATAGATGCCCAGCCCCAATCTAAACCCAGAAGTGGGAGGAACGTAGTGCTAGCGGTGCGTTTCCCGAGTCACTGTGTTACCCTTTACTGGGAGGCATAGACTGCAGCTTAATGTAGCTGATGAAGTGGAAATAAACACACTGCATCTTTTCATTACAGAGCAGTGTTTGCCTCTGTCTTTCTCACTTCCTCCCCCGCTGATCCTAAATGGGTTTTAAATGAGAGCGATGTTCTTCCCTGCGTGGAAATAAAATAAATTTCGCTTCCTTTGCGCCTGGAGACTCAGCCAGCCCTCAATTCACACACCACAGGAATAACAGAGGATTTTAAAGTGAAACTTTTATTGTATGTCAGAATATCAGTTTTCCAGCGTGATACCTTTCATGTGTGTTACTAATTAATATTTCGAAGTAACCTGCGGTGCTCCAGGCATACGTCTTTTGCCAATGTACTATTTAGTTTCTATGACATTAAATAATTCTGTCTCTTTATATAGCTTATCTCTATGACTGCTTCGACCACTGCATAAAATCCTACCAATGATTCCTATACAATATCCGGCTATCTGTCTGTCATCTGAATATGCTCATTCTTCTTACCGGAGACTGACGGCTGCCATGTAATTACTGACTATGTGCACATTTAACTGTAAAAGAAAGGTTTGTTTCCGAATGTGAGAACCAAATGGGTGGATCAATTAACATGCATGCTTTCAATAGGGAGGTTACGTCAGCACGATTTATTAAATACTCATAAAGGAATCAAAAAATTGTAAAATGACAAATGTTTTTTGATGTAGAAATTCAGGAGGTAATGGGTAAGAGGAGTTGCCATGGTTAACGTCTTAGTTTTGAAGAGTATTACATCTGGTCTGTAAGTATACTGATCGATAGATGCTTATGGCCACTTCCATACGGTCAGTATTTGGTCAGTATTTTTCATCGATGTTTGTAAGCCAAAACCAGTAGCTGAACCTAGAGAGAGAAGTCATAAAATAAAGATTTGTCCGTCTTCTGTGTGTAGGACCCACATCTATTTTTATCTTAGGCCTGTGTCCGAGACATCCGTGACAAGACAGTCAGTGTTTCATCTGTGCAAATGTCTCTGAAGGGTCTGCTATTGTTCCACATGTCTGTGTTAAGCCCTCCATGTGTCATCAGTATTTCACATGCACTGTGATCATTGAAAATATCTGGAAGTGCTCATCTCCATAGTCATCTGTATCGCCGTCCTCAGAAAGAGGCCTGCATCGCATCGCTGACATGGAGGTAAGTGTTTTTTTCTTTTTTTATATATATACAATACTTTTACTGGCACATTGGGGGGGCTGTTATTACTGGCACATTGGGGGGGCTGTTATTACTGGCACATCGGGGGGCTGTTATTACTGGCACATTGGGGGTCTGTTATTACTGGCACATTGGGGGTCTGTTATTACTGGCACATCATGGGGGCTGTTATTACTGGCACATGATGGGGGGCTGTTATTACTGGAACATGATGGGGGGGCTGTTATTACTGGCACATGATGGGGGGGCTGTTATTACTGGCACATGATGGGGGCTGTTATTACTGGCACATTGGGGGGGCTGTTATTACTGGCACATTGGGAGGGCTGTTATTACTGGCACATTGGGGGGCTGTTATTACTGGCACATCATGGGGGGGCTGTTATTACTGGCACATCATGGGGGCTGTTATTACTGGCACATCATGGGGGGGCTGTTATTACTGGCACATCATGGGGGCTGTTATTACTGGCACATGATGGGGGGCTGTTATTACTGGCACATGATGGGGGGCTGTTATTACTGGCACATGATGAGTGGGCTGTTATTACTGGCACAAGATGGGGGGCCTGTTATTACTGGCACATGATGGGGGGATGTTATTACTGGCACATGATGGGGGGGCTGTTATTACTGGCACATGATGGGAGGGCTGTTATTACTGGCACATGATGGGGGGCTGTTATTACTGGCACATGATGGGGGGCTGTTATTACTGGCACATTGGCGGGGCTGTTATTACTGGCACATTGGGGGGGCTGTTATTACTGGCACATTGGGGGGGCTGTTATTACTGGCACATTGGAGGGGGGGCTGTTATTACTGGCACATTGGGGGGGCTGTTATTACTGGCACATTGGGGGGCTGTTATTACTGGCACATGATGGGGGGCTCTTATCACTGGCACATGATGGGGGGCCGTTATTACTGGCACATGATTGGGGGGTTGCTCTTGTTACTGGCACATGATTGGGGGGCTCTTATTACTGGCATATTATTGGGGGCACTTATTACTGGCACATTATTGGGGGCACTATAGGGGCATCAACTGAGGCCACAAAGAAGGGGTATTTTATATGGGGGGCTCTGTACAGTATAATTTTATACTGGGACACATTATGGTGGGTACTATGGGGAAGGGGGGAGAGGAATACTATGGGGTCATCTACGAGGGCACTAAGAAGGGGTATTTTATACTTGCAAATTATGGGAGACACTGAGGGCATCTACTGGGGCATTTTATACTGGTATATTATGGGGGGCACTAGGAGGAAGGGGGAGAGGAGCACTATGGGGGCATTTACTGGGGGCACTATATAGGGGTATTTTATACTGGCACATTATGGAGGCACTATGGGGACATTTGCTCAACTGGGGGCATTACAAGGGGGTATTTCTTGCACTGTCACATTATAAGGAGAATTATTTCTACTGGGGGGATTTATTACTCCGCCATGGTATGACCCCCTAGTAGCAGCACCAGCCTCTCCCTGCTCTGCTATCCCTCTGTCCCTTCTCCAAATCCTTATTATGAAATCTTTCTCATTAGGATAAAACACATCAGCTCCACCGAGCCCCCAGCCAAGTGTTGAAGTGGTGTCCGAGATCCCCAAGGGCCAAGCCAAGTAACTGTAAGTTGTCATGTGGAATATGTTTTTTATACACATATAGCATACACTGTGCCACACAATATACAGTATACCTCTACACTGTGCCACACAATATACAGTATACCTCTACACTGTGCCACACAATATACAGTATACCTCTACACTGTGCCACACAATATACAGTATACCGCTACACTGTGCCCCACAATATACAGTATACCTCTATACTGTGCCACACAATGTACAGTATACCTCTACACTGTGCGACACAATATACAGTATACCTCTACACTGTGCCACACAATATACAGTATACCTCTACACTATGCCACACAATATACAGTATACCTCTACACTGTGCCACACAATATACAGTATACCTCTACACTGTGCCACACAATATACAGTATACCTCTACACTGTGCCACACAATATACAGTATACCTCTACACTGTGCCACACAATATACAGTATACCTCTACACTGTGCCACACAATATACAGTATACCTCTACACTGTGCCACACAATATACAGTATACCTCTACACTGTGCCACACAATATACAGTATACATCTACACTGTGCCACACAATATACAGTATACCTCTACACTGTGCCACACAATATACTGTATACCGCTACACTGTGTAGTCTGTTCTATAAGCACCATTGTTTTGTGGCAGCAGACAGAAAATAATCTGGAAGTGCCCCTCTCGAGACCAGGCTCTGGATCCGCTACTGAGGAGCCATAGACTTCAATAACTGCGCATGGTCTGTATCACACACCAAAGAAGCACGTGTCTCCGGTGTTTTCCACTGACCTACAGTCAGTCGAAAAACAAGGATGTGTGAATAAGCACATTAATATCAATGGAAAAGTGTGATGTCCATGGAGAACATGGATAGCAGACGTCTGTGATACACTGAGGTTTGAATAAAGCCTCATTCACATGTCAGTGATTTCCATCAGTGATTGTGAGCCAAAACCAGAATTGGAGCCTCTGCAGACATAAGGTATAATGGAAAGATCTGCACCTGTTCTGTGTTTAGAGCTGCACTAGATTTTGGCTCAAAATCAATGACCAAACACTGACGTGTGAATGAGGCATCATGCACACGGCCGTGAGCGGTCCGTGGTATCCCCACCTGGCATCCAGCTGAGAGCAGGAGCGCACGGCGTCATTGGTTGCTATGACGCCGTGCGCTTCATGCCGCTGCTGCACTACAGTAATACACTCGTATAGATCATACGAGTGTATTACTGTAGTGCAGTGGCGGCATGAAGCGCACGGCGGCATAGCAACCAATGACGCCGTGCGCTCCTGCTCTCAGCTGGATGCCAACCCGGGATACCATGGACCGCTCACGGCCGTGTTCATAAGGCCTGAGTCAGTGTTTGGTCAGTGTTTAATCAGTGATTTTCATCATTGAGGTCTCATGCATATGGTTGTAGCCATTTTTGTGGTCCACAAATTGCGGATCTGCAAAACACAGATACCGGCAATGTGCATTCTGCATTTTGCGGAACATAACATCCTTCCATCTATAGAACATTCATATCTTTCTATATTTTTGTGAGTGCCATGGACTGGACATATGGATGCGGATAGCACATGGTGTGCTGTCTGCATCTTTTGTGGCCCCATTGAAGTGAACGGGTACTCATCTGACCCGCACAAAATGCGGATCGGATGCGGACCGTGTTTTTATCTGATTGTAAGCCCAAACCAGATCGAGGTCAAAAACACAGAACATGTTCAAATCTTTCCATTATACCTTATCTCTGTGGAGGCTCCACTCCTGATTTTGGCTTACCATCACTGATGGAAATCACTGATCAGACACTGACAAAACTACAGATCCGTTTCTTGGGGCAGGCGGGCCGGGCAGCCGCCCGGGGCGCTGTCAGAGGGGGGGCACCGGCAGGGAACAGCAGGAGATGAGGGCTGCGCTTCCATTGTGGAAGCGCTCACTCATCTCCAAAGTCATCTCATCTGTATCGCCGTCCTCAGGACGGCAATACAAATGTCTGTAATGCGGCAGGGCAGGGAGAGGTGTGTCCCCTCCCTGTTCCTCTGATAGGCTGCCGGCCTAGTGCTGGCAGCCTATCAGAGGCCGGTGCAGGCGGAGCGATGATGTCATCGCGCCGCCTGAGCCAGCGAGGGACACAGGCCGGAAGAGGCCTGCATCGCATCCTGGAGGAGGTAAGTATAAGTAAATTTTTTTTTTTATATGTAATGTAAAAATTACAATCCTGGCAGATAAGGGGGGCTGCTGAGCTGGCACAGACATAAGGGGGGCTGGGCTGGCACAGACATAAGGGGGCTGCTGGCACATAAGGGGGGATACTGGCTACTGGCACATAAGGGGGGCTGCTGGCACATAAGGGGGGCTACTGGCTACTGGCACATAAGGGGGGCTGCTGGCACATAAGGGGGGCTGCTGGCACAAAAGGGGGGCTGCTGGCACAGACATAAGGGGGGCTGCTGGGCTAGAACAGACATAAGGGGGGCTGCTGGCACATAAGGGGGGCTACTGGCTACTGGCACATAAGGGGGGCTACTGGCACATAAGGGATAAGGGGAGCTACTGGCACAAAGGGGGGCTACTGGCATATAAGGGAGGCTACTGGCACATAAGGGGGGCTACTGGCACATGATAGGAGGCTACTGGCACTTGATAGGGGGGCTACTGGCACTTGATAGGGGGGCTACTGGCACATGATAGGGGGGGCACTCAGGCTACTGGCACATGATGGTGGGGGGCTCTTATTACTGGCACATGATTGGGGGGCATGTATGGGGGCACATCTTACTGGCACATGATATGGGGGCACATCTTACTGGTACATGATTGGGGGCATCTATTGGGGCACTTATTACTGGCACATTATTGGGTGGCACTATAGGGACATCTATAGAGGCTAAAAAGAAGGGGTATTTTATATGGGGGCTCTGTATAGGGGCATTTTATACTGGGAGGGAAGGAAGGGGCCAGGCCAGGCTGCGCTGCCCATGTTTGGACCTTCACTGTTTGGACCTTCACTGGCGATTTTACTTGCATCCCTGTTCTCTAAAGGGGCGGTTTTAGGGAGCGGTCCTAGGGGTGGGTAGGGGCGTGGCCAGGGGAGGGGGGGGGGTGAGTTCCACCACCCTTTCTCTGAGAAAAAAAGCCCTGATTAGCAGTATTTGTGCGGTATGGACTAGTAGTAAAGCGGACCTGTCCCTGGAATATTCTTCAGTTGAAGCACTCCTGTCATTTTTATTTTACTACATATGTGTATTGCCTGAAAAATAACAATTCTGGAGTATGTTTTCACTGAATGGACACAATATATATTTTTTGGCTTGTATTCCTGTAGCATTTTTGCTGACGTTTTAGAAAACTACAACAAAAAGTGCACCACGGCTGCATTGTGTGAACACACCCTTAGAATTCTGCATTATGCCATTCCTCTGTTATTTCTCCAGGAAATGTACAGTACATATAAATAAACTGACAAATGGTTGTTACTAGTGTTGAGTGAAGCAAAGCAATTCAAAGCGAAATTCGGTCCAAAGTTTAGGAAAACTGCAATTCAAAACAAATCCGAATTTCCTTGAGCTTTGTGGTCCAGGTAACGAATCAGTTTTCCTAAAATGGCAGCTTATAAACCGTGTACCGGGGTGGGCTCCCCAGGATACAGCAAAGTCACGAACGAGGAAAGCAACTATGACACCAGCTTTTGTAAAACAGGCTAAACTGTAACAGGGTATTAAACACAATCCCAAATGCAATAAACATAAAATGAGGTTACATACACTCAGCCCGGAGGCCGAGACCCTTGTGCTGCACAGCACAGCGCCCTAAGATGAATGACAGAAAAAAACAATTACGATAATTTACCTATTGCGAGCACAACTACCACTGCCTTGTGTACCTATTATTACCCTAAAGGCAGAGACAATTGCTTGGGGTGCGAGGTACGGTCTTGCTGCAGTATAGCACAAGAGCTTACAATCTTATTGGTCTATACAGTATTTCCCCCACCCTTTCCCATAAATGATTCAGTGGCACGTGCCTGGTATTACTCCCAATCAAAATGCTGGACTGACTGCAGTAAAGGTAAAGTTCTTTCCTGATCTCCGGTGAGAACTATAACTTGAACTGGTGAGTCCTTGTGGTGGATAATCAACAATCTTTACGGCCCGCCACGCATATAGACCATAACTGACTAACTAACTAACTAACAGCAGTTCTAATCTTAGTCTCTGGTATTTCAGGCGCCAATACTACAATGTGGTGCGTGCACGATTTTACTGACCCGGGTATGTTTTTCATCTGATGATGTTTTTAACATGGATAGCAGCAAGTCTCTTCAGCACACATGCGGCCCTGTAGAGAAGTTAGCGCTTTGTTCCAAAGCTCCTAACAGCCTTCCTGGAAACGATCTTTTTCCTCCGGATGGGCTCTGGGACTTGGACTGCGATCAGCCTCACTCAGCTGCAGCTCCGGCCACTGTAGGAAGTCCGGACACTTTGATGCCAGTGGATTCGATTTGCACACCGTCCTGTTCTGTCTGGCTCCTTCTAAAATGTCTTCTGCTCCTCTGCTTCCTGCTTCTTATCCAGACTGTGTGATTCAGTCTCCTCCTCCTATGAATATTCAAATACTTGCAATCTGTTTAGCTGTGTGGGGAAACAGCGGCCTCTTGTGGCAAACAACAGAATAACAGTCCTAGATTTAATTTAAACAGTGTTCATGTAATAGGAGCTATTTCTCAATCTCAAAGCTGCACATGTTAGAAAGTGAAAGTAAGTGTAGAGGAGACAAGCCCAGGAACACAAGATCACCCATAATGACAGTCAGCCACCCCCCTCTGATGTCACAACTAGGCAAAGCCCTATAAAACCCTGATCCTGCGTGGTCTCTGTCATTTTCCTGTGAGCTGAGCGTAGGGAGAGATGTGACAAGATGCTCATGCACCAGGGACAGTGTTGCTCCAACTGTTAACAGAGAGTGTAGGATAATATTGGACAGGGATGTGTGCAAGAGACAGGTGAGGGTGACACATATGAAGATGATGTAGCCGATCGCACATGAGAGCCGGATGAAGAGGGGGCATCGTCATCATCAGGGGGTGAGGGTGGCAGTGTGCCCATGAGACAGCAGGGTGGAAGCAGTGGGAGATGTGGAGCCAAACTTGGGAGAGTGCATTGCATGGCAGTGCATGTGTTCATAAAAGCAGCAGCAAGCAAGCATTATGCAGTAGTAAAGGGAAAATGCAATACTCGGTGGTGTGGTGTGGCAGGCGCAGCACTATGAAGTGCCTTTTGCGCTGTGGCATTAGAAGAATTTTGGTATCTCTGTCTTTTAGTCTAACCAGACTGTCTATTACTCTATAATTCCTCTAGCGCCGTTCTATGGAAACAGCAGGTTTAAAGAGCACACCAAATGCTTGAAATAACTTCTTTATTAACTTCAACTTTGCTTCATATAACACTGCCACCTCCGCAGCAGATAGTCCATGTACATAACACGTGTTGAAAAGATATCACTAGTTCTGCTTGCTCAACTTGGTTTGCAGTTTGCAGTATGCAATTTCTTATGATCTGGTATGAGCAGTTAGCAGGTTGTATGCAATTTGTATGGAATCTGGTTTGTATGCTTGCAATTTGTATTTGTATTTGAACTTGCAATTGTACTGTAGTTTGTAGAGTTGAGCGGACACCTGGATGTTCGGGTTCGGCCGAACTTCACAAAAAAGTTTGAGTTTGGGACCCGAACTTGACCCCGAACCCGAACCCCATTGAAGTCAATGGGGACCCGAACTTTGGAGCACTAAAATGGCTCTAAAAAAGTAATGGAAAGGGCTAGAGGGCTGCAAATGGCAACACAATGTGGTTAAGAGCATGGCAAGTGAGGAAGGAATTCGTGAATTCCGAAACACATCGGAGGTATTGTGACCCAAGCAGGCATCCATCCACGGAACTTTCGTTTTCTAAAGTTATCAGCGCAGTTTCCCTCACGCGCACGCGTCACCGGCCGGGACCGCGCGCGCTGGCAGAGGAAACAGAAGACTGCTCTTACTCACCAAACCATCGGAATTCTCTGATCGGCTCCACTGACTGCTCCGTCCTAGAGACTCTCGGCGTGATATTCTAGAAGTAAGTTATACAGCTGCACGATGGATGATGTGCCAGAGTATCCGGGCATAAACCTTTATTCAGGTACTGGGATTCACACACAAATCTGCAGGTCCTATATTCATGTTGGACCGCTGTCTATAATTAGGTATGGTCAGCTGGGTTGTTTGGTTTCCTATACTACAGAGACCATCCCAGTGTATACTTTATAGTCAGTGCGTCCCCTCACTTTATGGACAGAATCCTATCTGGGCAGAGTTCTACTAATCTACCCAGCAGTATCTATTAACCATTTCCTCCAACTACACAGGGGTAACCATTGGTGTTCCTTCTTTGTGGCCAGCGTGGTTTCAGGCTTTTTTTCCCACTTACACAGAGTTACATTTTTGGAGGGTGTTAGGGCAATTAACCCTCTCTGAACCAGCAGCGGCTCAGCTACACAAAGTCTTCACCATCCCCTCTTCCCTTTGGCAGTGCGGGTATCTACTACTATTCTATTTAAATTAGTGAAATGTATTTCCCTGTCCTCTAGTTAGAGCAGGGGTATATCACAGCCAAAAATTGGTGAATGTCACCCGACAATGTAACAGACAAATTAGTGAAATGTATTTCCCTGTCCACAATGTAGAGCAGGGGTATATCACAGCCCAAAATTTTGCGCTGTGGCATTAGAAGAATTTTGGTATCTCTGTCTTTTAGTCTAACCAGACTGTCTATTACTCTATAATTCCTCTAGCGCCGTTCTATGGAAACAGCAGGTTTAAAGAGCACACCAAATGCTTGAAATAACTTCTTTATTAACTTCAACTTTGCTTCATATAACACTGCCACCTCCGCAGCTGATAGTCCATGTACATAACACGTGTTGAAAAGATATCACTAGTTCTGCTTGCTCAACTTGGTTTGCAGTTTGCAGTATGCAATTTCTTATGATCTGGTATGAGCAGTTAGCAGGTTGTATGCAATTTGTATGCAATCTGGTTTGTATGCTTGCAATTTGTATTTGTATTTGAACTTGCAATTGTACTGTAGTTTGTAGAGTTGAGCGGACACCTGGATGTTCGGGTTCGGCCGAACTTCACAAAAAAGTTTGAGTTTGGGACCCGAACTTGACCCCGAACCCCATTGAAGTCAATGGGGACCCGAACTTTGGAGCACTAAAATGGCTCTAAAAAAGTAATGGAAAGGGCTAGAGGGCTGCAAATGGCAACACAATGTGGTTAAGAGCATGGCAAGTGAGGAAGGAATTTGTGAATTCCGAAACACATCGGAGGTATTGTGACCCAAGCAGGCATCCATCCAAGGTGTGACGTCACACGGAACTTTCGTTTTCTAAAGTTATCAGCGCAGTTTCCCTCACACGCACGCGTCACCGGCCGGGACCGCGCGCGCTGGCAGAGGAAACAGAAGACTGCTCTTACTCACCAAACCATCGGAATTCTCTGATCGGCTCCACTGACTGCTCCGTCCTAGAGACTCTCGGCGCGATATTCTAGAAGTAAGTTATACAGCTGCACGATGGATGATGTGCCAGAGTATCCGGGCATAAACCTTTATTCAGGTACTGGGATTCACACACAAATCTGCAGGTCCTATATTCATGTTGGACCGCTGTCTATAATTAGGTATGGTCAGCTGGGTTGTTTGGTTTCCTATACTACAGAGACCATCCCAGTGTATACTTTATAGTCAGTGCGTCCCCTCACTTTATGGACAGAATCCTATCTGGGCAGAGTTCTACTAATCTACCCAGCAGTATCTATTAACCATTTCCTCCAACTACACAGGGGTAACCATTGGTGTTCCTTCTTTGTGGCCAGCGTGGTTTCAGGCTTTTTTTCCCACTTACACAGAGTTACATTTTTGGAGGGTGTTAGGGCAATTAACCCTCTCTGAACCAGCAGCGGCTCAGCTACACAAAGTCTTCACCATCCCCTCTTCCCTTTGGCAGTGCAGGTATCTACTACTATTCTATTTAAATTAGTGAAATGTATTTCCCTGTCCTCTAGTTAGAGCAGGGGTATATCACAGCCAAAAATTGGTGAATGTCACCCGACAATGTAACAGACAAATTAGTGAAATGTATTTCCTTGTCCACTAGGTAGAGCAGGGGTATATCACAGCCAAAAATTGGTGAATGTCACCCGACAATGTAACAGACAAATTAGTGAAATTTATTTCTCTGTTCACAATGTAGAGCAGGGGTATATTACAGCCAAAAATTGGTGAATGTCACCCAACAATGTAACAGACGAATTTGTGAAAGGTATTTCCCACAATGTAGAGCAGGGGTATATCACAGCTAAACATTTTGGATATATTTTACCCAACAATGTATCAGACAAATTAGTGAAATGACTTAAAATAAAATATGTAAAAATAATAATCTTTATCTAGGAGGTGGAGGTCCATATGGAGTAGTAGGTTGAGGAGGCGGTGGACGTAGTGGTGTAGGTGGAAGCAGCGGTGGAGGAGGAGGTAGCCAACACAGATTTTTGGTTTTAATTTTTATAAATTTTTTTGTTTAAATTAGGGTACACCCCAAAAGAGTGGGAAATATCAAAAATACAACAATGAGCAAGTGCGCTGCAGTATAACAATGGCTGGGTGTGGCCTGTATACTTGTCTACTCAGCACAAGGTACGGACAAGTCCTGTGGGATCCATGCCTGGTTCATTTGAATGAACGTGAGCTTGTCCACATTGGTTGTGGACAGGCGGCTGTGCTTGTCTGAGATAAGGCACCCAGCCATGCTAAACACACGTTCAGAAAATACACTGGCTGCAGGGCAGGCCAGCACCTCCAAGGCGTAAAGGGCAAGTTCAGGCCTTGTGCCCAATTTGGAGACCCAGAAGTTGAAGGGGGCAGACCCATCATTCAGTACGTGTAGGCGTGTGCACACATACTGCTCCACCATGTTGCTGAAATGCTGCCTCCTGCTAAGACGTTCCATATCAGCTGGTGGTGCTGATTGTTGTGGCGTGCTGACAAAGCTTTTCCACATTTCGGCCATGCTAACCCTGCCTTCTGAGGTGCTGGCGGTGCCCCAGATGCGTTGGCAACCTCTTCCTCCTCCTCTGCCTTCGCCTTGTGCTTCCACTTCAGCAGCGCATCTACCAGCGTGCGCTTGTACTCGCGCATCTTACGATCACGCTCCAGTGACAGAATTAAGTACGGTACGTTGTCCTTGTAACGGGGATCCAATAGCGTGGCCACCCAGTAATCAGCACAAGTTAGAATGTGGCCAACTCTGCGTTCCTTGCAGAGACACTGCAAGTGTCATGTGTGCCAGGCTGCCCAGAGGCAACGACAAGCTGTCCTCTGTGGGAGGTGTATCGTCTGTGTCCTCTGTATCCCCCCAGCCATGCACCAGTGATGGCCATGAGCCATGTGTGAGGTGAATGCATTGCACCCGCACTGAATCCGGACCCATTCACTTCAATGGGGCTGTGCAGATGAGCAGTGATTTTCACGCATCACTTATGCGTTGCGTGAAAATCGCAGCATGTTCTATATTCTGCGTTTTTCACGCAACACAGGCCCCATAGAAATTAATAGGGCTGTGTGAAAATCCCAAGCATTCGCAAGCAAGTGCGGATGCGGTGTGATTTTCCCGCATGGTTGCTAGGAGATGATAGGGATGAGAAACCCCGGGCCCCATTAAAGTCTATTCACTGTATTATTTTCAATGTTAGAAGGGAAAATAATAGCATTCTTAATACAGAATGCTTAGTAAAATGTGCCTTGAGGAGTTAAAAAATAAAAAACACTAACTCACCTCATCCACTTGATCGTGCAGCCGGCATAGTCTTCTTTCTTCTTCTTTCAGGACCTGCAAAAGAACCTTTGATGATGTAATCACGCTCACCACGTGGTGAGCGCGGTGACATCAGCACAGGTCCTTCTGAATGAAGATAGGTCATTCAGAAGGACCTGTGCTGACCTTACCGCGCTCACCACGTCATCAAAGGTCCTTTTGCAGGTCCTGAAAGAAGAAGAAAGAAGACGATGACGGCTGCGCGATCAAGTGGATGAGGTGAATTATGTTTTTATTATTTTTTAACTCTCAATTGACATTATACTTAGCATTCTGCATTAAAGAATGCTATTATTTTCCATTATAACCATGTTATAATGGAAAATAATAAAATCTACAGAACACCTAACCCAAACCCGAACTTCAGTGAAGAAGTCCAGGTTCGGGTCTGGGTACCACATTCAGTTTTTTCTCACGCGTGTGCAAAACGCATTGCACTCGCGTGGAAAAAACTGAACATTGGAACGCAATCGCAGACAAAACTGACTGCAATTGCGTGCCTACTCCCGCAATGCACCCTGAACACATCCGTCCCTCACCCGCGACGACTGTGTGAAGGGGGCCTAAGGGTTATATAGCATCATAAATCAATATAATGCTATGTGACCCCGTCAGTGCTGGGAGGTCAGACTGGGAGCTGTGCTGCCTCCTTAGGGTGGGTTTACACCAGCGTTTCATAGGTTTTCAGCCTTCCATCCGATGGATCCGCCTGCCTGTTCTTTAAGTTGGAAACAAACGTTTCCGTTTTAGTTAACCTACACTTCTATGGAGGACAGATGTCAATTCCGTCTGAAATATGTTTTTATGCCGGATTTGAAAATGCTTTTAGGCAGATTAGCCTGGGTATACCTGATTTATAGCGATTAGGGGCATAACTACCATAGCGGCAGCAAACAACTTGACCTTAGTTGAAAGTCCAGGTGTTCATTCACATCATGCTGCAGGTCCCGCTGTCACGGCGGACAGTATCTCAGATATACAGACAACCAAATAAACAAGTGTCTAGGCGAGATGCTGAGGAATGGTCACCTCCTAGCATATCCCTGACTTCTGTCCCTACGCTGCTAAGCCCACATTCAGACCTTGATGGTAGGAATAATGTGTCCTCGTACCTGGACTACAAACACCCTAGAATCCCTGAGATGGTGAAAAGGGAGAAGGGGCAGAAGAAACACAAACAGCCTAGACCGAAAATAACTAAAACAGAAACCAAACTTATCTGAGCTGGAACAGACAATCCTTCCTTCCTTGAATCCAAGGCCAGACTGAATTCTATAACCTGCGCGGCCCTCTGGGAGTGAAGGCAATTTAAGCCAATGACCCCACCCAGAGCACCTGAAGGAAGGCGGATCCAGCATGATTCCAAAACAAAACAAAACAAATGGTTAGACATGTTCTGCCAATCTGACAGACCTCCGCACACCGTCCGAGCAGGGCATGACACCCGCATAAAGGCCTCTTTCACACGAGCGTGGCGGATTGGCTCCAGATGCATTCAGGGTGCGTTCAGTGAAACTCGCACTATTTTGCAAGCAAGTTCAGTCAGTTTTGTCTGCGATTGGGTTAAGTCGTTCCGTTTTTCCCCGCACGGGTGCAATGCGTTTTGATGTGTTTCTCATGTGCGTGATAAGAAAACTGAGAGTTTACAAACAACATCTCTTAGCAACCATCAGTGAAAAACGCATTGCATCCGCACTTGCTTGCGGATGCAATACGTTTTTCACTGAAGCCCCATTCACTTCTATGGGGCCAATGCTGCGTAAAAAACGCAGAATATAGAACGCAGAACTGATGTGTGAAAAAAAACGCTCATGTACACAGACCCATTGAAATGACTGGGTCAGGATTCACGTCACACATTGCACCCGCGCGGAAAACTTGCTCGTGTGAAAGGGTCCAAAGAGTCTAAGTCCAGGCGTGTGTTCACACTTTGCAAGCAGGTCTACACCAAAGTTTAAGTCCAGGATTTAGTCGACCTGTCTTCCCCAAACAGGTCACAAACATTCATCCATGCACAGGCCTCATACCTTAACACACACACCTATATCCCACACTCTAGCTGCTTTTGATGAGAGTTGGGCGTCCGCAAAGCCCGGACTGGCAAGTGAAATCCGGCCCGGTGCTTGACCTCACCTTGCTGCAATCAGTCTCTGCAGCATATGCTGGGAGGAAAATACCTCCCATCTACTAACAGACCCTTCACTGTGTCACAGCGGAAACCCTTCTGTCCTGTGTGGGGGGCCTGCTTTGATCCTTGCTATGGGGCCCTTACTTCTCTATGTACACAGTGACTCATGACAAATTAATTAGTAACAAATCAAATTTATTGTCGAACTTCAGCAAAGCTGCCAAAACAAATTTTTCAAAACTTCGCTAATGTCTAGCTGTTACTATTCCCGTTGTCAATAGGATGTGTCCCTACATAGTCTGATACTGACTAATTAGTACCAGCTAGACAGTGTACAGTCGTGGCCAAAAGTTTTGAGAATAACACAAATATTAGTTTTCACAAAGTTTGCTGCTAAACTGCTTTTAGATCTTTGCTTCAGTTGTTTCTGTGATGTAGTGAAATATAATTACACGCACTTCATACGTTTCAAAGGCTTTTATCGACAATTACATGACATTTATGCAAAGAGTCAGTATTTGCAGTGTTGGCCCTTCTTTTTCAGGACCTCTGCAATTCGACTGGGCATGCTTTACTGTTGGCATGACACAGGACTGATGGTAGCAGTCACCTTTTCTTCTCCGGACAAGCCTTTTTCCAGATGCCCCAAACAATCGGAAAGAGGCTTCATCAGAGAATATGACTTTGCCCCAGTCCTCAGCAGTCCATTCACCATACTTTCTGCAGAAGATCAATCTGTCCCTGATGTTTTTTTTGGAGAGAAGTGGCTTCTTTGCTGCCCTTCTTGACACCAGGCCATCTTCCAAAAGTCTTCGCCTCACTGTGCGTGCAGATGCGCTCACACCTGCCTGCTGCCATTCCTGAGCAAGCTCTGCACTGGTGGCACTCCGATCCCGCAGCTGAATTCTCTTTAGGAGACTATCCTGGCGCTTGCTGGACTTTCTTGGACGCCCTGAAGCCTTCTTAACAAGAATTGAACCTCTTTCCTTGAAGTTCTTGATGATCCTATAAATTGTTGATTGAGGTGCAATCTTAGTAGCCACAATATCATTGCCTGTGAAGCCATTTTTACGCAACGCAATGATGGCTGCACGCGTTTCTTTGCAGGTCACCATGGTTAACAATGGAAGAACAATGATTTCAAGCATCACCCTCCTTTTAACATGTCAAGTCTGCCATTTTAACCCAATCAGCCTGACATAATGATCTCCAGCCTTGTGCTCGTCAACATTCTCACCTGAGGTAACAAGACTATTACTGAAATGATCTCAGCAGGTCCTTTAATGATAGCAATGAAATGCAGTGGAAAGGTTTTTTTGGGATTAAGTTAATTTTCATGGCAAAGAAGGACTATGCAATTCATCTGATCACTCTTCATAACATTCTGGAGTATATGCAAATTGCTATTATAAAAACTTAAGCAGCAACTTTTCCAATTTCCAATACTTATGTAATTCTCAAAACTTTTGGCCACGACTGTAGTTCCAAATTGTGTAGGTGTATGCCCAGTTGACAATGAAAAAAGTCATGCTCAGTTGACAAGTAACCTCATTTAGCCTCCATGTACTTGTTCCATACAACACCCTCCCAATAAAGGGGTTGTCTGGGTTTAGAGCTGAACCCGGACATATCCCTTTTGACCCAGGCAGTCCACCTGACTTGAGCATCATAGCAGTTCATGCCTCAATGCTCTTCTTTGTCCTGCACTGAATCGTGCAGGGCGAAGGCATTTTCTGGAGTTCCGGTGACGTACCGGGCTCTCCATGGGGCTGCCAGGCGGAGGCTTACGCCCAGCAGTGAGCCCGGTGACGTCACCGGCACTGATGGATGGGCTTTAGCGCTGCCCTAGCCTGTAAAATGGCTAACGCAGAGCTAAAGCCTGCCCATCAGAGCCAATGATGTCACGAACACACTGCTGGGCGTAAGCCTCCGCCCGGCAGTGTGTTATTGTAAATAAAAGAGCCCTTGCCCTGCACAATCTAGCGCAGGGAAAAGGAGAGCATCGGAGTATGAAATGCTTCGATGCTAACATCAGGGGGGCTGCCTGGGTGAAATTATGGGTATGTCCGGGTTCAGCTCTGAACCCGGACAATCCCTTTAAGCCTTTAAAGACTCCCTGTCATAAGAATAAATCATTAAACCAAGAATACTGCAGGTTAGGGTTGGTTCTACTGATTAAACCAATACCTGGATGATGAAGTTCTGTTGCACCATTCCAGGGAAAACAGAGCTTAAAGTGTTCTCCAGCTTTAAAAAAAATAGTTTTCTTCTAACTTGTGGAAGAAAGATGGTTTAGTTAGTTCTTAGCCCTCTATTGCTAGGCCGATGCTGCTATCTCCGCTGCACTCACCAAGATTGTGGACTGTTCTGCTAGGGTCCTGACTGGATGGGCGCAGTTCTCTTCCTCTGCATCTAAACAAGGCACACATCCAGTCAGGAGAACCCCCTTTAATTCCATTTCCAAATTAGGCCTTCAGTGCACCGACGGATGGGACCTATCCCCTCAGATCCTCTGCTTTCCTGCATTTGCATGCCCCCTGTCCTCTTACAGTGCACTGATGCCCTAATTCACATATGGAATTTAACTCCATTTTCTTCTTGGAGTGGTGCAATGGATTTTAGTCACCCAGGTATTGTTTTAATCAGCAAGATCAACCCTAACATTCAATGCCTAGCTTGTCAGGGTTGATTCTGCTGAAGGAAACTCTGGGGGATATTTATCAAACTGGTGTAAAGTAGAACTGGCTTAGTTGCCCACAGCAACCAATCGGATTCCGCCTTTTATTTTCCAAAGGAGCTGTCAAAAATGAAAGGTGCAATCTGATTGGTTGCTATGGGCAACTAAGCCAGTTCTACGTTACAGCAGTAAGATACATCTCCCCCTCTGTGTTATCACATCTTCCATTTATCACTTCCCTGTGTCCTAACACCTCTTCATTCTCCATTTGTTATGCGTGTAACATCATGGACCCCCATTTATTTATTCCCTCCACCCATTGCTCCCTGTACATATGTTCCCTGTCTCCACAGAACAGATAAACCTACTGTTGTATAAACCAAGAATCAGCTTTTCTCAGTTTTCATTAGTTGATATAACAGATTTTTTTTTTCACATCTTCAGATCGATAACTTCAAATCCCTTTGATGGGAAACTGATTTTGTGCAGCTTTTGAAGTGGAAATACATTAATTTTGTATTCAGTTAAACTTACAAGGCAGGAGACGCTAGGACAGTTTGGGCAGAAACATGACAGATCCTAGCAATCAATGAAACACATCAGAGCCACAGGTCACTTCACATCTACTTGAGACTGACACTTTAACCCATTGCTCAGAATCCTGTCACAGTCTCATCCTTCAAGATCCTGACCCTGAAACTTGTAGACGTCGTGTTATTACAGAGTGTCCCATTAAAGTCTTCCACATTAGAAAATGTAGTTCTTTGAGTTGTTTGTGCCTTATTAATATCTCATTTAAATATTCTCCTGGTAAAATTCATGTGGAGGGGGATAGGGGACTACATAATCACCTAGTGTAATCCCATTATCTGAACTGAATCCATTAGCTACTGGTGCATTCTGATGGTAACCAGGGGTGTAACTAGAATCCTGTGGGCCACAAGACAAATTTTAGCCCCTTTCTGTCCTTTGCTCCTGCAAACTGTTGTTTTATGACAGTCTGCATTCTGGCAAGCGCCCGACTCTATTGGGAGGGTGCTTAAGGACTGGTGGTCCCCCTCCCCTTCCCATCCCCCCAGCTTAATGCGGGTCATCTGGCCCTGTTATGTGGTTGGTCAACTGAAGGGGTTAATGAGAAGGTTGTGAATGCGTCATGAGGGGTGGAGATGAGATGTTTACCCCTCCCTCTAATGAGGTTATATAACTCCCCTCTCGGCTGCAGCGCTTCCTCTTGACCGCGGAAGCCAAGTTTGGTAGGTCTGGCTGTCCGCTCTGAGATGACCGCAAGGGATGCTTCCCTTAAGGAGGCCCTTCTGGCGCGATACTCTGAAGGGGGAGAGGGCTGGCTGTATTCCTGCTTGAGCAGCCTTGGCTCCCCTCTGCCCTCATCCTCTGCCGACGTTGCTGGGGATAGGATGGCGCTGCCGCAGGCTGCAGGCAGCCCCGTCACTTCCCAAGGGGGCCGGCAGTCCGCACGGCGTACCCGCCCTCCCGCCTGATTAGGCCATAGTCCTCCCGTTCCCCCCTCGGCTCCCCCTCGGTCCTCTGGCACTCACCTTGGCTCGGTTCAGATGTTGCCCCCATGATGAATGCCGCTGGCCAGATGGGCCAAATTGAGACAGCTACTTCACAAGGGGAGCCCCCTATGGTGGCTGCCATTCCCTCTCTGCTGCCCCACCCCCCTGCACCCAATGCTAGGTCGCGCAGGCGCAGGGAGATGTCAGAATCCTCGGCATCATCGCAGGATAGCAGACGGCGTTATCGTCGTCACTCACGCAGGCGCCGGTCCCGTCACCGTTCCAGGGGTTCCGGGAGGAGCAGGCGTTCCAGGTCCTCCAGATGGCGCTCTCCATCATTTTCGGATGGATCGACGGGCGCATCTGAGGAGTCTGGTCGGGCGGCTGGTCCGAAACGTAAGAGGCTGGTGCCTAGTCATGCTTCCAGGGCTCCCAACCTGGCTCCAGCAGCGGAACCCCGGGTTGAGGTCCCGGTACCCGGTCCTTCTTCGGCGTTGGCGACTGCGACACCTGGTGAGTACCAATATACCGGGGCATGGGGGGGAGGGGGGGTTAGTGCGGATTTGGAATCGACGCTTAAAGCATTGCTTGCTAAGTTGTCCTCTTCTCCTACCCCTTCCCCTTCTTTGACGCGGGCTCCAGTTTTAGCGGGGGTCTATAAGGACTCCTTCTAATGTGGCGTTAGCCCTCTGGGTTGTCATCTGGATGAGGCGGCGAGGGAAAAAATCTGGTCCAACCAATATATTGATATTTGGTCACTTATATCGGTGGACCAGCATACAGTAGACAAGGACAGACGTTTTTCTGATAAGCCGTTTGATCGTCAACCAAGGGTCGCCAAGACCATTAATAACTGGTTGCAAGATTTTTCTGTGTTAGGTTGTATTATGGGTCAGCGCCACCCTGACCGCTGTTCGGATTTGTTCGTCTATCAGGACACTATTTACAGCGCTTACAGAGCCCATGGCGGTAGCGCGTGGTGGAGATATGATGAAGAATTCCGTCGGCGCTTGGCGCTGCATCCGGAGGTGTGTTGGGGAGTTAAGGCCACTGATGTTTGGCTCCGCCTCATGGTGTCCCAGAGGCAGGCTCCCTTTCCAAGTGCAGCCACTGGTTCCGGAACAATTTCTGGTCAGGGGCCAGTGGCCATTCGCCGCCCCAGGGCGTGCTGGCTTTTCAACGAGGGCCATTGCAAATACGCAGGGTTGTGCAAATACAAACATGAATGCTCAGCCTGTGGTGGCAACCACGCTGCTAACCGATGCACTCTCCCCCCAGTTAGACACTTTAAGCCGCCCGGCTCGGGAGACCCTAAGGACCCCGGTGAGCGTAGTAGAGATGTCCCCATGGTTAGACATCCTCCCCAATAAGGAGGCTGCTTCCCAGCTTCGCATTGGTTTCACGTTTGGTTTCTTCATTCCATTTGTGTTGAGCAGATTTCCCGTGTTCTCTGATAATCTACGGTCTGCTAGGGAGCTTCCCGAGGTCCTATGTGTGAAGTTGGGGAAGGAGGTTTCTTTGGGTAGAGTTAAAGGGCCATTTCAGTCTATTCCTTTTTCTAACCTGAGGGTGTCTCCTTTGGGGGTTGTTCCCAAGAAAGAACCCGGGAAGTTTCGCCTCATACACCACTTGTCCTACCCCAAGGGTTCGTCGGTGAATGATGCCATTCTGCCTGAGGAGGCCTCCATGTCTTATGTATCTTTTGATCGGGCGGTGGCGCTGGTTAGGGGGGCGGGGCGAGTCGCTCTCCTGGCGAAATCGGACATGGAATCGGCCTTTAGACTTTTGCCCGTTCACCCGGATTGTCATCACCTTCTGGGATGTTCTTTTGAAGGCCGTTTTTATTATGATACCTGTCTCCCCATGGGGTGTTCTATCTCCTGCCACTATTTTGAGATGTTTGGTTGTTTTCTGGAATGGGTGGTTAGGTATGAGGCCTTATCCTCGTCGGTCATTCACTATCTGTATGACTTTTTGTTTGTTTCCCCGGGATCGGGGGATGGTTGCCTTGCCCTCCTGAACATATTCTTGTCCTGTATAACGAGGTTTGGGGTTCCCATATGAGTGGAGAAAACGGAGGGACCGGTGACGTGTTTGTCATTTTTAGGCATTGAAATTGACTCTGTTGAGATGGTTTTTCGTTTACCCAGTGAGAAGATTCAGAAGTTGCTATATTTAATCGAGGGTTTTCTGGTGGCTCGTAAGGTTACCCTTCAACAGTTGCAATCGTTGTTGGGTTTGCTCTGTTTTGCATGTCGTGTGATGCCCATGGGCCGTGTTTTTTCCAGGCGCTTGTCGCTAGTGTAACATCTCAGAGTGGTGTTACTAAACGCTTTTACCCCGTTACAATCTGCTAAGAGCATTAATATTGTCATCTGATGTGATTTCCTCATGTCATTCACTACTGTGCAGTTGAAACCATTTTAAATGTTATATTTTCCTTTGTAATGTCTCAGGTCTACCACCAGGTGGCGGCATCATTGGTTTTAATGTTATGGCCATTCAGAATGGAACATTCCAGTTCTGTTCTGCCCCCCTGCTTAAGGGAAGTGGAGTTCCCCACGCCCTGCGGCAAGGGAGGGAAAAACCAGTTAGATCCAGAGTGTTCCAGCTCTCCCTGCAAGGGGAAGGTTGTGTTAGTAGGAGTTCCCAGAAATAGGGATCCCAAATCAGGATCTGTCTCGGTTGAGACCAAGGATCACCATTCCCAGCCTGAGACTTCAGCCTCAGCTGGTTGACAAGCAAGCAGCCACCTCCAGCCTCCAGGAAGAGCATTCCCTGTGAGCATAACTGTGAGTACATATCCAGAGACCAGGAGAAGCCAAATTCCTCCTCAGCTAGTCAGGCCCATATCAAGCAGAAGATAGACAGAGCAGAAGATAAATACCTGCCATATTTTCCAGGCATATGATAAGAAACAGAAGAGATATTAATCCCTGCCACATATTGCCAATACCTGCTGGGACCTAAAGGACTATTGCTGTAACTTGTATGGATTTTTGCTGCCATTCAGTAAAGACAAGTTGAATTATATCACAAGTCTGGATCTCATTTACTGCTACCAAGTTCCTCAATTACTCCTACTAGCAACACTCAATTTATTGCAAGTGAGCCAGGATCCAGGAGTCCAACCGTACCAAGGTAGGAGACACCGTTGACACTACACAGAGACACTATTCCCACTCTGGCATTCCTCACCTGGTACGTGAGTTTTAACATCTTAAAGGGCCCTGTTACAGTACCTGCGCAAGCTGCAATTGGCGTCACAAACTACCCATAGACTTATATGCACATATCCTGACCCACTGCATCATTGGCCAGCGTACCATGGTCCTGCTCATTGCACTAGCTACCTGCGGGGAAAAATCCCCACATCATCGTATTCGTCTGACTAGGTCCCTAAAGGCTGACTTGCGTGTTTGGCAGGAATTTCTACACTCTTACAACGGGCACACGTGTGTTATCTCTGATGAGATGCCTAACTCGGTTCTGTCTCTTTTTTCGGATGCCTCCGGTTCCTGTAATTTTGGTACTATTTTCAGTAAGGAATGGTGCTCTTCTCCTTGGCCGGATTCGTGGCCGGTTTCTGTAAGAATTTGATGTTGCTGGAATTATTCCCGATTGTGGTGGCAGTTGAAATTTGGGGGCAACAACTCTCAGATCACGTGTGTTTTTGGACTGACAACTTGGGAGTGGTTCATTGTATCAACCGTCTGTCTTCTTCTTCCCTGCCGGTGTTTGCGCTTCTGCGACATTTGGTTTTGCGCTGCTTGGAGCATAATATTTATTTCAGGGCTCGCCATGTTCCAGGTGTTGATAACAGAATGCTCTTTCCCGTTTTCATTGGCAGGTTTTTCGGGAGCTGCTTCCGGAGGCGGAGCAAATCGGGAAGGAATGTCCGCAGCACCTATGGCGTTTGGTGGCCAGCAGCTGATGTCCCTTATTGGGTCTTCGGTGTCTCCAGCGACCTGGCAGGCTCACGGTAAGGCGTGGGCCGACTGGTTATCAGTTGTGGGTGCCAGGGACATATCGGTGCAAGATGGCCTCCGCTTAGAGGTGACGGTGGAGTGGTTGCTCAGGTTGAGATCTATGGGTGTGTCTGCGCCGGTGGCTCAGCAGCGATTGTCTGGAGTGGCTTTTTACTTCCAGCTTTGTGGTTGGCCTGATGTCTCCAAACATTTCATTATCAGGCAGGCCATGAAGGGTTGGAAGAAGGAATATGTTCTTAGGGATTGTAGGCGTCCCGTTTCGTTTGGCCTGTTATGCAGGCTGGTCGAAGCCTGTTCGGGGGTGTGCGTTTCGTCGTTTGAAGCGGCGTTGTTCTCGGCTTGTTTTAGTTTGGCCTTTTTTGCTGCCCTTCGGGTGGGCGAATTGCTCCCTCCCTCTGGTAAGAGACCGGGGGGTTTGCTGTTTCAGGATGTAGTCTGTGGGAATGGGGCTATCAGAGTTTTGGTTTGCAGATCTAAAACGGATCAGTTTGGCAGGGGAGTGTGGATCCCTCTTCATCAGGTTGAAGGTGTGGCTTGTCCAGTTCGTTTGGTTACGGCGTACAGCGCGTTGCGTTCTGGGGGGTCTAATTTCTTCACTCATCAAGATGCCTCACCCCTGGCTAAATTTCAGTTTACAGCTGTTTTTCGCGCTTGCTTGGAGCGGGTGGGGGTTGAGCCGAAGGAGTTTGGCACCCATTCATTTCGTATTGGGGCTGCTACGGAGGCAGCCAGGGCCGGCCTGCCAGAGGCTGAGGTGATGCGCATTGGTAGGTGGCAATCTGCCTGTTATGCCAGGTACATTAGGCCGGATCTCTTGCTATAAAAAAAAAAAAAGGTAGATGGTGGGCGGTTTTAAGAGGAGGTTTACTTGTTAACAAATAGTAGGTGGGTGGTAGCTTAAAAAAATAAAAGGGAATATAGAATGTAAGGAAATAAATGATGTTGTCGATTCATGTTTACGGTTATGTCTCCGAGATTAATACCGGTGGGTATGGTGGGGCGAGTTTGTGGCCTTTATTTGCTTGTTGGATTTGTGCTAACTGTTTTTTCTTTCAGGTATGGTGTGCCCTGCGGTCTGGTTGGTTGGCCACTCGTACATTTTTTGGGCAGCTCAGAGGGATGAGTGCAGGCCTGGAGGTCGAATGCTGGGATTTCGAGAGGTGGATGTTTCCTGGAGGGGTATCCGAGGTCTTAAATGGTCTCAGATTCTCACGGAGGTGGTAGACATCGTTTTTTATTCTAGGGGTCCCGTGATTCTTGTAATTCATGCCGGGGGTAATGACCTATGCCTATCACGTTTAGCAGAGCTCATGACCCTCATGCGCTCTGATATTGAAAGGTTTTCGTCCTTTTTTGCTGAGATGGTTTTGGTGTGGTCAGAAATCATCCCTCGGGGGGTTTGGCATGGGGCCAGAGATGCAGAAGCTGCTGAGAAATGTAGGAGAACAGTCAATTCCCGCATGTCCCGATTTGTGCGGTCCCGTGGGGGGATTGTGGTGCAGCATCGCCAACTGGAAGGTAATGATAGGTCTCTCATGAGGCCAGATGGTGTCCATCTCACAGAAATAGGTTTGGATATCTTCATTTCCGGCCTGCAGGATGGGATTGAACAGGTTTTTGCTGGGTGGTGGTCGGAGCCCCGTTTAAGGCTGCGTGTCTCCTCCGTGGCGGCATTTGTTACAACGGAGAGTTGGAGATAGCTGATGGCGTACTTGCCCACCGGGAGTCCGGCGGTTGGCATACCGCCCCAAGATGACAGTTCTTTGGTTTTGCCGTTAAAAAAATAAATAAGCTGTGGCCGATCATCACCCAGCTAAAGGTTACCTGTTGTACGAGTGTTCTTTATCTAGCTCAGGTTGCAATTAGGGGCCACCCGTTCGGCAGAGGTGTCGTTCTCCTGTCCCCCCCCTTCCTGTATTACCAACAGTCTGCATTGTAACTGTTGATGGAAGCCTGCATCCTGTTAATGAGTATAAAGCCATTTTATAGCATATAGAAATCACAAAAAATGGTCCCCTTCTCAAGGCCCCCTTTATGAGCGTCTCTCTCTAGTGGACTCCAGTTCATTATGTATTACATGGACAGCCATGATTTTTCTAATACTGTAGCTGATTGCTCTGCCCTCTTTAGCAGTTATTCCCATAAGTTGCATGGCGGATCGCTGTAGAGATTCGCCTATTTGTAAGTGCTAGCCGCCTTTAGACTTAGCCCACCTCATTGTGCTCTCATGAGCATGCTCAGTGTTTTGGGTAGTAAGCTATAATGTTATATGTATCATTTTCTGATCTCACTGTGCAGTCTCTTTGATGATTGGCTTTTTATTGCACTAGCTGAATGTTTTTTAGGCACTTCTATATAATGGGCATTCATTTGTCATATTTGCACTATAGTTACTGTGTATCACTATTGCATTATTTGATCTATATACAGGTGAAACTCGAAAAATTTGAATATCGTGCAAAAGTTCATTTATTTCAGTAATGCAACTTAAAATTAGAATATTGTGAAAAGGTTCAATAGTCTAGGCTCAAAGTGTCATACTCTAGTCAGCTAATTAATCTATACCCCCTGAACAAAGGGTACCTCAAAATTGTGACTTTGGGGTTTTCATAAACTGTAAGCCATAATCATCCAATTTATAACAAATAAAGACTTGAAATATCTCGCTTTGCATGTAATGAGTCTCTCATATGTTAGTTTCACCTTTTAAGTTGCATTACTGAAATAAATGAACTTTGCATGATATTCAAATTTTTCAAGTTTCACCTGTATTTATATTGCATGTTTTTTTTATTAACTATTATGTAATCATACACTTGCTATATAATATGGATACAGTGGAGAAGAATTATCAAAAATGGTGTAAGGGAAAACTGGTTTAGTTGTCCATAGCAACCAATGAGATTCCATCTTTAATTTTTAGAGCTCCCTTGGAAATTGGAAGATGGAATCTGATTGGTTGATGGACAAGTAAGCCAGTTTTCCCTTACACATGTTTTGATAAATCTCTCCCAGTCTGTTCCACTTTGCTTGAGAAAGGCTCTGACATGGAGCAATTAATTATTTTATATAAGTATGTGTGTGTGTGTGTGTTGGGGGAGGAGGGGGGGTGCAAGGGAGGGCACTGATCAGCGATTCAATAAAAACTCTAAGCGAACTGCTAAAAGTCTTGGATTTGAAAACTGCTGTACACCCACGCAACCCATTTAAAGGTGTTGTCCAGGCGTTAATATTCCTAAAGTTGAGCGGACACCTGGATGTTCGGGTTTGACGGGTTCGGCCGAACTTCACAAAAAAGTTCGAGTTCGGGACCTGAACTTGACGCCGAACCCCATTGAAGTCAATGGGGACCCAAACTTTTGAGCACTAAAATGGCTTTAAAAAGGTCATGGAAAGGGCTAGAGGGCTGCAAATGGCATCAAAATCTGGATAAGATGTGGATAGGGAAATGACTTTAAACAACATAAAATACGTAAAAATAAAAAATAATAATCTTGATCTAGGAGGATGAGGTCCATATGGAGTAGGAAGTTGAGGATGCTGTGGATGTGGCGGTGTAGGTGGAAGCGGCGGTGGAGGAGGTAGCCTACACTGCTTTTTGGTTTTAAATTTATTAATATTTTTTTTAATTTAGGGCACACCCCAAAACATTGGGAAATATAACCTGTGATAACCCCCTCCAGTCGTGTTAAACACACGTTCAGACAATACACTGGCTGCAGGGCAGGCCAGCACCTTCAAGGCATAAAGGGCAAGCTCAGGCCATATGCCCAATTTGGAGACCCAGAAGTTGAAGGGGGCAGACCCATCATTCAGTACGTGTGGGCATGTGCACACATACTGCCCCCGTTCCAATTGGATATCTTCTCTATCAACTTTCGATGTTCTTTTATGCGCCTACCATGGTGATCACGGGTGGCGGGGAATCAGGGTTCCAGGCCGGAGAGGGAGCCTGAGAAAGGGATACCACACCCAAGGGAGGTCAATGGATGAAATTAAATGTAATTGTTCGGAAATGTGGGACAAAGTATTGAAGCATAAGTCTCCAAGTTAAGGAGGGGGCGCGCGGCAATTACCCACTCCCGACTCGGGGAGGTAGTGACGATAAATAACAATACAGGACTCTTAAGATAGAAACATAGAAACATAGAATGTGTCGGCAGATAAGAACAATTTGGCCCATCTAGTCTTCCCAATATATCTGAATCCTATTAATAGTCCCTGGCCCTATCTTATATGAAGGATAGCCTTATGCCTATCCCATGCATGCTTAAAATCCTTCACTGTATTTGCAGCTACCACTTCTGCAGGAAGGCTATTCCATGCATCCACTACTCTCTTAGTAAAGTAATACTTCCTTATATTACTTTTAAACCTATGCCCCTCTAATTTAAAACTGTGTCCTCTTGTGGTAGTTTTTCTTCTTTTAAATATGCTCTCCTCCTTTTACCTTGTTGATTCCCTTTATGTATTTAAAAGTTTCTATCATATCCCCTCTGTCTCTTCTTTCTTCCAAGCTATACATATTAAGGTCCTTTAACCTTTCCTGGTAAGTTTTATCCTGCAATCCATGTACTAGTTTAGTAGCTCTTCTCTGAACTCTCTCTAGAGTATCTATATCCTTCTGGAGATATGGCCTCCAGTACTGCGCACAATACTCCAAGTGAGGTCTCACCAGTGTTCTGTACAGCGGCATAAGCACTTCACTCTTTCTACTGCTTATACCTCTACCTATACATCCAAGCATTCTGCTGGCATTTCGTGCTGCCCTATTACATTGTCTTCCCACCTTTAAGTCTTCTGGAATAATTACTCCTAAATCCCTTTCCTCAGATACTGAGGTCAGGACTGTGTCAAATATTCTATATTCTGCCCTTGGGTTTTTACGCCCCAGGTGCATTATCTTGCACTTATCCACATTAAATTTCAGTTGCCAGAGTTCTGACCATTCTTCTAGTTTTCCTAAATCCTTTTCCATTTGGCGTTTCCCTCCAGGAACATCAACCCTGTTACATATCTTTGTGTCATCAGCAAAAAGACAAACCTTACCATCGAGGCCTTTTGCAATATCACTTATGAAGATATTAAACAAAATTGGTCCCAGTGCAGATCCCTGTGGAACCCCACTGGTAACATGACCTTGTTTTGAATGTTCTCCATTGACTACAACCCTCTGCTGTCTGTCACTCAGCCACTGCCTAATCCACTCAACAATATGGGAGTCCATGCTCAATGACTGCAGTTTATTGATAAGTCTTCTATGTGGGACAGTGTCAAAAGCCTTACTAAAATCTAGATATGCGATGTCTACTGCACCTCCACCGTCTATTATTTTAGTCACCCAGTCAAAAAAATCTATAAGATTTGTTTGACATGATCTCCCTGAAGTAAACCCATGTTGTTTTTCATCTTGCAATCCATGGGAGTTTAGATGTTCCACAATCCTATCCTTTAATAGGGTTTCCATTAATTTGCCTGCTATTGATGTCAGACTCACTGGTTTATAGTTGCTCGATTCCTCCCTACTATCTTTCTTGTGAATGGGCACGACATTTGCCAATTTCCAATCTTCCGGGACGACTCCTGTTACTAATGATTGGTTAAATAAATCTGTTAACGGTTTTGCCAGCTCACCACTAAGCTCTTTTAATAATTTTGGGTGTATCTCATCAGGCCCGTGTGACTTATTTGTCTTCACTTTAGACAGCAAACTTAGAACATCTTCCTCTGTAAAGACACATGCATCAAATGATTTATTAGTCATCCTTTCTAGTGGAGGTCCTTCTCCTTCTTTTTCTTTTGTAAAAACTGAACAGAAGTATTCATTAAGGCAGTCGGCTAGCCCTTTATTCTCTTCTACATACCTTCCGTCCTTTGTTTTTAATTTAGTTATTCCTTGTTTTAATTTCCTTTTTTCATTTATATATCTGAAGAATGTCTTATCCCCTTTTTTCATAGACTGAGCTAGTTTTTCTTCTGCCTGCGCTTTAGAAGTTCTTATAACTTGCTTGGCCTCTTTCTGCCTAATCTTGTAGATTTCCTTATCTTCATTGCTCTGTTTTTTTTTATAATTACAAAATGCTAGCTTTTTATTTTTAATGATTTGGGCCACTTCTGCTGAGTACCACAGTGGTCTCTTCCTTTTTTTGCTTTTACTGACAAATCTAATGCAATTTTTTGTTGCCTTCAATAATGCACCTTTTAAGTAGTCCCATTTCTCCTGGACTCCATGTAATCCGTTCCAGTCTGATAAGGACTCATTTATGACTAATTTCATTTTTGAAAAGTCTGTTTTTCTAAAATCTAAAACTTTTGTTTTTGTGTGGTGGGACTCTTTCACAGTTCTTATATTAAACCACACTGACTGGTGATCACTAGAGCCCAAGGTTTCGCCTACAATGACATCATATACCGAATCCCCATTTGTGAATACCAAATCCAAAATGGCCTCCCTCCGGGTTGGCTCCTCAACCACTTGTTGTAGAGATAACCCCAGTAGGGAATTTAGAATATCTGTACTCCTGGTAGAACTTGCTATTTTGGTTTTCCAGTTTATATCTGGAAGATTGAAATCTCCCATAATGATAACTTCTCCTTTCATTGTCATTTTAGCTATTTCTTCAACTAGTAGATCATCTAGTTCTTTAACTTGACCAGGTGGTCTATATATCACACCTACACGAGTTACTGCATGGTTAGCAAACTGCAACGTAACCCAAACTGACTCTATGTTGGCCTCACCAACTTGTATTAGGTTAGATTTAATGCTATCTTTCACATACAGGGCCACTCCTCCTCCTTTCTTGCCTTCTCTGTCTCTTCTGTATAAAGAGTACCCTGGTATGGTTATGTCCCAGTCATTTCTTTCATTAAACCATGTCTCCGTTACAGCCACTAAATCTACATAACCGGATGCCATTATTGACCCAAGTTCATTGATTTTTTTTACCTAAACTGCGATCATTTGTAGACAGGACTCTGAGCTTATCATTTCTTAACCTCTGTGCTTCTGACCTGTACTGGCATTGTTTCGGGGGGCAATTGGACTCTTTTATTTTCACTCTTTTGCCCCCCCTTCCTAGTTTAAATACTCTTCCGCAAATTATTGGAGTTGTTCACTAAGTACATTTGTTCCTTTGAGAGAAAGATGCAAACCATCTTTTTTGTACAGTTCCTTTCTATTCCAAGTAGAGCTATCATGAGAAACAAAGCCAAATCCTTGCTCTTGACACCATTTACCAAGCCATATGTTGAACTCCTTTATGCGCCTCTGCCTATCATTCTGAACATTATGCACAGGCAGAACTTCAGAAAATGAAAGATGCCCTGTTATTGGAATGATGAATAAAAAAATTAAGGGGAATGTCACTGGGGTATTTAGGATTTGGAAACGTTAGCCAGGAGAGGCCCTGCTGCCGCTTTGTTGACTCTAGATAACTTCTGCCTGATCGCACGTCCCTGTGACGTCCATGGTCCATTTGGATATCTTCTCTATGAACTTTCGATGTTCTTTTCTGAGCCTACCATGTTGATCATGGTTATTGGCAAATCAGGGTTCCACGCTGGAGATGGAGCGTGAGAAAGGGAGACCTCAACCAAGGAAGGTCAATGGCTGCAAAAGGGTGGAGCGGAAATGTGGGACAAGTTATTAAAGCAGAAGGATCGAATAAAAGGGCCAATTAAAGACGAATTTTAGAAATTTAAGTCCCTGTCACTTATGCAGAGAAGAGGTTTTTAATCACCAGAAATGGGTTAATGTCACCCACCAATGGAACAGATTATTTTTAAAAATTTCGGTCCCTGTCACCTATGCAAAGCAGGGGTTTATTCACGGCAAAAATTGTAAAATGTCACCCAAGAATGCAACAGAAAAATTTGTGAAATTTATTAACCTGTCTACTAGGTAGAGCAGGGGTCTATCACAGCCAAAAATTATTGAATGTCACCCGAAAATGTAACAGAAAAATTTGTGAAATTTATTAAGCTGTCAAGTAGGTAGAGCAGTGGTATATCACACCCAAAAATTGGTGAATTTCACCCGAAAATGTAACAAATTAGTGATTTTTTTTACCTGTCTACTAGGTATAGCAGTGGTATTTCACACACAAAAATTGGTGAATTTCACCCGAAAATGTAACAGACAAATTAGTGAAATAATAAAGTAAAATACGTACAAATAATAAAAATAAAAACTTGATTTATGAGGTGGAGGTCCATATGGAGTAGGAGTTTGAAGAGGCGGTTGACGTAGCAGTGTAGGTGGAAGCGGCGGTGGAGGAGGACGAGGTAGCCAACATTGTTTTTTGGTTTTAATTATTATTATTATTTTTTTATTAGGGTATACTCCAAAAGAGTGTGAAATATCCAAAATACAAGAATGAGCAATTGCGCTGTAGTATAACAATGGCTGGTTAAGGCTGGTATACATGTCTATTCTGCACAAGGTACGGACAAGTCCTGTGGGATCCATGCCTGGTTCATTTTAATGAACTGGAGCTTGTCCACATTGGCTGTGGACAGGCGGCTGCGCTTGTCTGTGATAACACCCCCTACAGTGCTAAACACACGTTGAGATAATACACTGGCTGCAGGGCAGGCCAGCACCTCCAAGGCGTGAAGAGCAAGCTCAGGCCATGTGCCCAATTTGGAGACCCAGAAGTTGAAGGGGGCAGACCCGTCATTCAGTACGTGTAGGCGTGTGCACACATACTGCTCCACCATGTTGCTGAAATGCTGCCTCCTGCTAAGACGTTCCATATCAGCTGGTGGTGCTGGTTGTTGTGGCGTGCTGACAAAGCTTTTCCACATTTCGGCCATGCTAACCCTGCCTTCTGAGGTGCTGCCGGTGCCCCAGCTGCGTTGGCGACCTCTTCCTCCTCCTCTGCCTTCGCCTTGTGCTTCCACTGTGCCCCCGCTGTCAGGTGGGAATGCCACCAGCAGCGCGTCTACCAGCATGCGCTTGTACTCGCGCATCTTACGATCACGTTCCAGTGAGGGAATTAAGGATGGTACATTGTACTTGTAATGGGGATCCAGCAGCGTGGCCACCCAGTAATCAGCACAAGTTAGAATGTGGGCAAATCGGCGGTCAGTGCGGAGACACTGCAGCATGTAATCGCTCATGTGTGCCAGGCTGCCCAGAGGAAACGAAAAGCTGTCCTCTGTGGGAGGTGTATCGTCGGTGTCCTCTGTATGCCCCCAGCCACGCACCAGTGATGGCCATGAGTTGGTCTAGGTGCCACCCTGCTGTAAACATGGTTCCTCCTCCTCCATCTCCTCCTCCTCATCCTCCACCTCGTCATCCTCCAGAACTGTGCCCTGGCTAAACAATTGTGTACCTGGCATTTCTGGGTGCAGAAACCCACCTCGGAGCCACTTGTGAATGACTGGCCGGAAACCCTATGAAATTATCCCTCTTCCTCCTCCTCCTCCTGCGCCACATCCTCTTCCATCATCGCCAGCAGCGTTTTTTTAAGGAGGCATAGAAGTAGGATAGTAACGCTGAGAACGTCGTTATCGGCGCTGGTCATGTTGGTGGAGTACTCGAAACAGCGCAACAAGGAACACAGGTCTCGCATGGAGGCCCAGTCATTGGTGGTGAAGTGGTGCTGTTCCCCAGAGCCACTCACCTGTGCATGCTGCAGCTGAAACTCCACTATCGCCTGCTGCTGCTGCTCGCACAGTCTGGCCAGCATGTGTAAGGTGGAGTTCCACCTTGTGGGCACGTCGCATATGAGGCGGTGAGTGGGAAGGCCGAAGTTACGCTGCAGCGCTGACAGGCGAGCAGCAGCAGGGTGAGAACGCCGAAAGTGCGCACAGACGGCCCGCACTTTATGCAGCAGCTCTGACATATCGGGGTAATTTTTAAGGAATCTCTGCACCACCAAATTCAGCACATGCGCCAGGCAAGGGATGTGCGTCAAACCGGCTAGTCCCAGAGCTGCTACGAGATTTCGCCCATTATCGCACACCACCAGGCCGAGCTTGATGCTCACTGGCATAAACCACTCATCGGTCTGATGTTCAAGGCCTGTCCACAGCTCCTTTGCGGTGTGGGGTTTGTCCCCCAAACAGATACGTTTTAAAATGGCCTGCCGTCGTTTACCCGTGGCTGTGCTGAAGTTGATGGTAAAGGTGTTACGCTGACCAGATGAGGAGCCGGTAGAGGATGAGGAAGCGGAGTAGGAGGAGGAAGCAAAAGGAGGCAAACTGAAGTGCCCTGCAATCCTCGGTGGTGGAAGGACATGCGCAAAACTGCTTTCCGCCTCAGGCCCAGCCGCCACTGAATTTAACCAGTGTGCTGTTATGGAGATATAATGTCCCTGACCGTGCTTACTGGTCCACGTATCCATAGTGAGGTGCACCTTGCCACAGATGGCGTTGCGCAGTGCACACCTGATTTTGTCCCCCACTTGGTTGTGCAGGGAAGGGATGGCATGCCTGGAAAAGTAGTGGCGGCTGGGCATGACCTACTGTGGGACAGCCACCGCCATAAGGCTTTTAAAACTCTCCGTCTCCACCAGACGGAATGACAGCATTTAAAAGGCCAGTAATTTTGAAATGCTGGCATTCAGGGCCAGGGATCGCGGGTGGGTAGGGGGGTACTTTCTTTTCCGCTCCAGTGTTTGGGAGATGGAGAGCTGAACGCTTCCGTGGGACATTGTGGAGATGCTTGGTTACCCAGATGGTGGTGTTGCTGGCAGATCCTCTGTGGGGTGGCAGGTGGCACTGTCATTCCAGAGGTGGATGAAGAGGCCGAGACAGCAGCAGAAGAGGAAGCAGGAGGAGCCAGAGAACTTTCTTTGTTTTTGAGGTGTATACTCCACTGCGGCCCGTGCTTTGCACTTAGATGCCTGGTCATGCAGGTTGTGCTCAGATTGAGAACATTTATGCCTCACTTCAGGCTCTGATTGCACAGCGTGCAAACCACTCGTGACTTGTCGTCAGCACATTGTCTGAAGAACTGCCACGCCACGGTACTCCTTGGAGCTGGATTGGTGTGCTCGGTCCCTTGCTGCGGTGGGCAGTAGCAGGCGTATTGTCTAGGGGACGGCCGCTCTGCTTTTGCACCCTGCTCCCTCTTCTGCTGTGCTAGTGGCTCTGTGCGACCACCGCCTCTTCCTCCGAACTACACAGGTCACTCGCATGACCTTGATTCCATGTGGGGTCGAGGACCATCATCTTCCACCCAGTCTTCACCCCTGCCCTCCTTGTCGGTCTGCACACTTTCGAAAGCAGTTGGCACCTGTGTTTCGTCATCATCCAAGACATGCTGCGATGGTCCTCCCATGTACTCATCTTGAAACATAAGTGGGGAAACCCTGATAACAGAGTCATCAAAAAGCAGAAGAGACTGCTGCATAACTTGGGGCTCAGACTGCTTGGCTGATTTGCAAGGGGGTGAGGTGAAAGACTGATGGACATAGGCTGCAGGTGCCAACTCAGATCTTTCAGCAGGAGACTGGGTGGGAGACAATGTGAAGGAACTGGAGGCACTGTCAGCAATTCAATCTACTATCGCCTGTACTTGTTCTGGCCTCACTATTCGTAGAGTCGTATTAGGCCCGACCAAATACCGCTGAAGGTTCGGTCGCCTACTCGCACCTGAGGAAGGTGTTTCACTTGCGCGTGTAGCTGGCACAGATTGACCACATCCTCTCCCTGCAACAGGAACTCCACCAGGAGCACCACGATCGGACCACTTCCCTTATTTGACGCTCTCCTAATATTTCTCAAATTTAGGATCTTGGGCGTTTTTTTTATAACAGAATAAAACCACAGTATCTAACGTGTGTATCTCCCAATGACAGATGCAGCAAAGGCTGCAAAATTTTGTTTTTAGCCTTAAATAGGTGTTTTTTTAATAGCAGAATAGAACAACAGTATCTAAAGGGTGTATCTCACAATGACATATGCAGCAAAGGTTGCAAAATTAGGATTTTTGCCCTAAATGGGTGTTTTTTTAAATACCAGATAAGCACAGCAGTATCTAAAGCGTGTATCTCACACGTACAGATGCAGACAAGGCCGCAAAATTAAGATTTTTGCCCTAAATGTGTGTTTTTTTAATACCAGAATATGACAGCAGTATATAACGCTTGAATTTCACACGTACAGATGCAGACAAGGCCGCAAATTAAGTATTTTGCCCAAAATGTGTTTTTTTTTTATACCAGAATAGCACAGCAGTATCTAAAGCGTGTATCTCACACTGACAGATGCAAACAAGGTTGCAAATTAAGTATTTTGGCCTAAATCTGTGTTTTTTAAAACGCAGAAAATTATAGCTGTATTTCTAGTTTAAATTGCACACTGACTAATGCGGCAAAGGCCCCAGATGGAGGGTATTGCCAAAAATTGGTGTTTTTTCAAAGCCAGAAAATTATTGAAGCATTTCAAGCTTGTTTTTAACAATAATAGATGCAGCAAATACTGAAATATTAAGTACTTTGCCCAAAAAGGTGTTTTTTTTTTAAATAACAGAATATGACAGCAGTATCTAAAGCGTGTATCTCACACTGACTGATGCAGACAAGGCCGCAAATTAAGTATTTTGCCCTAAATGCGTGTTTTTTTTTAAACCCAGAGAATTATTTAAGTATTTAAAGTTTGTTTTAACAATAACAGATGCAGAAAAGGCTGCAATATTAAGTATTTTGCCCAAAATGGGTGTTTTTTTTAACTAACAGAATATGACAGCAGTATATAACGCTTGAATTTCACACGTACAGATGCAGCAAGGCTGTAAAATTGTGTATTTTGCCCAAAAATTGTGTTTTTTAAAACCCAGAAAATTAAAGCTGCAGTTCTAGCTTAAATTGCACACTGAGTAATGCGGCAGAGGCCCCAGATGGAGGGTATTGCAAAAAATGGGTGTTTTTTTTAAAACCCTGAAAATTATTGACGTATTTAAAGCTTGTTTAACAATAACAGATGCAGCAAAGGCTGCAATATTAAGTACTTTGCCCAAAAAGGTGTTTTTTTTTAAAATAACAGAATATGACAGCAGTATCTAAAGCGTGTATCTCACACTGACTGATGCAGACAAGGCCGCAAATTAAGTATTTTGCCCTAAATGCGTGTTTTTTTTTAAACCCAGAGAATTATTTAAGTATTTAAAGTTTGTTTTAACAATAACAGATGCAGAAAAGGCTGCAATATTAAGTATTTTGCCCAAAATGGGTGTTTTTTTTAACTAACAGAATATGACAGCAGTATATAACGCTTGAATTTCACACGTACAGATGCAGCAAGGGCTGTAAAATTGTGTATTTTGCCCAAAAAGGGTGTTTTTTAAAACCCAGAAAATTAAAGCTGCATTTCTAGCTTAAATTGCACACTGAGTAATGCGGCAGAGGCCCCAGATGGAGGGTATTGCAAAAAATGGGTATTTTTTAAAACCCAGAAAATTATTGAAGTATTTAAAGCTTGTTATAACAATACCAGATGCAGTAAAGGCTACAATATTAAGTACTTTGCCCAAAAAGGGTGTTTTTTTTAAAATAACAGAATATGACAGCAGTATATAACGCTTGAATTTCACACTGACAGTTGCAGACAAGGCCGCAAATTAAGTATTTTGCCCAAAATGGGTGTTTTTTTTTTACTAACAGAATATGACAGCAGTACATAACGCTTGAATTTCACACGTACAGATGCAGCAAGGCTGTAAAATTTTGTATTTTGCCCAAAAATTGTGTTTTTTAAAACCCAGAAAATTAAAGCTGCAGTTCTAGCTTAAATTGCACACTGAGTAATGCGGCAGAGGCCCCAGATGGAGGGTATTGCAAAAAATGGGTGTTTTTTAAAACCCTGAAAATTATTGACGTATTTAAAGCTTGTTTAACAATAACAGATGCAGCAAAGGCTGCAATATTAAGTACTTTGCCCAAAAAGGTGTTTTTTTTTTAATAACAGAATATGACAGCAGTATCTAAAGCGTGTATCTCACACTGACAGATGCAGACAAGGCCGCAAATTAAGTATTTTGCCCTAAATGCGTGTTTTTTTTTAAACCCAGAGAATTATTTAAGTATTTAAAGTTTGTTTTAACAATAACAGATGCAGAAAAGGCTGCAATATTAAGTATTTTGCCCAAAATGGGTGTTTTTTTAACTAACAGAATATGACAGCAGTATATAACGCTTGAATTTCACACGTACAGATGCAGCAAGGGCTGTAAAATTGTGTATTTTGCCCAAAAAGGGTGTTTTTTAAAACCCAGAAAATTATAGCTGTATTTCTAGCTTAAATTGCACACGGACTAATGCTGCAAAGGCACCAGATGTAGGATATTGCCAAAAATGGGTGTTTTTTTGAAACCCAGAATATTATTGCAGTATTTCAAGCTTGGATTTTAATGTCACAAAAGCACATATGCAGTGCTGGTGCACTGTGCTTGCATAAAATGGTCGCCGCCGCCCACCTAACTAACAGACGGATAAAAGTTATTTTTCTCTGTCACTAGGCTCAGGGCAGGGTAAAAAGATTGTGCACTGAACCCACACAACAAAATCTATGTTGATCGCTGAGTTCAATTGCAGTTCTGATTAAAGTTTCTTTCCTATTCTCTCCCTCACAGCAGCAGCATCCTATCCCTACACTAAGCACAGCAGAGTGACGTGCAGCACTACGTGACTCCAGCTTATATAGAGGCTGGGTCACATGCTGCACTGGCCAATCACAGCCATGCCATTAGTAGGCATGGCTGTGATGGCTTCTAAGGGCACAGAGTTAAACGCTTGTTGATTGGCTGCTCTGGGTGTTCGGGTACGGGGTCCAAAAATCCTAAAGTTCGGTACAAACCCGAACTTTACAGTTCGGGTTCGCTCAACCCTATTCCTTACGTATCGACAGTATAGGTCATCAATATCTGATTGGCGGGAGTCTGACACCCGGCACCCCGCCGATCAGGTGTATAAAGAGGAGACGGCGTTCTATGCGAGCTCCGCTTTCTCTTCTTTACACTGCATTTCACATCGGACGGGGGTGCCAGGTTTTGGACCCCAGCCGAACTGTTATTGATGACCTATACTGATGATAGGTTATCAATATTAATGGCTGGACAACCCCTTTAACTTGAACGAGTTAGAGCAGTTTTGCCTAGAAAAATGGGCAAAAATTCCAGTGTATTGATGCACTAAGGTAAGAGAGACATCCCCAAGAGACTTTCATCTGTAATTGCAGCAAAAGGTGGCTCCACAAAGTATAGATTTTCTGGGTGTGAATACTTATGCACATTAAAGTTCTCTGTTTTGTGTCTTATTATTTGTGTCACAGTAAAAATGTTTTGCACCATCTCGGTGGTAGACATGTAAATATTGTATTGTAAATCGAATATTACAACCAGTGATGGCCAGTTCGCAGGTAAGTCCTTACCTGTGCTTGTGCGCAAACCGGTCTGAAACAAATGCGGTCACCGGGAGCAGGCAGTTCCGAGAACAGCCGCCGGGGGCCTTCATCGGGCTGTTCTCGGAACTGCCTGCTCCCGTTGACCGCATTTGTTTCAGACCGGCTCCCGTCACAGGCACAGGTAAAGACTTACCTGTGCATCGCCGGACTTGTGAGTTAAGATGGCAGCCCGCATGTGTTCGCGGGCGAGCACGGCGAACTGGCCATCACTGGTTACAACCCCCCCCCAAGAAAACTTAATTTTAATTCCAGGTTCTAATGTAACAAAACAGGGAAAACACTAAGGAAGGCCATGAATCGTGAATACTTTAACAAGGTACCATATATAAACTGCAAGTATACATGTACAGTAATTTTACTGACTCACATTTAATATAGATTTACCTAAAATGTTTTGGTGAATGGATTAGGCATATGCTCTCTGATTGCACCCTCTGATAGCAAAAGTTCAAATAGGCATTCTGCCAGCACCCTACTGAGCGGTATGTTTGTTTCTTTTCATTTAATTAGCTGGCATCAGTTCATTTTTGGAACATGCAATATGTGTAATCTGATAGGCGTGTGGCAATAAGCATGCTGCCAACATATGCAAATGTTAGAAGATGCAAGTAATTAGCCTTTTACTTTGACTCTTTCATCTGTACATCTTATTTCAGTCTAAGTTACTTAAACCTTTTATTTTTTGAAAGCCATATCAACTCTTTCACCTGTCCTTGTATTTCCTTGATCAAGATTCTTCTAAGAATCGTCTAATGTAGAGATGAACAAACTTCTTGAAATTTATTTTGTGTCCAATTATTCGACTTTAAAAAAAAAAATATATAAGTTTATGTGTCCAATTTGATTTTACCCAAATCAAATGCTCCAATTGGCCTGAAAATTTGTATATGACACCCTGGGGTTTTGATTTTTCTCAATTCCACTCCCCCCCTCCTAAACACTTGAACTCAATGATAGCAATAGCAAATAATGTCAGAGAGACACTGACATACAGTAGCTATGAGTAAATGTGTGGTTGACATTAACAAACTGATTGTATTTATACATATACATATTTATACACACACAAGTGTTACTTATTAGAAGAAATAGCGGTTTGTTTTCAAATTGAACAAGCATGGAAAAATTCTCCTTTTTATTTGGTAGCAGCAGTACAGTGTAAATGTGGAAATGGTAAGGTGTGTAGGGGTAATAGTGGCAGCAATAGTAGTGCCAGCAATAGCAGCACAGCATGTATGTCATGATTGGACAGGTTGGATGCTATTCTACCCCAACTGCGGTCCCTACCTATTTGCACGATCCACCCTTGTTGATGGCCCAAAACTGGTTGACAGTCCCTCCTTAATTAAGTGCTGGCGCCTATATACGAAGCTGCAATGGGGACAAAATAATAAACTAGTGACAGATTTGCCAAAACTCAGGAAAGTCAAAGCAGAAACAGACAAGTTAGGTCAAACCAGGAGAGACAAAAATGAGGCACAAATCAGTAACCAAAGAGGCACAAATCAGTAACCAAACTACGCCAAAGTCAATACCAGGAGAGACAGACCGGACAAAATCAGAGAACAATAATCAGAAACAATGGCAAGCCAGAGTTTGATACCAGGAAGTCACGTCAGTGTCCAAATCATCAGGGTGTCACCGCCAGCTCTCTGAGAAGCTCTGGCAGACGTTCTTCTGTACCTCTTGCATGATGGTTTCACTTAGTCATCTCTTTTCCTTCTCCCAGCTGTCATCTATTTACACTGATTGCCTCCCTTTATATTCCCTCCCATACTGCCTCATTTTGCGGTTTATACTACTTCCTGGATTGTGTTCACTGCTAGATGCTGCAACTGCTGGTTCCTCAGATAAGTCTTTTCCTTTATTTGTGTTTCCGTGCTGGCTTGATTCTAGGTGACCCTGACTCCCTCTGTATTAATTGCAGGGAGCCGGTGGTCGTGTCCCCTCACTATTATAGGGTTTTCAGGTGTCACACAGTCTAGGTACGAGGGCATGCAATTATCTATCATAAAGATCTTTGCATGGGCAGAGCAGTCAGGGAGAGCTCTAGGGGTTTTATAGGGCTCACCCATATGTTCCTTAGTTTGGGATCAATTCAGTCGGATGTTTATTTATAACTTCCAGTTTTCTGCAACACCATCCGTGACACAGGGTCAGAATCCAAAGCTGGGTCCAAAATCAAAAAAGCCCAGAGAAGCATATAAAGGCTAGTGTGGATCTTCCCACTAAAAAAACAATCACTGAAACTGGTCAGCAGTTGCTTGTTTGAAATACGTTGTGCTACCAGTCACGTGACACGGCCAGCATCGCGTGACCCCTGACGTCACTATGCCGGATGTGCCGGCATGATCCCTAATTGGCCAGCTATCTTGATTGCAGAGGCCAGTCTGTTACCCCAGCAACTGAATGCCAGGGGCGCTGCCAGTGAAGGAGCACACCCACTAGCTTGGTTATAACAATGGGACAGACCAGTCAATAAGTAGATGTATGTATGGCTCGGCTGGAGTAATAGCATTAGTTTGCCACTTGTTGTGAAGGCTCGTCCGCCTCAGCCCTGTTATGTCTATATGTTTTTTGCTACTGCAATAAAGAAAGAAATTAAGACACTCTGCAGCTGGTGAGTGCTGCTTATTTTTCTATTTTCCTCTTCTGGTGTAATAGCATTAGTGGCAGCTGCATAGGGGTAATGGTAGTAGCAGAAGTGGGATTAGCAGCAAGGAGTAGCAGCTGTGGTGTTGGTGGTACAGAATATGATGATAGGCAGTCAGACAGCAACAGTGGAATGATAGGGCACATCGACAATGGCAGATTTAGTCATTGGCCTCAGTTAGAGGTGTGTGAAAATTCTCATCGATCCATGCTTCATTCCTTTTGACAAAAGTGATGTTTTGTACCCCAACTTTGTCCGTTTGGGTGTGACGATTCCCCAGCTGTGCTGAAAACCCTCTCTTAAATTAAACTGGTGGCTGGACCAGGCAGTACAGAAAGAAAATACTGGGCCATTTCTGGCCACTGTTACAATCGGGCTGCCCAGAAGTCCATGGGGGTCAGGTAATGTGGTGTCACGGGGCGCCAAAGGCGCACTCGGTCTCCCATCAGCCGCAGACCTGCTGCTTAGCTTTGGGAGCGAGGATGTGTTTGGCCTCGTTCCCAGGGCGGCTTTGCTAGCTTGGAGGCTCCCTGCTCCTAGGTCTGCCTTGAGCGCCGAGCTGATCACTCGGTGCTCGACTTGTCTGTCTGTCGGTCATGTGACGCTGGCCACGTCACATGACCCTCAGACCCTACTATAAATACAGGCAGCCTGCTGGCCACAGGTTGCCTGTTAATTCTAGGTTCCTGGCTATTTGTTGGACTACTGAATATTCACCTGATCCTGTTCCCTGATGATCCTTTGCCTGCTCCTCCTGTACTGCGCATCCCTCCTGGTATTGTGACCTCGGCTCCCACCTGATTACTCTTTGCAGACTCCTCTGGTACTTCTCTACTCTCCTGGTATTTGACCCTGGCTTCTCCTGACCATTCTTTGCATAACCCTTTGTACTGCATAGCACTCTTGGTTCTGACCCGGTCCGTTCACGTTCCGTATTTTGTCTTGTCTGTCTTCCCTGCACATATCCTAAGTAACGGACTGTCGTCCAGTTGTCCCCTGTCATCAGGACTCGTGAGGCAAGTAGGCAGGGCCAGGGGTGAGGGTGGAGCGAAGTGGTCACTATCCTTCCCCCTGTGTGTGTGTGGACTTGACCGTTACAGATTAACAGGCCCAATAACCACTGTATAATGAATCCTCTTGTGACCCTGACTGACCAAGTCTATAACCTGACACAGATGGTGCAGGAGCTAGGAGAGAAAATCCGTTCTTTTGAGTTAGGGCAAGGTTCTTCCACTCCTCAGCCCTCCAGTTCACATTTTGAGCCCCAGATCAAGCTCCCAGAACCCTTTTCTGGAGACAGGAAGAGGTTTCTCTCCTTTAAGGAGAGTTGCAAACTCTACTTCCGTTTGCTCCCCGTGTCCTCCGGTCCCGAGAGCCAACGAGTGGGTATTATCATTTCTCTACTACAGGGTGATCCCCAGTACTGGGCATTCTCGTTACCTCCTGGGGCCAGTTGTCTAATTTCTGTGGAGGTTTTTTTTTAGGCCCTGGGTACCCTCTATGATGAACCAGACAGGGCCCTGGTAGCCGAGACGGCTCTTAGGGCACTGGTTAAGGGCCATCTCCCTGCGGAGGAGTATTGCACCCAATTCAGACAGTGGTGTGTCCCCTCAGGATTGAATGAACCAGCCCTGAAGAGTCAGTTTAGGTCTGGTCTGTCTGATAATTTAAAAGATCTATTAGTCAGTTATCAAATTCCAGAGACCTTAGAGGAGATGATGACCCGACTTGACCGACGAGTTAGAGAGAGACGACAAGAATGACAGTTCTGTTCTCAGATGGTGGTCCAGCCAGAGGCCTTTTCCAGGGACAACACTGAGGTCTCCACCGAGGAACCCATGCAGGTTGGCTTGACCCGGAGTAATCTTCGTCGCAGACGCGGAGAGTACTTCTACTGTGGAGATCCTGGCCATTGGATCAACAAGTGTCCTAAGAGGGTCCTCTCTGACAAGTCTCCTAAGGCAAGACAACCTAAAGACCAGGAAAACCCTGATTTTTCTAAATGTAAGCTTTTGGTACCTATAAAAATTTCTCTGGGGGTTAATAAGTGGCCGGGTAAGGCCTTTATTGATTCCGGTTCAGCGGCCAGCTTTATTGACTTTGAATATGCTAGTAAATTGGGTATTCCAATGTTTGCTTTACCTACACCTATCCATGTCATGGCTATTGATGCTACTCCCCTGATTGGTGGTACGGTGAGGTCATGTACCTCTGAAATTTCTCTAACCGTGGGTGTGTGCCACTCTGAGAGATGTTCTCTTTTAGTCCTGGAGAACCTACCGGTTGAGGTGGTACTAGGGTTGCCTTGGCTCAGTTTACATAATCCCACAATAGATTGGTCCAATGGAGAGTTGGTGAAATGGGGACCTAAGTGTGACTCATGCTTGTCCGTGGTCCAGGCTGGGGTTTCAGTAAGGTCTAATACATTACCCTCAGTTATTAAGGAATATTCTGATGTATTCTCATGCCCTACTCCAGAGGTTCTACCCCCCCCCCATAGACCTTATGGTTGCGCCATAGAGCTAATAGAGGGTGCCAAATTTCCTAAAGGGCGAATTTATAATCTTTCTAAGCCCGAACGCAAGGCTATGGAAGATTATATTAAGGAGAGCCTTGCTAAAGGGCATATTAGACCTTCAGTCTCTCCTATGGGAGCAGGGTTTTTCTTTGTTAAGAAGAAGGATGGTGGTCTTAGGCCTTGTATTGATTACCGTAGATTAAATAAAATCACTGTCCAAAATAGATACTCTCTCCCATTGATTCTGGATTTATTTAACCAGGTTCTGGAGGCAGCCTGGTTTTCCAAGATTGACCTGAAAGGGGCATACAATCTAATCCGAATCAAGGAAGGAGACGAATGGAAGACAGTGTTCAATACTCCGATAGGACACTTTGAATATCAGGTGATGCCTTTTGGACTCAGCAATGCCCCAGCTGTGTTCCAAAACTTAATGAACGATATTCTTAGGGAGTTCTTAGGTAAATTTTTTATTGTCTATCTTGACGACATTTTTATATTCTCTCCTGATTTCGAATCTCATGCGTCTCATGTCAAACAAGTATTAGAAGTGTTGAGGGAGCACCAGCTATCCGCTAAGCAAGAGAAATGTGTCTTTGGTGTACAGGAGATACTGTTTCTAGGGCATGTTCTGACTCCTCACGCCTTTAAGATGGATCCTGGTAAGGTTTTGGCAATTAAGGAATGGGTAAGGCCTTCATCCTTAAAGGCCTTACAACGGTTTTTGGGTTTCGGTAATTACTATCGGGGAGATTGCCCAATACCTTGAGGGAAGCCTTAATTACCGTATTTTTCGCTTTATAAGACGCACTTTTTCCCCCCCAAAAGTGGGGGGAAAATGGCCGTGCGTCTTATAAAGCGAATACTTTGCTGGCCGCTATGCTGCACAGCTCGGCCAGCGAAGTATCAGTGACAGTGTGGAGGGAGGAGGCGGGACCCGGTGCAGTGACTCTACTCTAATACACCGGGCCCCGCAACTGTTAAACATTCAATCGGATCTATATCTAATAGTATATGCTCTGTACGGCTCTTACTGTAGTACTGTAAGTATAGCGCAGACCGGCATCTCCATCGGTCATGCGCTGCTTGCCGCACCTCCTTCCTCATGCGCCCGTCTGCTCCAGCTCCCTCCTCATGCGCCGCCTGCCTGCTTATCTCACTTTATGAATGAACGGGCAGGCGGCGCATGACAGAGGGAGCTGGGGCAGGCGGCGCATGACAGAGGGAGCTGGAGCAGACGGGCGCATGAGGAAGGAGGTGCGGCAAGCGGTGAATGACCGATGGAGATGCCGGTCTGCGCTATACTTACAGTACTACAGTAAGAGCCGTACAGAGCATATACTATTAGATATAGATCCGATTGAATGTTTAACAGTTGCGGGGCCCGGTGTATTAGAGTAGAGTCACTGGCGTCCAGGTGTCTTCCAGCGAGGCTGAGCATATGGCATAAGTTCCCTGAAAGTAGCAGAATCAATTAAGTGGTACAGCTGCCCATCAGATTGCTGGGCATAGAGAGTTGTTTTCTGGCCTGCATTCTGTTATAAACAGCTGTCGATGTAGCAGAGGAGTAGTCTGTGCGGGATAAGCATTAACTGATAATGACGATGACAAGGACACTGTACTTAGATGTGGTCTGGGTGCCACAACTGAGATAGAGAGGAGAAGGACATTCTTGTTGCACTAGCTGGTGGCGATTTTTATTTTCCAACGGGAAGTGGTGATGCAGTTTTATGTGCTGCAATAAGACCGTAGTGCCTACGTTTGTGTTTGAATGTCCATGGTTTACAGAATGTTAATCCTACAGATTTTGCACATGGTAATGCAGTTGTCTTGTGGCACTGTGGAGAAAAAAATGCCAGACAAGAGATACAACCACAGAGCAAGTTGCAGCTGAGCTTGGCTTGTCTGTCACTTTTTGAGCCTGTACCCACAGTATGAGTGACATCACCTGCCAGAGCTGACCATAATAGAGAAACATATGGTGCTGGCAGTTTTTTTTTAGATTCAAGCCTACATTGCCTCTGCTCTTTGTTGCCGCTGCTGTGTCTACCACCCTTCTCCTCCTCTAAAATCACCTCCTTCTCCTGGGTGGCCACGCTACTAGACCCCCGGTATAAGCAGAAAGTGTCTGAAATGTTACCAAATTACCGGAAGTCGGAAAGGATGCAGCAGTTCCAAAACAAGTTAAAAAGTATGCTTTACACAGCGTATAAGGGTGATGTCACAGCACAATGGGAATCTAACAAGGGAAGAGGTGAAAGTAATCCTCCTCCTACCACGACCACGCCGGCAAGGACAGGATGCATTACAGACGTGTTGTTGATGGAGGACATGCAGAGCTTTTTAAGTCCTACGCATCGCCACAGCCCTTCGGGGTCCACCCTCAGAGAACGACTCGACCAACAGGTAGAAGACTACCTCGCCTTAACTGCAGATATCGACACTCTGAGGAGCGATGAACCCCTTGACTACTGGGTGTGCAGGCTTGACCTGTGGCTTGAGCTATCCCAATTTGCGATAGAACTTCTGGCCTGCCCCGCTTCAAGTGTCCTGTCAGAAAGGACCTTCAGCGCAGCAGGAGGTATTGTCACTGAGAAGAGAAGTCGTCTAGGTCAAAAAAGTCTAGATTACCTCACCTTTATTAAGATGAATGAGGCATGGATCCCGAAGGGACTGACAGTGGTGGATGCATTTGACTAAAAAAGGCCTGATGAGATGCCTTGGGCTAAAAATGGTCCACACGCTGCTGTATTTAATCTCTGCATGCCGGATGACTTGCGTGACATCTCCGCTATCAACTAGGGTTCAAGCCGCAATGTTTTAGTGCACTTTCTACCTGGAAAACATAAATTGCTACAGCAGCGGCTGCAACAATACCTAATTTCTCAGGCATGTGTACATGCCTAATTTTTCTGGCCTCTGGTGCTGCACTGTGGCTGCAAAAACAAAACAAACAAAAAGGCACATACATGTTTCAATTTCCCTTCGTGATCGTTACCTTGTTGTGGTGAAGGGGCTTGCGTATCACAATGAAGCTATCACCTCTATGAGTGTGTTGGCAATGGCAATGTTGGCACACCCCAGATGATAAGGTCGTTGCTTCATTGTGAACAGACCAAAAGCAATTGGCTGGATAATTTTGCATAGAAAAAACATTAATTTTCTTTGTGATCATCTAAGGTAATCATTAAAGCCTACTAGGCCAACAATGGGCCCACACTGCAGAATCATTGTTTTCTGGGTCACTTAACTGTCACTGAACTACCTCAGCACGACCATAGGCTTTGAAAAATCGCCATCGCCTGCAATCTCCTAAATGTGCGCACGAGCACAGTCATCACTACACCAAGATTTACCAACTCTTTGCGGTTGTCTAAACTCTATTCGATACACGTCCCCTGATAGGGGACGTAACAAGGATTAAACTGATAGGAATAGTACTACTTAACATACCACTCATATAGAGTGGCACAGTACATTGCACGGCGCACGCGCAGTGCCCCAAATTGGAAGTAAGAGGACCAACCAAGCATCTTTTTCCATCTCCCAGTTCCTAAAATCTATTCCATACACCGGCCCCTGATAGGGGACTTAACAGGGATTAAACTGATAGGAATAGTACTACTTAACATACCACTCATATAGGGTAGCACAGTACATTGCATGGCGCACGCGCAGTGCCCCGAATTGGAAGTAAGAGGACCAACCAAGCATCTTTTTATATCTCCCGGTTCCTAAAATCTATTCCATACACCGGGACCTGATAGGGGACAAAACAGAGATTAAACTGGTAAGAACAGATTTTTTTTATTTAAAAAAAAGAGGACAGCCTCTGCGGAGCTGGGTATTTTTTGGCCGCGTTACTGAACGCTCATGCACAATGGTTGTAGACTCATGCGTCCTTTTGCGGAGGTGACAAACCTGGTCAGTCAAACCCAAGGCAACATCATCGACCTCATCCCATATGCGTTTTTTCTGGAGCGTGCCCTGTGAAGAGTGCTGGATCAGGCCGTAGATGAGCATGAAGAGGAAGAGTTGTGGTCACCATCACCACCAGAAGCAGCCTTGTCGTCGTTGATTGCTGGACCTGCGGCAACGCAGAGAGATGAGTCTGAAGAAGAGGAGTCAGAGGAGGAAGGTGGCTTTGAAGAGGTGGAAGACCAACCACAGCAGGCGTCCCAGGGGGCTTGTTGTCACCTTTCGGGGACCCTTGGTGTTGTACGTGGCTGGGTGGAGGAAGAGACCTTCAATGACGTCAGTGAGGACAAGGAACGGAACATGGCTAGCTTGGTGTCCAACCTTGTGCAAATGGACTGTTTGCGGTTGTTTGCGGTGCGTTAAACGGGGAGTTTGGTCTGTCACTGTGAAGCGGGCGTAACCCTTACACTACCTGATCGATACAATATCATACCTGATGTTTTAAAGCACGTTATTCCAAACAATTTCGGAATGTTAGGTGATTTATGCCCTTTATGGATTAAAGCCCGACTCTGCGTCAACTACGTAATTTTCCATGGGAGTTTTGCCATGGATCCCCCTCCGGCATGCCACAGTCCAAGTGTTAGTCCCCTTGAAACAACTTTTTCATCACTATTGTGGCCAGAAAGAGTCCCTGTGGGTTTTAAAATTTGCCTGCCTATTTAAGTCTATGGTGGTTCGCCCGGTTCGCCTGTTCGCGAACATTTGCGGAAATTCGCGTTCACCGTTCGCGAACGGAAAATTTTATGTTCACGACATCTCTATAGTGGAGTTTCAGCTGCAGCACGCACGGGTGAGTCGCTCTGCGGAACAGCACCACTTCACCACCAATGAGTGGGCCTCCATGCGAGACCTGTGTACTGTTTCGAGTACTCCACCAACATGGCCAGTGCCGATGACGCAGTTCTCAGCGTTACCATCCCACTTCTATGCCTCCTTGAAAAAACTCTTCGGGCGATGATGGAAGAGGATGTGGCACAGGAGGAGGAAGAGGAAGAGGGATAATTTCCAAGGGTTTCAGGCCAGTCATTCACAAGTGGCTCCGAGGGTGGGTTTCTGCACCTACAAACGCAAGGTACACAATTGTCCAGCAAGGGCACAGTTCTGGAGGATGACGAGATGGAGGAGATGGAGGAGGAGGAACCATGTTCACAGCAGGGTGGCACCCAAACCAGCTCATGGCCATCACTGGTGCGTGGATGGGGGGATACAGAGGACACAGATGATACTCCTCCCACAGAGGACAGCTTGTCATTGCCTCTGGGCAGCCTGGCACACATGAGCGATTACATGCTGCAGTGTCTCCGCAACGACCGCCGAGTTGGCCACATTCTAATTTGTGCTGATTACTGGGTGGCCACGCTGCTGGATCCCCGTTACAAGGACAACATACCGTCCTTAATTCCATCACTGGAGGGTGATCGTAAGATGCTCGCATACAAGCGCACGCTGGTAGAGGCGCTGCTGTTGGCATTCCCACCTGACATCGGGGTCACAGTGGAAGCACAAGGCGAAGGCAGAGGAGGAGGAAGAGGTCGCCAACGCAGCTGGGGCACTGCCAGCACCTCAGAAGGCAGGGTTAGCATTGCCGAAATGTGGAAAAGCTTTGTCAGCACGCCACAACAACCAGCACCACCATCTGATATGGAATGTCTTAGTAGGAGGCAGCATTTCAGCAACATTTGTGGAGCAGTATGTGTGCACACGCCTACACGTACTAAATGATGGATCTGCCCCCTTCAACTTCTGGGTCTCCAAATTCGGCACATGGCCTGAGCAGTGTACTGTCTGAACGTGTGTTTGGCATGGCAGGGGGCATTATCACAGACAAGCGCAGCCGCCTGTCCACAGCCAATGTGGACAAGCTCATGTTCATTAAAATGAACTAGGCATGGATCCCACAGGACTTGACCGTACCTTGTGCAGAATAGACATGTATATCGGCCTTAACCAGCCATTGTTATACTCCAGCGCAATTGCTCATTGTTGTATTTTTGATATTTCCCACTCTTTTGGGGTGTACCCTAATTTAACCCCTTAAGGACTCAGCCCTATTTCACCTTAAATAGCTTTTTTTTACACTGTTTTTATTTTAATTTTTTTACGGTGGTCATCTGAGGGGTTAGGTAATGTGATATTTTTATATATCCGGTCAATACGGACGTGGCGATACCTAATATGTATACTTTATTTTTATTTATGTAAGTTTTACACAATGATTTCATTTTTGAAACAAAAAAAATCATGTTTTAGTGTTTCCATAGTCTAAGAGCCATAGTTTTTTCAGTTTTTGGGCGATTATCTTGGGTAGGGTATGATTTTTGTGGGATGAGATGACGGTTTGATTGGTACTATTTTGGCGTACATGCGTCTTTTTTGATCACTTTTATTACCTTTTTTGGGAAGTAAGGTGGGCAAAATTTTAATTTTCTCATAGTCTTTATTTTTTTATTTTTATGGCGTTCACCATGCGGGGAAAGTAACATGATCGTTTTATAGATCAGGTCGTTACAGACGCGGTGATACCTAATGGTGTATTTAATTTTTTTCATATTTTTTCAGTGATAAATGTTTTTTTTTTAATCTTTACTTTTTTCACTTTTTTTTTTTTACAATTTTTTGACCCAGACCCACTTGGTTCTTGAAGATCCAGTGGGTCTGATGTCTGTATAATACAGTACAGTACACTATATAGTCTACTGTACTGTATTTTACTTACACTTTGTCTGAACAGATCTATGCCTTTAGCACAGATCTGTTCAGCACCATGGACAGCAGGATGCTTGAGAAGGCGTCCTGTTGCCATGGGAACCTTCCGCGTCTGCGAAGTTGTGGCCACAACTTCGCAGACGGGGAAGGTTAAGGAGGGGGGCTCCCTACCTCTGTGACCCAATCCTGTCTGGGGGCTGCAAAGGCACAGCAGCCCCCCGATGGGAGAGCAGGGAGCTCCCTGACAGTTAACCTTTTCCATACAGCGATCCGTACGGACCGCGGTATGGAAAGGGTTAAACGGCTGACATCTGCACAGATGTCAGCCGCTTATACCAGAGTGTCAGCAATGTGCTGACACTCTGGTATAACCACTGGCCACCAACGAATTTTCAAGAGGAGGCGGGCGGGGTATCGCTATCCCGCCTGCCGCACCGCCCGCCTCCTGCACCGCCCGCACCGCCCACAACCCCCCCCTGCACCACCCGCTGGCAAAAAATCATGCAGGGTGCAGGGGGGTGAAAAATCGACATTTTGGGCATTTTAAAGTTTCTGATCCCCGCGGTCCCTAAACTGCAGAAAGCGCAGCAAACCGCAGGTCTGAATAGACCTGCGGTTTGCGGCGATCGCCGATATGGGGGGGTCACATGACCACCCCTGTCGTTGTGACAGGATGCCGGCTGAATGATTTCAGCCGGCATCCTGTTCGGATTAACCCCCGCGGCGCCGCAATTGCGATTTAAACTTAGGACGTACCGGTACGCCCTTAAGGATTCGGGAAATAGTCCTTAAGGAGTTAAACAAAAACATTAATGAATAAAAAAATTTAAACCAAAAACCAGTGTTGGCTTCTTCCTCCTCATTCACTGCCGCTTCCACCTACACTGCTACGTCCACCGCCTCCTCAACCTCCTACTCCATATTGACCTCCACCTCATAGATCAAGATTATTATTTTTCATTTTTACGTATTTATTTTTATTTTAAGTCATTTCACTAATTTGTCACCCAACTACATTGTTGGGTGACATATCCCAAATTTTTGTCTGTGATATACCCCTGCTCTACATTGTGGACAGGGAAATAGCTTTCACATATTCATCTGTTACATTGTTGGGTGACATTCCCAAATTTTGGGCTGTGATATACCCCTGCTCTACCTAGTAGACAGGGAAATTTATTTAACTAATTTGTCTGTTACATTGTCGGGTGAAATTCACTCATTTTTGGCTGTAATATACCCCTGCTCTACCTAGTAGACAGGGAAATACATTTCACAAATTTGTCTGTTACATTGTCAGGTGAAAATCCCAAAATTTTGGCTGTGATATACCCCTGATCTATCTAGTAGACAGGGAAATTAATTTAACTAATTTGTCTGTTACATTGCTGAGTGAAATTTACCAATTTTTGGCTGTGATATACCCCTGCTCTACCTAGTGGACAAAAAATACATTTCATTAATTTGTCTGTTAAATTGTTGGTTGAAATTCACCAATATTTGGCTGTGATATACCCCTGCTCTACATAGTGGACAGGGAAATACATTTCACTAATTCGTCTGTTACATTGTTGGGTGACAAATGCTCATCTTTTGCACTAGAAAGTACATTTGCGGCCTACACTGCATTTAGGACAGTACTAATGGTGAGGCCAGAACAAGTACAGACTATAGTAGATTGGGGGGCTTACAGTGCCTACAGTTCCTTCGCATTGTCTCCCACCGAGTCCCCTGCTGAAAGATCAGAGTTGGCACCTACAGCCCATTGCCATCTGTCTTTCAACTCACCCCCTTGCAAATCAGGCAAACAGTCTGAGCCCCAAGTCATGCAGCAGTCTGTTATGCTTTTTGATGACTCTGCTGGCAGGGTTCCATGGGCCATACACATAGCCCTGCACCAGAAGTGGAAGAGATTGAGTGCACTGATGCCTAACCACTTATGTTTCAGGATGAGGACATGTGAAGACCACCGCAGCACGTCTCTGATGATGACAAAACACAGGTGCCAACTGCTGCGGCTTTCTGCAGTCTGCAGACCAACAAGGAGGGCAGGGGTAAAGAGTAGGTGGAAGATGATGTGGAGGATGATGAGGTACTAGACCCCACATGGAATCAAGGTCATGCGAGTGACCTGACTAGTTCGGAGGAAGAGGAGGTGGTCACACAGAGGCACAAGCACAGCAAAAGAGGGAGCAGGGTGCAAAAGCGTCTGTTACATTCTTGGGTGACATTTTACCATTTTTGCCGTGAATAAACCCCTGCTCTGCATAGGTGACAGGGACCTAAATTTCAAAAAATCGTCTGTTACATTGTCAGGTGACATTTTACCAATTTTGCTGTATACAAACCCCTGCTCTGCATAGGTGACAGGGATCTAATTTTTGTAAAATCGTCTGTTCAATTGGTGGGTGACATGAACACAGTTTTGCCGTGAATAAACCCCTGCTCTGCATAGTTGACAGGGACCAAAATTTAAAAAAATCGTCTGTTCCATTGGTGGGTGACATTAACCCATTTTTGCCGATGAAAAACCCCTGCTCTACATAGGTGACAGGGACTTAAATTTCTAAAATTCGTCTTTAATTGACACGCACTCCCTCCTTTTATTCGATCCTTCCGCTTTAACAACTTGTCCCACATTTCCGCTCGATCATATTTCAGCCATTGACCTCCCTCGGATGTGTTATCCCTTTCTCATGCTACCTCTCCAGTGTGGAACCCTGATTCCCCGCTACCCGTGATCACCATGGTAGGCGCAGAAAAGAACATCGAAAGTTGATAGAGAAGATATCCAATTGGATCGTGGACGTCACTGGGATGTGCGATCAGGCAGAAGTTATCTAGAGTCAACAAAGCAGCAGCAGGGCCTCTCCTGTCTAACGTTTCCAAATCCAAAATACCCCAGTAACATTCCCTGAAATTTTGTATTAATCATTCCAATAACACGGCATCTTAAGAGTCCTGTATTGTCATTTATTGTCACTACCTCCCCGAGTCGGGAGTGGGTAATTGCCGCGCGCCCGTCCTTTACTTGGAAGCTTCTGCTTCAATAATTTGTCCCACATTTCCGCATAATCACATTTAATTTCATCCATTGACCTCCCTTGGATGTGGTATCTCTTTCTCAGGCTCCCTCTCCAGCCTGGAACCCTGATTCCCCGCTACCCGTGATCACCATGGTAGGCGCAGAACAGAACATCAAAAGTTGATAGAGAAAATATCCAATTGGATCGTGGACGTCACGGGGATGTGTGACATGGTTGAGCAGTATGTGTGCACACGCCTACACGTACTGACTGATGGGTCTGCCCCCTTCAACTTCTGGGTCTCTAAATTGGGCACATGGCCTGAGCTTGCCCTTTACGCCTTGGAGGTGCTGGCCTGCCCTGAAGCCAGTGTATTGTCTGAACGTTTGTTTAGCATGGCTGGAGGGGTTATATTTCCCAATGTTTTGGGGTGTACCCTAATTTTAACAAAAAAATAAATAATCTCCTCCTGCTCCACCGCCGCTTCCACCTACACCACGACATCCACCGCCTCCTCAACCTCCTACTCTATATGGACCTCCTCCTCCTAAATCAAGATTTTATTTTTTTACATATTTTATGTTATTTTAAGTCATTTCCCTATCCACATTTGTTTGCAGAGCACCTGCCATGCTCTTAACCACACTGTGCTGCCATTTGCAGCCATCTAGCCCTTTCCATGCCTTTTTTAGAGCCATTTTAGTGCTCAAAAGTTTGGGTCCCCATTGACTTCAATGGGGTTTGGGTTCAGGGTCAAGTTTGGGTCCCAAACTCTAACTTTTTTGTGAAGTTCAGCCGAACCCGTCGATGCCGAACATCCAGGTGTCCGCTCAACTCTAATGGCAACTCTTAAAATAATCTCATGGAATGTGAGGGGCTTAAATAACAAAGCTCATTTGATTTTACAGTTTAACTATCTTAAACCCTATATCCCTGATCTGATTATTCTACAGGAAACTCACCTGAGAGATCACAAGGTACTGGCTCTACGCCGACTTTGGGCGGGACAGACCTATCATGCGACGTACACGAGTAATGCAAGGGGAGTGTCCATCCTTGTCAGCAAGAGAACTCCATTGCAGCTACAGACGGTTCTGACTGACCCCATGGTAGATATGTGATTTTTTATTGTTTGATCCGGGGTAGTCCCCTCACTGTAGTCGGACTCTTCATCTCACCCCTCTTTTGTAGGTCCCTAATAAATGAGATCATGACTAAGGTGTCACAATTACCTCAATCTCCTTTTATTATATTGGGAGATTTTAATGCAGTCCTGGAAAATCAGCTAGATAGACTCAAACCATCAGTTAGGCATAACCCATCTCTGAGCAACTGGGCAGCAGCACATACCGTAATTTAGAGGAACTGTGGAGGTGGAGAAATCCTACTGTCAGGCAGTTTTCATGTCACTCAGCTTCTAGTAAAACTATGTCATGTATTGACTTAGCGTTTCGTAGTCAAGATTCCCTACTTATGGTGAGGGAAGTGAGCTACTTGCCGAGGGGGATTTCAGACCATGCACCGATACAGGTGATCCTCTCCCAGCCATTAGAAGGACCAGCCAGAATATGGAGACTTAACCCTATGTGGCTACAGGTACTCCCAGTGGAGGCTAGATGTAGACAGGAGTTAGAGGAGTATTGGAAGGTGAATGGTCGTAATTCAATTACGGAATGGGAGGCATGCAAGGCGGTGATGAGGGGAGCCTGTATTTCAGCCATTGCCACTCATAAAGCTGAATTGAGGATTGCGAAAAATAGATTGGATGCTGATTTGGTAGAAGCGGAAGAGGCAAACATTGAGTACCCGAAAGTGGATTGTAGGGAAATGGTTAACTCTTCAGTGGGACTCACACAAGTTCGAGGGTCTGAATGGCTTCCCTGCCGAGTGGTATAAATTGCACACTGAGAGCCTTAGTTTTAGCCTTAGCAAGTTGTTTAAATATGCCTTGGAGACTTCAGAGTTACCACCGTCCTTTTCTGAGGCTACAATTGTGGTGATTCACAAGGAGGGGAAACCACCGGACCAATGTAGTTCATACCGACCCATTTCACTTATAAATTTGCTGTTGAGCTGAACCTGTAAAAGATTTGAGGTGCGGGGCTGCTGGTGAACTGACCCTGTAAAAGATTTTAAGTGCGGGCCTGTTGGTGAGCTGACACTGTAAAACATTATATGTGAGGGCCTGCATGTGAGCTGACCCTGTAAAAGAGTTTAGGTGCGGGCCTGCTGGTGAGCCGAACCTTGTAAAAGATTTTATGTGCGGGCCTGCTGGTGGGCTGACCCTGTAAAACATTATAATGCGAGGGCCGGCAGGTGAGCTGACCCTGTAAAAAAATTTAGGCGCGGGCCTGCTGGTGAGCTGACCCTGTAAAAGATTTTAGGTGTGGGCCTGCAGGTGAGCTGACCCTGTAAAACATTATATGCAAGGGCCTGCAGGTGAGCTGACCCTCTAAAAAATTATATGCGAGTGCCTGTAGGTGAGCTGACCCTATAAAACATTATATGCGAAGGGCATATATGCGACGAAAAAGCATGTTGATATGATGGAATAGGAGGAAGAGGATGAGAAAAGGAAGATTCAACCATATACCCTTGTTTGTGGTGGAAGGGGTGCATGGGAATACAGTGTATTTAGTACATTATAAACAACACATTTAAAGTGCCTTTATGTTAAGCCGCTTTCCTCTGGTGGAGTCGAGAAGTCATGGTCAATCCAGGCCTTGTTCATTTTTATAAGAGTCAACCTGTCAGCATTTTCAGTTGACAAGGGGATACACTTATCTGTTATAATGCCACCAGCAGCACTAAATACCTGCTCAGACAAAACACTGGTGGCAGGGAAGGCCAGCACCTCTAAGGTGTAGAGCGCCAGTTCGTGCCACGTGTCCAGCTTGGACACCCAGTAGTTGTAAGGCACTGAGGGATCATTGAGGACGCTGACACGGTCTGCTATGTGCTCCATCATCTTCCAAAATGTTTCCCTCCTTGTCACAGTAGGCCACGCATCAGGGTGAGGGTGCTGGCAGGGTGTCATGAAACTGTCCCAGTGTCACGATGGACAGGATACAGGATACACAGAATACCACCATACAAGTGTCTAGGCAAGAAGCTGGGGATAAAGGTCACCTCCTGACAAATCCCTACCAGCTCTCCCTAGACTTCTATGCCCACGTTCAGACCCTGAAGATGGGAATAAACGTGTCCCCGTGCCTGGGCTGAATATTCCCTAAAATCCCTAAGATGGTGAAAGGGGGAAAGAGGCAGCCTGCTCCCTCAGGACCAGGAGGGGGCAGGCGTCTCTCAAACAGCCTAGACAGACAACCACAAGAAAGCAAAACCAACTTATCTTGTTACTGAGCAGGAACAGCAAATCCTTCCTTCCTTCCTCTGAGCCAGACAGAAGCTATAACCCGCACAGGACACTGGGAGTGGGCGTAATTTAAACTCAAACCAACGACCCCACCCAGTGCACCTGAAGGGAGGCGGATACAGCTCAACTCAAAACAAAAACAAAAGGCTACACACGTGCTGCTAACCTGGCAGACCTCCGCACATAACCTGGCTTTGGAGAGTGTTGCCCTGCCTCTGTTGGAACTGCTGTGTGTTCCCCTTGTCTCCCCTCCTCGGTCGCCCAAGGAACTACGGACTCTGCCCCCAATGTTGTCAACTATAAATTTTTGGAGCAATTTTTCAACAAGGACCTTATGGTATTACACCGTTTTGATCGTCCTCTCCACTGGAGGGATGAGAGATGAGAAGTTCTCTTTGTAGCAGGGGTTAGAGAAGGGTGAACAACCGGTAATCCGTGTTGTCTAAAATGCATATAACGCGCGGGTCGCTGAAAAGGCAGCCTAACATGAAGTCAGCCATGTGTTCCAACAGGCAAGACTTCGCTGTCGTCATCAGGAGGATGACTCTCAATCTCCTCATCCTCTTTCTCCTCTTCTGCCTACAAAACAGATGACATTAAACTTCCATGGGTACTACCCTCTGTAGAGGAGGCAACGTCTCCTGCTCCTCCTCTTCATCGTCCAATTCAGGCTGAGAAGATGAACTGATGGTGGTCTGGCTATCACCCTGTGTAATTGCGGCATCCCACATTAGTGTGTAAATGGGGCACTTTAAACATCTGCCTATGTATTTGCATTGTATGGTATTTCCTATTATCAGGCTGGCAATGTCATTACACCCAGTCACCCCTAGGTAGTGCTGTCACCACATAATATATATAGCTTGGGTGTTTCTAGCTGAGAGGAAGTTAGTAGCTAGTTAGAGGAGGAAAAGCAAGTGTATGAAGGAGAGAAACAGGCATCGTCCACCATGTAGTCTGTTATTTCTACCCCTTGGCCATGGCCAGGCTAAAGGGAGTACAGCTAACATTTATCTACAGCAGCCAAGCACAAGACAGCAAGTCTATGTCTAAATATGAAGCAAGCCTAGTGAGGGTTACAGCTTAATCTAGCTTATGGACCTCATCAGCACAAGTGCCCGAGAGTAACTTTCTAAGTGCCGGGACACGAATGGATAATTAGTGCGCAGAATTGTCCTTATTCACTAGAAGCCATGCGGGATATAGTGGAAACCTAAAAACCTGATTACTTCAGGAGAGCATCCTGCAAATAATGTAGTAGAAGACTGATGCCTGCCAGAAGGGAGAACGCCCATATTGGATAGCTCAAAATAAGTAGAAAACAGCATATTTAGTACCAGAGTGCTATAGTTGGGACTTAAAGTAAATATACCCAGCCTTTGCCTGTCAAGTAACAGCATTAGAAAATCCCTCCATTGACAATTGCCTAAACCAGATATAAGGATTACAATTACCTTAACATCTGAATCATTACTGGTGCCATATGAATGCACTTTATTGATGGACTGTAATATCTGTCTTGAGACTATTGATTCAAGTAAATGTTTGGATTGTCTGACTCTTCATTACTACACTCTACTGCTACACTTAACTGTCATGGGAGGGGAAGGTAGAAGGAAGTGCACCCCCTAGACTGCCAGCCTCAACCCTGTCCCTGCCTACTTGCACCACCCGCCCTAGGTGACGGGGCGCAACTGGGCGACGATCCCTAACCTCCGTAAGTGCTGGGTAGGGGAGGAAGGAACAGAGAGGGTACCGGACAGCTAGGCAGAGAACGGTACACGAGATGCAGGCAGACAAATGGACAAGGAAGTGGACAAGAGAGAGGTACCCTGTGAAGGAGAAGGCAGCTAGCCGAGGTCAGTCCGGTAGGTCACGTCAATACAAAGGGAAGAGGCAGGTGGCAAATCCGAGAACGAACCGAGGTCAGAATCCGAGATGTAGCATCAAAACCAAGGGAGCAGGCAAAGGGAGGTCAGGAAACGGTCAAGGTCAAATTCCAGAGGTCAATCAATAGAGTAGCTAACAATACACACAGACTAAGAGACTAAAATCACAAGCAACCTGTAGCCAGCAGGCAGCCTGTATTTATAGTGGGGAGTGAGGGTCATGTGATGTGGCTAGCGCCACATGACGGACAGACAGACAAGTCGAGCACTGAGTGATCAGCTCGGCGCTCAAGGCAGACTTAGGAGCAGGGAGCCTCCCAGCTAGAAAAGCCGCCTTGGGAACGAGGCCAAACACAGATCCTCGCTCCCAAAGCTAAGCTGCAGGTCTGCGGCTGATGGGAGACCGAGTGTGCCTTCGGTGCCCCGTTACACTCAACTATTTTCACCTTACGGTGCTGGCGTCACAAACACAGGGGCCCAGCCACCAAAACACCTTAAACAGCTACACCATCAAGGGCACTTCAACTTCCATCTGGCTGATGTTCCCTGCAACTGAGTGTGCCCCGGAGGATTTAGTGCTGTCCTTCCATCCATTGCACACCGGCCCCAAGGCACAACTTAATCGTGAGTACTGCTATCCTCAGCACCTTATCACTAGTACGCTCACGCACATCACCCCTAGGGTGTTCGGTCATTGCATAATGTCTTCACCTATTTCCACCTCTTCCACATGCAAAGTGTCGTCCTTAATTGTGAGCAGCGAGCGTTTGAGTAGACACAGAAGTGGGATGGTTACGCTGATAATAGTGGCATCGCTGCTCACCATCTGTGTTGATTCCTCAAAGTTTCTTAAAAGCTCACAGAGGTCAGACATCCATGCCCACTCATCGCTTGTGAATAGCAGAAGCAGACTGGAAAGGCGACGACCATGTTGCAGCTGGTATTCCACTACTACCCTCTGCTGCTCACAAAGCCTGCCCAACATGTGGAACGTGGAGTTCCAGCACGTGCTCACATCACACAACCGCTGGTGAGCTGGCAGCTCTGCTGAAGCGTTGACAGACCGGCTGAAGCTGTCGATGACTTGCGGAAATGTGCACACATGCGGTGCACCTTCACCAGTAGTACAGGCAATTTGGGGTAGGTTTTGGCATTTCACAGCTCAGTCCGGTCTCTTATCCCTGTTTGTCACCTAGGCAGATCAGCTTCAGCACGGCCTGTTGACGCTTTCCCACTGCAGTGCTACACTGCTTACAGCTACCGACTGATGGCTGACTGGTGCTGCAAGAGGATAATTATGAGGTGGAAGTGGAGGAGGAGGCGGAGGCGGAGAAGTGGGGGTTGGAGCCACTAACGTAGATGGTGGCGGAAACCCTGATGGAATTAGGGCCCGCAATCCTTGGCGTCGGTAGCACCTGTGCCATCCCAGGGTACGACTCATTCCCGTCCTCCACAATATTCACCCAGTCAGGGAAATATAGCGTCCCTGGCCGAATGCACTTGTCCATGTGTCCGTGGTTAAGTGGACCTTCCCAGTAACTGCGTTGGTCAGGGCATGTGTGATGTTACGGGACACATGTTGGTGTAAGGCAGGCACGGCACACCTTGAAAAATAGTAGCGGCTAGGGACAGAGTAACGCGGGAAGGCCGCCGACATCAGACTGCGGAAGGCCTCGGTGTCCACAAGCCTAAATGGCAACATTTCCATGGTGCTTGCAAAGGTCCAGGTGCAGGGCGGGAGGCATCCGGGCCTGCGCCTTCAACAGGGGATTGGCCAGCACGTAACACAGGGGAAGAGGAAGCAGTGGTGTGACCCACAGACACAAACTGTGGACACAGGTGTTCGGCCCACTTATTACGGTGCTTGGATGCCATGTGTCGGATCATGCTGGTGGTGGTAAGGTTGCTAGTGTTCACGCCCAGGCTCATTTTGGTATGGCACAGGTTGCAAACTACTATTATTTTGTCATCCGCACTTTCATCAAAAAGCGCCATAATTCGGAACACCAACCCCTTGGCAAGGGAGATTTACGCAAGGAGGTGCTCCGTGGAACAGTTGCGGGCCTGTTTGGTGTGGCCCGCCTTCTCCCTTTTGCCACCCCACTGCCTCTTCCCGCCCTTGTGCGGTGCAGCAGATACCTCCCCCTCTGAACTGCTGTCCTCGCTCGGCTTGGCACAAGATCTGTCCCTCTTCAAGCGTGCTTGGCGAGAGGCCCAAATCAAGTAATGGTGCAGAAAATAGCTTCTCTTGGGTATTTGGGATGTGGAAACGTCACACAGGAGATATCCCGCAAGTAATGTCAATGCTGTCACCAGCGGCTAAAAAAAAATTACAGGGAATTTCACAGGTATTTGGGATGAGGAAACGTTATACAGGAGAGGTACCATTGGTAATGTCACTGTCCAAAGCGTCTACGTAAAAAGTACACTGTATGTCACAGATACATTTTTTAAGCGCACATGTTACACTGGAGATGTGGCACTGGTAATGTCACTGTCAGAAGCGGACACCATCTATTGAAAAAGTACACTGTATGTCGCAGATATTTTTTGGATGCGCACACTTTACACTGGAGATATGGCGCAGCTAATGTCGCTGTCTGCAGCACCCTAACTATTGTATGCTATTTAGCGCAGGATGCGCTAAAATAGATATTGCTGCCACACACAATAGTCCTTAGAAGGACTTTTGGGTCTGTAAAGTTTTAGCTATTTAGGTTTTGGTGGTTAAAATATACTTAAATCACTCCCTACACTGTCTGTCCCTTCCTCAGCACAGGTCTCCCTGACTAAGAATGAGCCGAACATGCGTCATCGGGTGCTATATAGCACCCGATGACGTGTTCCAGCCAGCCAATCACTGTAATGCCAGCAGCCAACATGGCTATGGCATTACAGTGAGGGCAGTAATGCTACGCAGCCAATAAACGTGCGGGGCGGAGAGTCGAGCATTGCGCTCGAGCACATGCGGTATTCAGCCGAATACCGCCATGTGCCGAGCATCAAGATCCTCGAGTCGAACTGGTGTTCGGCCGAGCATGCTCGATCATCACTACTGTCTACATAAATGATTACATTTCTGTTCTCATAGAATATTCTCAGTGGGCTCATTATGAATCCACATAAATCTATATCATCCCTGCAGTGCTTACGAATCTTTGGAGCGGCCTGTTTAGTTTCTGCTCATAATATTTATTAATAATATTGATTCTCCTGAAATCCAAATTGTCTTCGTAGGAATCCAAACAATTATCAGGTAGCATCTGCTGTAACAGGATGGATAAGTGTTTCTAATCTGCCTTTCCTGCCTACTTCCTATGTCCTTCTGCTATGTGCTAAACCACTGCCCTTCTTTTCATGATCCACTACCACCTGCAACTCCCATCTGTTCTATGTTCCACCTCTCCTCAATCCCTGCAACCTGTTTATTAGCAATTATATGCGGAAGGTGAGCCAACACCATTCTTTAGCCACGCTGTTTGTTTAGCACAGATCCATATCTGTTCTGGCAGCTGCCTAGCAACAGAACACAAGGCCCACGGGTGGCAACCCTACTGTATCTAGATGTGCTTCATGGATGTCTGGGTTAGCCTTAATATATTTTTAATCCTGATGTCATGAAGGGTACAGAAGTCGATCAAGACAGAACTTTTAATATCCCTGCTGTAGTTTTTCCCTAACTTTGGTAATATTGTCTGTATTCGGTCAAAGCATGTGATAACTTTGGACTCCCCTGCATAACGAAACGGATCCGTTTTGCAGCCCATAGACTTCTATTATGATGGAATGAATAACGGAATAAAGGCATTCGATTATGCATTCCGTCATAGAAATGCGTTATGGTCCATGGTAATGGAATCCATAATGCAATTCCTCTTTTACCAGGTAATGAAGTGTGAACAAATTTCAAAATATGAAATATGTCTGACTTGTTCACAGATGCCCAGAACTGTACACAGCACTCCATGTGTGGTCTGACTAGTGATTTGTAAAGTGGCAGGACTACTGTATGTTTTCATCACGGGCATCTATGCCCCTCTTGATGCAAACCATTATCATATTGGCCTTGGCAGCAGCTGCCTGACACTGGTTTTTGCAGCTTAGTTTGCTGTTCACTAAAATTCCTAGATCCTTTTCCATGTCAGTGTTACCCAGTGTTTTACCATTTAGTATGTACGGGTGACTTGCATTATTCCTTCCCATGTGCATAACTTTACATTTGTCAGTGTTAAACCTCATCTGCCACTTCTCTGCCCAAGCCTCCAATCTATCCAGATCCCTCTGTAGTAGTGAACTGTCCTCTTCCGCATTAATTACTTTACACAGTTTAGTATCATCTGCAAAAACTGATATTTTACTGTGTGACCCCTCTACAATATCATTAATAAATATATTGAAGAGAATACGGCCCAATACTGACCCCTGAGGTACCCCACTAGTGACAGTGACCCAATCTGAGTGTGTACCGTTAATAACCACCCTCTGTTTTCTATCATTGAGCCAGTTACTTACCCACATACAGACATTTTCCCCCAGTCCAAGAGTCCTAATTTTATAAAGTAACCTTTTATGTGGTACAGTGTCAAATTCTTTGAAGTCAAGATTAGAGATGAGCGAATTTCTAAAAAATCCGATTCGGCTGGTTCGCCGAATTTTCTGAAAACATTTGATCCGAATTTATTCACGGCGAATCGCGTAAAACAAAAATGCTATTTCCTGGCTGCAGAGAGCCTTAATAGTGGTGTAGAACACTGTGCCTTGCAGTAACACGCATAGGGAGTCTGTGGTAGTGAAACAATACTGTGAGTCAGTATGACATGCAGATGACAGGCGTCGCTCTTAGAATCACTGCACACTTCACTTATTTGGGCAGTTACGGGAACTCAGCCTTACAGGTAGATGTTAGTGCCAGGTATAAAGAACCGTGCAGAGGCCCAAGATCCTACTATAGTGTGAAAGAGCACACTCCTTTTACACCATCATCAGCTGATTCCACATAGATGTCTACAGAACCTGTTCTATTAAACGCTTATACAAGTAGAGCCCCCCTGACAAAGTGGAGAGGGTGTCAGCAGTAACAGTGGCATACTAAGGGGGGGTTGCCAGAAGCAATGAGCGCATCGATCAATACAGATGGAATCTCTCATTGCTGGAGCGCAGGGAGCTGGGTCCTGTCACTCACCGCTTAGCTCCCCGCTCTCCTCCCCTCCTTCAGGCCGGTGGCGCTCTGAATGGTAAAGCAGGAAGACTTCTCCCCGGTCTCTTTTGACAAAGTTTGGGTGAGGCAGCATGGATGATCTAATCTGATGCATCAGGCATTGGTGGGTGGAAATCCTGGCTGATCCACGCATGATTCTTTTTGACAAAGGTCAGTCTCTCCACATTTTGTTTGGACAGGCGAGCTCTCCTTAGGGTAATATGGCCTCCGCCGCACTAAACACCTGCTCTAATGCCACACTACTGGCCAGGCAGGACAGCTTTTCCAGGGCAAACTCGGCCAGTTGCGGCTACAAATCCAGTTTGGCTGCCCAGTAGTCCAGCAGTTCTTCAATGTGGGGGGCCAGGGTGCTGTCCAAGTATGCCACCACCTGCTGGTTCAGGTTCTGCTCCAGGTCTAGCTGCTGCTGAGTAGTTTCTTCACTAGGTGAGTTAGGGTACTTTCACACTAGCGTTATTCTTTTCTGGTATTGAAATCCGGTAAAGCGTCTCAAGAAGGATGAGGCAGCATGGATGATCTAATCTGATGCATCAGGCATTGGTGGGTGGAAATCCTGGCTGATCCAAGCCTGATTCTTTTTGACAAAGGTCAGTCTCTCCACATTTTGGTTGGACAGGCTGATCAGAATCTCCAGAAGGATATTGATACTTTGGAGAGTGTTCAGAGAAGAGCTACTAAACTAGTACATGTATTGCAGGATAAAGCTTACCAGGAAAGATTAAAGGACCTTAACATGTATAGCTTGGAAGAAAGACGAGACAGAGGGGATATGATAGAAACTTTTAAATACATAAAGGGAATCAACAAGGTAAAAGAAGAAAAACTGCTACAAGAGGACATAGTTTTAAATTAGAGGGACAAAGGTTTAAAAGTAATATCAGGAAGTATTACTTTACTGAGAGAGTAGTGGATGCATGGAATAGCCTTCCTGCAGAAGTGGTAGCTGCAAATACAGTGAAGGAGTTTAAGCATGCATGGGGTAGGCATAAGGCCATCCTTCATATAAGATAGGGCCAGGGGCTAGTCATAGTATTCAGTATATTGGGCAGACTAGATGGGCCAAATGGTTCTTATCTGCTGACACATTCTATGTTAATACCCCAAAAAAAAAAACGCATCAGTTTTGTCCTAATGTATTGTGAATGGAAAGCAATCTGTTCAGTATGCATCAGGATGTCTTCCGTTCCGTCCCTTGTACGGTATTTGACCAAATACCACAGCTTGCTGCTGTATTTTTTTCGTATATACAAACTGAAAAGAATGGCGTGGTATTAAACAAGCAGGAAGTGCTCAAACCCACATGCAGTTGTGCATATATATAGGGGAGCAGATCCTGCACTTGTGGCCCGTTGCTAATGACGATCCCCAGCAAAAATGCATACAGTGGAGGATGACCTCAGCGAACCACAAGTACCACAATAGACATCCTACACAAGATAGCAATTATGTGGATGTGATAATCAATATAACAATATAACAAAATAATAGCAAAGACAGGTGCACTCTGCGGTCTTACTAAACCATCAAACTGATTTTAAAATTGAGAGATTAGCCAACATGTCCTACGGTGTAGGTCATGTCTGAGCCCGAGCACCGCGCCAAGGTTTCTCAAGTAGCTCGGGACCTAACACTCACCTACCTGTGCCTATGTGGGCAATACACCGTAGGACATGTTGGCTAATCTCTCAATTTTAAAATCAGTTTGAGGGTTTAGTAAGACCGCAGAGTGCACCTGTCTTTGCTATTATTTTGTTATATTGTATTTTTTCGGCCAAAATCCTGGAACACTATCGCACTTGCCGGATCTGGCATTAATTTCCATAGAGATGTATTAATGCCGGATCCGGTACCAAGTGTACTAAGTGTTCCGGAAAATACTGCGTTGCCGGATCTGGTTTTCCGGTCTGCGCATCCGCCTGGACATAGGAGGAGCTATTTTTGCTTTTCATCTTTGAAAAAAATAAAATACGTCTAACGGATCCGGAAATAATTTTTTTTCCGTTTGCATACGGTTTGCTGGATCCGTTGCCGGAACTGCCTGCTAGATCCGAACAATGCTAGTGTGAAAGTACCCTTAAGAAATCTGCTCATCATCTAGACTCAAGCTGCTGCTGATGGAGCTGGTACTGCTCCTACCCCCCTACCCTGCCACAGCAGCCATGGCAGTAGTACGAGAGCGCAGATGGCCCCCCCCCCGTCAGACCTGTGAGAGGATGGACGATAGGCAGCGGCCAACTGACTACATAGGATGTCTCTATAGTAGTTCGGTTTGTCCTCCCTCTAAGCGGGTGTGAAAAAGGCCCCCATTTTGGACCGGTAGCGAGGGTCCAACAAGGTGGAGAGCCAGAAGTCATCCCTCTGCCGAATGGTGACAATTTGGCTGTCACTACCCAAGTTAGTGAGCATGCAGCAGGCCATTTGCGCAAGTGACTCAGAGGGACTCCCTGCCTCCATCTCCACTGCATACTGCCACGGTATGTCATCTGCCTCGTCTTCCTCATCTCTCTCTTGCTCCTCCAGCTGCTCCTCCTCTCCTGTCACCTGTGTATAAAAACCACCCATTTCGCTACACATTGCTTGTGCTCAAATGTCCTCCTCCTCCTCCAAGTTCAGCCCCCATAGGGCTCATGTGGCCATGAGATGTAGGCGCCACATCTCCAGTCCTCTGACCAGCAAGATTTACCAGTATCTTTTCCCGGATATGAAGCAGTGGAATCACGTTGTTCATCCCGTAGTCCTGGCGACTGACAAATAACGTTGCATCCTCAAAGGGCCTGAGCAAACGGCAGGTGTCACGCATGAGCTGCCACTGGCTGACATCGAATTTACACAGGGGAGTACTCATGGATCATCAAGAAATCCTTTCTCTGTTCGTATAGTCGGTCCAACATATGGAGGGTAGCATTCTAATGGGTGGAAACGTTGCATATAAGCCTATGTTGGGGACGCCGTTCTGCCGCTGCAGCTCAAGGAGGGTGTGCTTGGCGGTGTTCGGGTGGCTAAAGTGTATTCAAAGTTTCCAGGCCATTTTTAGGATGTCTTGCAGATGGGTGGAAGACTTCAGGAACCGCTTGACAACCAGATTGAACACGTGCTCCATGCAGGGCGCATGGCTCAGCCCTCCTTGACGCAGCGCTGACACCATGTTCTTTCCATTGTCGGTCACCATGGTTCCGATTTTGAGTTGTCGCAGAGAAATCCAGGATTCGATTTCTTAATGAAGGATATGGAGCAGTTCCTCCCCTGTGTGACTCTGTTTGCCCAGGCAAACGAGGTGTAGAATACCGTGACACCGCTGTGCCCTGCACATGTGGTATGCTGGAGAACCACATTTACCCAGTGGGCTGTAAAGGACATATATTGTCCTTGACCATAGTTACAGCTCCACATGTCGGTGCTGCCATGCACTTTGTCAGACACAGACAGGCTCAAGGATTGGCCCACCTTCTATTCTACATATTTGCGCAGGGCTGGTACTGCCTTTTTAGCACAGAAATTATGGCTTGGGACTCTCCACCTCGGCTAGGCACAAGCTATCAGTTCTCTGAAAGGTGCAGAGTCTACCACTTGGAAAGGGAGGGACTGCAGCACCAGCAACTTGGCCAGGAGCACGTTCAGCTTCTCTGCCGCTGGATGAGTGCACGCATAATGTTGTCTCTTGGCAATCGCTTCGGTGATTGATTGCTGACGGAATGACTGAGGAGAAGGGCGAGGAGCAGGAGTATCAGGACTTGTAGATGATGGGAAGGACAGACAGCTCCCTTCGGCTGAGGTGGTGGAGCCTTGACTGCCTGAAATCGGGTGCCACTGGGTGATAGTGATGAGCAGCAAAGGCAATATTAGTTTTCGTGATATTTTGCGAATTTTTCGCATAATATTCGCAATAAATTCGTGAATTCTAGCATTTATGATCTCCAGTCATTATTTTCACGATTGCACAAATTGATGCACATTTTTTTTGCACAATACGTGCAACTTCACATTTTATCAGGTCTGAGTAGATATTACTGATTGGTGTGCAAAGTATTGTTGTGACATCACAGCACTATGTCTGTAGCGTGTATGTATGGACAGCAGAGAAACAGTTATTCCAATCACAATACCTAAGACCCTGCACTGGAACCTATCAGCTACACTACAGTCGTGGCCAAAAGTTTTGAGAATTACATAAATATTGGAAATGGGAAAAGTTGCTGCTCAAGTTTTTATAATAGCAATTTGCATATACTCCAGAATGTTATGAAGAGTGATCAGATGAATTGCATAGTCCTTCTTTGCCATGAAAATTAACTTAATCCCCAAAAAAACCTTTCTACTGCATTTCATTACTGTCATTAAAGGACCTGCTGACATCATTTCAGTAATCGTCTTGTTAACTCAGGTGAGAATGTTGACGAGCACAAGGCTGGAGATCATTATGTCAGGCTGATTGGGTTAAAATGGCAGACTTGACATGTTAAAAGGAGGGTGATGCTTAAAATCATTGTTCTTCCATTGTTAACCATGGTGACCTGCAAAGAAACGCGTGCAGCCATCATTGCGTTGCATAAAAATGGCTTCACAGGCAAGGATATTGTGGCTACTAAGATTGCACCTCAATCAACAATTTATAGGATCATCAAGAACTTCAAGGAAAGAGGTTCAATTCTTGTTAAGAAGGCTTCAGGGCGTCCAAGAAAGTCCAGCAAGCGCCAGGATCGTCTCCTAAAGAGGATTCAGCTGCGGGATCTGAGTGCCACCAGTGCAGAGCTTGCTCAGGAATGGCAGCAGGCAGGTGTGAGCGCATCTGCACGCACAGTGAGGCGAAGACTTTTGGAAGATGGCCTGGTGTCAAGAAGGGCAGCAAAGAAGCCACTTCTCTCCAAAAAAAACATTAGGGACAGATTCATCTTCTGCAGAAAGTATGGTGAATGGACTGCTGAGGACTGGGGCAAAGTCATATTCTCTGATGAAGCCTCTTTCCGATTGTTTGGGGCATCTGGAAAAAGGCTTGTCCGGAGAAGAAAAGGTGAGCGCTACCATCAGTCCTGTGTCATGCCAACAGTAAAGCATCCTGAGACCATTCATGTGTGGGGTTGCTTCTCATCCAAGGGAGTGGGCTCACTCACAATTTTGCCCAAAAACACAGCCATGAATAAAGAATGGTACCAAAACACCCTCCAACAGCAACTTCTTTCAACAATCCAACAACAGTTTGGTGAAGAACAATGCATTTTCCTGGACGATGGAGCACCGTGCCATAAGGCAAAAGTGATAACTAAGTGGCTCGGGGACCAAAACGTTGACATTTTGGGTCCATGGCCTGAAAACTCCCCAGATCTTAATCCCTATGAGAACTTGTGGTCAATCCTCAAGAGGCGGGTGGACAAACAAAAACCCACTAATTCTGACAAACTCCAAGAAGTGATTATGAAAGAATGGGTTGCTATCAGTCAGGAATTGGCCCAGAAGTTGATTGAGAGCATGCCCAGTCGAATTGCAGAAGTCCAGAAAAAGAAGGGCCAACACTGCAAATACTGACTCTTTGCATAAATGTCATGTAATTGTCGATAAAAGCCTTTGAAACGTATGAAGTGCGTGTAATTATATTTCACTACATCACAGAAACAACTGAAACAAAGATCTAAAAGCAGTTTAGCAGCAAACTTTGCGAAAACTAATATTTGTGTAATTCTCAAAACTTTTGGCCACGACTGTATATCACTATCTAACCTACACTGACTATCTCCCACTAACTATCTGTATTATATATATATGAGCTAACTAACTATCTAATGTAATCAAATAAGGATCAAGATGAGTCTGCAAAGCACAGAGCACAGCAATGACACTGCTGTCTCTCTCAGAACTGCAAAAAACAGCAGAAAATATCTGCTGGGGCGTTCCTTATATAGTAAAGGGTAGGCAACTTTCCTATTGATTGCTAGGGATGTTGCTAAGCTCAGACAAAGATATTGCAGCCTTCTCATGGCCCGCAAGCAAGAGGCAGTAGTACTGCCTTTGCCCCTCCCCTGTGCAGGGCCTGTCACTTCTCTGTCTGACATACTGTTAGATCAAATAAGTAAATAAAAAATAAATTAATACACCCCAAAAAAGGCTGTCATTTTCTCACTTCACCACAAAACGTCAAATACATGCCCAAAAAGGCTTCCGAACATATACTGCACCACTGAATGTCAAATAATACTTTATTTTTTGCCACTAACACACGCCAAAAAGGGCTGTAATTTTCTCACTTCACCACACAACGACAAATAATACTTTTTTTTGCCACTAATACACGCCAAAAAAGGCTTTAGAATATATAACTGCACAGCTGAACAGCAAATAAGCCCTTTTTTTCCCACTAATACACGGCAGAACTGCTTTAGAACATATAACTGCACCGCACAAGGGCTAATAAGACATAAAAATATTTCCTAGTAATACACCCTAATAATGGCTGTGAAACAAAACATGTGATGCAACAGCTCACTGCAAACCAAATAAAGTACAAAATTGCATAATAATTGCAAGTGCTATACTAATAAGTTAGAGATGCTTGGCAAATCATTTTGTACAAAATTATTTGAGCCCATTTGCCGCACGTCAAGGCGATCTCTGTAAGACAGGTTCCTAACACAAAATTCTACCTGTTATGTGCCATGACGGCTACCATATAATTCAGCGAGTGTAGGTTCCACATGCATGCTGGGCCCGCCCCTAATAATGGCTATATCACACAGCACTTGCACCCCAATAAAGAGAGCATGTTTGGGATGCTCTGGATCGGCGTGTACGACAGCGTGTTCCAGTTCCTGCCAATATTCTGCAACTTCGCACAGCTATTGAAGAGGAGTGGACCAACATTCCACAGGCCACAATCAACAACCTGATCAACTATATGCGACAGAGATGTGTTGCACTGTGTGAGGCAAATAGTAGTTACACCAGATACTGACTGGTTTTCTGCCCCCCCCCCCCCCTCCCTAGTAAGGCAAAACTGCACATTTCAGAGTGGTCTTTTATTGTGGGCAGTCTAAGGCACACCTGTGCAATATTCATGCTGTCTAATCAGCACCTTGATATGCCACACCTGTGAGGTGGGATGGATTATCTCGGTAAAGGAGAAGTGCTCAATAACACAGATTTAGACAGATTTGTGAACAATATTTGAGAAAAATTGGTCTTTTGTGTATGTAGAAAATGTTTCAAATCTTTGACTTCAGCTCATGCAAAATGGGAGAAAAACCAAAAGTGTTGCGTTTATATTTTTGTTCACTGTATAATAGTTAAGCAGCCAGGTGCCCCCTATATACTATTTCTGCAGCTAGTTGCCCCTATATACTATTTATGCAGCAAGGTGCCCCCTATATACTATTTATGCAGCCAGGTGCCCCCTATATACTATTTCTGCAGCCAGGTGCCCCCTATATACTATTTATGCAGCCAGGTGCCCCTATATACTATTTTTGCAGCAAGGTGCCCCCTATATACTATTTCTGCAGCCAGGTCCCCCTATATACTATTTCTGCAGCCAGGTGCCCCCCTCAGGGGCATTGCTAGGGTCTGAAAAGATCCGGGGCACAAGCCCACTGTGTTGAAATTGCACATTAAAGGCATGCTTAAAGGGGTGCAAATGAAGTGCAGTACTGCAGACCCCAGTCATTATATAATACAACATTCGGTAACTTTCCAATATCTGTTATGTTTCATTTCCTTACAACTGTAGAAATCTTTGCTTGGGCCCTTTAATATTGATGGGAGTGGACCTTGGGCAACCCCACAGATCATCCCCCCTTGTACTTGTTCCGCTGATCTGCTACTTGCGGGCTGCGCGGTCATGAGTTCAGTAACTTTGGTGCGCAATCCCGTCCTGCGGCACGTGATCCCGCTAGACCCGCTCAAAAAATATTTTGTTTCACTCCCATTTCTTCTTGTTGCATGTTGAAGCTCTACTTGGAACCTTGTTAAGATCCAGCCATGCTAAATAGGATTTTTTGCCATTTTTCAAGTGGTCTTAAACTTTTGATCAGGACTGTATAATGCTTGCATCTACTTTATTTAGTGCATTATTACCTTATTTCTGTGATTTTCTTCAATAATATGGCCAGGGACATCCGCACATTTATATATCATACCGTGCAGGATGTTTTTATCTTTGTTTTTTCAGTGATGTTTTTGTTCATAATTCCCTCTAGCTTAACTAAGGCCCCAGTTCCAGCTGAAGAAAAACAGCCCCTTGGCATGATGCTGCCACCACCATGCTTCACTGTGGCCATGGTGTTCTTTTGGTGATGTGCAGTGTTGTTTTTGCGCCAAACATATCTTTTAAAATTATGGCCAAAAAGTTCAACATTGGTTTTATAAGACCATAACACCTTTTTCCACATGCTTTTGGGAGACTTCAGATGTGTTTTTGCAAAATGTAGCCTGGCTTGGATGTTTTTCTTCGTAAGAAAAGGCTTTCATCTTGCCACTCTACCCCATAGCCCAGACATATGAAGAAATACGGGAGATTGTTGTCACATGTACCACACAGCCAGTACTTGCCAGATATTCCTCCAGCTCCTTTAATGTTGCTGTAGGCCTCTTGGTAGCCTCCCAGACCAGCTTTCTTCTCGTCTTTTCATCAACTTTGGAGGGACGTCCAGTTCTTGGTAATGTCACTGTTGTGCCATATTTTCTCCACTTGATGATGACTGTCTTCACTCTGTTCCATGGTATATGTAATGCCTTGGAAATTCTTTTTACCCTTCTCCAGACTGATACCTTTAACAATGAGATCCCTCTGATGCTTTGGAAGCTCTCTGTGGACCATGGCTTTTGCTGTGGTATGCGACTAATAAAATTTCCGGGAAGACCAACTAGAGCAGCTGAACTTTATTTGGGGTTAATCAGAGGCACTTTAAATGATGGCAGGTGTATGCCGACTCCTATTTAACATGAATGTGAATGTGATTGCTTAATTCTGAACACAGCTACATCCCCAGTTATAAGAGGGTGTGCACACTTATGCAACCACATTATTATTATTATTATTTTTTTGTTTTCTTCCCTCCACCTAAAAGATTTCAGTTTGTTTTTCAATTGAGTGGTACAGTTTATAGGTCACATTAAAGGTGGAAAAGTTCTGAAATGATTTATCTTTGTCTCATTTTTTTACATCACAGAAACCTGACATTTTAACAGGGGTGTGTACAATTTTTATATCCACTGTACTTTAAGACAACCATACATATGCCAAATGATTTTCCAAATGTTCTAAGTGCTGGGATAACCTCCAAAGCAGGGACCTTGGACAGCATCTTGAAGTGTTCTGCATGCCTAAATAAACAAAAAAATTTTGTTAAAGGGAACCTGTCATCTGGATTTTGTGTATAGAGCTGAGGACATGGGTTGCTAGAATGCCACTAGCACATCCGCAATACCCAGTCCCCATAGCTTTCTGTGCTTTTATTGTGTAAAAAAAACTATTTGATACATATGCAAATTAACATATAAGAGTCATATCTTACTTGTGTGACCAGAGTAGAGTCATATTTTTAAGCTCTGACTTATCTCAGGTTAATTTGCATATGTATCAAATCGGTTTTTATACACAATAAAGAACAGAGAGCTATAGGGACGAGGTATTGTGGATGTGCTAGCGGCCATCTAGCAACCCATGTCCTCAGTTCTAAACCCAAAATCCCGGTGACAGGGTAACTGTCCTATTTTTTTATTTGCTAGTTTATTAGAGCTAGGCATGTAAACCTAAATTAGTCTGTAAATGATGTCAAAAGATCTGTAATTACCTTTTAATAACAGCTTTCATTAATGTCCCCTGTCCCTTTTCACTGCTCCCTTAAAAGACAGTTGCTATGGCTTGTCTGTCTCTGGCTAAGAAGACAGAAAGACGGAGGGGCGGTCCTTCACACTGCATGCCTGCATTAGGCTTCAGGAGGCGTGTCTCTCAGTAATCCAATCTGATTGGCTGGCAGGGAGCTGCTGGCTACAGCAAGTGTGTATGGGAAGTGAGGGAAAGCAGTTTTGGCCTCAGAGAACTGGCAGAGGAGGCATCTTGAGAAGGTCCTCATATTGTAAATGTTTAAACACCCGTACCTAAGAAAAAACTCAAGGAAAACAGTGGTATGTGAAGAAACTAAAGATTGCTTTATGCATAATGCTGTTGCAGCAGTAACATATGCTAAAATTGATTTTTTTTTTTATGAAAACATGACAGTTACCCTTTAAACCTATCCAAACAGGTGGGCACGTAATCAAACATTAACCAGGAAAGATTAAAGGACCTTAACATGTATAGCTTGGAAGAAAGACGAGACAGAGGGGATATGATAGAAACTTTTAAATACATAAAGGGAATCAACAAGGTAAAAGAGGAGAGAATATTTAAAAGAAGAAAAACTGCTACAAGAGGACATAGTTTTAAATTAGAGGGGCAAAGGTTTAAAAGTAATATAAGGAAGTATTACTTTACTGAGAGAGTAGTGGATGCATGGAATAGCCTTCCTGCAGAAGTGGTAGCTGCAAATACAGTGAAGTAGTTTAAGCATGCATGGGATAAGCATAAGGCCATCCTTCATATAAGATAGGGCCAAGGGCTATTCATAGTATTCAGTATGTTGGGCAGACTAGATGGGCCAAATGGTTCTTATCTGCCGACACATTCTATGTTTCTAGAACATTAAATAGGTCCTAAAGATATAATTAAAAAGGTATTAGAGGGTTTTTGTAGGCAAAAAAAAAAAAAACGAAACATACTAACTCATGCACATTTCAAAAATAAACATGAATTAATACAGACAGATGTTTTTAAGTTTTGCCTACAGTTAACCCCAGCCCACAAGCCCACGTCAAGGGTCCTCTTTTTCTTGTGAGTCCCTACACTATCTACATATAACCCCCTCCACTAAAATAAAAAAAAACTCACTAGAAAACAACAAAAACTATGATGACCAGAGTCCAGATCACTTCATAGTCTGCCATGAACTACGTCCATCTGCCACAGCAATGCACCCTCATGACTTGAAAAATATTCTTCATAGAGGTCCCAAACTGCAAGCCCTGCAGTTCCAGGTCATCCATGAAGAGTCTGGTCCAATCCTCCAGATGAAGAATATGTACCAGGTTCAAATAAATCAAGTTCTGAGGAAGTCCAATCACACGCCCTAATAGGGACCCTCTGGATATTATAATCAATGTAATATGCGGTCAACGGACCAAAAAATCCCTTTAGAGGTCTCTAACTAATGTAATGTAAAAATATATCTTTATTCATTAAATATTAAAATCGTGATTCACTAATTCTATGAAGGGGGCTCTTAATGTTAAAACTTTCAAAGTCCAGTGAGATATAGAATATATTGGCTTATCATATATTGGACTATCCACTGTCATTTGTTGCTGGCAAACACTCAGGGATATAGTTCCAATCCACATTTATTCATGTGTACACCTATCATGGTATGTCACCCATGAAGGTACTAGGAGCAATGGGACAGTTTTAATATTGTGTCTCTAATTTAATACAGAAATAGATATAACTGTCACTGCCTTGTCATGGCACTAGGGTATTGGCAGGATAAAAGTTAATTATTTTTATTGTTTTTTGTTTTTTGTTTTTTATTTTATGACCCTCAGTACACTGTGTTCCTAATGCGTGGCCACTGAGGTGCAGTGGCTAGCACGTCTCAACTGTTCACAACACTCTGTATATCTAGCACGTAGTAACTTGGAGGTGATTATACCTTTTTGCAACAACTGGCAATATTTTCCACCAATTGGCAACTCTGGTTTATTATCCCTCTTATATTGCTGGTACTGTGTGTTGTTGGTTGATGGCAACAAAGTTACTGAGTTCCAAGGTCTCTCCTATATTCCATTAACTGTTTGCTGTGCCTAATAATCCTAGTCAGCTCAGTCTGAGCTTGTTCGCTGTTGACATCGTGCTATTTGTCAGTGTCTATCTGATCTCAAACGCTCCCTATTGCTCCTGCTGATGCTCACACTGGAATCTGCCTAAAAACTTAGCGCTCCACTATAGCACCCCTCCCGACATGATTCGCCACAGATGTGGCTTCGTCAGGGGAAGTGAGGTCTTTAGCATGAATGCGCTCATATCGACCTCTATTTATTCACTACAGATGTCCGCACAGCCCCAATCACAGCCTATCATGGCATTGTTTTCCCACAGTGGCAGGTGCACCGTCCTATCACCTGCAGGCGCGTCATATTACTCACATGCTGTGCGCTCGCTCTTCTTGAATACGCAGTAAGCTCTGCAACACTAATGCCACCTCCCCTCGGCCACGTCAGCTGTCAATCCGCCAGCACGGTCCTCTAACTCCTCCCCTCAGCGCGATCCGCTGTCACCCAGGGTAGGGTTCTCAATTCCTAATAACAAGTCTGTAGTGCATAAATAGAGGTTGATATGAGCGCATTCACGCTAAAGACCCCACTTCCCCTGACGAAGCCACATATGTGGCGAAACATGTCGGGAGGGGTGCTATAGTGGAGCGCTAAGTTTTTAGGCAGATTCCAGTGTGAGCAATAGTAGGAGCAATAGGGAGCGTTTGAGATCAGATAGACACTGACAAATAGCACGATGTCAACAGCGAACAAGCTCAGACTGAGCTGACTAGGATTATTAGGCACAGCAAACAGTTAATGGAACATAGGAGAGACCTTCGAACTCAGTAACTTTGTTGCCATCAACCAACAACACACAGTATCAGCAATATAAGAGGGATAATATACCAGAGTTGCCAATTGGTGGAAAATATTGCCAGTTGTTGCAAAAAGGTATAATCACCTCCAAGTTACTACGTGCTAGATATACAGAGTGTTGTGAACAGTTGAGACGTGCTGGCCACTGCACCTCAGTGGCCACGCATTAGGAACACAGTGTACTGAGGGTCATAAAATAAAAAACAAAAAACAATAAAAATAATTAACTTTTATCCTGCCAATACCCTAGTGCCATGACAAGGCAGTGACAGTTATATCTATTTCTCTATTAAATTGGAGACACAATATTAAAACTGTCCCATTGCTCCTAGTACCTTCATGGGTGGCATACCATGATAGGTGTACACATGAATAAACGTGGATTGGAACTATATCCCTGAGTGTTTGCCAGCAACAAATGACAGTGGATAGTCCAATATATGATAAGCCAATATATTCTATATCTCACTGGACTCTGAAAGTTTTAACATTAAGAGCCCCCTTCATAGAATTAGTGAATCACGATTTTAATATTTAATGAATAAAGATATATTTTTACATTACATTAGTTAGAGACCCCTAAAGGGATTTTTTGGTCCGTTACAAGTTCTGAGGGAGCATCATGAATCCTGAAAAAGTTATGCAGGATCACACATGCTTCAATAACCAGGGTGGCATTCTCCGGAGCCATCTGTAAGGATGACAGTCATACTCTCCACTTGTGTGTAAGTATTCCAAACACACACTCAACATACCGACGGGCTCTACGCAGCCAATAGTTGAAGATACGTCTGCTGTCATCCAGGTTGCATCTGGGGAAGGGGCGCATGACATGTGGTGCCAAAACAAACCCTTCATCAGCCACAATTACAAATGGAGCCGGTGGTCCCGCAGAACCTGGCAGTCTTCTGGGTTCTGGGAGGGCATGTTGGTTGGCTTGAAGTCTCTCACACATTCTAGAAGAACTGAAAATGCGCACATCTGCAGTGCTCCCGTAGGCCCCAATATCCACAATTATAAACTTCTAAGTACTGTCAGCCAAGGCCAAAAGTACTAAAGAAAAATATTGTTTATAATTGAAGTACTGGAACCCTGAGTGAGGCGGCTTCTTAACAGGTATGTATTTGGCATCCAGTGCCCCAATGGAGTTTGGAAACTGTGCATTGACATAAAAACCCTCAGCAATTCGCATCCAATCCTCCGCCTTGGGCTCTGGCATCACCGCTTCCCGGAGTCGCTGCCAAATCAAATCACAGGTTTGACAAACTATCTGAGAAATAGTTGAGACTCCCAGCAGGAACTCAAAATGCAGAGATGCAAATGAATTCCCAGTTGCCAAAAATCTGGAAAAAAACAAAACAATTACTGCTACACAGACATACTCTCACACCAAAAATACACACCAAATCTAAATATGCACAATATCACATTGTAGCTACACTATCACACATATTGCAAATAGCAAAAATAGTAAGATTTAATAATTTGCACATTCACCAAACAGAAAA